>NC_141599.1:56005106-56702606 GCF_047967505.1 Dipteris shenzhenensis
CGAAACATTCGAGAAAGATTGGAGAGTGTATCGTTGGCGTTGTATTCCACATTCTTTTCTCGTTTACATTCCATATTCTATGTTTGTATCGTGGCCTTTCCCTTAGTGCGTAATGGCTACGAGTTTATAAATATGCATATTCTATCGCTTTACCAAAAAACCCAACATCATGCCTACAAAATCTAAGTTGCGAGGAGGTCGATCAAGAGTGGAAAGTCCATAGCCAAAAATTTTGAAGAACACGGCAAGTGGCCCTAAAAATTGACCTAGTTGGTTGCCCCTACCAACCAGGGCCCTATATAAGGGTCTTTTCTAGGCCCTTTTGCAGCCTTTTTTTTAGGGATTCAGCCCCCCTGGCTAGCCCATTGTCAAGCTTGATTTGTTGGCTCCAACTAGACCCATCAACCTCATCCAAGGGCCGACCTAGGTGCTGCTACTTCTTTCCATGGTTGCGCCACCTATAGGCTCTATTGCAAGCTGTCCATCTACACACAGATGCCCTCCACATAGGCACCTTTATTTGTGCAATCTTGCGCTATGTCAGCTACCCTTGGCTGACCTCCTGCCAGGTTAGATCTAGGACTTGATGTCCCTGCCATCTACCCCTTCCACAGTTTCCATCCGTTGCAGCCATGCTGGTCTCTTTGATGTGAGGTGTTGCCCATGTGGCAACCCCTCTCTTTCTTTTCTCTTGGGTACAGCCTACCCTAGGTCTCCCTCCCCCATGCTCAAGGGCTTCCAAATGGGGAGGTCACCTTTCCAACAGCCCCTCTCACCGACACATCTCAGCCCAATGCCAACACGTCAATGGCGATGCTCTAGTGACTCTTGGGTCGGAGTCCTCAAGAACACTTTGATGTCGAAATCTTTTCCCGGCTTTTCATCCAGTGGCTCCTACTCCACCAGGTCTAGTTCCACTTCTGCAACACCATTTTAGTACACAGGTCCATAATCTGGGAATTGTTTGGGATGGAAGACTTCTTAGAAAGAAGAAAAAACCAAAAGAAAGAGAAAATTGCATGGTGAGCAATGAAGTAAGTCAAAAAGCAACACTATGATGACTTAAATGTAAGAAGTGCAGCCATCCAAAGATGATTGGGATGAGGGAGAAGGAACCGGAAGAGGGTTGTTAAGAGCTTCTGATTTGAGCAAAACATCA
Source organism: Dipteris shenzhenensis (assembly GCF_047967505.1). Classification (NCBI taxonomy): domain Eukaryota; kingdom Viridiplantae; phylum Streptophyta; class Polypodiopsida; order Gleicheniales; family Dipteridaceae; genus Dipteris; species Dipteris shenzhenensis. The sequence goes on from NC_141599.1 coordinate 56,006,266, forward strand.
CATTAAATTTTTTGAAAGGAAAATAGAATACAAGTTAGAGAAAGAAGTCAAGAAGCCAAAAAAGGCCTTAATGACTTAAGTGTACTATGTGCAACCGTCCAGAGTTGCAGGGGAAAGGACATGTGTGTGGAAGACAAGACAACAACCCCTTGTGCATAGTGAAAAGACAAAAGAGTCAAGGTAAAGGATAGAAAGAGAACATTATAGAATTAAGGAAGAGTTTGAGTATGTAGGTAAAGCACCTACAAAATTGCATAAAAAGTATATAAGAGCTTTGATAAAAAATGACAATAATGTTTTATAATGCATGATTGACCATGCAAATCATATACGATGGGAAAAATAATTTGCACACATCTTAATGTAGGTGGTTTTGAGTTGCATGCAATGTGGTATGCCAATCCGATAAGTACTTGTTGGAATAACATACATAGGACAGTGTTTTTTGACGCTTGTGCATGACACTAAGGTAAAAGCAGAGTTTAATGCTTGGTCAACCATGAAAGTCATATCTGATGGGCATAATACTTTGCACAGGATCTTATCCAGGTGGTATTGACCTACATGCAAAGTGGCACGCCCATCCCATAAGTACTTGTTCAAATAACACACCTGGGAGTACATTTTTTGATAGTGGTGCATAACAGTATGAGAAAAACGATGTATAATGCATGATCAACCATGAAAATCATATCCGATGGACACAATGTGCATCCTCTGCCCTAACATCCGTCCATCTGCATCTTTGACCTCTGGGTGCCAAAGAATAGGTTCTCTCTCAAATTCCTCCTTGTAGGAAGGGCTAGCCTAGATGAGTTCCCCCAAAACTTTGTGCTTGATCAGGTCCTCATGAATGGGGATCCTCTCCCTATGAGCGGTGCCTCTGAAAAGATCCACCTGTAAGACTGTTGCCACTGACCACCTGTCCAGGGGGTGTTCCTAAGAAGTCTCCTCTGGAGGAGGAGCTTCTAAGGCTCTGTGCTGAGTGTGAGACCACGAACCACCAGCTTGCTTAGGAGGGCTCGGCTCTGCATCTCCGGGTCTATAATGCCCAACCCTCTACATCTACTTTTGCACCAGCATCGAAATGTACAACTCCTTATTTTTTTGTGCTCATGAACACAACTGTAATGCAATTATAGGATGGAGAGCATGAAATTTGCATATAAATCTTTAAAAGTCCATCTCTGGGATTCATATTGTTGCTAGGGTCCCCTCCTCCTCCATGGAAACAACATCCTCTCTCTCTCTGTTCATCCCTAGGCCTTGGAATCTCTGGATCTTCTTGCAATTGTCTCAAAACCTTGGTTGATCTCGCTCCTCAAACCCTGCGATAAGGAGTGTGAGAAAGGTGAAATATCTAAATGTTACGATGTTAAGGTTCATTGTTAAGGAGATAAAAGGGAATTTTATCATAAGAATTGAAAAGATGTAGAAGGTGAAGATGAAGAGACTAGTCAGACATGCCAATCTCTAACTAATTTGCATAAAAACTGCATAGAAACTACCACTTGTGCCTCGTGTCCAAAAAAAGCATCCAATGGTACACAATGATCCATTCTAATCTAAAGATGGAGAATTCATGGATCGTCCTCCCCCAACCTAGACATAAAAGAAATCTACACATCTCTTTATAGGCTATGCTAGAGGGAAATCTCCATATGCTGACTTGTAGGTGAACGATTGGTGGTGAGCAAATGGGCTAGGCCAAAAAGGCAGGGAGAATTTCCAAAACAAGATGAATTCCATTCAAGAGGCCTGCCCTTGAAACTAGAGAGAGAACCAAAAGAAGAAGAAGAAGAATAAGAAGAAGAGAGAGAGAAAGAGAGAGAAAGCAGGAGGGAAAAATGGGGACCAAAATAGCAATCATAAAACTTACATGTCATGAAGTTGTAGCAAATGTAAAGGAATGGTCTGACCAATAAGTGATTGTTGTACCAAAGTTTTGCTGTTGGGATTCGTTGTTTGTCCAAACATGGTCCAAAAGTGATCCATATACTGTTGTCGGGTCTGTAATTATCTGTTTCATGCTCTTTTCATTCATGAAGTGCTACAGTTGTTTTGTTTTTTTTGTGTTTACTTTGTAGTTGATGTTAAAGTTATTGACTATGTATGTGATTGTGCTTTTTTGTATTTTTTGCATTTTTTTTCATGTTTTTTATTAATTTTTTTGTTGTTTTGGCAGTGGCTTGTATACATTGATTATAGCCAATCTTGCTTTATTGTTTATTATGATTTTAGTGAGCAATGATTGGGCACCATTTGTGTTCTCGTAATGTACTTGTCCGATGTTTAATGTTTGCTTGTAGTATGTGGCAATCCCTAGGCCTTCTTCTCTTGTTATTGCTTTGAAACCCAAGATGGATCGATGTTTATTGTCTATCATTTGTGTTTCTTGAAAGCACATGATGTCTATTTGTTTGTTGGTTCTTGTTGCAAGGATGTCTTCTACATGTGCGATGGCTAAGAAAGTGTTGAGTCATTGGATTGTTATTCCCTTTTTGCCTGTTGATTATATGTTTTTATGATCTAGTGGCCATGCACATGTTTCCTGTAGTCATCGTATTTCTTCTAGTACTTTCTTGTCCACCTTTATGTGTTTTGCTTCAAGTTTTTTTTAGCAAGTATAGGTTTTCTGGTGAGCGTATTTGCGACAACTCTGTGTATACTAGGACATGTGTTCTTATGTTAGTTGGATCAAATGCTAATGAGTCCATGGTGAGGCATTGTGATCGATGTACCGTACAGGTGGACACTGGTTGGATTGGAAATTGCGTTCTCATTATTGTGTTAAGTTGGTTTTTCCCTATTTGAAATTCCCTTTGTAACGAGAGTATGGGTGTCCATCTTGTAGGTGTCCCTTTCTCATATAGTACTTTGTTTGTATACCTAGCATTTCGCCCAACATTCTTGTTTCCAAATTGTATCTAGAGAACCTTTTTTGTTTGGCTTATGTTTGACCCCATGAATAAGCCATCTGTGCCATTAATCAGTCCATCACTAATGTCCAAGTTTCCTGAGCAAATTTTGATAATCATTCCAACTTTTAATTTCAATTCATACTGTAGCCCTCCTGTACATTTTGGGTCTGTTGGTATCTTGATTGACTTCTTGCAACTTTTCTTCCTTTGGTCTTTCACTTGTATGATATGAGGTTGTCCTTGTAGCGTTTTGAAGACATCATTGTTGTGCTTGTCTCTTAGGGCATTTGTGTAGAAAAGGTGTGGAATGTGTTCTTTTTGCAAAGGTTGTCTATTGTATAGTTTTTTGAGTCTTTCAATGTCTTCTTTCGTGTGATTGTTGACTCTTATTCTGGTGATGATGTCTAAGTATTGACCTTTTTTTTGTCTCAATGGCTCGTCCAGCTCATAGTATCTGATTATTTTCCATACGTTACTTGAGATGGCTATTCACTTGTTGTTGTCATTGAAGATCCAGTTGTCTTTAGTTGGGCTAGCTTGGCAAAGGTCATTGCACAGGAGCACGTCAACACCGCCAAACGATTCATTGTGGTTGTGCTTTATTTCTCACATTCGCATGTCAGTTGCTACAAATGTGGCATGCCCGACCAGGGAGATTTCATCTATGACTACTAGGTTAAGGTTTTCATATAGTATGGATAGTGTTTGTAACTTATCTCGTACATGACCTGTGTAGTTTGCAAGGATCAGTGGCAGCAAATGCAAGGCCATGTGTATTGTATTTCCTCCAATGTTTCTTGCTGCTTTGCCAATGTATGCTAGAAGCAGTGCTCTTTGACTTGTTGCATCCCTTGTGTCTCTGTGTGAGTATTGCCATAGGAGTGCTTGTACAATTAGGAGTAGCACGTATGTTTTTCCTGTTCCTGCATTGCCAGATAGGAATAGATGTATTGGTTTAGCCAAATTCTTTCTTTTCTTTAGAAGTATGTCCTCCACTATGAGTCGTCGTTTGTTGTTTAGGTTTCTAAAAAGCCTTCAATATTCTTTCTTTGGCATTAGTTCAATTGTTTATGTGGTTGTTACTTTGAATTTCTTGTCTTTTGAGTCAATGGGAATGTCAAGCTAGAGGTCATATTGCTCATGCTCGTACCATGAACCGATGGAAGATGAGGACGATGAATATTGATTCTCGGGTGCTGGATGTTCTTCGATGGGGTATATTGTTTTTTGGTATTGGCCTTTGTTTTTCTGTATTAGTGCATAGCTCTCTATAGTGGTTTTTAGGGTCTTTTGCTTTAGAGTAGTTGTTAAAGCATATTACTTTTGGTCTTTTTCTTTTCTTTGTTTTGCCTGCAGTGCATGTGTACTGTGGCTTGCGAATTGTGCCAGGCAAATGTCTTCCAACATTGCGTCCCTATTCTTATACTTGGTTAACTACAATGTCTAAAATATATTTGTGCTTTCGGGGTTTGTTCTAGTTGCCATCTTCACTTTAGTAAGAGGGTGCGCTCTTTCTCTTTGCTGGTGTTTATGTACACAAACTCTCTTGTACTACTATGTAGGGGTAATGAAAGGGATAGGTATACAGCTTGTTGTGCACTGATGTGTTCTGGGTTTAATATTGTGTTCCCCATTTTCCTCACCCTTTCATCCGTTGGTGCTCCGTCTCTTGTGCATTGATTTATTGCTTGCTTGACTGCCTCCACTATCACTTTGTCTAACTTTGCCATATAGGACATGCAATATGCTACTGCTCCATGTGGGTTGACAAAGAACTATATATCTGTGTTTGCTCCCCAAAGCTTTGACAACTTGGGGTTGAAGTTGGTTGTGTAAATGTGTTTTGGTTGTCTTTTCAAAAAAACAGTGGGCTATGAAAGCATAGATTGCAATGAAATGATGTATTCTTTTTTTGCTATTCCTATATGATTAAGAAATGTGTCATAGTCCATATTGTCAATCTTAATTTCTTCCAACATTTTGAATATGTGTTTCATATCTTTTGAATTCACTTATTGCCGCTCCTCATCTTGTAATGGAAACAGAACCATTGTCTCCTGCATTGGTGGTCTTGGAAATCCAAATCTGCACTATTTCCGTGATCTAAGGCATGTTGTGTGATGCTTATGCACCTAAATGCCCTTTTCTTGGAGTTCTAGTTGAGTGATATCTGTTGTGATGTACTTATCGATGAAATTTGCAATTTTCATTGGCGATGATTTTGAAAGGGTTGGAGCATCCTTGATCCATAACAACCCATGGTCGTGCTGGCTTCCTATATTTTGAAATTCTGTTACAAAGAAGAAGTCATCCACTTGACCGACAATCGTGTCATCTCTTAAGAGCAATTGCTTTAAAGCTTCGAATTTGTGCACATAGTACTATGCCGTTGTCACAAAATTCGATCGGATTAATTCACACACACGAGAGCTAGATGACATGTTTTCTTCATTGCAAGTTTGTTTGGCTATTTTGCTCAAAGAATTGACAAGCGATTCCCATAGGCGTTCAGCTGCTGCTGATAGTGTGACAAAAGAAGGTGGGTGCACCCAATTGCCTTAGCATTGCAACTAAGTTCTTCTTAAACAGGTTTTTGTAATTTATTGATGTTCTTAATGAGACAAAATCTTTGTAGCCAATGTTTGATAGCAATAACTTCTCAATGTTCATGTCCACTGTGGCATTGGCAGTTCAAAGGATTCTTGCTTTTAGCTGTCCCTTTCGCATATGTACCCATGTTGACGAAACAACTTGCTTGACCATGATCTTCATTCTTTTGAAGAACAAGTTCTCAATTGATAATGCAAATCTTAGGTCCTTGTTCTTAAGTTCCCATTGTGCTATCATCTGGTATGTTGTTTTAGGTGGTAATACATAATTTCTTTTGTGCCCAAAAGATAGAGTTGGAAAAGCAAGCTCCTCTGAGTGTTTGTCCTTTAGAATGCTTAATGACGAGAAGCCTTTGGATGGAGCAACGCTCACAATGTGGTCTTCAAAGTCAATTACTTGCTGCACGGTGTAAATACCATGGACAAATGTGACTTCGTCTTCAACATCGTCATCTTTAGCATTTTGTCCAGGGTCGTCTGCGTCTGTGGTTAATTATGCTAGACTTTCAATGTGGCTTGCCCATAAATTGTTGACTTGCACTTTACTTTCCTTGTATAGTGGCATGGTGATCAACTCATTTAGAGCCTTGATTGTGAGAGTTGGTCGTATGAGGCCAAACATGTAGCTGTGATTGAATTGAAGCTTGCGCTTCAGTGACACCATAACTGTCGCAATGTCATCAATGAACCACGGCAGAATGGTTTGGGCTTTTTGCACATCTGTAAAGACATTCACAACACTGCCTCTAATTCCAAATTGTCCATCATATGATAGTTGCCTAATTTGGGAGAATGGTATTTTGATTGAAACGAGGCATGCCTCGATGTCATTTAGAGCAGAAGTGAATTGCATTGGTACATTGAGTGTCATGTTCTTTGCTCGAAATTTAGGAAGTTTTCTTTTCCTAATTTTCATAGCGCAAGTTACACAAAAGTGTGTCACTTTAGCAACAATGTTTGGAGAAAGCATTTGTTGTTCTTGTAACAAAGAGAGTGTTCTTTTTGCTGAGTCTTCTTAGCTTTCTTGCAAATGTTAAAATGCCACAACATTTGCATGGATGTTGGGGTGTATCTCTTATTTTTTGCTAGAACAACTCCTTGTTTGAGAGTCGATTTTTGCCCCGCTTTCTTTTCTAGTAATCATGTTTCGTTCACTGGGGTTTGCATTTGCTTGCACATTAATATCATGTAGCTGTTACTACTATTGCTGCTGTAGCACGACATTAAAGATGGACAGTTATTGATTGATGTGTTTAAATACTGTTGGTGTGAAGAACATGACTACTATCTTGCATTACAAAGTCAGATTTATATGTTTCCTCCTTCACGTCTAGAAGAGCTCCTTCGTACACTATGTATCTCCACGATATTCCTGTTATTTCCTGATTCACCCACTGCAGAAAATCAGATTATTGCATGCTTTCACAGGTGGATAAAAAAAGCCTTATGATGCTACGAAGATGGTCCTTCATGCTGAGAAGTTTGTGGGCAGTTCCAATCTCTAGAATGAAGTACCAGTTGCAAGTACATGTCGATTGAGTTACAGTAAAAAAACAAAAAACGCGAGGAACCTTCTGTATTTTCAGGGATAGCATCAACATAAGTGCTTGCGAAGCATTCCAACTCTGAAAAATACAGCAATGCAATATTTTTCAATGACAACAAATGGTAACGAATTGAAGCAAGTGGTAAGAAATCGGTGGAAGGTAGGAAGGAAGTACATTTAAGCGATAAATAATCAAAGGAAGGAAGGAAGGAAGCACAAATCTAGATTATTGGAACAATAGACCCAACACAACCTCTGTCAAACGTATCACTTCCAGCAGCAGACCCCATCGATTCAGAAGTAGAGATGTGGGACAAAGAGGCCATAGCTCTGAGATAGCAGAGTAAATGAGGAATAGAGCATCGGAAAGTTGAAACAGGAGGGAGATTAGCAACAAACAGTCATCGATGCTGGTCTGCACCTGTACCATCCTTTTATAGATAATCTCTGGTAGTAATCTTAGGGGTACGAACGTGTTTGAAAAGATGATCCAAAGGGCAGACAGACAGTGCACCAGCACTTCTCCTCCAAAAGCCCATCCGCCCGATATTGCAAATGTCATGAACACGTCGGACCACCGAAGGTCCTCCAATAAAACGGAAGGGAAGAAGGAAACCAACCATAGAAGCTCTAGCAATAACCATCTAAAGGTGACACGTACATCCGCAGGGAGGGCTCCCAGAGAACGTCGCACGTCCATTCGTGGAAGCCAAGCAGCGTTCCAGCACACCGCCAACCAGTTCCACTCCGAAATAGGGGCTTTGAAAAGGATACGTGCAATTGTAAATGCAATCCAGACCACCGCAACAGAGTATGCCTCTAAGACTTGTGCAGAACACGTCTTTCACCCAATAAAATACTGGGCAGCACTGCCAACGTCGAGATTAAGGGAAACCCGAGTAATTCGAAGGCCACCAGTTCCTTCTGACAGAAGCCCATGTCCAGCACCGGAATACTAACCTTTTTCCAACGTTTGCACAAGGAAAGACGGGATCCTTGGAAGGGAAGTACCAGATACGAGGTAGGGATGGTTTTCTGATGCCACTGCATTTTAATGCTCCATCGTCGCAGCACAGGTAAATGATCTGAAAACAAAGGCGGGCATCGTGGAACGCGAAAGAAGGAATGAGGGCAAGGAGAAGACACTGGCTAATTCCATGCAACTAACATGCTATTAGTCACGTGTCGTCTCAATAGCCACATGTCGCCGTAAGTGTGTCTTCTCAATAGCCACATGTAGCTGCAATGCAAGCATGGAGCCAAGGGAATAGCCGCCCTACAAGGGCCACTACCACGTCATTTTAACTTCTGAAAATGAAGTGGCCTTTACTAAAGCCTTCCCTCCAGGGCAGACCAAAAACCCTACCTTACATCTACTTTGCCCTTCAACCGTCGGGTTGTGCCCCGTTGGAGAAGGTGACGCTTGAGCGGAAGCGGAGATGGCAGTTGAGCAACCTCCAGGAACCCACAATTGCAGGCCAGGCGCTATGGATCCCTTCCACCACCCTGCATCTCGCCTTGGCAACCTCGTCCATAAGACCCCTTACGTTCAGCTTCACCTCCACGATGCAGGCGACTCCTCCGATCAAGAGTTCCTCCATGCCGAATTCCATCGGGAGCAACAGCATCAGCAGCAAGTGGCACCGCACCAGATTACCGGCCCTGCTGCTGCTAGTCCTTCCCCCCCAACTGCTTATGCCGCCGGCAGTCATCATGAAGTTGAATTGCGCCGCCCTGAACCTGCCGGCCAAACCCCCGCCTCTGCCTCCGTTCAGACGATGGTTGAGGGAGCTGTTAAGCTCGTGACCATGCTTAATTTCATGAAGGTAAGCAGCCAAATGACCTCGAGGCTGGAAATCGCAGCGGCGCACATGGGCGGATCCTTTCTCTAAGAATGAAAAAGGCTAGACTTAGCGATGGCGCGATCCTGTTCCCGATCAAAATCGTTAACGAGATTACGCGTACCCTTTACATCCTCTGAAGCGTTGAGTATGAGATGAAAGGAACGATACTACAAATTGCTAAGCTTGCTCATGACATGTGAGGATTTCTATGTGAACTAGGTTGAGCTGGGTGACAGGAAGACCCTTCGCTCAAAAGAACAATGGAGAGCGGCTGCGGCCGAGTTCGTTGGCACTATGCTGTTTGTTTTCGTTGGCTGTGGCTCGGTTGTTGCTACAGGCAAGGAATGTCCATTCGAAATGAAAACTTTAATTTGTACAGTACGTGACAACCGCGATGACGTTTCTGGCACTCGAAAATCAGAACCTTTGATTTGTAGGTTAGACAATGTCAACGAGGATGCACCTAATCGTGAACTTCGACGACCTTTCTTATGCTCAGGGATGCTGGGTACAGCCATGACCGCAGGTAGGCTGGTCGCCATAGCACTTGCCCACGGCCTTGCAATCGCGTTCCTTGCGGGCGCAACTGGGGCCATTTCTGGAGGCCATCTGAACCCCGCTGTCACGTTAGCCTTCGTGGTTGCTGGTAAAGAAACCATATTGCGAGCGGGACTGTACGTTGGCGCACAGGTTTGATAGAAGAGTTTGCTTCCGATCGCCGAGCCTGGCTTGAGATAATGATATTTATAGAAAATGCATCAAGTTCCGGCCCGTCCGCTTAACTTTCAGACTTGTCTCCGCAGCTCTTCGGAGCAGTGATTGGAGCAGCACTTTTAAAAAGCGCGACTCCCATGCTTTGGATTGGTGGACTCGGCTCCCATGATCTTTCTAATGGCGTATTTCCCAGCCAGGCATTTCTCATGGAGATTATGCTCACTTTTGTCCTGGTTTTCGTGATCTTCGGCGTGGCAGTAGACCGACGAGGCCCAGGTTGGCATTGTCTTCCACCTTAAGCAGTTTGTTCTTCTCGAGTGTCGAAAAACGAGCTGAAGCTCCCTTGATGTGTTAAGGTGTGATTGCTCCCTTGCCCATCGGCTTTGCCGTGCTGGTGGATCACCTAGTTGGAGTGCCCTTTACTGGCGCGTCAATGAATCCTGCTCGTAGTTTTGGTCCGGCAGTGGTCTCAGGTGCATGGTCGAACAGCTTCTGGATATATTGGTTGGGCCCATGTTTTGGGGCGACTTTTGCCTCTGCTCTATACAGGTGAACATATAGACATAGCCAATTGCATCAATTTAAAAGATGGAATGCCTCTCTGATTAGTTGTTCTGTGGGGCAGATACGTGTTCTTAGAGCCGGCATTACATATACTACCGACAAATGCTCCAACAGCTCAGACTGCACGACCTAATAGAGACGTAGTTATGCGATCGGCTTGAGATGAGATATAATAAGCAGTCTGTGTAGAGTGCTCATCTATACAGGTGCTTTTAAAGCATCAATTCTAATCAGCCTCAGCCCAAAGAGAAATGCAGTTGGATGTGACCTCCTTTAATCTCAGTGTGGGTGATACTCTCATTATAGGCGATTTGCTTAGCAAAATCTCCCTATTTATCAATCTGTTCAAAAGTTTTGTATAGTGGCCATGTCGGTTGGTTAGTGGCCAGCTTGCCAGAGGCAGATGTTAGAGTTCGTCTCCAAAACTTGTTGTATGAGATGGCTTTTGGATTTCACTGAGTAATAAAAGAGCAGACCACTTTCAATTTTATAAAAAAGTTTTGTATACTATGCGTTTTCGCAAAGGAGCATCCACGTTCCAAATTAGTAAAAGATTCAGTATCAGGTAATAAAAGGTTGGATTTATTAAAACGTCATGGGGAACTTGGCTCCACTTATGGCAATACTTTCGGTGATCAATGTTCCATAAGTCGAAATAATTTTCTAGGAGTAGGCGGGCTGCATTGGGTCTCAAGTTGCTAAGATGTGTTTAATTTCAAGAAATAGAATTTCAACCCCCAAATTTCAAAAATGGGCTTTCGCTATTTGTATATATTTCATGTTTAAATTAATAGGAATTTTTTGTGCATGCACGCATGCGCACACACATAGAGTGAGAGAGAGATGTTTGACAGCAAGGGTTGAAATTGCCAACATCACCAGATCTATCAAGGTGTCATGGTCAAAGCTACTCTTGTTGGTGAGGCTTTTATACTAATCTCATATACCAAGGGTTGAAATTGCCAACATCACCAGATCTATCAAGGTGTCATGGTCAAAGCTACTCTTGTTGGTGAGGCTTTTATACTAATCTCATATACCAATAACACAACTTTTATAAACACAAAGAAGTAATATTTAAATACAAGCAACATACTTTAAGTACAAAAGATACGGTCTATGAATGAGTATATATCTTAATGATACATCCGAGAAGAATGTTATATATTCAAGGATATAATAGGTACATAAGCTCCCTCGAAAAAAAAACCTCACAGTCCATGCAATCCTAGTATCCCAAAAAAGACAACGAGGTGTGTGTCAGCGACGTGTATGGTGCACTACCAATAATCCGACTCGCACCTATGTAAGGAAAAAGTATAAATTTAAGAATTAAAATTGTTAATCCAAAAGACTTGTATAATTACACTATTAATTATATGTAACTTATAATTAGAATACTTACACATAGGAATAAGATGCAAAAGTTGATCATATGTGTATCTCCATTTTGCCATGGAAAAAAGTCTGCGAGCCAACACCGTGCTCTTCAAGTCCTAAGTAGAACACGAAGATCCTTCGTGGTCCATTCGCCCTAGTAACTAACCAAGGAATGACATGACAAAATCCTAGGTGCATGTGTGCTCCAAACAACTCGTCTCGAACATGGGGTTTCAATAAAAACCTTGAATTGGGAGTGAACCTATAAGAAAAATAATCTTGATTTTACACAATAATGTATAACTGATATAACTTTGACCTATTGTAATATAAATAAAGCAACAAAAAATAATATAGAAGTCCCAAGATCATCTCAATTCTCATGGGTTGCAATCTACTCCTATGTATGACTCATTCTTGTTATTAAAGATGTCAGCCTATTTAAACCAACTTTAAACATTGGCACCTCAGTGGACAATAGTTGAACTTGTTCTTTTCGCTTGTCAACTTGTGGCTACATCCTTTGTGACATACAATAGAGCCTTCTCCACCCCCCTTAAAAAGCTATCGCATGTACTAATTTGTGTCCTTTATCCTAGCAATCCTTACAATGATAGTTTCAGAGCATGTCCCCATGTCCTTTGTTATTGTTCCACCACTATTTGAATGTATTCCGGTCCATAACGAGCTCAAATATCTTGCATTCTTGGCATTCACATTTGCATTGGACTCGCATATGTCTTGAGTGGACTTTAAAAGACATGCAATAGAAAGATCATATTGCCTCAAAGATGGTAGGCACTTATTTGCATGCCTAGTTGCATGGGTAGAAGGAGGGTGGAAGCCCCTCCCTTTCAAAGTCATAGAAACCAAAACAATTATCAGCATTGCTAAATATTTGGCAGTAGTACAATGCTAACTATCACATGCAATGCTATATACCACCACTTCATACTATAGCAATCCTAACTATCAAATGTAGTGCTATTTAGTGCCTATCAAATAAATGACTATGTTTAATCAACATAACAAAATTGGTTTGGTTTAACTTAAGAGCTTGTATACTTGCATGGACGTTCTTTCTTAAGCAAGCATATGGATAGTTGAGTGGTTTTTCTTTACATTGTTCAAACTAAAAATATAAACTAAAGGACTTTTGTTTTGGTTTAACAATTATAATATTGTCTCCACTCCTAATGCATTTGAGCTGAATTGTTAGAGAGATGCCTCAGTCATTATGACAGGTTTAAGAGCTCAAAATTTAGAGCTTCCATGGAAGTAAACTACTATGCATGTTCTCTATTAACCGAACATATGTTCTCTATTAACTGAACATATGGATAGTTAGGTAGTTTTTGTTTTGATTTTTGTGTGTCCAAACATAAGGTGTATTCGTCCATGCAAGAATAGGGATTGTGACTCTCACATTTGGTCACATGCAAAAAGGTAGATTAGACATTTACCAAATGTCACTCTTGACTCCTTAAAGAAATGACTAAAGTGTATAAACAAAACTTGATTTAATTATAATTAAATTTAAACTATAAATATGATCCCCTAGCTATTGTTTAGTACCTTTTGTAGTTGCTTTATTGCACTTTCATTTTTTTCACAAGCACATGGTCGCTTAATAATGGATGCATGAGTGTTGGATGGTCTTGTACTCTGATGGTAAGATTGCATCCCCCTACTATTTTTGAGTAAATTTCATAGTTTCTCAATTGCACTTTAATCATTTTTTGCAAGCACATGGCTAAGTAATGGACGCATTAGTATAGGATGGTGTTGTGGTTGGGATGAGGTGTTGTTCTAGTATATTTTGGTTTGTCCTTCCTTTTTAGTTTGCCACCCTTTTACTTGCAAGCCTTCAAACAAATGAAGCCAAATTAGTGAAGTAAAATATCATGACCTAAAAAGCTATAACTTTCTTCATTTGACACTTGCATTCATGCACCTTCCCTCCACCTTCCTCCCTGTTTTCATTTTTGGCATGCTTCCACTTCTTTTGCACTTTCTTGTGTAACTATCGAAGGTTCAAGGAGTCCTCTAGCAGGCTATAGGGCTTGTCTTGCATCATAAAGGTCTCCTCTAGGGGGGCTATTGAAACACCATTTTCACCCACCTCCTCCAAAACCAGCTTGAGGTAATAAATTCTTGTCCATTTGGCATTCTCACTTGTAAACTTTAGTAGACTCTTCAACTCAAGACTTTGCCAATCTCTATTAATAGGGTTATGGGAGGAATCCATTCTTGACATGCACTGCAATTAACCTTTATAACAATTAATCACACATGCTTCTATACCTAGGTATATTCACATCCATTATGTTCTTGAATTTAGTGCCACATCTTATCGCCCACCCATTTCACTTGGGACATCATCTTCAATAGGAAAAAACCACATATTATGTAATATCCTAGACATTTGCTGAAGGGTGTTTGTGGATGCAACCTCAAAATATAGAGGACCTTATTGTAATTTACCATTGCACAAGTCATGTAAGCATCAATTGTGCCCTCCTATTGTAGCTATGCATAGTTACAATAGGAGGGCTATGCATAGCCCAAGTCATGTAAACATCAATTGCCATAGCTGTGCATAGCCCAAGTCATGTAAACATCAATTGTGCCATCCTATTGCAGCTATGCATAGCGAGAAAGTAGATGCTACAAGAGCATTCACCATTTGGCCTGCAATGCAAAAAGAAAGGGCCTTAAAGGGAAGAACCAACCCCCTAAAGGAGCATGAAGGGAAGAAACTCAAGTTGGAGCCTAAGGAAGAAGGGCCAATCCTCTATTAGGGCTGATCCTCCCATTAGGGAGTATGATTTAGACCAAAGTGGGCAAATTGATCTGATGAAGGGAGTAAAAACCAAAAAGTTAAAAGTAGAAACCAACCCCCTAAAGGCAAGGAGCAGCAAGGGCCAATCCTCCCATCAGGGAGCTAAAAGACCTCTAAGCAACCAAATGTAGCTAAAAGACCTCAATGTATGAGATGTATCTATTTAATTATTAGTGATGAAAATACTCTTTATTTTAGGACAATCACATGACTTGAACCACACTAAAAATTAAACAAAAATCACATTAACGAGCTAGATTATATATTGTTGTTTCAACCACCAGGCTAGTTTTGGATGATCACAGTCTAAACTAGCCCATCTATGACCCAAGCGAGCCCAAAAATTAAACTAGTTTAACTAGGAAACACAAGAATTTCAACTACTGGGCTAGTCATCGATTATTTCAATTGCAAAATGTTTTTTTGTTTATTTTCAATTCAACCACATTGATTTAAGATAATCACATAACTCCTATTTGACCTAAACTAGCCCTTATTATTTGAAAAATCTCTCATGTTCTCATGCCAAAACATAGTCACTCTATCAATAACTTATGCACTTAGGTGTCTCTCATTTCCTTGTGTTCTATTGAAGCCCACAAACTTCTCAGATCGGGATGATCCTGCATTGCTTTTGCTCTATGTCCAATCGTTGGAGCTATGTTAGTCCTTTTGACTGATAACATCTTCAACATTGTGCCCCCAACTTTTGATTGATAACATCTTCAACATTGTGCCCCAAAGATGCTTCTGCTTTATTCTAGAGGACACCAACATAGTTAATATCACCCTCTTTATGGTTGGTTGATCTAAGTTGTGCACCCCTTTCACTTTTTGTAGGCCATTTCTTAGGTTAGAGATCATCGTCTTTTGGGCGTGCATCTCTGGAGGTGTTAGTAGGTTTGTCACTTATGAAGACTCAAGACTAGTTTTTACATGAATGGCCTGATGTTGCTACCTTGAATGCTCCCACCAACTATGAGACCATAGCTTGTGTTCTTTTCTTCAATGGCAATGATTGAATGGGTGCATTTGCAACTGCTTCCTACTCTACTACTCTGCAATGTGTCTTCTTTATTCTCGTTGTTTCTATCTCCACAAATGTTGCAAAAGTGTCTTACCGTCTCTATATGATAATGCCATACATATATGCTACAAAATATGCATTAAAGTGTGTCCATTGACTTTAAGGTTGAGTATGGTCACTCTTAAATCCTATTCACACATGAGATGTGAAGTTAGTGGTTCCAACTCCTCACCTACCCTTTTGTCATGTAGTGGATTCGTTGTTATCTCTCACATATATTTGCATGATGGAATGAAATGAATAGAGTGCAATACATTTTCAGCTTGTGCTTTCCTTGCAAAATGAATGTTTCTCTCTCTCTCCTCATCTTCACTGTTTAAGGCTCTTTCCCTAGCCTTAACACTGGCAATCCTATAGTTGGTAGAGCATGCCAGACTTTAGAAACAAACCTACCTATTTTGCAAAAGCAACAGCCCATGGTCATGAGAAAGATTGCACATCTTGTTGATGAAGGGAGAGGACAATGCAAAGAGAGAAGGCAAACAAAACCAAAGCTCTCAAGAGTGAAGAAGAAAGACTATGTTATTGACAGTTAGATCAGCAGTTTATATGGAAGGAAAGAAGGCCAAGGTTTGAATAATATTTCTATGGAGATCAACACAAAGTAGTGGAAAGGATGACCAACCATGAAGAAAACAACATGATCTTGAGAAGGAAATCGGTATGTAGCAAGGAGGCTGATTTATTGTTTGGAGCCCATGAGCACAAAAGTGCCATTGCATGAGTAAAAAGTACTCCAAAGTTTTTGGCAACCAATAAGAGACAAACTAACCAGCCCCAGATATAGAGTTTTGATGCGATCCATGAAGTTCAACAATCAATCTGCTAGCTATGTGAATCAAGCCAGCATGATGTGAAGGTGAGAGGCCAAGAAAAGACTGCATGCATGTTCATGATGAAAGACAAAAATTCAAAATAAATTCAAGAGCATTGGAATTGAAAACTGGAAATAGAGGAGTCTAGAGCATTCATAAGCAAGCCACCCAAAGATCTGACACTCCATGAGCGTCACCTCTAGTGGCAACGGGTAAGAGTTCGAGATCTCCAGGTAATCCCACGGCCCCAATCTCCAAAAGTCCCTTTGGAAAGGGTGCCAGGCTAAAGTTTGAGAGCTGTTGAATGGGAGGACTAACCCCTTCCCTTTGAATCCCACTCAAAATGGGAGGGTTGAGAAGGGAGGGGGATAGGAAGCTAAGATGAGGAAGTAAGGGGGAACATGGTCCTCTCCTTGCCTACTAACAGGGGAGCTGAGGCAAGTCCGATAAGGGGGCAGGAGGGGGGGAGGTTGAAGAAGCTACTATGGAGGGGGAGGGCGGGGTGGAGGAAGGGGGGGGGGAGGGGGGGAGGGGGAGATTGAGGGGAGGGGGAGGGGGTGGATGGGAGAGGGGTCTAGAGAGGGAGGGGGCGAGAGGGAATAGGGGCAGTCATAGGCCCCGCCCTACTAATCAGGCACATCGGGGCTCTAGATCTCCTTCTCCTCAACTGCTACCAGGCTACCCTTTGCAACTTCTGCCATCGCAATGTCAAGAGCTCTTGAGGCATGCCACTGACATAAGGGTGACTATGATTGATGTACATCCACTCATGGAGCATCATCTGGCTGAACCATGACCCCTGTTTTTTGGGGAGGAGGGGTCTCTAACCAAGGGCTCCTTCAATTGCTCCTCCACGGGTGCCTCTCAACCTACTCTCTCTCTCTCTCTCTCTCTCTCTCTCTCTCCCCCCCTATGTCTAGCCTATTGCCAATGCTTTCAAGCTAACTTCCTTTGTTTCTCTTTCTTTTTGCCTACCTAGGTCCACTCTCCCTCTAAATGTGTCACCCAGGGGGTCTAAGACTCTTACTACTCCTGTTTAGGGGGTTGCTAGGCCTTTGCTAACTCTACCTGTCCTATGGGGGTGGGGTGGGAGGAGTCCATCCCTGACCATGAGGATAGTTTTAGGATAAATGGCTCGTCTTCCTACAACAAAGATACCATCCTAAAAGACCGGAGATCTCCACTCTCTGATGAAGTGAAGCCCCCTAGAGGGTCTCGAGGAGGATTAAACTCTGGAAGGAACTCCAGGCTCTCAACTACTAATCTAATCCTAGAGACCCCATTGTTTGCTACCACTAAAGCTACCAAATCTAGTGTGGAATCTAGCACCGTGCCAAACACTCTACCATTGGATGGAAAGATGGCTCTATATTTTTTTTGGAAGCCCTGAGAAACGAAGTGTCAGTGGGAATTGGGAAACATGGTGTATCATGTCCCTGTCCTCCACCATGAAGCCGTGGTTCCAATGGAAAGGTACACTAGATGTAGGCCAAGGAGGATGGGGCTCTGCTCCACAAGTGTCAAGGCGGTAGCAAGAGAGCTCAGTTGGAGGAGAAAAATTCCTCTTCCGTAGATGGTAACCTCTTGGATGTGGTTCCTTCTAGTTCCAAGCTTGGCCTGGATCCACTCTCTCACCTGTCTACATGTGGGAGTGAGGCCCACAACTGCCTTGTCTTGAAGTGACTAGACTACATGCAACACATGTTGCTTTTTCCCTAGAGAAAGGATAACCTTAATAGCTGTGGGAATTGAGGGTGCTACCATAGAGTCCCTCAGGCTAGCTGAAGGGTCACCACCAAGATTTTCATTCTCTGAACAAGCACGAAAAAATCCCGCTGCAAGGAAGCAAAAATAAATAGAGAGCCATATGGATAGTGGCCATGAAAGCTTCCTGAAGGCTAGGGAGAGCCCTTAAAGAAAGAGGCACCTCTAGGAAGCCCCTACTACCCAAACCCAAACACACCCAAGGCCTGAGGGTAAGATGAGAAAGGGATGAAGGGCTACAAAGGGGACCTTTGAAAAGGAAACGGGAGTAGAGAGAAGGAAAGAATGAGAGAGAGGAGGGTGGGGAGGGGAGTCAGATAAGGAGGTTGAAATGGAGGTAGGGAAGGAGGCGGAGGGGGAGGCAGAGAAGGAGGCAGAGAAAGAGGATAGAGAAGGGGAAGGAGGTTGGGAGGAAGTGGAAGGGAAGGGGAGTAGGGAGGTAGGCGAAAGATGAGGAAAAGGGGGAGAAGAGGAAGGAAGAAAAGGGGGAGGCAAAGAAGATGGCAAGGAAGGAGGTGGAGGGGGATGCAAGAAGGGAGGAGATGGTAAGGAGATGACACATGAGATGGTGCCCCTCTCCTCCTCTGGCAATTAGAACACTATCTACACTCCTCCATGATCACAAACACTATGTAGAAAAATTGAGTGGGGATGAGGATGATAAAGAAGAATATTGGAGAACACAGTAATAAGTGATTGGGCAGTGCAACATAACAAATGAGCTAGTGCAAGCAATGGAAATCTGGAAGTTGTCATGAACGATAGGGAGGTAGAAGCAGTAGAAGATTGAGAGTGCAAATGGAGATGATGA
Organism: Dipteris shenzhenensis; assembly: GCF_047967505.1. NCBI lineage: Eukaryota > Viridiplantae > Streptophyta > Polypodiopsida > Gleicheniales > Dipteridaceae > Dipteris > Dipteris shenzhenensis. Next base: position 56,025,163 of record NC_141599.1, read on the forward strand.
CTAAAGTTCCTAACCCAATGTAGCCAAACGAAATCTAAGATTGGATGTCCTATCCAATGAATGGCTACATGAGTATCCCTTTCTTTTAAAACATGACTATTCTACATTAATGTGCCCACAACGTTAAAACTGCCAGGTGTCGACATGCCATGCATCTCTTCCATTGTCATCAAACAACTAACTGTCACTTTGGTTGGTAGAAATTTCATCAAGGCATTGTTGACCAAGTGGTTTGCATTTGAGTCCTATCTGTCCAAGGAGCTCGTTGCTTAGCATAGCTTCACTTTGCTCCCATTATACAACTCGGGAAATATATTCCCTTGCAAATCTTTAAGTTGAACTATCCCATTAGAGAAGACTTAAGTTCATCGATAAGGACCATTCTATCCCAATTTGAAATTCATTTTAAAGGGCCCAACTTAGCATTTTAGAGTGATATAAGCATACCCTCTTCAAATTCTTTGGCACATTATGCCTATCATGCCATGCCTTTCTTTTCCACTATATCACCTGCTATTGTGACCAAGCTGATCGGAGGCATAACACATCAAAGTGGCTTAATTGATGCAATCACCCCTTCATTGCTTTTGACTCATCCAATTGATGCTCGTAGCAATACCAAGACTTGGAATACTAAATTCTAAGAGAATAGCTACTTCCAAACCGAAGGCCATACAAAAGGGAGTAAGATTTGTAGTGACCTTATAAGCAGTTCTATATGCCCACAAAGCAGGATGGAATTTAGTATCCCATTCATCCATAGCCAATTGCACCGTCTTTGTGAGGATGAGCTCAAGTGTTTTGTTTGTTGACTCGGCGTTACCATTTCCATGAGGATGGTAGGTAGTAGAAACTATATGCATGATTTTGAATTCAGTCTTGAGTAGCTATACCACATCATTAAGAAAATGTGTACCTCGATCATTGACAAGCTACAAACGGCATCCATACCTGTAAATAATATTTTCAAAAATTAACTTAGCTGTGTTTTGAGCCGAATTATCTTGGAGAGCCCTAGCTTCTGCCCACTTAGTAACATAGTCTAGCTACTACAATGATGTGGCTAAATCTAGCAGGTTTGAAATGGCCAACAAAATCCAAACCCCATCTGTGAAAGGTTTCCCATGGATGAGTAGGTTATAATGGCATAGATTGATTAGCCACCAATAATTGTCCACTGCATTAACAAACCTCACATTGCATATACTTATTTTGAGCATCTTTGAAGAAGGTTTCCCACATTTCCCAATATAAGCATGCCAGCAATATGCATTGTTATATTCAGTTGTAATGTCAAGAGATTTCCCAAGACTCTCGGAATGTTTCGACTGTTTTGACTCCAGACAAAAGCTCGAACGTCATCTGCCAGAAGTTGCATTCCATGACCTTGCTTGATCGCGAGCACGATCTAAGAGGAAGGTCTCAAACGGCTCCTCTATCTCGCCACGATCACCAATCATGCATAATAGAGCTTGAAGCTACTATATTTTCTAGAGATCTTCTGATATGCATGCCACCTTTTGAGGCTTCTGTGCTTTCAGTAGTCAACTAGACAATTGGTGAGTTGCAAATAATCCTCACGGTTTATTTCACAATCTATTTCTTATAGTGAGTACTTGGTTGAGGTTTGAGCAGTTTGGGAGGACCTTGGGAATGACTAGAGTCTGCAAGCCTAGCTATTTGGTCCAAACATCATGCAGCTAGCTACGGGGAAGGCTATGGTTGCTAGGGAGCCTATGCCTAGCTTAATAAGGCTTGATATGATCTCTCGGCAACATCAATGTTCCAATCCGGCAGTTACTCCAAGCTATGGCTTCTGGTAGTGAGAAAGCCAAGAACTAAGATATCACCTCGTGGAAGCCAAAAACTGACCATAATCTAGTCACAAGCAAGAGTTCTTCCCACGAAACATCATAAGGAGAGTGTCATATGCATGTCACAAACCAATGTAGGTGCAACAAACAAATGGAAGGTCTACAAGCATAAACAAAGAGAAGGAGGGGGTAACAAAGAAAATATCAATAGATAAGAGAATTCAAATTTTAAATAATGAGATAGAAGTTTAAATAATGAGATAAGAAGATAATAAAGTAAGGAAGAGAGAAATAAAGTGAGGATTATAGGGAGAAATAAAAAAGGTTAAAGAGAGAAATAAAGAGGGAAAACTTAGGGTCGAAGTATTTTCATATAATAGAATTAAGACATTAAAAGGGGGGAAGCAGGGGGGGGGTTATAGAGCTACGAGAGTGTTAAAGAAAAGGAAGGGGAGGGGGGTTATGAGAGCAGTGTAAAAGAAAAGGAGGGGGAGGGGGGGGGTTTAGAGCTAAGGGAGGGAGAGAGGGAGGGAGGAGGGGGAGGGGGATTTTTTGGGTATAATAACCAAAATGAAATAAAAGACAAAGGAATCTATGAATCCATGTTCCCACTCCCAAGGAGTTATGAGGGTGGTGAAGTCCAGGTGTGTCGATGCGCACAAACCGTGAGGAGCACTGTCATGTCTGAGAGTCCATGAAGTGCCACATGCGATGGGTCATGGAGGTGCACGGTGGGCGAGATTTGATAAGCAAAGACTTGCACTCGAGAGGCAGAGATCAATAGCGACACCACAGTCAAGGAATGGAGAGGAGAGCGAGCACGAAATTAGATAGCCCGCTCGTAGATGGTAAGCGAGCACGGAGCTAAAGGATAGAGAGCAAGAGAGCTTTAAGTTAGAAGGAGGTGGTGAGAATATGTAGTGCCAGGGAATGGAGAGCAGGCATACTGCAATATAGCGAGCAGAGAGTAGGAGAGGTTCGAAGGGAATTGAAGGCGAGTGTGTAGGGAGAGAAGGGGTAGCGAATGTAATAAAGAGAAGGTCATGTTTTATAGGTAAACAAAGGTCAATCGGAGATGGGAGAGTTAGGGAGATGAAGAGATCTTGGAGAGGTGTGGAACTGGTGGTCTAGAAGCATGACAGTCAGTATAAAAGTCCTTGAGATCCTCATTTAGAGATACTTATTTGCACATGGATCTACAAGATGGACATCTATGAATGGGCTGCCAAAGCAATCACCATTCGGAAATGTGTGTGTGTGTGTGTGTGTGTGTGTGTGTGTGTGTGTGTGTGTAGTAGACATTTACAACACCCCTTTCCATAGTGAAGAGTAGACAAAATTTGGAGTAGGAAAGAGAAATGTTAAATAGACTAACTTTGCAATAAACATCACAAAAAATGAAGTAACATCATTTAAAGGATGAACAATTTTCTAAAAGAGAAAATGTTAGCAGTAAAGCTTTGATAAGTCATTGGCAGCATCACTTTTATTGAAGAGGGGAGTCTGCCTACCTGCCACCATCCAACAAGCAAAATAGTGAGAACCAATTTTGACTTTGGTTGGGAAGATAGGTCTCATCAACACCCCTCCCTTGTTATTGGAATCACAATAAAAATCGATGCTTAAGCCACACTTATCAACCTCAAGTAGCAAAGATAATGAACCTTTGTAAAAAGTTTTGGTTTAATATAGAGTAATGTTTAGCACTATTAGTTTTTAAGAAGTAAGAATAAAGCACCTTTGTATTAAAAAAGGGGGGTTAATATAAATTGAAATAAGTGAGAGAGAGAGAGAGAAGGGGTTTAATCAAAAGGAATTAAGTGGGGTGAATGCTGATAGTACAGCGCATGGGCTAAAGAGCAGGATTCAGGTCTCAAGAACACCACGATGCGAGGGAGACAAGGAGTGCACTCAGTGCAGTATTGTGGGAGTAAAGGGCGAGCGTGCAAAGTGAAATTAAACAATGTGAGGGAGAGATAGAGGTAGTCAGGTGGGTCAGGTAGGAGAGGGAAGCTACAAGGATGGGGAAGCATGTAGGTGGGGAGCCGTGCAAGAAAAAAGACAGGGCGGCCCAGGTTTCTTTGGTTAAAAGCTCGAGAAAAAGGCAGGGGACTTATGTTAGTTAAGAAGGCAGGGGGTGCATATCCTAAGGCCACCTATTGAAAAGAGCCGTGGGGAAACTTATGAGTAACTAATCTAGGTGAATGAGTTTACTATCGCTTGGTTTAATAGTAACTTTAAAAAGTTGTTATTAATGAAAAAACCTAATAGGGCTAAAGAGGGGTTTATTAAGAGTAGGAAAAAAATTTTAATAAATAGAGGGATAAGAATTTAAGGATAAATTAGAATATAAGGAGTATCTTTAGAAAACATGTGGAAGAAATGAGATAATTAGGGAATAGGAAGTGTTAGAGAGATTAAAAGAGGGGCGAAAGATTAGGAACAAGATAGGGAGAAAATTAGGGGAAAATATTAAGAAATCTTTTTAAGAAAATTAGATTAAGAAATAGGAGGAATTAGAAATAAATTAGAAAACTTAGGAAAAAAGGAAATTCGGGGAGGAGGTGTAGGAAAAGTGGGAAAGTTTTAAGGGGATTTTTAAGGAGAATTAGGAAAGAAAAGGGTAGAAAAGTTTTAAAAAGGATTTTAAGGAAAATAAAGAGAGAGCAGAATTTATTAAAATTGAGAAAAAAGAAAATATTAGGGAAATTTGTTTTAAAAAAGGGGGGGAAAGAGGGGGGGGGGTTAAGGGGAAAAACAAGGGATTTTGAGGGAAAAGAAATTAGGGAATTTAAGGGTTGTCAAGGCGAGCTCTAATGAGCAAGTGGTAAAACCAATGAGGAAGGGATAGTAAGTGTGTGTGTATGTGTGTGTGTGTGTGTGTGTGTGTGTGTGTGTGTGTGTGTGTGTGTGTGTGTGTGTGTAAGTGTGTGTGTCTAGACAATATATATGTATGTATGTATGTATATTTTTTTGGGCAAAGTTTTTATATTAACCTTAAGGAGACTTTGTACATCATCAAAGTTTATCCATGAAAGATCAGTTGGCCCTAAAGAAGCCTAAAACCTTACAAAAAGCTAAGAGCAGCAAAGAGACAAGATATATATCAACTTCACTTCTTCTTGTATAAACAAGAGGGGACATGAAAGAAAACCTGGTCGCCTCTTCATTGAATCCTGCATTTTGAGTAGTAGTAGTAGCAGTAGCAGTAGGGACACCATGTACAAGATCAAGAGACATCTCCTCAGAAGTATGAGACCAAGGTTGAGTTGGAGGGCCAGCAACTCCTTTGCTTTGGGTAGATGGGTGCCGTGTGGAAGGGCCAGCAACCACAATGCTAGGTCTAGTTGAGGGGAGACCTCCTATGGAGAAAATGGGACAACTTGTCATGTTCTTCTGAGATAAAACACTTGCTCATGTGCTATGAAATAGCTGCATTCACCTTGTGTGTTCTAGGTTGTAAGCCTCTATCTAAAATTCAAGTATTTTTTTTCCCCTCCCACCATGCAGCAAACAAGGCATCAGTACACATTTCTTCATTATTAAACTGAAAATTATTTCTAGAGATTCGTTTGTATGTATTGTACATCCACTTAGTCCCTATTAGAACTAGATCTATGTTTGATTCCTCTCATCTCCGTTTCATTGTGGATTACCAATCAAGATTATCCTTTGCCTCTTAAAAAGACCTCAACTCCTTTATCATCTTAATTTGGGCCATCAAACTATAGTTCACTATTTAGCACATTTTAAAAGCATGGCCTTGACCTCCACACCACCTCGAAACTAGTCTTTAGGATGTCAACATACTCGAAATCTTCCAATGACTTTCTACACCATAGTGGTCTCCCAATGACTTTCCCTTATGACAAAGAATCATACGTTAGAAAAACCGTTACATAAACAAAACTAAATTGCTAAGTAAAAATGTAACATAAAATGTAATGTTACATAGAAAGTAGCACTCACTGAAATATGTAGGGAAGGTTGAGAGGAGCCAATGTAAACATCCACACATGAGAACTATAGGCGGGGTCATAAGACTTTGGAGGGCTAAGCACCAGCTATGAACGGAAAGGAGGCATCATGCATCAATGAGAGGCATCCCTCTAGTGCACTCACAGCTATGCACGACAGGACCGCTAGTGAGGTGCCCATGCATGCAAGCTGTTGAGGCTAGAGACCACACCAGGAGTAGCGCGGCTAGTCCAAGCAGAGGAATGCAACAAGGGTAGGCAAGGCGGTCAGGAAAAACACAGGTCTGGAGCATACATATGTCGCACAGCAAATGACGATCAGAGGTGATGCAAGATTACAAATCTATCATAGCAAGCATACGAGGCACCATGTAGCAAGACGGATGGTGAGGTGCCCATGCATGAGAAGGATAGTAACCGAAGGAAGACACAAAGCTAGATCTAACACTACAGTCCCACATTTGAGACACAAAACACCAGGCATGGCTCGGCTAGACCATAAGCATGTACACGGCAAGGGCGGGCAGACGATGTGACCAGTAGAGAGTAGTCCAAGTAGTTAAGCAACTGAAAGTGCACACAGGTAAGAAGAAGCATAAGGGAGGGTGTAGATAGGTGACAGATATAGGGAGCAAGCGTACGGTGTCACAAGAGCATAGATCAAGGGAGAGACCATGAGTGGCTAGTGTACCATGCATGCAGTTCATGTAGAAAGCATGTAAGTAGTCATAAGAGTTGAAAGGAGAGAGCATGAGAGGCCGATCAAACAAACCTGAGAGGAAGCCATGAGTGCTTGGGAAAGAGTAAGAAGGTAGGAGTGGCGATGAGGATTGAGTTGAAGAGTGGAGAGGACATTAACATCATGAAGGGGGAGGGAGCACTTTAGAACTAGGAAGCATCATCTGACTAATAAATGTCCACCATGTGCACTGCAAAGTAGGCCAAGGATGACAAACACTCTCATGTTTTGATCTAACCATAAAATTCTTAAGTAGGGCACAAATCTATTAGTTCTTAGATACCCATATGTTCATTCATAAGTCCATAGGGTGGCAAATATTATTGTAGAATGGTAACCGAGGGGGGAGGGAGTAGTGATAGGGAAAGAAAAGAAATCATATGCATTTTGACTCCCACTAATACAGACGTCAAAAGAAATTTTTGCTCATTAAATCCACTTAAGGAATGGATTAGGACTTAGTAAAAGATGTCATTAAAAAATTGGGCTGGCTAGTGTGTTGTAAACCTGTGTGTATGTGTGTGAGCAGGTATGAGTGCGATAAAAAGCATGAGTGTGTGTGTGTGTGTGTGTGTGTGTGTGTGTGTGTGTGTGTGTGTGACTGTAGTAGGGCTAAGGGAAGATTTACATGAGGTTTGGATTTTAACCCTTACTCACGACAAGATATTTGGTAGCATTATCTACTACTTAAATTTTCATGAGACGAGTACGGACTAGCTCATGTATGCAATTCCAAAAATAATTATTAGAAATGGACTATCAAAGTATATAAAGGTACATAATGAGTTTGCAAGGAGTCTCACCAATAAAAAAAGTTATGTGTGCACGTGCATATGCATGCGCGTGTGTATATGTGAGGGGGTACAAATAGGATACAAGTGTGCGTGTGTGTCTCTGTGTGTGTGTGTGTGTGTGTACCTTGTAATGTATCAATAGTGGTGATGAAAACGCCTACAAGGAGTGCCGTAGAATACACTTTTTTTGTGAGTGCCAAATGAAACTAAGCCACACCCAAACAATCATAATTATAAGGGATTAATCCATAAAAAAGCTAGTGGATAAATTTAGAAAACTAAGAGTAGAATTTCTCTAATGACATAAAGTAGAGACACATTAATTATATTAAACTAACAACCAAGAGTAAAGCTTAATAGATATTTTACATTTTATGAAGTAGTGCGAGTAATTATATTAAGAAGTTAAAAAAGTGCTTTAAAACTTTTTAATTTAAGATTTAATGTTAAAAAAGGAGTGAAGAAGAAATAAAGAGGGGATAGTTAAAGAAAATTATATATACCTTTATAAGACTAAATTAACATGAACAAATCCCTACAGTTGGAATAACAAGCATCAAGTTCAAGGACAAATGAAATTACTATTTAAATTGTAAATTAAGGGTGGTATAATAAATGTTAATTAATTATTAGTGAACAAAATAAGAAAGAATTAAAAAGAGGGAGCATTAAATCACTTATTAACATTCAATTAATGTGTTAATTGTGGAACTATTCACATAGCATAATATAGAGTGAGTTTACAAATATGTAGGAAAAAATAAATAAAATGTAGAAAATGTAGGCCTATGTGTGTGTTGTTGTTGTTAGGGGGGGTTATTTAAAATAGAGTTCTAAGAGGGGTGTGTGTGTGTGCGTGTGTGTGTGTGGGGGGGGGGGGGGGGGTAGACATTTACAACACCCCTTTCCATAGTGAAGAGTAGACAAATTTGGAGTAGGGAAGAGAAATGTTTAATAGATAAACTTTGCAATAAACATCACAAAAAAAGTAGTATCATAAAAGGATGAACAAGTTTTTCCAAAAGAGAAAATGTGAGCAGTAAAGCTTTGATAAGTCATTGGCAGCGTCACTTTTGTTGAAGAGGGGAGTCTGCCTACTTGCCACCATCCAACAAGAAAAATGTGGTGAGAACTAGTTAAAGCTTAGTTGGGAAGACTGCTGTCATAAACACCCCTCCCTTGTTATCGGAGCCACAATAAAAATAGACACTTAATGATAGACTTACAAAGCAAGTTGTAAAAGTTATGAGTGAAAAAGGTTTGTATGGAGTAGTGGTATGATAAGTGGGGCATTTCTGAAGGAGAAATTAAGTTTAATGAACAAAATTAAAGAAATGAGAGAAAATGGTAGGAGAGACCCTTTAGACGACAATTAGGGGAAAGGTAGTGAATTGAGGAGTTTGGTGAATGTGTGATAGGTGGGAAAGACCATAAATAAGAGAGGAAACTTTGAAAGGAGTAAAAGCGGAAAGGAAAGGGAAGAAGTTGGAAAGAGAAAGTTTTAAGGCATAAAGAAATAGTGTGGGGGGTTTTGGTTAAGGGATATAGAGAGATAAAGAGAATAAGAAAGCTAGTAAGGAACCTTGCTATATAGGAAAATTAGTAAGGAAAACTAGTAAGGAACCTTGCTAAATAGATTAGGTAGTATGGAGAGAAGGTTTTAATCTATGACAAATGTCTTAAGGAAACAAAATACTAAATAAAGGAGATAAAGGCAGTTAATTTGGTTAAGAGATAGCACAAGATGAGTAAGTTTAGAGGGGCGAAATAAAAGATGGGAGAGGGGGAAGAAATAATGTAGAGGAGGGGGAAATTGGAGGGGGGCATTATATACTTGAAGAGGGGAATTTTAGAGCGGAGAAGAAAAGAAGGGAGAGGGGAAGATATAGTGAAAAGGAGGGGGAGGATAAAATCTAATTGGAAAGGGACGGGAGGGATTGATGGAGAGGGAAAGGAAAAAGGGGGGACAATAGACAAGGGGGTTTAAATTAAAACGTGAAGTAGTTGAATAGAAAATAGAGAGGGGGGGGGGGGGGGAGGGGGGGTTTAATTTCATAAAAGACAAGAAAACAAAGTTTTAAAAATCCAATAAAGAGGGTTATGAATGTCAGAGAGTTCAGAGAATTAGAGGGACCTATGAAAGACATGCAGGCAACTGTTACGCCAGACTCCGGGACCATGGTCCGAGACTCCGAGTCACGAAGGAGGGAGATAAGTGATGAATGTCGAGGGAGTTGTCCCTTTGTGTGCCAATGGGAATTGAAGGCACCGGCGGCACTAGGACAGGGTCTTGAGAAGAGCAACCCTCGAGACATAGGACAAGGTAGGAGCTCTAAGAGGCCATACGCAAATAGAGCAAGCCCGACCAGTAGTGCAGCAGTCGAGGTTGCGAGCTTGGAGGCAGAGATCAAAGCCGGAGGGCAGCAACATGATGATTCATTTGAGTAGTAGGCTCCTAGGTCGACCACTGATGGGTAGCAGCAAAGAGCATGGAGGCGCTTTGTAGATCCAAAGTTCTGGAGTTAATAGATGGTTCGCAGCGACAGCTAGTACATGCAGACACTGCAAAGGGTGAGACTCCCGTGAGAGGCTGAGTAAGGGGCACGGCACGCAAGGTACGTATAATGTCACATAGAACGACGAGCAGGGGGAGCTTAGCAGAGCAGATGTGAGTAGCCAATAGAGCTAGGGAGTTGTGAGGGTAATTTATAGGCAAGGGAGAAATTAAGTCGAGGAAGGGAGAGGCCAGGCATATAGTGAGTCGGGAGAGATAAGGAAGAGAGATAGTCCGGGGGGGGGGGGGGTTGGGTTGGTTTAGGAGGAAAATGGAGAGGCTAGTGTAGTTGTGAGAAGTTTGGTTAGGGGGACCCTAAGTGTAGCTATGAGAGGTTGGGCTTGTTTTTTAAAAAGTAAGGAGGGGAGTTAGGGAGAGTTTGGTAGTTGGGGACTCTAGTAAGGGGAAAGGAGAGTACTTATAGTTTTAAGGGATTGTAGTTAGGGTAGTGGAGTGTGAAAGTAGAGAGCAATTTGATAAGATTAGATGGTTGGGAGATAGGGTAGAGAGAGATAAAGAGGGAGACAGTAGAAAGAGATAGAGAGCGGAATAGCGAGGGTAGAGAGAGAAAAAGAGAGAGAGGGGCAGGCATGAGAGGAAAAAGTAGAGACTAATAAAAAAGAGATAATCAAAAGTAACGAGAAATGAAGAAATATGAGGTTTGGGAGAGAAATGAAGAGACAACACACAGAGAGAGAGAGAGAGAGAGAGAGAGAGAGAGAGAGAGAGAGAGAGAGAGAATGAGGTTTGGGAGAGAAATGAAGAGATAATAGAGAGAGAGAGAGAGAGAGATGGTAGAGAGAGACAGGGAGAGGGTAGAGATAGATAGATGGAGAGAGAGAGAGAGAGAGAGAGAGAGAGAGATTAGGAAAAACAAGGGAGAATGAGAAAAAAATACTGAGAAATTACAGACAAATTAAGGGGAGAACATGGAGTTTGACGGAAAAGAAATTAAGGAAATTAAGGGGGGTTTTCGAGGGGAGATCTAATGAGAAAGTGGCCAAACCAATGGAGAAAGGGATAGTAAGAGAGAGACAGAGAGAGAGAGAGAGAGAGAGAGAGTGTGTGTGTGTGTGTGTGTGTGTGTTTTTGGGCAAAGTTTTTATATTAATCTTGAGGAAACTTTGTAAATCATCAGAGTTTATCCATGAAAGATCAGTTGGCCCTAGAGAAACCTAAAACCTTACAAAAAGCTAAGAGTAGTAGACAGACAAGATATATATATCAGCTTTAGTTCTTCCTATATAAAACAAGAGGGCACATGAAAGAAAAACTGGTAGCCTCTTCATTGAATCCTGCATTCTGAGTAGTAGTTGCAGCAACAGTAGGAGGGACACCCTGTACAGAATCAAGAGACATCTCCTCATAAGTATGAGACCAAGGTTGAGTTGGAGGGCCAGCAACTCCTTTGCTTTGGGGAGATGGGTGGGCCATCAAACTATAGTTCACTATTTAGCACATTTTAAAATCATGGCCTTGACCTCCACACTACCTCGAAACTAGTCTTTGGGATGTCAACATACTCAAAATCTTCCAATGACTTTCTACACCATAGTGGTCTCCTCTTCTCAGTTGCCAGAAGTTCACTCTTCTTGGGATCTGGGTGTGGATCTAGCTCAATGTCACCTGATCCTAGATTTGGTTCTAGTATGAGAACTGTACTTGGTTCTCCACTAGATTGGTATCTAGGGGATACCTCAATATACGAGGACCCAGTCTCTTGGAATATCACATCTTGGTTGATCACTTGTTTTCATGTCACCAAATTGTACAACTTGTATGCCTTACATTGTTCATTGTAGCCAATGAAGATGTACTTTAGGCTCCCTAACTCCAGCTTCGTCCTCGTGTCAATATGGACATGGATCCAAGCATCAGAAATGAATACCCAACAATGCTTGATGATGGGGTTCTTCCCCATGTATGCCTCCAGAGGTGTGTCCTCTTCAATTGTCTTCAGCTCAATCAATTTAGAACATGAATAGCTACACTAATTGCCTCAACAGTCAGCTAGTTCAGAGGTGTCTTTTCTTCGACTACCTTTGTCGTAGTGTGCTTCTGACAGCGCAAGTACAGAAATCTGAGTTGCATTTAATCTTTGTCATCCATGTTAACCAACATAACATATATCATGTGCAAGCCTTCCTACTCTAGCTCTATAGCAATCACCGCTCCTATGCCTTTGGATCGCATCATCACGTCATCTTCCTTCTTGCAAGCTATCTGATGGGTAGCGTTTTCTTGCATAGATCCGAGACAAAGTACCTCCCTAAAGACTTTCCCATCTCAAATGGTCATCTTGAATGGCATTGCTCTAATTTCCTTTATGAGTGATGGTATGGAACCACTTTTAGATCTTTTATATATGCTTTGACGCACCACTTTTTGCATACCAATTTTCACCACCCAAAGTTACCACAAGTGCAGAACATCTTTCCATCATCCAAGCAAGGAATAGGTCTTCTTTGTTGGCATTTTGGAATTGTGTTATGTCTTAGCTTTCACAAAATCTAGTTTGGCTTTTCTTTAGCGATTGGAACGTGAACCTACCTCCTTGGTTCAGTAGTCTCTGGCAAAATGTCCTAGTTTACCACAATTAAAACATGTTTTGTGCTTCCTATTAGATCTTGCCTTTGTAGACCTTGAACCTCATCTAGCTTTCTCTTGCAAGCCTCCCTTTGCGATTCCCTTTTGCCAGAAGGCCTTGTCCTTGGATACGCCAAACTTGTTCTCCCAAGCACTTCCTATAGGAGCAACAGAGCTAGTTCTTTGAACTGACCTCTACCCTATGATTACAGCCATCACGAACCTTTCTATCTCTAGGAAAGCTGCCCAACACCAATCTGGTCATCTTTGATGATTCCTTTTTCTAACTACCTATCACAAGTTGATCTCTGGCCACTTTCACCTTTGTGATGTAGTCCTTCACCGAATCTCCCCCCTCCCTATTCATGTTGTAAAGATCAATTTCAAGGTCAAGCAGTAGTGCTTTCATTGTTCACTTGGAACATCTCCTTGACATCTTTCATGCATCTATTGATGTTTTGACCATGTGCAAAGAGAGTTTCCACAGTAGTGTTGATGATTGCTAAGGTCTTTGCATCCCCCACTATCCAATCTTGGACCCCTTCTCGATGCCCTCTCCATTTTGATAGTGTTTTGCCGAATTCCTCTGATAACAAGGTGACTCCATACCTTCATCTTCCACAGTGAATAGTTCAACCTGCTGAAGCCTCCCTAAAGTTGGCAATCAACGTCTTGCCAACCATTTTGAGGTAAAATTTTTGTGATTCGACAAACTTGAAAACTTAATCGAACACTGCACTTCTATCAAATTAAGAGGAAATCCTTCATTTAGCATCGATGTAGACCATGAAAGCTTTAAAAAACTTGTCTCCAAGACAATGTTGCAACTACGCTCTTGATACCATGTCACACCTCTCTACTAGTTGCCCTCACACTCACATCACAAACTTGTATCACGGTCAACGGACAACTTTTAGGACTAAATTTTCTCAAATCACATTCATACTTTGATGGGCAGTTATCTTATACAACAAAATGGTGACACGATGCACCAGCATTCACAAGATGTAGATCACACACATAGGTATCAAGGAGCTTCAATCCTATTCGACCATTGTCAAACCGCTATAGCAACACTTCAATTGCAACAATAAAGAGATGGTGTGGATCTTGCATACCTCAAATGAGGGTATCAATGGGATTCTCATGCTTGCTTATCTTGTAGCCCACAACTGTTGCTCCAACTCGCCTTGAAAGGTGCAACTATTTCAAATCACTCTAGCTTGCGACTCCCTGAGTTGCTTTGCTTAACTAAGTTCCAAAACTTTGTTGTCCAACGGTGTTTCAACTTCCAAGAGTTCCGACGTGCAACTTGCGAGTTCTTTAGTTAGCTATGCAGCATATGATGTGACTTCCTGAGTTCACACCATGGTGGTTGTCCTAGACAAAATTCTTCAATGGAATGTTGACTCCTTGAGTGCGGCCAAATGCAAGTGTATGTGCAACTACAAATTGTCAAACCTCCACCTCTAGAGATACATAGAGCAAGCCCGCTTCCTTGCTGACCTTAAATTGCTCAATGATGGCGCTAGTCCATGACTATTACCGCAATGTCATGTCGTGACGCTCAACGAAACATAGTTAGCCTTCAATGGCATTGACTCTTGCCATGAATGCCTACAACTCAACTACCTTCCATAGCCATTTCGAAACTCTTTGCTTCCAAAAAGGATTTCAAGAATCCTTTTTTGAACTAACAAACAATTAAAGGGCATTAGAACTAAGAAATAACTAGCCAACACTGTTACATCAACGATTCAACAAATGAATAACTAGCAAGTTGGGAGCTGGAGTGCCTCTGTACCAAGACCAAGACACAGATTGGCCCCAAACCTTGGCGCCTCTTTTAGTATTCTTTAATTAAGTGAGAGGCCCAAAATTCCAAGCTACGTAAAGGATTCATTCTTTCTTACATTTAGGGCATTCCACATCACATTAGGCATCCACATACCCTATATAGACTTTACTATTCACTGCTCTCACCACTCCGGGTCTCCATCCCTTATCCAAGAAGCTTGCACACAGCCTGGAACTGTCACTAGTAACCACACTTGGCCACATAGTTCCCAATAGCTATCACTAGTGCCCAATTAGCCACTTATTTGCTCAAAGCAAAAACAGAAACCATACAAGAGCTTTCTTCACTTTTCACGACCACCTAGTCTCTCACCTTATGGGTAGCATACATTCCGATACATCAACCCGTTTCCCACAAGTGCGCTTGCATCACAACACAACAAGCACTATGGCAGACATTACTGTACCATCGCTCTCTAGGTTCTAACGCACAGATTCTCAACCCTTACGTATTCAACAGCAACGAGGCTAAACCAGACCTGTGCCATCTACCTAGCAACCACTGCCTTCATGTGACCTATCTCCTAGGGAAACCAAAAACATGTTCTCACACGAAACAAGATACATGCCAAAAGATTCGGAACCTCTTGTGAAGCTGCCTTCCATGTTCACCTGCCTCAAAGTTCCTTTCGGCCTTGGTTTAATATTTCACATGAGTGCTAACCAAGCCGTATCTAGAGTGCTTATCAAACCCTTATCCCTTGGTCTTAATTCACGGAAGTGCTTGTCAAAGCCTTGCCCCTACACAATCACTTCGCTTGGAGCCTTCTTACCCGAGGCATCAAGACCACCGAATGATGAGCCCACAAGGCCACCCTATGCTTCAACCAACTGCCTCTGCAGCCACCGCTTTATCCAACCGGCTCCTCACTATTGAAGTGCAACGAGACAAACCAGCCCTTTGACGACCAATGAGATGCTCCAAGTCCAGTACAAGACCTCAAGGCAGTCGGATCGTGACCAGCCAGGCCGTCTCTTGAAACAATTGCGACCCCAAGGCAATGAACTCGGACCTATGCGACCAGCCACGCTCCTACAAATGGAACGCGTCGTCAGGCCAACCAAGCACTTCCCACCCAATTGTGTCGTGCGGGCCCAAGATAATGACCAACCAACCTCCCGAAATAAGGTCGCCACAACCAACTCTCTACCACGCTAGCATGATGTGCCAAGAGGTGTCTATGTCTATCTGGCCAACAAGCTGCACGACTTCCCAGCAAAAGATTACATGAGCAGCTCGTGCACCAACATCTAGCCACCAAAATCTTTGAGCGGGATAACCCCCCAAGCCAGCCAGCCCCGTCGCCCCTTACGCGCGCACCATCTCGTTGCTATCCAGCTTTTGTACCCGCTCTCTCCAACAGCCCGACAACAAGCAAAGAAGCCCTTCGTGGGCAACCAAGCATTCACCACCTCCAGCTAAGGTCGTGTGAAGCCTTCAAACGTACATCCGCTTATAACCGCGCCCCAGCTCTTCTATGTCGCCCGTCGGCCAACACAGGTGGTTCCCGCCAAATTGGTTTTGAATGGACATGCCAAGTGGCAGCCCACATTTCCATTTCCCCCTTGGTCATTAGTTTGCCCCAAAACCTTCTATGTGGTCACTCCAATGAAAAAACTTGAAATTCATTTGCCCCTTGCCCCCTCTATATGGGGTCCATTCCAATGGCCCAACCTTGGATCCTTGGAGCTTTTCCCCCAACCACAATTTTTACCCCCAAGGCATTAATTGCTAGGAATTCTAGCACACCAAGCAAACCAAGACCTTGCTCCTTGCTTTCCTAGGGTCCTGACCCACATTCAAACCAACATGCACGCGCCAGAAATCATGCCCTCATGACATTTCATGTCCCATCATGTGCCCCATATCTGAGCTTTAGAAAAAATTGTATCAACATTTAAAAGTTTCTATCATTCCTTAAGAGGGTAAAAATTATCAGCTGGCTAGTTGCAAAAAACAGTTCATGCGTACAAATTTTCTTGTCCGTCCTGTGCTACATAATTCGGAGAGTGGCCAAAACTGTTGTGGCATTGAAAAGTCTCCCTCCCTCACGTTGTACATATGCATGAATTAGGGTGGTTAGGAGGCCACACCACTGCATACGCTAGCAATTTGTAAAGGACTCTTGATATCCGCTTTTCAAGATACAACAGCAGAGAAATGAGGATTGTTCACAGCACAACTGAGAGTAGTCAAGAAAAAGAACGTAAAGGAGTCCACACATCCCTCCTCTTTTCAAAAGCAGCAAGAGAACTATGCTAAGTTAGTCAAAGGAAGCACATTCAAGAGAACTACTGAGAATAAATAATGATCCATATATTCACTACTGAGAATAAATAATGATCCATATATTCAAAAACATGCCAATGAAAGTGAGAAAGGACGACAAATGACAGAAAATTAGACACCCCAATATGGAATATGAAAACACCAGTGGGCCAACGCTACGATAGACCAGATCTGCTATGATATACACACCACCCTCTCGGTTCAAAATAGGCAAAAAACCGAAGTGGATGATTACCCTCGAGTGCTCCCTTGTAGTCAACCTTTTAAATACGTCCAATTAGCTCATTAAAATAATCCCCAAAAAAAGAGCAATGAAATCTGCTTCGTGGACAACAGTGACATTTGGAAATTTTGAACAACTCACTAAACTCAGGGGGCGTCAATGCCATTCAAGACCAAATCTGATTATAGATATCATTCAACAACTGGAGTGACCCATTTGCAGCCCTACATGTCAAAACTGGTGCTACTGGAAAGAAATCTAGATTATGAACTGCTGCATACCAATGTGCAAGTATGTCATCATCTAGAAACCCCACAACCAATTTTTTAACAATTGAACAAGATTCATAATTCCATGCAGATTATTCCATGTTATCCTCTACTAGAATGTGCACGACCTGCGCAAGCAATGTACACAGTTTATGGTACATTATGCCGAGCAGAATACCAAGGCTCATATTTCGCCCAGTCCCTTTGGTGTGGGTGCAAAGCATGCCCTTTTGAATGGTAAGTAAACTCCTCCCCAAGTCCTGACAAATTGGGTTTGTGTTCGATCCCATACCTGATAGGTTTCAGCTCTTCAAGCTGTGCAAAAATCATCAAAAATTAACATTAACATTTGATGATGTATCCTTTGAAAAATATTGTTATGGCAATTGCTTGCTTGTGTGAAGTGGTTGACATGTTTACGCAGTTGAGTTATAACTTATTTTCGACTCTTGTAATCCTACAGAAATTTGAACATGCTCTGCAAAGACCTGCCGGTTGGAAACAGACAAACTTACAATAAAAACTCCAGTGGTTTTATACTGTCCTGGACATCATGCTTTGAAGATGGCATATATACATACATACTTCCTTTAAAATACATATATGTCAGATACATAGGCATGCACTGTGCACGCACATGGTGGATCATGTTGGCATCCATTGGAACCAAATCCGTTGGTGAAGTTTGAACCTGAAAAAACAATTTAGTATAAGCACAAAAGTGGTTGCGATAAGCAACCCTTGTGGGTACTGCTAGTGGCGTCTATGCTGCAGAAGTTGCTCCATGAGTATTCTATTTTTCATAACATGGTCAAGGTTACATGATACTGGCTCCATGACATGGGCAATGTATGTGCCCACCCTTGCTGTAAGGGGAAGTCCACAATTGGGAAGAGTACATAGAATATATCTTCCTGCTCGACACCAGCCCTCACCTCCACCTCCCCCTTGCACCCCCCTCCTCCCTCACCTGATCCCACAGCACTCCTCCCATCCCTCCTTCATGGCCTTCAACGAATCTGCTAGCAGCCTGTCTCAAGCCACCAAGCGCCCCATTCATGGGCTGTCTTCCCCTGCCTACTGTGTGCTGATTCTGCCAGAGTTTGCTGGCCCATCAGCTCTCCCCTGGGCTGTAGCAAGGCCTTACACAGGCCTTTCCTAGCCTCCTTCCCATCTAGGACCCAAATGGCCCCTCGCACTGTTCACGTGACTTGACGTCCTCTGATCCATCCAAGGTCATATTACATTCTAACTAGAATGTAACACTCCTTCCCTCTTCAAGCATCAGCCCTCGATGATAAGAATTGGGATTGCTCTCCGTGTTTGGTAAGCTTATTCCTAGGTAGCTTCTGATAAAGAAAATTCCATGCCATTGTAGATATCCTCCAATTTCGAACCTGCTTTCTCCCCAGTCTAGAATTCTTGCCGTTTGCGCTTAGGCTTCTCCCCTATCTCATGTAACATAACAATACCATCAATCAATGAATCAGTACGTTGTAAAAATCTTTCTGACGACGAAGAATGAAACATTTGACGTACCTTGCAACTCTGTGGTAGTTCCAATCTATAGGCCACTTTGCCTATCCTTTTTAAATTAATCATGGCCCACAATAACAGGGTGATAACTTTATGCATGCTCCTGCTAAGTTGCAGGAAACGTAAAAATCTGTGTCTCTTGTGTATGGTGTTTTGAGCAGGGGCATTCTAGCCTCCCTTCCAGTGTTTTAAAGT
The DNA here is from genome assembly GCF_047967505.1 of Dipteris shenzhenensis. NCBI lineage: Eukaryota > Viridiplantae > Streptophyta > Polypodiopsida > Gleicheniales > Dipteridaceae > Dipteris > Dipteris shenzhenensis. The sequence goes on from NC_141599.1 coordinate 56,043,997, forward strand.
TTGTTTCTCAGTGGTTCTAACTAGAGGAAGTGGGAAAGTGATGCATTGTGGTTGTGATTAATGTGGATGTCAAGTTAGTTATCGATTACTGCCCTTTAGCTTGCTAGAGGCCGGTTTCGGTGGTTCCGTTCTCGGGACAACCACCATCTTCTCACAGAGGTGAACCCTAGTAGTGCTGGGAAAAGAAAGCCTTTGCTGCATTTTCAATACAGCCACAATGGTGAACTCACCCAATGATCGGGAGGAGGACATCCTTTTGAGTATAAGGCATGGTATGAAGAAGATGAGGAGCAAAATAATGAGGAACAGCATGTTCCCGTCTATATCTCTCTACAATTGTCCCCAAATCATCTGTCTGAGTCCTAGTCAATAACTGAGTTCTCAGTTTGGAAGGTGCTTGCACCTTGGTCTTGTATCTCCTATTTCAAGAAATAAAGTGAGCCTGCGTAAGGGGGGGGGGGGGGGGGGGGGGGGGGGGCCCTAAACCATATTGCAATCTCTTTTCTTGTTGTGAGCAATTGTTAAGCTGTGTAAATCTGAATTCAGCCTCCTCTGCCGTCTCTAAATTACAGCATTTATGTGTGTGGGCAATTTGAAACAGTTTCTATAAAATAAAGCTGTGAGACTCCATTGTCTAAAGTGATAAAAGCACAAAGTAGTTTACAGGCAAAGCAAAAGAAGGCAGCTGATCGTCACCGCAGTGCACTAGTACTTGCAGAGGATGATTAGGTTCTTTTGCATATTGAAAAGACAAGGCTGAAAAATAAGAGGGGCAAAGACCGGTTGTTCCACAAGCTCAGTATGAGATACTATGGGCCTTTTCAAATTTGAGAGAAGATCAATGATGTAGCTTGCAAGTTGAAGCTACCAAATCATTGGAGAATTCCAAATGCTTTCCAAGTAAGTCTTCTCAAGCCTTTCCGTGGGGATGTGCCAAAGGATATGTCTTTTGAGATGCAGCCAAAGGTTGAGGGGGTGGATGAGATCCTAGTTCCAAGGCAGATTTTGGCACATAAGGAAAGGAAAGTCAAAGGTAGGGTTTCCCATCGCTACTTGGTGAAATTTTATAATTATTTACCATTGCATGCAATGTGGCTAGAAGAGGGAGATCTAACAGATACACCTCAATTGTTGCAACTTTACCTGGAAGCATTTCAGCTTGAGAACTTTTGGTTGTGGCTCCTTCGGGCTCAACAAAGCGTAGGTCTGGGGCATTGCCTGATGCTCAAGAGAGGGTAGTACCTCCGTTGCTTTGGTATAGACAGACTCAGATATTTAGAGGTCGCTCAAGTGACATTGTATGTTCACTCGAGGTACTGCTTGCTGACAATATATCTGCCTTGGGACTTCTATGATCAGTGTACTAGTCACTATGATGCAGTTTTTTGCAGTGTATATGGTTTGCTATCCTAGGCTCTGAACAAACAAAAATACTATGCCAGTTTTGTAATACATGTTTTTATGATAATATATTCACATGTATTCAAGTTAATGGATGACCTTGTCACACTTAAATGCAATCGAGGTTGCTTGCTATTTTTCAAGAGAGGTATATGTCACGAGGGCGTGAGTTTTCGAGCTTGTGGGCAAGACCCTAGGAAAATAATGGGCAAGGCCATGGGTGGTTAGGTATGCCTTGGGGGTGAATTTGTTGATTGGTCCAAAGAGGGGGAAAAGGGCCCTAAAGATCTTAGGTTGGACCATTGGTTTGGTCCCAAAGTGCCCCACTAGAGGGGGCATGTGGGCAAATGAAACGTAGGTGCCACGTGGCACCTATTAAACCTCAAAGGCTACATGCATGGCTTACCCGCTATTGGAAGCAACTGGAGGAACATAGCGTGGGCCAGTCAACAAAAGATGAAACAAACTGGGTATTCCGTACGACAGACGATTGGGTCTCAAATTGCGTGCCATCCTCCTCCGTGGAGCTGCACGTTGATAGTACAGGTCTTCATAGGACTGTGTACGCAACTGTGTATGGGTCTTCAAAGGACTGTGTACGGACCTGCAATACGGGTCGTACGGGTTCCAAGCCTGTGTACGTCTTGTAGCAGTACGGACTGTACATGTTCCATGGCTATGTACGGACTGCTGCAGTAACAATTGTATACGGGTTCCCATGCTATTGTACGGGCAAGGTAGGTTGTTGTACCAACAAGATATGCTGCTGTACGGCCAGGATATGCTGTTGTACGGATAGGGTATGAGGATGTACGGGTAGGATAATGCACCATTGAGAATGGGTTGCACAAGCTCGTCTATGAGCTTAGTTGAATGCCCCCAGATAACCAGGACAAGCTGGTTGCTTCCGCTTGATCCTGCTCTTTTGTTGTGAGCTATCTTGGAGAGACTTTGCTTGCAGGGTTCTCCAATTAGTAAAGAAATACCGAGGGTCACCAAGGTTTGGGGCCAATCTATGTCTTTTCTTTTTGAGCAAGAGCATTCTAGCACCCCAATAAGTTAGTTCTTTATTTGCTGAGTGATATAAGTGAGTGTGTTGGCTGGTTAATTGTCTCTTGCAGCCCTCTTGTTGGCCTTGAGGCCAGTTTCAAGCAGTCAGCCTTAAAGCTCTAAAAGTGGCATAGTAATAGAGGCCTCCCCCTCCTCCTCCTAAGCCTCATCATCATGGTCCAGGACCTCATCATCATCCTTATGCTCATAAGCATCTTCTTCTGCATTGCTGTCATCATCCTCATCAAGTCAAAATCCAATATATGATTCGGAGTGCACTCTGGCCTAGGGCTTCAACTCCGCAAGGACGAGAGAAGTAGTGGACACCAATTCTCTTAGACCATGTGCCGAAGGTCTACATGAAAGAGATGCTAGAGCAGTGGTTGGGTCTGGAACAATGTTCCGCCTTCTCTTCGACCTCCCCTTCGCCTGCTCTGCTGCCACCCTCCGCCATCTCTTCCGCCCCCCCGCCATCTCTTCCGTCCCCCGCCATCTCTTCTGCCCCCCTTGCCTTCTCTTCGCCTCCCCCCCCCGCTCCTTCTATTTCCCCCTCGCCTCCTCTTCGCCTTCCCTACCTCCTCCTCCCCGCCTTCTCCACCTCCTTCCCCTCGCCTCTTCGCCCCCTCCACCTTGCCTTCCCCTGCCGCCCAACTACCCCTTTCCCGCTTCCTTCCCCAACTTCTCCCTCAGCCTGTCCTCTTCTCCGCCTCCTCCTCTGACATCTCTCTGCCTCCTCCTGTGACCGTCCTATTCGCTTCTCTATCCGGTTTTTATATTTTCTCTCCCTGTAGCGGGAGCTTTTGTGCTTGTTCCAAGAAAGAAAATCTTGGTGGTGACCCTTGGTCTGCCAGCACCCTCAAATCCCACATCCGTTAAGGTCCTTCTTCTCCAGCCGACAAGCAACAGGTACAGCAAGCAGTTCAGTCCCTCTAGGACAAGGCGATCGTAGGTAGAATTGTGGGCCTCACACCCACAAGGAGACAGGTGCAGAAACTACAAAGAGCCCTTGTTGGATGATCAGTGGACATTTGAGTATAGTACACCTTCTAGGAGAGCCGTTTTCTCTCTCGACTCTTGGATGAGCCCTTGTTGGATGACCACTGGACATTTGAGTATAATACACCTTCTAGGAGAGCCGTTTCCTCTCTAGACTCTTGGATGAGCCCTTTACGAACACGGCTGTATCATTTGCGAGCTCACAGTCCAGCAACTCCTTTTCTTGGATTAGAAAGCACATATATATCAAGCTAGCCACCTGTAAACGGAGGAAATACTTGGATGCCTCTGCCACAAAAAGGAAGAGGAAGGGGCTAGAGGTTACCCCTGTCACACTAAGTGTTAGAGTGAGAGCTTAGAAGTCCTCTCCTGTAAGCCCACCCAATGAGAGCTTGGCTAAAACAACTTGCATATATAGGGGGAGATCCCCTCGGCCATTGGTTCGAAAAGCCCAACCTCAACATGGTGCCCTCCAATAACGCCCAATCCACCTTATTGTAAGCCTTCTCGAAATCCAATGGGAGACTAGGAGAGCCTTGAGGGTTCTAAGAGCTCCTCATCCATGAAGGGGGCCTCTAATTGAGCCGTAATGTTTGGAGTGGGATGCCATCACCAGCGGGGTCTCCTATTTTGCTTGAAAGAGATGTCAGTAGAAGGAAGATTCTTGTGGATGTAACTGCATCTGGCCTACCTTGTCTCTCAATTGTTGAAGTTGCTTGATATAGCCTGCTAGTTCTCCCTGGATGGAATTTTCACCACCTTTTTGGAGAGCCCCTGCCATGGCTATTCTAGATGTACGGAGTGATCCAACATCATTCTACCGAGCAGAATGCTTACCGAAGCCCCTATACATGGCCCAGATGCATATGTAAAATATCTCCAATGTCTCTCGGAGCCTATCAAGTTGATGCTACTCAAAGGAGACACTGAGGCTTTGGGGCAATCCAGAAACCTTGAAGGATAGATCTAGACTTCGACGGCAAAGATAGTTGATCCTACGTGCCCACTCCGAGGAAGGCGTGGCAGCAAAGGACCTCCCAAAATGCAAGAATTTATGTCAAGAAGACAACTATGAACTGACACCAAAAGGGCACTCTTTGTTGGCAACGTGTGAGTGCGGGAACATTGAGGATCCCTACTTGGGTAACCCCAATCCTCAATCCCATCTACACGGCACAACCCACAATGAGCTCACCTTAATTAAACACCTCCAAGACCAAGGTTTGGCCCACCAAGAGGCAACCCTCTCCCCCCCCCCCCAACCCTAACTCTAACCCATTGCTGAGGACTAAATATTTGGGCCATTCATGGAACGAGTAGTCTTTGTCTGAGGATATTTGCAACTGAAAAAACATGTGCTCAAACTAGGTGCATGGGGCAGCTGACGCAATTGGTGCACAATATCCTATGGGCAAGCTTAGACGGCACACAGAATACCTGGGCCAGGGTCCTAGAAGACGCTAATTCTAGTAAAACCGAGTTGGAGAGGAATAAAACAACTATGGCTTCACGTCAACGACGGAATTCAAACTGTCCACAGCTCTCCCTTGTCCACAGCTCTCCCTCACTCTCTCTCTCTGATCATACATTAGGGCCCAGGACAAATTGTCGGGCTGGACCCCCCCGAAGGTCTTTATTACTTTCAGAAAAACTGTTACAAAAGTTCAGCAGGAAGCTGTCTCGTAAGTCTCTCTCCCTTCCATACGTGAAAAGAAAATCCTTCTTTACAAGGGCTTCAAACCCCATTCAAATTGGCAACATGCCACTTGTCTACAATCTAGACTAACTCTTATTACAAGCCACTTAGGGCCATTCTGGAGTCTTCAAAGCTCTCGGTCACACGAACCGCTTCCTAGGTGCTTGTCAGGCTCCCATTTCGCTTAGGAAAAAAAAATAATCCTTCCTAGTACCTGCAACAATTAATTAAAGCGCACCACCATGGTACCCATTAATTGTTAGCGCTTTGCATGCAAATAACACACTGTGGACTAATCCTAGTCACGGTGGGCGTCCCCACTGAACACATGTGCACATCTAAACAAATATATATATATATATATAAATATATATATATATATATATTCTCTGGTTGACCGGAGTCAACACTCTTGATTATAATTAAAGAGCTTCGACCCAAGGTCAAGGCGCCTTAATTATAGCCAAGTCTCTCCAACCGAGGTTGGCACATCTTGGTTAACCGGGGTTAACCCCTCTTGGCGTATGCCAAGTCTTGTTGACCGAAGTCAACACTCTCTGACCATAGTCAGGTTTACTTGACTAGAGTCAAGTATCTTTGACCGTAGTCAATCCTTTGACCATTAAAATAACTCTTTGACCGTAATTAACACATATAAAACTCTTTAATTATGATCAAATAAATGGTCAACTGTACTTTGACTTAGGATATTTACATTGGTGACATCCCCTCAGCTTCTATTCAGTTGACCTCAACTGAAAAGCTTCCTTGTAAACATCCAAAAGCTGTGGATGATCGGATAACATGTCTTCGTCCATCCACTTGGCATCTAATGCCGTATAATTCTTGAATTTTACAAGATACCTGTAAAATTCTTTACCCTGAGGGCCTTTACGTACAGTATGGTACACAATTTGCTCTGGCTGAAGGACTTCCTCCAGCTCATCCACTTCTGGTGGATCTTCTGATACTGGTTCTGTAGGCTCTGGTCCCTGAAATTTCTTTAGAAGACTCACATGGAATGCATTGTGAATCCTCCAATGCTCTGGCAATGCTAATCTGTATGCAACCTCATTTATTCTCTCTGTAACCCTGAAAGGGCCATAATATCTGGGAGATAACTTTGCATACACTTTCTGTTTGCCTTTAAACTTGCGGAGCCTAGCTTTTTCAAACCTTAAAAGTATCCAGTCCCCTTCCTTGAGATCTAGCTGTCTCCTATGTTTATCTGCAGCCCTTTTATGTTTCTCTTGAGACCTTTCAATTGCTGTCCGGACTTGGCTGTAAGCTGTCTGGAGGTCTCTTACAAACTGATCAGCTGCAAATATTTCATCTTTAGTCCTCAATATAGGTGGCAAAATCACCTTCCCATATATGACTTCAAAAGGGGCTTTCCCTGTAGAGCTATGTACTGTATTATTGTAAGCAAACTCTACTAAGGGTAGGTACTTTTCCCGGTCTGAACTCTGGTCACCCACGTAGCATTTCAGCATATCCAAAATGGTAGAATTTGCTACTTCACTTTGACCATCTGTCTGGGGATGGAAAGAAGAAGAAAAATTCAGATTCGTCCCCATGTTATCAAATAAAGCTCTCCAAAATAGACTGGTCATTCTGGGATCTCGATCACTAACAATGGACTTAGGCATACCATGATGTTTAAAGATCTGTGCCATGAACAGCTTAGCCATATGATCTGCCTTTATGGTTTTGCGAACCGGAATGAAATGAGCTTGCTTGCTGAATCTATCAATGATAGTCCAAAACCCATCATTCCCTGACTTTGATCTCGGCAAATCAAAAATAAAGTCCATTGTAATATTTTCCCATGGTGCCTGAGGCACGGGAAGAGGCATAAGTAGGCCAAGTGCCTTCTGTCTATCATACTTCATTTTCTGACACGTAAGGCATTCAGTAACAAACTGATGTATATCTTTCCGCATTCCTGGCCAAAAGAAATACCTCTCTAGTGCTAGAGTTGTTGCTGTAATTCCTCTGTGTCCAGCATAGGGAGGTGCATGGCATTCCCCCAAAATCTTTTTCCTCATCTCCTGGGTGATGCATAGGCAATCATCTTTCATTAAATACCCATCTTTCAGGGAATAGTGACTGGTAGATTGTCCTTCTTGCATCTGCTGTAAAATTTCACCAAAATCAGAATCATGAGCATATTGTTCCCTCATGCCTTCCAAGTCCTGATGATATGCAATAGTTACATTATTGACCTGGGGTCTTCGGGACAAGGCATCTGCCACTCTGTTCCGAATTCCTGGAGTATGGACAATCTGAAAATGATACATTGACAGCATGTTTGCCCATTTCATATGCTTCTCTGAAAGCTTGGTCTGAGTCAAAAAGTATTTCAGACTTTGGTGATCTGTTTTGACAGTAAAATCTGCACCCAAAAGATAATGTTTCCATGTATGGATGGCATGAATTACAGCCAATAACTCTTTCTCATAGATTCCTAAATATCTTTCCGCATCCCGAAGTCGTCTGCTTTCATAGGCTACTACATGACCATTCTGATGCAATGCAGCCCCAACACATTCTCCACAAGCATCGCAATCCACATCAAAAGACTGATACAGATCCGGAACTACCAGAATAGGCTCTGTAGTCAACTTTTCCTTGAGTGTATTGAATGCTTTCTTCTGTGATAATCCCCATGTGAAAGCTGCATTTTTCTTAGTGAGGTCATGTAATGGAGCTGCGATATCAGCAAAGTGTCTGATAAATCTTCTGTAGTAAGAACACAAGCCTAAAAAGCTTCGAACTTCATGCACAGTTTTCAGCTCTGGCCATTCCTGAATGGCACGGATCTTCGCTGGATCCATTTGTATTCCATTCTTGGATATTATATGCCCCAGATAGTGGATTTCTTCCAGGAAGAATTCACTTTTCTTGCTGTTAGCATAGAGCTGATGATTTCTCAGCTCTTGAAACACTATAGCAAGATGTTCTCTGTGGTCTTCCTCTGTCTTAGAAAAAACTAAGATATCATCAAAGAAAGTACCCGTAAAATGCCTGTACTTCCGGAAGATACGATCCATCATTCTATTGAATGTGGCTGGAGCATTTGTCAACCCAAAAGGCATCACTAAGTATTCATACAACCCGAATGTAGTGCGAAATGCTGTCTTGTGCACATCCTGAGGCTGTATCCTCACTTGGTGGTAGCCACTCTTCAAGTCTATCCTGCTGAAAACTGAAGCTCCATTTAGCTGATCCAAGACATCATCAATACGCGGAATAGGGAATCTATTCTTGATGGTCATTTTGTTCAGTGCGCGATAATCGACGCACATACGGAATGAACCATCTTTCTTCTGTACTAACGGTACAGGGGAACAAAAAGGAGACGAGCTGGGCTGAATCAACCCTTTGGACAACAAGTCCTGTACCTGAGCCATAATCTCCTCTCTCTGAGTCGCACTGACTCTATAAGGGGGTCTGTTTGGTGGCTCACTACCAGGCATTAATTCTATCTGATGATCTTCTGGTCTCTCTGGGGGTAACTCCCCTGGTAAAACATCAGAAAAGCAATCTTTAAAGTTTACCAAAAACTGAAACCTATCTTTGTCTGCATCATTCATTTCAGCATGCATATCATTCGCTTTTTCTTTTACGAAAACCATGTACGCAGAAATTGCAGACTTTATTGCTTTACCGCATGAAACATCAGATACAATGGGGATAGTGTCCCCTTTATTCCTGGCAATTACACGCTGATTTTTCCCCCTATGTACAAATTCCAGCACTCTTTCAGGAAGAGTCAACTTCACTGCCTTGCGGTGAAACCAAGGCATCCCGAAAACTACATCATAATGTTTCAGTGGAGAAATGAAGAAGTCTTCCTGATCCACATAACTCTGAATATGAAGACGGAGCTTCCCTATCAAGGGAGTAACTGGCACAGGATTCCCACAAAACATTTGATCGGCATCCAAAGCCCTGCCTAGCTCTTCCGTCTTTATTCCCAGCCTCAGGGCTAGATCCTCTGATATGAAATTATCAGTAGCCCCTGGATCAAATAAAATTAGCACTTGCTGGTCTCTAACTTTGCCCCATGATAGCAGCAATTCTCGTTCTTCTGGGTTCAAAGCATGACCGAGTATATCAGGAATACCCCCCGCCATTGGCTTTTGCGGTCCTCGTGGCTTCTCTGCCTCTTTTCCCTTCGATGATGAAGGCTTTTCTGGGCACTGGGCAGCCACATGCCCCTCTTTACCGCACCTGAAGCATTTCCCATCTCTACGGAATTCCGCTATCTGTTCAGGGGTAAATAGAGATTTGCCCTTATAGGTCTTCGAGAACTGAGTACCCCTCGGCTTCTGAGGCTGAAACCCTTTCTTTTCAGCCTTAGGGGACTCTTTCTTTTCTGATTTTTGAAAATCAGTTTTCTTTTTATCAGCACGTCCTGCATGCAAGGATGGCACTGTAGATGGATCTTGTAGCGGCACAAGACTCGCTACTGAGGCTGAATGCATAAGATCTTGAATATTCTTTGCCCCCAAAGCATTCACTACTGCCTGAATTCTTGGAGTGAGACCTGCTCTGTACTTCCTCATCTGGGTACCTTTGGAGATCTTTTTGAACGGTGCAACCTGCAAATAAGCATCCCAAAACTTTTGGTTGTACCCATCCACTGTATCTCCTGCATCCATGTGCAAGCTGTCCCAGTCTTGAAGAACATGGTCTCTAAACTGTTTAGGCATGAACTGCTGGTAGAAGGCTTTCTTGAAGCCCTTCCACTTTCTTGGGGCTGACCCATCTGTGGTCAGTGCACTCCACCATGCACTAGCCGTTGCTGTCAAGTGTAGGCTGACCATTCTTAACTTGGAGGATTCTGAAAATTTCTCAGTACCGAATGCAGCATCAAACTGTCTGATAAACTGCAATGCTTTGTCTGTATGACCATACTGTCCATTGTAGATCATAAACTTAACAAATTTTCCTCCCTCTTTAAATTCCCTGGTCGCTTTGGAAGATTTTCTCTTCCCAGACTTCTCGTGTTTCCTTCTTTTCCTGGATGGTTTATCTGATAAGGAAGAAGAAGACATAGAAGTCGAACTCGAGGTAGACGGTGATGGACTAGGAGATCGGTGATGACGCCTCGATCTCTTTTTACTATGGGACCGTCTCCTATGAGATCTATGAGATCTCTCTCTCTCAGACTGTACACGAGTGTGCCTCTGGCATTGGCACGTCATATACTGGATTAGGCATAGCCTCTGCTGGAAACAAATGCTGAGCCCTGGGATCCCTTTTAAGATTTTCCAGTTCTTGTATACGAGTGCGTACCATTTGTTCAAATTCTTGTTGAGATTGTGGCACATTCCTCTGTCTTGGATGCACATCCCTATCTTGAGAATCCCACTGGATAGGTGATTGATCCATATTCTGAGATCTGCAGATTTTTTTTTTTTCTCACACTGTGCAAGTAACTAATGCACACTACCTTTGCTTTTCCAACAGAAAAGGTACCTCAACAAGAGGTGTTTTGCATTCACAATCTATGCCAGTACGGGCTGTCAGTTCAAGGCATGTACCCACACAACTGCCAAAGCATCATCAACTATGTTGCCCTTTTCTGGCTGCTGCAGATGGCTTCAAAAGGCATCTGTTTTTCCCTCTTTTTACTGCTCAAAGGCATGCATACTCCTTTTTCTGCAAATCTCTGTTTTCTCTGCTTTTCTCTGGTTTTCTGCTACTTTTCTGACAGTAAAAGTCTGACAGGCAGGAGAAAATTGATAGCCAAAACTGTCTCTGCAACTGTCTTTTTTTTTTTTTTTTTTTTTTGAAAGAACAGTAACCAGATGGAGTAACTGCTAGTTAGTCTAACCAGACTAACTGGTTCTGGTTACACCAACCAAACTGATCTGGTTAGGCCAGATTAACTGGACCAAAGTTGAACTAGCTAGATACTGGTTCAGCTAACCAGAGTTAACTGACTGCGGTTAACTTAACCAGGATTTCACTAACCACGGGTCAACCAACCAGGGTTTAACTTTACCAGGATTAACTTAACCACTGGTCTGCCAGGCTGGCTGCCACGTGTCAGTGCCATGTCAGCATCTGAGCTGTCTGCCACCTGTACTGCGCCACGTCACGTGTCCTGTGCCACGTGTCACTGCCACGTCATCTGGTGCACTGTGTACCTGCTGGCTGCCACGTCAGCATCACGTCAGCGCCACGTGTCAGATCTGCCACGTCATCTTTCTGCAGCTTCAGGAAACGGGGTCTCCTTGACGGGCGATGGCGATGGTAGGCGTACAGCGTTGGCGACTCGCGTAATTATGGCTATGGCTCTGAACTTCGACGAGGGCTGCTCAACGGAACAGATTGCAAAACTGCAATTCAACACAGGCGTCTATAAAGCATAGCCTTGAGCATCGATTGACGATGCGAAACCTTCACGCGGTGACGCCCATCTGTCCGGCTGCTTTTTTTTTTCGTTAGTGCTTTGAATAAAAGCATTTCGTCGATCGTCCGCAGGCCTACCAGCTAGCTCCTCTTAAGCTCCTTTGCTAGAATCGTCACAGCCTTGAGAGGCTATGAGCCTACGCTCTGATACCAATAAAACCGAGTTGGAGAGGAATAAAACAACTATGGCTTCACGTCAACGACGGAATTCAAACTGTCCACAGCTCTCCCTTGTCCACAGCTCTCCCTCACTCTCTCTCTCTGATCATACATTAGGGCCCAGGACAAATTGTCGGGCTGGACCCCCCCGAAGGTCTTTATTACTTTCAGAAAAACTGTTACAAAAGTTCAGCAGGAAGCTGTCTCGTAAGTCTCTCTCCCTTCCATACGTGAAAAGAAAATCCTTCTTTACAAGGGCTTCAAACCCCATTCAAATTGGCAACATGCCACTTGTCTACAATCTAGACTAACTCTTATTACAAGCCACTTAGGGCCATTCTGGAGTCTTCAAAGCTCTCGGTCACACGAACCGCTTCCTAGGTGCTTGTCAGGCTCCCATTTCGCTTAGGAAAAAAAAATAATCCTTCCTAGTACCTGCAACAATTAATTAAAGCGCACCACCATGGTACCCATTAATTGTTAGCGCTTTGCATGCAAATAACACACTGTGGACTAATCCTAGTCACGGTGGGCGTCCCCACTGAACACATGTGCACATCTAAACAAATATATATATATATATATAAATATATATATATATATATATTTTCTCTGGTTGACCGGAGTCAACACTCTTGATTATAATTAAAGAGCTTCGACCCAAGGTCAAGGCGCCTTAATTATAGCCAAGTCTCTCCAACCGAGGTTGGCACATCTTGGTTAACCGGGGTTAACCCCTCTTGGCGTATGCCAAGTCTTGTTGACCGAAGTCAACACTCTTTGACCATAGTCAGGTTTACTTGACTAGAGTCAAGTATCTTTGACCGTAGTCAATCCTTTGACCATTAAAATAACTCTTTGACCGTAATTAACACATATAAAACTCTTTAATTATGAAATGGTCAACTGTACTTTGACTTAGGATATTTACATTGGTGACATCTAGCCCAAATAGGAAGAGGGCTTGGTTATCATCGATCCAAAGATGTAGAGCAGAGCCATCTTGGGGAAGCCCATTCGCACGGGTCTAGTTCCAAGCTCTAAGCTGAAACCGGCCTTCAGTTTCCTAAAGGGCAGTAGACCATAACTCGCATTGCATATTCATTATTCACAGCCACATTGTATCATTTCCAACCGCTTAACTTTAAACAATACCACTTAGAAACAACTCGAGAAATAACTGGATGGAGGCTAGCGTGCCCCTGCTCAATAAAACCAAGTACAAGACACCACACTGGCCCCAAACACTTGGCGCCCCTTCCGGTATTTATTTATTTCTTTAGGAATGAAATTGGTACATACAACAAGGGTTCAACCTTGCACTGTTCCTCTGCAAATCCTCTACTTGTCTTCAAGGCATCTAATCCCAATGCACCACTAGAATTCCCACTGGCAAGGCATATTCAGGCATTCACTTCTCATCTGACACAACTTAGAGGCATTCAAGCATCCAAACTGAGGTTAAGGCAGCCTCAAGGCTATCACATGCATCCACACTGTCCTTAGGCCTTCCACAGGATCACCCTTGCCTTTGAGTTCTCCTAAGAGAAGGTGCCAAAAGCAGCAGGGAAAGTTCCTCCTGCAGCCTGCACTAGTTCAAAACAGCTCTAGAACAGCTCCAGAAGCCACCACGCAGCCAAAAACATGTGCACAAAGGTCCAGCACAGCAAAAGACAACCCCAGGCACCTGCTGGAGGCACCTGAACACGCCTGTACGGATTCCGTACAGCCGTACGGACGTCCGTACAACTTAAAGGATTGCGGTCATGGTCGACGTTTGCGTTAGATGGATCACGAGATAAGCCTATCTCAAAGAAGTAGTCATCCATCCTCTAGTACACACTCTCGAGGCATGTTTCAGCCTGTAAAAGGCCCTGCGAGGTTAGCATGCCTTCTTTTCTTCTCCCAAATGCTAGAAGCCTTCTGGATGTTGAACATAAACTTTCTCTTGAAGCTCTCCATTCAAAAAAGTAGATTGGCCGCTAATGGTGGGAAGCCAATGCTATGGCCATGCATATGGTACTCATCCTGCTATAGGAGCAAATCTTTCCCATAATCAACTTCCTCGACCCGCACCTAGCCTTTAACAAGTCTTGCTTTGTACTTTTCCAAGGTCCCATCGGATTTGTACTTGGCACAATAAACCCACTTGGTTCCCATGATCTTCCTCTTTCGTGGCCTATTAGAAAGGTCGCATGCAAGGTTCTTCAAAATGAACTCCATTTCTACCTCCATGACAACCTCCAAATTTGCAAATTTCCTTTGCTTCCTCAAAGGTCCTTGGTTCCACAATCTTACCACAGAGGAGTTTTCCCCGAAATCGCCTTGGTCTCTATCATGTCCCAGGTGAACTACCACATGGACTATTCTACCCCCAAAAAATCTGGGAAGCTTCTTCCGTCTCAGCATACATAGCCCCATCCTTGTGATAACTCAATTCTTCCTCTCTGCCATTGTGTTTTGTTAGGGCATGTGTGCTCGATTCTTCCTCTCTGCCACCCTGTTTTGTTGAACATGTGTCGAGTGGTCAACTATCTCCTCTTGATTCCTTCTTTCTTGTAGTAGGCATTGAAAGCCTCTAAGGTGAACTCTCTCCCCTTGTCCATTCGGAATGTTTTTTCTTTCCCAACTCTTTCTCAAGTTTGGCCTTCCATTCCTTAAACTTATTAAATGCCTAAGTTTCCATTGCAATACAATAGACCCATGGCATTCTATTGAAATCATCAATAAAAGTAAGATAATACCCAGCTCCTAAGAATGATGTGGTAGACATCTTTCCACATATCTCAAAGTGAACCATAGCTCCAGCGAAACCTTGGCTCTTTGTGTAGCCTCCCAACGTTGCTTGCCCTCCCCGCAAGCCTAATAGACCTCTGCACTGTGTACAATGTGTTCCCACAAGCTAGATGTTGGGTTTGACCGCATCTGCAACGGTTCCAGTATCATGGAGAGTGCCTCTGAAACCAGCCTTTAGTTTCCTAAAGGGCAGTAGACCATAACTTGCATTGCATATTCATTATTCACAGCCACATTGTATCATTTCCAACCGCTTAACTTTAAACAATACCACTTAGAAACAACTTGAGAAATAACTGGATGGAGGCTAGAGTGCCCCTGCTCAATGGAACCAAGTACAAGACACCACACTGGCCCCAAACACTTGGCGCCCCTTCCGGTATTTATTTATTTCTTTAGGAATGAAATTGGTACATACAAAAAATGCAATGTTTGAAATGGTGTTTTTTGCACACGTTTTCAAACTTTTGCAAAAATCATGCAAGCACTATAGTTGCAACTATGTGGGCCACTTTTACCTCCAATTAGGAAGTTTTTCCCCTTAGCTTTCGGTCCTTATGCTTTCTTCTGCTCTCCACAATTATTTAATTCTACTCTGATCTCTATCTTCCTCTACCCCAAAACCTTTCATGTTGGTATCAGAGCCTTGCTCCTCTATGAGCTCAAGCTAGTCTTGTAGGTCTCTAGCAAAACGTCTGCGCTTGACAAGTGACGACGGGAGTCGACTTGATGGGATAAACGTGGAACTGGCTTCTGGTGGTTGATGCAACCATTTGTACGAGGCCCGGGCAATATACACAAACTAAAGCTGCCTGCTCACTTCGTCATCCTCATTCAAGACGCCATAGACCAGCTCCATCGCTTCAACCGCTTGCCTGCTATATGCCCAAGCTTCGCCATCGCTTTGGCATTGCAACTCACGCTCACCTGTTTGATCAGCCCATTCTTGAACTCATTGATCGTGTTTCTCAAACGACCATACTATTCAAGTGTCATCCATCCTCAGAAGATCGTACTACTCCAAGAACAACACTCTATTCATATATGTAAAGCACCAAACCGTACCTATTCAAATCAGTTCAAATCCCATACTGCAACTTCCCTTCAACAGCTGCTTCTAGCTACATACTACACATGCGCCACCGTACTGTTTTGGTTCGCACCCCATACAGAGTCATCCATACAGCGTAAAAAAGTACGTACATATCTGCAAATTCAGATCTACCGAACAGTAAATTCTGGCCGTACAATTCCATCAAGGCATCTGCAATGTGCATTGGCAAAAAATTTGGGGCTTTTGCAAAGTTGTGGCCCATGTGGAGATTTAGGTCATTTTGCAAAAATTTAGACTCAATTTTGAGTTAGCATTTTGGGGCTTGTGCAGCAAGTAAGTCTTGCTCCCAAATTTACATGTCGTATTGCAAAATTTGCAAAGAGATTCTAGTGCATTTGTAGGTTGTTTTTTTTACTTTTAGATTAAAATGGCACAGAATGCAAATGACCCAAGAGGATAGTACCAACTCGTCTGTGTGGACCTTTATGGTCCAAAAACCCAAAAGCCTGTGGAGTTATATCACTGGGGACAACGTTGCAGATCTTTTTACCAAGGTAATAGCTAAAGAAAAATTTGAAGCTTTCCCCAAGGATTCCTTGTGGTGATTGATCTACTTTCCTGTACATGTTCACATTGTCACTGCAAGGGGACTTGTTGGGTATTGAGTGGTTGGTGTGCACACCCTGTAACATGCAAAAGTTATCCAATCGTGTAATCATAGCAAGACCTTCAAACCTTTAGCAAGGAATTAGCGTTATGCACCATAGAGAGAGAAAGGACATGAGGGTAGAGAGAGAATGGAGTCAACAACTGATTGGGTCCTTGAATCCACTGAGGGCCCCCTCCCCCAATCAAGGGAGAATTTACTTTATACTTGGAGAACTGAAAGATACAAATAACACTCTTCGAGAAAGCACAAAAAACGCGCTTCTGAAGAGTACACTATGCACACATTGCAGACCCAAAGACCTAAGACACAACTCCAACCAATACCGAGATCTTGATACTGGTGGCGGGGCTAATAGATCCAATACATTGGCGACAAAAGAAGGGGGTGCTTTCGCAACCTTTTCGACAAGCCACTTAGGACAACCCTTCTTGCCGAGCCCGGCGATGTGGTAGCAATGAAAGCAACGATATTCTTAGTGGTAGCGCTTCTTTTTCGTCGGGCCGTAGATAGCCTCCCGTAATGTCTACTTTAGCCTTCTCATCTGGAGTCATCACAAGCTTGGACTCCTTTTTCCGATCAGAAGCCTAGCCATCTTATTTTTGGAACTGGTTGTCCTTCTTCTGATCCTTATCCGCTGTGTTGGTTGACTGTTGCGGGGATTTGGAATCGTTTTGGACCTGCTTGGCCTTTTCCCCGTTCAACATCATTTCTTGATTATGGGCGAGAGTCAACACCCGCTCATAATCGGGTGGGTCGAAGTTCTGGACAGAAAAACGGATGTTAGTATCCAATCTCCAAATGAATTGTTTAATCTTATCGCTTTCAGACACACCCAATCCCTGTGCCAATGTGATGACCTTGTTACTGTAAGACAACAAAGATAAACCATTTTGGGAGAGACGAGAGAACAAATCCTCCAAGTTAAGCAAATACTGCGGCGGTAGAAAACGGGCTTTGAGATCGGTAACAAACGTTGCTCAAACAAAATTGGTCTTAAAAGTTGTTGTGTCAGTATGCTTACTAGCCCAATGTTGCCACCAGGGGCTGCTAGGTGGACTTTGTCTTGTTCATCTTGAATTCGCGCTAACGGAAAATGAGCGACAAACTGATGAATAAACTGAAGGATAGCTGAGTGGCACACTTACCATCATACTAAACAAAATTTGGTGTGGATCGAGTGAGTGGTGTTACCTTTGTCGATGACGAGGCTATGGTGGTGACTAGTTTTTATTCCCTCTCTGCCTAGATGAGCTCTACGCGTCGCAGTGCCTCCTCATTTTTGTGTTCCTCATGCATCAACAAGAGCAGTTTTTCAAAATCTGTGGTTCCTCTTTCTTACAACGGCTTTCTTCCTCCTTTTTCTTCAAGACATTGTTTTGTCTGGTCCAGCTATCTTCTGCTTTCTTTCAACTGTGCTGCATGTTCTTCGAGTTGTTGTAGGAGGACCCAATTCTGCTCCAAAAGATTCTTCATCTTCTCTTGAGCACCAGGCAGAAGCGTATCTTTTAAGTTGTCTTTCTCCTCTTCGTAGTCTTCAAATCTGACATCTTTCCCCGAACCTTCCACGGCGCTTGGTTGTGTGTCCTTTCCGGATCTCAACACAACCATACACTTGCAGTAGTCAAGTTGGATACAGACCAAAGCTCTGATACCAATATAATAGACCAAAGCTCTAATACCAATATAACATGCAACAATTATCTGATCGTGTAATCACAGCAAGACCTTCTTTAAACCTTTAGCGAGGAATTAGCGTCATGCACCAAAGAGTGAGAAAGGAGATGAGGGTAGATAGAGAATAGAGTCGACAACTGATTGGGTCCCTGTACCCACTGAGAGCCCCCTCCCCCAATCAGGGGAGAATTTGTTTTATACTTGGACAATTGAAAGATACAAATAACACTCTTGGAGAGAGCACGGAAAACACGCTTCTGAAGAGTACACTATGCACACATATTGCAGACCCAAAGACTGAGAGGCAACTTCAACCAGTACCGAGATCTTGATGTTGTCCACACTGACGATGTAGGGCACTTCTGCAAGGGTGAGAGAGTGAAAGCTAGGAGTAATAGAATCAAGTGAGAGCTGAGATATGACTGCAATATAGAGCTAAGAAGTGAGCTGTGCAAAACTATAAAAGAGAACTGTAAAGAGCTGCTGAAACAGTAACCAAACCTTACTCCGTTTGCTGGTCCGAATCCTAAACTATGGTGCTGCGTATACACCTTCCAGACAGGCATAACTGAGGGCCAAAAGCTAAGGCTGATCAGGGGCTGGTTGGTTGGGCCCTTGGCCCCATAAAAGGGAGGGGTGCAGGGCAGCCTATAAAGGCAGCCCTTCCCCAGCCCATAAGGGCTCCTATCCTATGCTGAACGTAGACCTACCTAGAATCCTAAGATGGAAACACTACCCTACTGTCCTCCAGTGGGTACCCATGAACAAGGACTAACTATCTGACTTGACCTAAGGCTGAGAGACTGACCTACATAGCTTGTGCCTGACTCTCCCTGGACAAGGGCTCACAAAGAGGTCACAGCATACGACAAAATCTCCTATTAGGGAACTATAATGCACTTGTCAATGTAGCCAGTGTGTCACCCTGCACCCTAGTGCCCCTAGGGGTGCATGTGACACACCCCTTGGGACACTTTGTCCCTCCAATTAGCAGGGTTTTTAGATGTTTATGTTACACACTTGGAGTTGTACATCATAACCTTTTGACATATCGTAACAGCACTACAGCTTTCTTGTGCTCTCCTCTATCTTTCTCTACCTCAAAACCTTACAAGCAAAATGCAAGTCGTGAATCTTGCAAACAATCTGCTTGAACACGTACATAGGCTGTGTGGTAAACCACAATTTGCATACAAGAAAATTGCGATGCAGCGATTTGTTTGACCTGTAGGGAGTAAATAACACATGCCCCTTTTTTACCAATACAGGCAGCAAGTGGCCAATCAAGGGATAGAGCTCAGATAAGTACCTAGGTTCAAATTGTCAACGTTGAAGTTGTGATTCCTCCAAACTGTTAGCTTGTTGTCCAGTGTTGCAATTAAATTTTCACCTCTGGCCTGTGATGCAGCTGAACGTGTGATCTGCAGCCTCCAGCCCGCTTTAGGAGTTTATGCAGTGAAACTTGCTGCAAAGCATGTTATGTCTCACCAAATCATTGGATTTTGCTGTGGGCAGGATCCCAATTTGTTGGAAATCATTACCATCTTAAGTTGTGAGTTAAACACTATTCTTAAGTGTTCGTGATGCTCAGTAATACTTTTACTGAATACCAGAATATCGTCAATAAAGTATACTAAAAACCATAACTTCTGCACGCATGGTAAGGACTAGCAGGGAGGAGAGCAAAACCCTTCATATATTTGTCGTGTTCTCCGCCCAGGATCCCTGTCTGCACCAGCCTGTACTTCCATTAAGTAACACACTCAATCTCAATAGGAAGCAATCCCTACAAACGGCTTCTGCCTCGCTCCACGGCGCCTCTTGCATAGCAGCGCTTCTTCATGAGGAATTATCAATAACAAATAAGAAACACACCCTCCCTGCAATCACTTTCTACAACTCAAGGCTCATTGAATGCCACATTAGCAAAGCGCTCTACTGTCTCATGTAGTAGAAACCTTTCCTCCTTAGTGTTTCAAGGATTCCTTCTCACTTGCTGTTTTTACATTCATTTGCCAATCTTTTGCCCTTTTAATGTATCCGATTACAAGCCTTCCAAGAGGTCACCGCCAAACTCTCAAATTATTGCCAAATAATTTTGACTACGATAGTAAGAGCATCCTCTACTCTCTCTACAAGTTTTTGGACCTCAAATATTAATCATTTGAACATATTATCACCATATCTAGCTAATATCAAGACTCAGGGCAAAATTCAACCAACCTTTTGTCTCCTTCAATACAACACTTTGTTCTAAGAGACAAAGATGCATAAAACAAGTATGCACGTGGCTCTTACTCCAAAAAAGGTCTAGGATATACAGTAGAAAACACAAAAACTATTTACAATCGACAACAAAAGAGATGCAGCAATACATACAACTGCTGCCGCAGTGTTTTTGACAGTATCGTGATCTATAAACGCAATGTTTTCTAGCCGGATCTGCTCTATAACATTCTCACTCTCAATTTCATTGTTTGTAACATAGTTGAAAGACCAATCCCAAGCAATGAGACGTGACCCTTACGGCGACAATCTAGAGGGGGTGCATCCCATTAAGAGGGTGAAATTCCCAATCAGTCCCACCTTCTCATTTAATCTAAGTCCCTTTGAGTACTAGCAACTCAAAGAATAGATCCTTATTATTTGTACGTGTGTTTCTACATGGAAGGGGGCAGAGTCCACAATAGTTCGGTCACCAAAGAACTGAAAAGCTTAGAAAAAACAAGCAATTTGGCGCTTTGTTATGATAAAAAAGTATTTGATCCACTTAGTTACTAGTATTTAAATGACCATTACCTGCTCAGGTGTATGATCGGTCACATAATGTAGCCATCCATGCCACTCTGGTGGCACAGATGACGCATTATAGTTTTTTATGTCAGCATAATCAACCCACCTGTGTCGTCCTGTAAACCAACCAAAGCAAGTTACATAAAGTTTAGAAGAAGGACTTCTTTAACAACATCACAATCCTAATCTGAGTCTTTGAAATGCAAAAGCAATAATAAAAGACATTCCTGCCTACCAAACTGCGTGTTGATTACTTTCTCGTAATACTTGTTCCCAAACTTGTCAATTCCAACAAGCCGAGCTCCCTGACTGTGCAGCTTGGTCTCCCTTTCAAATAAAACCAACTTCAGCATATATGCTCCAAAATTACCACTTCTAAGCTCCAAGGCCCAGAACTTTCCCAACAATTCCCTCCCAGCTTGCCTACTTTGGAACAACTAAATATCTATTCATACAAAGCAAGTTTTGATTTACTCACATCAAGTTCCCATCTATAATGGCTGCCCTGCAAATGTCCAAAAGAAACATTAGCCCCTTCATCAATTTGACTGATCAATCTGACTAAAATTTAAAAAATCACAAATAAGAAAGGCTTTGGTTATTGCATAAGTTGACATAGTTTTTGTTTTCAAGTTACTGTACTCAGCCACGATGAGGCGCTGCAACAAACAATAGTGCAGGAAACTCACTTGGAGAGAGGTCGTGAAGAACCAAAGTAGCAGAGAGCCTATGATATAGAAGAATATCATAGACGATCAAGTCTATAAAATTTTGAAAGGCGGAGCAAAACCAGTAGGAAAAGGAATCTCAAAGTGAGAAACAGAATTTTCCTTTAACAATCCGCCTAGCGGAGAGATTGAGGTCTACATCAGGTCTGTGTCTCAAATGGACAACAAACTAAATACCGTCCTTGCTAAAGATCGTTAAAAGGTTGCAGCTGCGCTTGTAAATTTGCAGGTGATGGGTTTTAAATCTGAAAGATTAAAGGGTCCTCCTCCTCCAACTGTGAAGCCTCAACGGCGTTGGTGTCATGGTTGTGGCGTTCTACGTTAAAAAGTGTAAATACTGAAAGGTCATTAAGCCAAAATTGTCGCTGCTATAGTAGATCCCCTAGCCCATATCTCTCTTCACCTACCTCATAACCGAAGATCCTTCGAAAAAAGAAGCATGGCCTCAATTCCAAATATCAGAAAAGAGGCAAAATGGGCATGGCTCTTCGCTCGAATCGGGCATCTCTCGTAAAACTGGGGCACAAAATGATAGTTCGAGGGAGCAAGATAGACCCAAGGAAACCCCCCCTTGCAAATTTGATGTGCACAAAACGAGAACAGTCACAGATATAATGTGACGAGAGCGATGAGGGCAACTTACAGGGCCTCAGGTGCAGCATCGCGCACAGCCCGGATCAAGCCCTTCGCTTTCACTGCGTTGAAGGCAGAGCGCAACAACTCCAACGCCATAGAAGTGCAGGGCGGCAGCACTAACAATACATGAGATTCTTTTGTAGAATGTCAATCTTTTAGAGAAAATGTAAGTTATGTGGGCAAAATCTTTAACCTGTTAACCACGGACACACGAGCGAAAAAATTTGAGGACACTTGGCAGCTTGGAAGAGGAGCTTGCCACATGTCACAAAGAACTCAGAGCTCTTCAATGGAGTCTTGAGTCTTGAAGAGGGGAGGACGTGGAAAGACAAGAGGTAGGCTTTGAGTAGGGACGAGGTGGAAAAACAAGAGGCAACTTTGCGAGGAAGGAGAAGATAGAAGGTCAATGGAATGGAAGAGATGGAAGTTCACCTTTGGGAGTAAGGAGGAGATGGAAGGTCTCTGAGCCATGGGTCAAGACTTAGCCAAAATTTCAAAAGCCAATCCAAGTACTTAAGGAGGGGGAAAATTTTATTGTGAGCTTTTTAATGCGAGCTTTTTTGGAAATTTATCAAAGTTTGTGAGCTTTTTTAGAGTCCCATAAAAAAAGACCTACTAATCAAAAAATAACAAAGTAATTACTTATCCTGTATCTATGGATTTATCCTAGGAAATACCAAAGCAATTAGCAATTCTATGGACTAAAAAAGACAAAGCTATTAATCCAAGTAATTTATATTGCAAGTCAGTAATAAATGATATCATATATAAAAATGAGCCATCACAATACCAACAAATATGTATTATGCATTCAAGTCTATGGATTGTTGCTAAGGCAACAAAGGTTTAATGAAACTTCGAGTAAGCATATGCCAATTTTCATGTAGTTCTATTATTTGAAAAGGCCAAAGCAATTAGTAAAATGTTCCACATTAAGAACATTGTGTTGACTCAACACAACAAATTTTGAGCAAAAAAAAGTGTCACATCAAAAAGTGGGCTATCATAACACCAACCAAGTTTATATTTTGCATTCAGGTCTATGGATTGATCCTAGGTCGACTAAGCACTGATGAAACATCCATAGTGGAAAGGGTTGGTTGATGAATAAGCATGTGTTGATATGGATCCAATCCCAATACACGGATGAAGATGTAATAGATATGTTTGCATGCCAGGTAAGGTTTTTGACCCAACTCTCTTTTTTGAAAATCTGGACATGTACACATGGGTTCAGTCTTGATGTGCACATCGTAAGACATCCGAGCCTTGTCAGACCCTGTTGTTCTCAAATGGAAAATACTATGATGAAGAAGCTCCACTGTCATTTCTCCCATGACAACTGCGTGCATAGATTGAGCACTAGCTATTCTTTTTGCAGCCTCCTTAGATATGCCATGCCTCCATTTTGTGGTTCTTACCAATGTGTGTTGAGCTAAATTCCTTGGTATGGATGCCGACCCTCCATGTGCATCACAAAAATTAGTTGGCATCGGTGCTGATCCTTGAGGTACATTTGGTGTCCTCCAATTTACATGGGGTTGATCCACTATTTGCAGTCTAAAACCAGCCTTGATGAGATTGCCTATCTCCTCACTTGTGATGTTTGTTTCCACATCCACCTTCCACACAGATGGACGTTCAGGAACATGCATGATATTATGATCTAGGTGCCATGTATGAGTTATATCATCATTACAAAACCACATCCATTGTGCTTTTGGTCCTCCTACCCCTGGATGCCGCCGTTCAGAGTAGAAACAGGGTGCCACCACTCCTTGTGAACTGCTTTGTATATATCGATTACACTTAACCTTTCCATCTATGAATCCAAGACACTTCACTTTAGAGTTTTTGGAGGTCCTTCGAATTGCCCAAAAGGTACGGTGGATAGGCACCTCAACAATAGAGAGGCCACTAGGAAGGCCTCCTTGTCTCATAGGTGGAGCCGTTGGGGCTTGTTCTCTTGTGGGCATGGTCTCATTCTGAGCTCCTTCAGCTTCCCCTACATTGCCATGTTTTTCCCATGATGTTTTTGTAGACTCCCCTTGAACTCCACCTTGCTCCATTGTGGAAGCCTCAACATCCACTGGTTGGGTATTACCTTGCGGTTTTATTGAATGCCAATCTCCACCTTCTGTCTCGAACCTAATTTTTCTCGGCCGCCCTCTTTGCTTACGATCTCTGGTCTCCATCACATACCCTGGCTTGTGTGAGGTGTTTTCTAAATGTATACTTGATGACTTGCTTCTCTTTCTTTGGACTGTTACCTTATCCCCATGTAATGGTCTTGGTTCTTCATACATTGGTGTCCCTGCAACTGTTTCATGCACCATTTGTGCAACTTGTGCTAGTGAAGGTGTACTCCTTGAGGCCACTCTTTGCATCAAGGCTTCCAAGTTAGGACCATCCCCAACATGCCTTCCAATCATATATGCATATTGTTTGGCACTTTGTAATAGGGCATTTGCCATGTCCGAGACGCAACAATCATATAATTGTATCTTTGTCTTAAACCCTTCTCCTGCTAGCCAACTACCATGCATGCTTTCAGCTAGATTTGACCTTGGAGTGTGTGCCTCCTCCAAGGAACTCTTTGTTACCTGTGGTAAAAAGGGAGGTAATTAGATTGGCTTATTACGTTTATTTAGCTTACTACATTTATCTACAAAATACATACCGCGCTCATGAGATTCCCCCAATGGGCAATCCGCACATCCCACCAACTAAACCATATGTCCATTGAAGGAATGTCGGCCACACGGACGTGTCCTGCATGCCACCACTTCCAAATGAGCTTTGCTTGGTTGGTAGCTTCTTGCTTTGTCTTACATAATCTCCAATTCTCACACATGGTGATATGCTCGTTCCTCATATCCTCTTTGATGAATTTCCTTGTGTGCTTATGCAAGCTTTGTTCCCAATGGAAGAGACATGAGTGCTCTCTCCCAACAATTATGTTGTTTGGACCCCCATTGAAAATAGTTCTCATAGCTATCCAATTTGCTCCAGCTTTATCAGACATGAAACCATGAAAATCTGCAGGGGGATACCCACATTCTTTCATTGTGGAATTCAACATCTCCCAAAATAGGATTTGGCTTGCAGCATCTTCATCTTTCATCTCACATGTGGCGATGGTCATTAATTCCTGCACACTGGTAGACAAAGCCAACATTATTAAATATTATACCACAACTCTCTTGATGATAGCAACATGGATACATAAGGATGGAGGGAAGTTATACCTAGGATCATAAACATGACATGCCATTGTGCTCCACCCAATCACTCAATGGGTGTGATCAAATTGTACCCATGAATTCCTCAAATCACCATTTCCTCCTCTTCTCATGCGATTAACAAGATCCACACCAGATGCTGGACCATTGGTTGACATTTTAAAAACAAAACATTTTTCATCTGGCAAGCCTTGCCCTGGAAAACGACTTCCATGGAAGAATCAATACATAGACCTTTTCTTTAGTAAAAGAAGGCTGTCATAACCTTCCCCAACAGGTAACCTTGCCTTCTTCTCTTGTGCAACAATCCATTTGAACCTGTAACATCAGAAGTCAACTATTTAGAAGGTCTTTATACCATTCTAAAGTTAAGTAAATTAAAAATCACTTAGCTACAAACAAACATACCGTTGATTCTCAACTAGTGGTACCAATTGCTCAAGAAAGTTGGTCAACTCTAGATCTCCCACACTTGCCCCTTCATTATTGTCTCCTCTCATCAATGATGAATTCAAGAGCTCCTTGGCAACACTCATTTGAGCTTTGCGTGGTCCAGCATTTTTATCCACCTTCAAAACATCTGCAACAAGCTTCTTTGTTTTCTCTATCATTGCCTTAGATGTTCCTGGCTGTACGGGGTGCTGATGTTCACCAACATGGACCATCAATCTAGTCATTGTTTCATCAAATGGCATTACATAATATACTATGCAATTACAAGTATCAATGCAATAAGCAGGCTTACGACAATAGTGACAAACAATCTTGTTCCTCTCCTCTTCAGTCAAGAGTCCAAGAGCAATCTTCTTTTGTAGGTAGCTTCTAAAAAAGGATGTGTTAAACTTCTTATTGTTTGCAAAATAAGGGCAAGTAATTCTATGGCATTCTAATGAGCCAACACAGTAGCTAAGCCTTACTGTACATGAGATAGCCATGTTGGTGGTTGATGGTTTAGTCCATATGTGGCCATCAAATTTTTGCTCCATGCCATTCATGCCATTGATGTTTCCAAAAGTTGGAGGAAATTCCAATAGCATACTTCCATTATATACCCTTGGTAATTCAGTGACTTGCTTCCTTTGCTTTTATATTTGCAATCCGCATTTTGAGTATATTGGCTTTTATATTTGCAATCCGCATTTTGAGTATATTGGCTTGCTTGTTCTCCATGATCCAAGGTATGATGCTTTTGCTAATCTGACATTCATCTTTTGAATGGTCCTCATTTGAGCCTTCAAGGTCAATGTGTGAAGTCTGCATCATCTCAATGTCAACATCAGTCCTCGACTTATAAGAATTGTGGTACATACCAGGCTTCTCAATGGGATTTAACTCTTCAAGATCCACGTAAGGAGATGGTTGAGAGGTTTTCTTTCCTTCTTTGCCAAACTCTTCGGAGTAAACTCTACTAGCAACACAACGTGATGATGAACCAGGCTCTTCAAGATCACTAATAGTACTTGCTGCCATGATTGTATTGTGGATGAGAGCATACATTTTTGTCAAGGAGGCATCCAGTATGTAATGCTCTTGACCATCAATATCCCACTCAGATGAAAACTTTACCTTCATTGTTGCTTCACCTTCAATGACTGCCTTAAGGTAGATGAGCTTGTGCGTATGGGGAAGAAGGCTTTGAAGGAAATGTTTACTAACAATCCTTCTTCCATCCTTGAGCGGGATAGAGTGTGATAGATTCACTCCTTCAATAAGCCATTCAATAGAAGCCTCTTCTGTAGCCATTTTGGATGACACAACAAAAGGTACCAAAGACAGAGGGAGCTCAGAGAAAGTGGTTATTAGAGGAGGTCAGAGAATACAGACAATCTTGAGAGCAAAGGGATGGTAATCCAACATGGCATTGAGAGCAGAGGGATGATAACCCAACACGGATCATGAAAATAAGAAGGGATGAAAGAGAGAAATGCAGTGTGATGCAAAGCTAGAAGGCAACCAAAGAGACTTAGAAAGTAATGGTGGGAGAGAATGAAGAGGAGAAAATGACAAGAGAGTAGTATCAGGATGCGTGGTCACGAGAAAGCAGAGTGCAAATATTGAAAATGGATAGAGAATGGGTAGAGGATTGTGAAACAGGTGGTGTTTGAGCTAATTCCAATGTTGATGATGCCCTGACACCACAATGAGAAGTAGCCATGTGGCCGTCATTACAACCCATTGAGCTGGAATGATGGTGAGAAAGGTGGCGGCCGAGATTCTTTCACAAACTTGGATTATGCCAGGATGCCACAATCTTAAGCCTTAAAAGCTACATGCTATTATAGGGACGATTAATGATTGGAGAGAGATGAAGGAGAGACTCCTTCAAAACAACGTGGGCTATCTAGCATTCAAAACAACGTGGGCTATCTAGCAGGAAGACAGTGGGTACATCATCGATGCACGCTGGCCGATCGCACATGGCCGATCGCACACTGATGACGCTTTGGAGACATCCTTGCTTGCGATGGTATCGAGGGATGAGCCACCGTTTTGTTTCATCATTGATAGCTTCAAGCCACACAAACGTGGGCTATCTAGCATTCAAAACAACGTGGGCTATCTAGCAGGAAGACAGTGGGTACATCATCGATGCACGTTGGCCGATCGCACACTGATGACGCTTTGGAGACATCCTTGCTTGCGATGGTATCGAGGGATGAGCCACCGTTTTGTTTCATCATTGATAGCTTCAAGCCACACAGAGAACAAAGAAACTAATTGCATTGTCGAATGGGTCTCTCACCTAGGATGATAGTAATTTCGGTAGATCAACTCCGCCATTTGGTTCTTGCTTTGCACTGATCTTCCCCTCTAACTTAAATAAAATATCCTGTTGAATATGGCCCGATTAACCGAGTCTATGATGAGTAGAAAATGTAGGTGATTGCGAACCAAGGTACCCAAATCAATTTAACGATGAAGGGCAATTCAGTGATACGATGAGTATAATACGCAAGCACCACGGGATAAGGTCGACCTCTCTCCTCCCTCCTTCGTCCCCTCTCTCGGCTCTTTCCTCCCTCCTTCCACTCTCCTCCCTCCTTCCACTCTCGGCTCTCTCCTCCCTCCTTCCACTCTCGGCTCTCTCCTCCTTCCTTCCCATCCTATCGATATTAGCTCTCTCCTCCCTCTTTCCACTCTCCTCCTTCCTTCCCATCCTATCGATATTAGCTCTCCTCCCTCCTTCGTCCCCTATCTTGGCTCTCTCCTCCCTCCTTCCACCTTTCCACTCTCCTCCCTCCCTCTATCCTATCAATAAGGTCGACCTCTCTCCTCCCTCCTTCGTCCCCTATCTATGAAACCGAAAAAAAGGGGGGGGTTGCTGAGCCCCCCCCCTTTTTTCGGTTTCAGCAGCCCCAAACTCTATGAGACCGGAAAAAAGGGGGGGGCTGCTGAGCCCCCCCCTTTTTTCCGGTCAGCAGCCCCCCCCTTTTTTCCGGTTTCATAGATAGGGGACGAAGGAGGGAGGAGGTTTCATAGATAGAGTTTGGGGCTGCTGAAACCGAAAAAAAGGGGGGGGCTGCTGAGCCCCCCCCTTTTTTTCGGTTTCATAGATAGGGGACAAAGGAGGGAGGAGGTTTCATAGATAGAGTTTGGGGCTGCTATGAAACCGAAAAAAAGGGGGGGGGCTGCTGAGCTCCCCCCTTTTTTTCGGTTTCATAGATAGGGGACGAAGGAGGGAGGAGGTTTCATAGATAGAGTTTGGGGCTGCTGAGCGGCGGCTGCTGAAACCGAAAAAAAGGGGGGGGCTGCTGAGCCCCCCCTTTTTTCGGGTCTCATAGAGTTTGGGGCTGCTGAAACTTGCTTTGTTATCTAACGACTATTTTGCTTTGTTATTTTGCAGTTTTCATACTTACGACTATGCTAGACATTTTGTGAGTGCTTACACATGTATACTAGGCCTTGAGGGAACTCGCTCGGGAGTTGAGGATCATCCTCTAGGGAAGCTCACGCGAGTAGCAGCGGTACTGTACTTCTACATTTTAATGATGTTATTTACTCATATTCTTTGGATATTGCTTTCTTTAAACTTTTGGGGTTGCTTAACTTTAGAGTTTCTATCTACTTAGAATTCAATGGAAAATTGAAATATGAGGGGTATGAGGTCTGTTGCACTAGATGGGCCATACTTTCTGCAGCAGTGGTGACGATGCATGGAATCTAAGTCTCAGGATGAGCTCCCATTTGATAAACATGCCTGCTCAACAGCTGCAAAAAAGGGGATCTTTGGGAGGAGGTTTATGTGCAGAAGCCCCAAGATTTTGTTGTTTCTAGACAAGCACAAGGTTTCCAAGCTCTTTGTTGGCTGAAGCAAGCACCTTATGCAGGGTATTAGAAGATAAACCAGTTTTTCTTGTCCAAGGGCTTTGTGATAACTCCCATTGAGCCTAATTTGTATATTATGAAAAGGGGAAAGATTTGATTGTGCTATTTTATTATGCTGATGATATCATATGTACTAGGAGTAAGGAAAGATAATTTCGGATGAGAGATCATACTTGCGAGCGATAATGTGAATGATATCGTACTTACAAGCAAGAATATGAGGACTTAAGATGAACCTTCAAAAACACTGGACATGATTGTTTTGGCTTGTCAAACTCTCTCTTGGCATTGAATTTTGGCAAACATTGTTTTCTTTTATTCGTTTGCTGTCATTTGTGAAGCAATGAGGCAAGAGATGACTGCACACATTGTCAAGCTCAATTTGACAAAATGTATGCAAAGTCATACAACAATTTTGACATGCATAAAAAGAGTCCAAAATCTTCCAAATTGCATGAAAGCCCATTTCGCTCAAACTTTCAAATGTAAACAAAGGACACCAAAGGAGTCATTGGATTGTAAGATAAGAATCTTAAAAATAATTTGCAAGACCTTTTTTTAACACATGATTGTAAGAAAATCAACCAACGTGCAACAAAATTTTGCAAATTTGTAAGCCACTAGTAGTGCTATGCAAGCGAGGCTGTGATCGACCCCCAGCTTCCCTGGCAGCGCCTTCGCATCATAGGGCTGCAAGGGACAGCGTGGTATATGGACCCCCTGGTTGTGCAGGACCAGGACTGGAGACTTTGGATTTGGGAGGGCCGCTCCTTGACAGAGTTGGAGTGGGACCCAGGGGAGTGGCGCTGGCCACCACTGGAGACCTCAGAGAACCCTACCCCCTTCTTCTCATATAGCGCGCGCACCGGTAGGCGTGCTCTTGGGGCTCTCCAGCGCAGGCTACCTACCCAGGCACATAGCTGGTATGCCCAAGGGATATCTCTGGTCTTCCTTCGTACATTCTGGAAGACTCTTTGGGCAAGATGGCGGCCGAGGAAGATCTCTTACTTTCTTTGGATGGTGGTCCATAAGGGGCTACCAGTGGGGAGATGGCTGAGGCAGATGGGGCAGGAGGGGCACTGCCAGATGTGTTTTCAGGAGGAGGAATCCCTGAAGCACTGCCTTTGGAGTTGTTCGCATGCTCAGACAGTGTCGAAGGGAGTCATGGGGATCTTAGCGAGGGCTGCACCCGAGCTAGGATCGGTCACTTGGGGAGCCGTTTGCTGGTGCAGCACCGAGGTGGGACACCACTTGGCTTACGAGTTCTCTCAGCAGGATCCAGTTTTCTTCATCACGTAGGCCACCTGGGCATACATGGAAAGCTTCCCCTGGCATCTGACAGAGACAGATGCAGGACGGATGACTCGGCACCCAGTTTGGGAGATCATAGGGAGTATTGTAGGCTGGCATATCTGGACTTCCAGATGTGCGCAGACCCTAGGAGATCAGGCTTCTTTTGCTACCCAAACCCTAGCAGACATCTGGAGCACGATCATTCACATGCTCAAGGGTCAGTGGGATCAAATTCAGGGGGACTCCCGAGCAGGGAAGGAGAAGAGACGGCGCTTCCTTCACGACTGGGACCATTAAAAGCTTTTCTTCCAGCACTCTGCTCAGAGTCTTCAGTGGCATTACTCGCCCCCACCGTGGCTGTTTGTCCACACTCAGATGATTATGCCCTGAGAGGCTTGTAATTTTTTATATTTTGTTACCACGGGCTGTATCCGTTTTGTGATTACAGCCCGCTGGCCTTTAGGTCTTCTTGTACTCTCGTTTTCAAGCAATATAACTAGCACTACTTTTTGCGAATATATATATATATATATACTAAGATTTTCAGTTGATGTACTTTTGGCTACCTCATTTTGAGGTTGCTAGTAGCTACTCTTGTAATATAATCAACCAAAAGTTTTCACTTTTAAAAAAAAAAGAGTGTGTGTGTGTGGAGATAAAGATTACAGTAATTTTGGGCCTATAAAGTACCACTTCGGCAGCTGGTTTTCTTTGGCGGGATTTACTAAAGGTTATATTTTTGGGGGGTTGCAGTTAATCCTAAACCAAGGAAAATGCATTTCCTTTCCAGTGCCTACCTCCTCTAGCCTTAACTATCATACAACTAACCTGTCATATTCGTCAATGTATTGTGTGGGGTATCTATCAGTACATGGGTCTTCAAAGATGGCAAGGATATCATTGGATCACATCATTGAGCATGTCAAGAAGGCTTGATTTGACAGATTCTATAGAATATGTGAACAATTACAGCTTGGATAGAAAGAGAGCAAACTAAGTTTAAAAACCTGATAGGTCTCGAGTGAAAGATCGACAGGTCTCGAGTGAAAGACCAACAGGTCTCGAGTGAAAGAACAGCGAAGGAATAGATATTGAAAGCCACAATAGCAATGAAATTTTTTCTGGTGCTTGGGTCCTGAGCTTTGATGAAGCCATTTTGCAAGGCATCCCTTAGCAACCCAAGATTGTCGTAGATGAGATTGATCGCTTGGAGGAAGAACATAGAGTTCCCAAGAGTGTCATTCACAAGATGGTCATATTGCAAGAGGAAATGTGAGAAGGCCTTCAATATTAAAAGAACCCATAGTTTGCAAAGTATGTTGCTGAAGGCTCCCACTGTGCGAAGTGTCGAGCCCTTGTCCTGGAATCCTTGCGTAAATATAAAGTCCTTCAAATATCTTGGACTTGATCTCTTAAAATCTTGGATATATATTACCCGAGACTTTTTTAGGGGCTGACCACCCCTCTAATACAATCGGCTTTTCAATAGAACTTGAGTTAAGTAGTAAATTGTCTTCTTTGAAAAAAAAATTTAGTAAATTGTCTTTGTATTTATCCATCCTTAGATGCGATGGTGGTCTCTTTTTGAAATGTAGAACTTGGTTGTATACTACTCGGGTATATAACTTTAAGGGCTAACTATATATTTGGCTTTTCTATATAACTTCAATTTTAAAGTAACAATTTGCGATTTACCCATCCTTGGAAACCTCTTTTATGATGGCTTCACTTAGCTGGACTTTATAATTTGAAAATGTTGCATTTATTTAGATTTGAAGGTTCTATTTCTTATCACTGTTTCACTCAGTTGGACTTTATAATTTAAAAATGTTTCCTTGAGTTGGACTTTATAATTTGATGGACATTTTCCAATAATACAGTATGATTCTATAGCTTGCAATTCATTTAGGATTTGTGGTCACCAGCCCAGTGGCTGAAATCTCATAATAGATAAAGAGAACCTGCCTAAAGGGGACTATTTTAGTATAGCACTTTGCAACAATATGATTCATTTTAGGATAGCAAGACAGTAGTGTAGGAGAAGTGGTCATGATAAGTGGTTGCCAGCGCGGTGGTTGGTTGCACACTAGGATATTAATTACCATCAGCACAATGACTTGCTTCTATTATTACAAGATGAATTGGTTTGCTGCACAGTAGGATATTAACTGCCACCACTATGGTGGTTTTCTTCTATTATTACCAGATGAATTGGTTGGTTGCACTTTAACATATTAATTGCCACCAACACAGTGGTTTGCTTCTATTATTACAAGATGAATGGCATGCAATTAATTCATTTAGCATTTGTGGTCATAGTTGGTGGTTGAAATTTGACAATAGTTAAAGAGAACCAGCCTAAAGGGGACACCATAAACAAATGCATTTTCTAATATTTCACCAACCCGGTGGTTGAAATCTGACAATAGTAAAAGAGAACCAGTCTATTTGTGGGAGCTATTTTCCTTGTGTGCAACTAAGGAAAATGCAATTGGATCCTATGACGTGCGATTAGATGACTGAAAACAAGCACGGTGGTTGTTTGGGATATACTAAAATCAAGCGTGGGGTTAATCTATCATTTGGGATTTACAAAAACAAGAGCAGTGGTTGTTTGGGACACATGATGAGGATCCAGGTGGCCTTTCTTGCTCCTTTCTTGTGAGACACATGATGAGGATCCAGGTGGACTACAGACTGCACATTCATCAAGGAGACATGAGCATCGATCCCCATGGAGAAATGCTCCAATACAACTAGATCTTAAGTTTCACAGCTTGCCTACATAGGTTAAAGCCTATGTATGTCTGGCAAACTAGCAACAACAAACATTCTTGTCTTTGAGTTTCCTGATATACAAGGGCTTCCAATGCTCAAAGCTCCTATGCCCAACTGAAATGTCAGGATTCTGATCCATAAAATTGAGATACAGTCTGTCTGTTGAACCCAACATGCAGGCCCTCTTTTTGCACTACTATGAGGAAAACAAAACAAAATACAGTATGTGCAAAAACGTAGTCTAATTAAACCATTTAACCTACAGGAAACAAAACAATTTCAACCCCCAGGCTAGTTTAATACAGTCATATATAATAAGGTACTAGTAAAACAAAACAATTTCAACCACTGCATTGGTTTCGGACAGATAATTTCAACCACCTGGGTTGGTTTAGGACAGGTCACAATTTCAACCATCGAGCTAGTTTAGGACAGTTACTATTTTAACTATCGAGCTCGTTTAGCCTGACGGCCACAATTAGACAATAACAAGTATACTGCTTTTCATTTCTGAATTTCGCAATTAGAAAATAACAATATATTGCTTTTCATTTCTATACCAATATATTGCTTTTCTTTTCTTTATTTATGCTCAACCACAATTTCAATCAGATACTACTGTTTGACTTGAAATAGCACTGGGCTGGCTTAAGACAATCACATTAAGTCCAAGCCGTCTCAGCTTAGAAATTAAGTGGTATATGACCCAAATAGTAGAAAATTAAATTTAATTAATTTAAGGACTAAGAAACACAGTAATTTCAACCACCGAGCTAGTCGACAACTAATGTTTGTTCAACCACATTGGTGTTTGAGTTGAACCAGCCACGATTGCATGACGTTCCAACCACCGAGCTAGTTTAGTAAAATAACAATATAATGAAGCAAAATAATTTTCAACCATTGTGCTAGTTTAGGACAGTTGCAATTTCAACTACCGGGCTGGTTTAGTACACATTTAGGATAGTCACAATTTCAACTACCAGGTTGGTTTAGGACAGTCATAATTTCAACCACCGAGCTGGTTTATCCTGACGGTCTCAACTTCACATATAAGACAATAACAAGAATATTGCTTTTCATATTTTAATTTCACAATTAGAAAATAATATTTCACAATTAAAAAAAAACAATATATTGCATTTTATTTCTGAATATCACAATTTCAATCAGTAAACTGATGTTTGTCTTAAACCAGCACCAGACTGGTTTAGGACAATTAGATTAAGTCCAAGCCATCTTGGTCTAGAAATTAGGTGGTATATGACCCGAATAGTAGAAAATCAAATTTAACTAATTTAAGTACTAAGAAACACAGTAATTTCAACCACTGAGACCATCAACAACTAATGTCTGTTCAACCACGCTGGGTCAAAACAATCATGTAACTAGTGATTAAGCTGAAATAGCCATGGTTGCATGATGTTCCAACCACTAGGTTGGTTTAGTAAAATAATAATATATTGCCCTTTTGATGCAAAATATATTGATGTTAAGTTCTGCTCAACCATGCCACCGGGTTGGTCAACAACTAAGGTCTGTTTAACCATGCTGGTTTAGGATAATCACATAACTGGTGATTGAGCAGAACCAACCACAATTGCATGATGTTCCAACCATCGAGCTGGTTTAGTAAAATAATAATATATTACTTTTCTATGGCAAAATATATTGCTATTAATTTTTGCTCAACCACACCACCGGGCTGGTTAACAACTAATGGTTGTTCAACCACGTTGGTTCAGGACAATCACATAACTGGTGATTGAGATAAACCAGCCTATAGTCGCATGATGTTCCAACCATTGAGCTAGTTTAGGATAATCACATTTAGTCTAAGTCTGGTTTAAGAAATGAAATAAGTAAACGATCCCAAAGCTCAATCACAAACAACCACTAGGCTGGTTTAGGCACCACTGACCTGCGTTGTATCAAGCATGTGTATTCAATGTGCTCCTCAAATACCTTGCATCCCGTCCGCTTTTTATAGATATCCTTTCTATTTGGAGAAACTTCATGCCAAAATGTTGTCACTGTAGCAATGACTTTCGCACTTAGGCTATCTCTCCTTTTCTTGCGTTCTGTTGAAGCCCACAGACTTCTCGAATCGGAATGATCGTGCATTTCTTCTACTCTATGTTCAATCGTTAGAGCCACACTGGTCCTTCCGATTGACAACATCTTCGACATTTTGTGCCCAAGCCATTTCTCCTTTGTTTTAGGGGACACCAACATAGCTAATGTCACCCTCTTTGCAACTAGTTGATCTAAGCTGTGTACTCCTTTCACTTTCTGTAGTCCATTTCTCAAGTTAGAGAGCATCGCCTCTTGGGCGTGCATCTCTTGAGGTTTTGGTAGGGTTGCTACTCTATGAACTTTAGGGTGCAAGCTAAAGCTTGTGAAGACTCAAGACTAGTATCTGAATGGCCTTATGTTGCTACTTCAAATGCTCCCACCAATCGTGACACCATAGCTCATGATCTTTGCTCCGATGTTAATGATCGAATGCGTGTATCTGCAACCACTTCCTGCCTGCTACTCTGCAAGGAATCTTCTTTCTTCTTGTTGTTTCTCCCTTTGCAAATGTTACAAAAGTATTTTTTAGTTTTCCATTTCGATACCATGCCATTGCTTTCCTCAACCCGCAATCTGTTTCTTGTGCCTTGACTAGTCTTTTCATCTTTCTCACAGCCTCTATTTGCTTGCCATGGCGAGCAGCTGCATGTTGCCATTGATGCCATGGCCATGATCAGTCCAAAATAGACCCACATAAACTAGCTGGTGAGGCAAGTAAAGAATAGAAAACTTACCCGAAAGAAGACAATGCCAAACCAAAGTCTGCATGAGGTCACGTCAAGGTGCGTGCAGGTTGTAGGGCATTTGCAGGGTGGGAATAGGTTGCAGATACTTAATCTTCCAAGATTTGATGGGCGGGAGGTGTGAAATTTTAAAATTTGTGGGAGTAGCAAAATTTTCAACTGCCAACTTTCCCCTTTTGGTGATACATGTCAGTAGAATTGGATATCCCAAACAAGTGCAATGTGGCCTCAAATGCTTCAAAACAAAAATAGGCCAAAGGGCACACTATCGGGTTTGATGTTGTGTATTATGAAATGCAATAACCTTTGGCATGCTTATGAGCCATATAGCAAGCAAGTGTATGGAAAAAGAAACAATTCAAAATTGTAAATAGTATTAGAATTATTAAAAGATCTTTGCACATGCACAAATTGCAGATTTTCAACTTCTTCCATTTTAGGATGAATCTAGATACTAATACCAATAACTATCAATGTTTTAAGACCACCATGCAATAGTCCCACTAGTTTGGATTCCAAATTTTCAATCCATTTTATTTTTCAACAAATCAAAAAAAAGTTACGGAGTGTGCCCTCAAATGGGTGTGCATCACTTTAGCACAACATTGAAGGCCCATTAGTCCATGCCTAATGTTCTTATTTAGGACCTGGTGTTTCCTTGGGTTGAGGAGAGTGTAATTTTGAATGATTACTTGGTTTCATGTATGTACAAAATAAAATTTTGATGTTTTTGAATAAATTGCTAGATCCTATAGTCTTCAGGATGCATGCTTCACATGCAACATAGCACTTATAATGCTTTAATGGTCTCCTTCCAAATCCTTATTCCATAATTTTTTGCTCTCATATTCAAGTTGGAATGTGTACTATAACTTGAAGACAAAGTTTGCCGAATTCCGTTGAGCAATGCATAAGTTATGGGTCATGCAAGATATCTATATCTAGAAAATTCCCTGTACCTCACCAAAAATGGCTACACCCAAGCAAACAATGATCCGGATGAGTTGATAGTTGGTGATGGTGAAGATGTGGTTGAATCGATAATGGTAGCATTTCATAGTCAAATTCCTTCTTGTCAACAAATTACATAAGATGGATTATGATAGCTATTATGCTATTAGATTATTAAATTGTAACTTTTGGTGGTGCTGTAGCGAACATTCCAGAGCAATTGCCGCTCTGACTACGTAAAGATTATGGAAAGATTCAGTGTGGTTGGATTTTATCATTTTTTGTTGAGAATGCTGGGACAAAAAGAATAGCTAGCCCATTGCATTGAACATGTTAGATTTAACTATCTTGGCACCAACCATAATTACATCAATATCAACAAAATTATGTTGGGTGTTTCATAAACATATTTAACAGATTGGATATGGAAACTAGGTAATATTTAGTATTTAGATGATGCTTCACTTAATTTTTATACACAACATACTTTATCAATAGTTAACACACTCTTCGTTCTACTTATAGATAGGTGGCATCCTCATTGTGATGGGGATTAACTTGAGACTATATGAGCCTGTATGTTCTTTTTACAAGGAGGCTAAGATATCAAGAGAAAATATTGTAGCTTGTTGCTTGACATATGATAGACCATCTTAGAAAAGATTCCTAAAGTCAAAGGCCTCATCTCACAACTTTGGATAGTGCAAGCATAGAAATCATCCAGAAGAGCATATGGGTAAACAAAGTCTTAAATTTACTTCACCCATTCATAGAAATGCTTGTTCAATGATGTCACACCATTCCTGAAATCAGAATTGTTCAACTAGAAGATCGAAGTGAAATTTTTTATTAACATGCATGGGCTGATTGCAGGATTCATTCCTTTGAGGAATGACACTGCTTAAGCAGTTTCTTGGCGAGATGTCAATAGTACAGTGAGGCAATTGGTAGTCGTTCATCACTTTTCCCTTGGTTTTTTCAATGCATAGCACAAAGTCAGTATGCACATATAGTTTTCCATTGTATAGTGCAAGGTCATCAACGGTTCTGTTGCTCTAGTCTCCATTGTAAGCAAGGTCACCAACTTTGTTCCTTTGTAGCATCGTAGGAGCCTACTATTGTATAGTTCAAGTTTGATATTCACTGAGTGAAGGAGACATGTTGTCTAATGTCCCCTTTTGTAAATATCTTTTGCCTTTTTTTAAAAAAAAAAATCATACATAGAAAATGATTGCATATCTTATCTCTTTCTAAGTGATTACTCATTACACATGATGTGATTCATTTACCTATGAATTTGAGATTGGTATCCTTGTGACTCTTAAATATTTTCCATCATTAGACATTTTTAAGATGAGGTTACGAATTCATTACAACTAAATATACTTGACCACATTTTACTAAGGTTAGTTTTGTTTGTTATATGCATCGTAAGCCCATTAACCGTATTGGTTTATTAATTTTGTACTAAAAATTGGAACTAGTATGCATATTTGAAAGCGGCTTACAAAGGTTATCCCTTTTAAAAGTAATCACTCTAGTATGCATACTACAATTTGTTTACCTACAACGTCCAAATTTGTAGTGCAAAGTGTTATTGTAATTCTTAAATAGTAGCTATGTTTCAAAAAAATTCACATTCTCCATTTATTATATAGTACAAGATCTCCAATGCCTAGTATGTTCAACTCAAGCTACCAACATTGCAACTTCTTCATTCATTGGCATCCTTCAAGACAAAGACAATGTACGCTAATAAAAAGGTTTTCATAACAATCTTCCATCTTTCCATGGTGAAATTCAAGTACCTCTGTTTATAAGAAGAACCACTTCGACTTTGAACAACCACTTGGGAACCTCTAAACACCAAACCAACATAAATAAAATCTCCCCCATATCGAAAAGAATTAAAACTTCCCTTCAAGACGTCGGTTATAACATGACTATAAGTACGTACAGTAATTTCAAAATGAACTCCCTCAAAAACATACAATCTTTTCCCAAAAAAAATAACAACAATTAAAAAAGGCAACATTACATGCATGACAATGTAAGATTTAATAGGGACAGCTGAAGTTTGAATTCATTATTACTACAAAGCAATTTTAGTATCACTGAAGTAGTTCTCGCTTTATTTCTATCGCACACTAGCACACAATGCTGAATTTGTAACACGCAATGAGTAAAACATATACTACATTGCATGCAAACAACTTCACAGCATCTTTGACCAGAAGTTCTAAAATGAACTTGTACTTGGAAATTGATACTACTTCTACTCACTCGTACATTCTCTTCATTATAAGCACAGGAAACTCAGTTCATGTACGGAAAGTGTAATGAGAAGGTCCAACTCCCACTTGCCATTGAAGAATGCAACTTGCTGCAACATATTCAGCCAACTTGTTCAAGACCATGCACACTTACATATTACCACCTCTTCATTATGGTAACATTTCCTCATACAATGTCGATTACAAACTCTTTTTGTGAATATATTCTATTGTACAGATCGACATTGGAAGTTTGACTTTACGTTTTGCATTCGAAAAACCAACTACAACCCCGCAAAAACAAAAGAAGACCTCAGCACTATATTGACTTCACTACAATTGTTCACATTTCCCATACAATATAAAGATGAGGGAGTCTAGCAACCAAAACAACGACCGCCATAAAGGGATCAAACAGCATGACAACATTACAATAGCAACCGTACCAAAAGAAAACTCGATTTCACAAACAACAGCAAAAAAACAAAAAGCAACAAAACAAAAAACAAAAAAACGAATGCACGTAATAAATGATTGTATAACATTACAAAAGTATTCAGAAGCGTTTTGAACTCCCTCAAAATTCACTGAGTGTACAAAAACTTACTGAAAATATACCTCTCAATTGGTGTTCGAAAAAACTGAGTTCCTTAAACAAATACGTTCAAGTTTTCAACTTGCTCGAAACAATGCGCACGTGTTTTAAACATCACTTCCGCTTCATTATGGTAACATTTCCTAAGCACAATCACTAGTAACTACAAAGTTGCAAACAGAAAACTATACAGTTTGCCATCATATGATTCATATCCCTTGTTTCCTTGAAGCATGCCCCCACGGCAGCGTGGTCTCGTCACCTTGTTAGTGACAAGCGTGCTACCCGGTCGTCGTCTTCATGGGGAACCCCAACAAGTAGCGGCACATCTTCAGGAGGCGCAACTTCCGAGAAGAAGCGGCCGCCGGCCTGGCGCCGGATGGTAAGGGGCGTCGCCGCTGCTCTTCGCCACCGTCGTTGGCTCCAACGCCCTTGCAACGCCTCCGCATACTCATCTTCCCCCACCACCATCTACCACCACGCCTGCTGTGTGCCGCCGCCTCCTCCTCCTGCCGTCGTTGTTGCTGCTCTTGCACGGAAGCCGTGCAATAGCCTAAGGGCCCCGAGAACGTCTCCAGCTCCAGCATTCTGGCAATATTGCCCCGGTTAGATTCCATGCCGCATGCCGAACAATCGCAGCATCTCCTCCCCGCCCATCTTGCCGAATTGGAGCCCATCGTAATGTTGCTGCTGCGAGTCAAAGCACCCTGCGACACAAACGCATGCTCTCGCCACGATAGACTTCTCCCCTCAGATACCAACGATTCTCTCAAATCTTTCTTTTGCACCAGCTGATCGTGCAGCTCCCGCTGCCAACTATAGTCTCGCACTCTCCTGAACGACTGCGCGCGAGCCTTCACGCAGCTAGAGACCGGTGCAGTCGAGTAGCTCCCACAATGTAAACACTGCGTGATTTGCTGCATTTGATTGATATTTGGCTGCAACTGCATCGGCACGAAGTAGTAGCTTTCTCCCGTCTTGCTCCCCCAACGCCCTCGCTCGCTCATAGACATCGTTCTTGCTTCTGAGCTCGTTATGGACCTGTCTCCACTCGAGGCTGCTTGAACGATGTTGTATCTTCTCTTCACGGCTTCGGGCTCTCCCGATACTTTCCTCATTGAACCAAGTGCTCGTTGCAGCGCTGCGCTAGCCTCATTGAACGAATTTGACGACGGCCCTTTCCAGGATTCAGACTTCCCCACCAGCGCTGCATGAGCTCCAGCCCAGTCAGCCGGAGTCAACTCTGGTCGAAATTCCTTCTGTGGCATGCTTAATTTGGCAATTGGCCCTTCCAACACAAACGCCGAACTTTGCGGAGTCCCAATTCTATTTTTGAAACTTATACGAATGCGCTAAGGGCAGCGTCCTTGCGTCATGGCCACCCCTCCTCTCAAGTGATGGTGCTACGGGTGCCACTCCGAGCCTTCGCAGGGCAAGACAAGATAGCGGTCGGAATCCTCAGAGGGGCACACGACGAGCGACTGCCATTCCTATTAGCTTTTGGATTACGAAGCGCAGTTAACTATACGCAGTTCATCATGCTAGAGGCATCGGTTCCGAACTTCAGCTAGAATACAATTTCAGCTACATCTTGCAAGCAAGACAAGGTCGCGTGAAGCTGTCCCGCGCCTTCTGAAATTTGAAAAGGAATTTAGTCCTAGGACATCAGGATTCAGAACGATGTCGTGCCCTCGAAAGCCTGCGCTTCAGTCCGAAGCCGAAGTCACACGGCAAGAAATTGATACAGTGCGCTACGAATCAGCCCACGGTATCAGCGATTCTGTATATAGCTGTAATATGTATGCTGTTCACTGTACATGTAGTTGACATTGATAGTACAGAAAATTTAAAACTTTTAGTCACTGGACAGCCATGGCGGATCCAACAGCGATATCAAAAGCCTGCCGCTTTGATCAGTGTCCGGCGTCCGCTGCCAGCATTCAAACGTTACGTGGAGGGCGGGCACCTCATGCCGGAATTGCTGTGCCTGTACTCTGTAGACCCTACACGATTCGAGACCTCGGTTTTCGAGCCTCTAAAGTCTCAAGAGTCACAAGCTCTCTGGTCACTGGTGCGTTAACGACCTTCCCACTAGCTGAGAAGTCAGCATTATTATTGGCACCGAATGATTCCAAGTGGGCATTATTGGCACCGAATGCCAGGAAATGCCCAGGCCCCAGAGCGCTTGCCGTTCCCCGTCTACCCCGTGATTGTAAGTGCCAAATCTTGGCAAATTTCTGCTAAATTCGGAAAAAAAAACTTGAAATTTTGGGAGGGAAGGTTTTGAGGCCATTTTGGTTATATTTTCGTGAAAAAATCTTGTAAATTTTGAAGTCGAAGGTTTTTGTATTCAAAAATGTTTTGAGTGAACACTGCATGATCGACGACTTTCTTCAACACAGTGAGGCACGAAAAGACGCACCATCGGGGAACGAAACCTGAAAGAAGTTTAATGCACATTGCTGCCGTGCATATTTTGTAGCCCGTCCCTAGAGCGTAATCACAGGCCACGCCGCCACGGCATTGACGAGATGTAATCCGGGACACGAAGTCACACGATTAGGAGGACTCGTGACAGTGAAACAGGTCTTGTTGACACTCAATTCCAGATGGCAATGGTAAATAGGCTGGAGTCTGGACACATATTATTACAACCATTTGAAATCTCACGGTGAATCAATCAGATGAGACGCCGTAGGCTGTAGCCATACCGGAAACATTGCCATCACACGGCGCCGTGCTACTGCTGCGTGGGCCCTGGCGTGTCGGCCCGAGTCGTCGTCGCCTTGGAAACGAAACCTACAGTCAAACTCTTTTGATTTTCAAAAGCGGAGCGTGAATCTGCGTGATCGTGCTCACGGCTTTCCAGCACACCGACTTCGGAGACTTTTAAGAAATCGTGATTTGGGATCGGTACGGGGCAATGGGCATGTAGCCTTATTTCAACTTTCTTCTCCGCATTCCAGAAATCTCGAGTTTGGAGCTGTGCTCAATTTTCATCACGTACAGCGCGGGAAGATGTCGGTGCAAGACTCCGGGAGCGCAGGGCCCAGGCCGGTGTTCACGAAAAATGTTTTTCACAAACAATACAAAAAACCTTTCAAAGTTATTCATGAACTCCAACATTCAAAAAAATTTCCCACACAATTTGAACTTCAAAAACCTAGAATGGCAAACGAAGCCATTCAAAAACCTTGCAACATCCCAATTAAAGCCTTTAAAAGAATAGATATGCTTGTAGTTTTTCAGCCAATTATGTTTAATTGTTTACTTATCACACCATATTAAGAGCTCTTGAAATTCACATAAGCTCAAAGGTCACATAAGGTATACATATACCATTGTGAGACAACAACATATCCAATCATAGAAATTCAGATTTATAAAACTAAAGCTATAGTAGAACTTCATTACAAAACACCCAAGAATAGTCTCAATGACAAGTGACTTCACTACAAAACTCTTAAGGATAAGTCTCCATGCCAAGTACTTCATTACAAAATTCCCAAGGATATGTCTCAATGCTAACTACCAAGTCTTAATGCTAGCTACTAACAAATCTTCATTACAAAACTTCCAAATATTATGTCAATGGAAATTGCCAAGTATAGTTTGTACCTCCATCCATACTTCATGCCTAAAAAACAAACACAATACCAAAATGATCAAATTTAAGCAAAATGTACTATATTTAATAAATGAGCTATCAAATAATGACATGCACCTTGCAAAGAACTCAAAGATTTAATTACTATAGTATACAAGCATATGGGAGAATATTTTATTAAAATATAGATAAGCCAAATAATTACGTGATAGAAAAATAAATTAAAATAAAAGTTCATTTATATCAAGGCCAACTTCATACCTGCTAGCCAAAGATGATATCTCAAACACACAATGAAAAATGTCCGATGTATGCAACATGTAGTATGTTTACTACATTATAAAAGTTATGTTATACATGTAGTAAAAATGAAATATTTAAACCTAAAGATCAAAGTACTTACAAATGATACTTCAATTCTACAAGGTG
Source organism: Dipteris shenzhenensis (assembly GCF_047967505.1). Classification (NCBI taxonomy): domain Eukaryota; kingdom Viridiplantae; phylum Streptophyta; class Polypodiopsida; order Gleicheniales; family Dipteridaceae; genus Dipteris; species Dipteris shenzhenensis. Next base: position 56,088,389 of record NC_141599.1, read on the forward strand.
CCAATAATATGTCTAGAACTCTTAGAGCCATTTTTCCATGCCTCAATTGCATTTGAGAAGACGTACTCTTGCACACAAGGGCCCTCAATGGAAAGATGCATCAAAGCTTCCAAGCTCCCTGTTTCAAGCTTGTTTCTATGCCAAGTTTTAGTTAAGTTTTGCAAAGAAAATCCTCTTTTACATACTGCTGTACCACAGCATTGCAACATTGCAATCTGACTCATTTGTAAAAGCATAGGATACTTTCCAAATAGCACATCACTACAACTAATGTTTGTCCATGTTTCTCTTTGTAATAAGTTTTTCCAATCAAGAGATGCTTCTACTTTAAAATTTTGAAATTCTCTTTTGAGGGACCTCTCATCAATCAAAGCTTCACAAATCTCACCATTGCATGTCTTTGCAAGTCTATAAAACTTAACCAAAGCTTCTACATCTTCACTCCCATAATAATTCAATTGTTGACCAAATGGAAATGAGGAAGGGCATAATATTTTCATGCTACTTAGCCGATTCAAATGTCACACCCCAAGCATCAAGCCAGTTCCATCTTGCCTTCTTTCCCCTGGATACTTCTACCTCGCCCACCTCTTCAACAATAACTACATATGACATGTCTCCATCATCTAATGACAACGCATCACATTTTTTCTTCTTTATCTTTTCACTTGACTTGCTAGATGATTTAGAAAAGCCAAGAATGGATAGCAAAGTTTGTTGTTTAGCAGCCATGGATGTCCTTAGCTACCACACAAAAGTCAAAATGCAACTACAATTGATATCGAAAAATTTACAAAATACATTTTGGTAATAAAGCTAAAACTTTCAAAAGCACAAATTATTCAAAGATTAGTTACACATTAAAGCACCATGAGAAATGCTTAAAAATAAATGCAAATTTACCATTAATAAAATCAAAAGTTATGTGCCAGATCCATGAGGAGGTGCGGATCTGCAGGGGGTGAAGCTTTAAAATCTAAAACCACTGAGGAAACTTGTGGTTCAGACTTTCATGGATGCTGCTGATGAAGACATGGAGACTGGCAACGATTGCTCGAAGGTGGAGATGAATATGACACTCTCCGTGAGTGCAAGGGTCAACATTTTGAGGCCCACTTGTATCGTAGGTGTCGAAAGGGGGTTCGTCACCTCACAAATTCACTCACCTGAAGAATCAATGAAGTCGCTTATCTAGGGGTATGAGAAAAAAAACACGTGCCATAGTTTAGTAAAACGGCCTGAGGAAAGCACAAACAACAAGACAGTGTAAGCCCGAGCAACATTAGAACCAATTAGAAAAGGAGGCATAGAAACTACAAAGGACAGTGGGAATCGGGATACAAAGAGATAATCAGGGTTCTCAAACACAAGTAGCTTTACGTCTCCTATGAAAGGGTCTCATGTACTCCTCTAATTATGCACAGCAAGTTCACGGCATTGAGCATGGTGACGCTCTCCATGGGTTGAGGAAAAATGATGATGCAAGTCATAGGAGTTGCAGAAGTCGTAAGTATAACCATGAGTATGGCTTTGTAGTGGTGAAGCTACCTTGAGCATAACAGCCAATGGCAATGAAAGACTGACGGAACATGAGGAACTTCAAGCAAATAGTGGAGATTGGAAGGAGTCAGGACACAGCTGAGGGGCATGAAGGGTGGCCTCATAGAGAATGCCCCATCGAAGCAAGAGTCAGGGAAAGGCATGCATGTGCAATAAATCTCCACATACAACTTCACACAGGTGAGCTTGAGAAGAAGAAATATTTCTCAGCATGACGATGGACACTGATATAAGTCGGGCTTTCAAAGAATCAAAGAAGGTGATCAGAGAAGCAAAGGAGCATTCTTATTAAAAATCCTATTAACCCATGAAATTAATAAGATGCTGTAAAGATCAACTTGACTTTTGAAAGGAGAAATCTTTCCATCACTGATGTAGTCGATTGGAGGTCAACAAAAGGAAATATCTTCATGATCGCGATTGTTAATGAAGCCCATAAATCCATCGACGTATAATATTCAAGCCATGGAGACGGGTATGTTTTTTCCAAGGCCAAATGAAGCATCGTGCTCGCATACGTAGACCTTTAGCAAAAACACAAACAAACCACATAACACTAATTCCAACAACTGCCTATAGAGCTCGCTTGTCTAGCCTTACAACATGTCCCCTTGCACCACACAGCGTTGGAAGAAAATGGAAGAAAATGGCATGCAAGCATTGGAAGAAATCGTAAGAACTCAGGAGATGAAGGCAAGTAGTGCACCCAAATGGCTTTGCAAGAGACAACAGTGAGCGTTCTATGCATACATAGATGTGTCTTGTCGATGAGACGTTCTTCATTTCCATCAAACTTTAGATCGTATATAACTAGTGATTTGATGGAACTTAAGTTGTATGGTCATATTGCACATCATTTTAGATGCAATGATATGTTATCCCTATGTTAAACTCTACAAGTAAGTTGGGGTAACTTCTTCTGCCAACTTACTAAGTCTTCCACATATCAAGAGCCAACTATGTAGAGTTTTTTTCAACAAGCAACTCTCTCTCTCTCTCTCTCTCTCTCTCTCTCTCTCTCTCTCTCTCATATCAGGGATTCAAATGTCCTCTCTATCTTTCTTTTTCTCTCTCCTAAACTAGTTTCTCACTCGCTCTTGCATTTATTGGCATGTTGAGCCCTATTTCCTGAACCTTCAAAGGAATCAAAGATGCATTCCTTCCTACACTTATTCTTCCACTTGCATTTCTCTTGTTTAAATAATTTTTTCCTTTGATATTTTAGATGTTCTATCTCTTAATTGGATTGTCTTTCTAAAATATTCAACTAATTGGATTATCTTTGATAGGCTAAGGAGGAGTTCGTGGTGGTGGAGGTGGTGATGACTACCAAAATTGCAAGAAACACTATAGAACTCCAAGTGTTTCTTAACAATACATTGGCCCTCTTGTCATTAGAGAAGATGCATTTTCCTCTAGGCCATAAGGCCCTAAAATAGATAGATGATCAAAATGTTACAAGCTAGAGTATAACTTGTGCTCATTATGTTGTCCAGTTCTTTGAGTTTTCAAGTGTTTGAGGGTGACAATTAGATTATCTTCTTTAAGTTTCAATGGCAAGGAGAAATCATCACCACGCTTGTGTCTTTAAGCCTTGTATCAATCAAAGCATCGAGGATAAAGATATAGATGTGAGTCTTGTACCTCATTGACCCGTGTCTTCTATATTCTCTTTGGAAATTATCAGAGCAAGCTCATTGTTGAAGGTCATTGGCAAACATTCATTGTATTAAAAGAAGCTGGGTGCTAATGTAGCATAATAAAAATAAGAAGAGATGATCAAGAAATAAATTTCTTACATCTTGGAAGGCTAGAATAATAGATTTTAGAATAAAGGAAGGACAAAAATTGTAAAACGAAATATTGATTCACCATGTATGCATGCATAAAGAGCAAGTCTTGCTCTCATCTTGTAGGATCATCCAGACCACCTTCCACAACATAGACCAAAATGGAAGTGCTTCTTTGAGTCTTTCTATTATGTAATTAGAGTTATTTTGCTCTTTTTATCAATCCACTTTGTTTATTTTTTTGCTTTAGATATATAGCCTTCATCCTATGAGCAGTGGTGGCAACCCACACAATGTATTTTAGGATTCATGGATGTGTTACACGGATGGATAAGAGAATCGAAATATCAATTTAGGTCCGCAATGCAATTAGATCAATCAAGTATCTTATCTTATAATAATTTTTACCAACTAATGGGCAAGGGCAACACAAATGGTGTGTTGAAAAAACTAGACCTCCCTACATGGACCACTATTGATTGATCAATTCCTCACAGTAGTGTGATAGAGACGCATATAGCCAAGTTGTTTATAGAAGTACAATGCTCTTTAAGGCCAACGATTCCTACAAGAATTTGCAAAATAAATATTTGCATGCCAATCACAATTTTTGTTGAGTTGCTCAATCATCTTGCAATCAGAGTTTGAAAAAGAATGCTAAGGTAATAAAGCCCATGGCACAGGGGTTAATCTAGACTTCTTAGATGGTGGTTGGGATAAGATAACATCCAATTCAGTATATTGTGAGGTTGTGTATAGCTCAATTCAACTTAAATACATGATTGGGACTTAGAATTTTATATTTTGCTTTTACTACAAATGTTGTAGATTGATTAGCCAACTTATTCCACTAGATCAAGATTTGAACTCGTTTGATCCTAAGATAAATAAATTGATATAACAATCAATGAGAATGGAAACTTGGTGACTATTATATCACTCAAACAATGACCCAATTTTGCCACGACATTTATATGGAGATGGAGGGTAGTCATTCAGAAGGATTTGCATTTGTTCTCAACAATAAGGTAAACTTGCAATTTTTATTTACTTTAATGTTTATGCTTAATTAATTAACACTATTGATTTGTTAACTTTACATGTCACTATATAGGTACTGCAAAGGAGAGAAAGTACAATTTGATGCAAAGACATCCCCAATGGGATTATTGAGATAAATAAAAATTCATAATTAGAGGTAAAGAAGACCATGAGTTTTTTAAATGTGAAGGACAGCAATCTATCTCGTCTACTATTAAACTAAAAAAGGATGCTTATTCTCTAACGTTCTCTACCCATGCTCTACAAGCTTCTCTTGATGAAAGATTATTCTCTAACATAGTCTGCCCATATTCTACAAGCAACAGCTGATAATTTGGGGGAGGCTTTGATGGGAGCTCATTACATAGGATGATTCTTCAAGGTGGATTTACAATGCTCTACAAGCTTCTCTTGATGAAAGATTATTCTCTAACATAGTCTGCCCATATTCTACAAGCAACAGCTGATAATTTGGGGGAGGCTTTGATGGGAGCTCATTACATAGGATGATTCTTCAAGGTGGATTTACAATGCTCTACAAGCTTCTCTTGATGAAAGATTATTCTCTAACATTGTCTGCCCATATTCTACAAGCAACAGCTCTGATAATCTGGGGGAGGCTTTGATGGGAGCTCATTACATAGGATTCTTCAAGGTGGATTTCCAATTTGGGGGCAGAGACTATCACTCCTTGGATGCATTCAGACAGCCAAAAACAATGGACTACTCTCGGACTACTCAGCCTTTGTAACAAAGATTCAATGACTTTTTGTCTCCAAGTGAGATCTATACAATGTCAATGTTAATATATTGCACTCTTTGGTTATAATCTTTGAATTGGACATGCTTTCATAATATCTATCTCCATATTTGCTTTTAAACTATTTTTTCATATTCATGAGTCAACTCTCTCTCTCTCTCTCTCTCTCTCTCTCTCTCTCTCTCTCTCTCTCTCTCTCTCTCTCTCTCTCTCTCTCTCTCTCAGCATTGCTATGGAGATAGAGAGTAGTACCATTTCCAAAGATGATACATACATGACTAACAATAGAATCTAGCATCTATTATAATCCAAAATCATCACAGTGAACAATGTTTTTACATGTGAAGTATCTCAATAACATAGATATGAGGAAGGTATAGTATGTCTAGTCTAATGGTCAAGTCATAGAGGAGGCTCGCCCTTAGCCATAGGCTGCTCCCGAGATGGGTTCTAATGTAGAGGCTGGCTCTCAGCCATAGGGTGCTCTTGAGAAGAGTCTTGAGGTAGACATTGGCTCTCAGCCATAGGCTGCTCTTGAGAAGGGTCATGTGGAGCCACATTGCTAGTCCTATGGAGCCTTTGCTAATCTCAATAACACAAATATGAGGAAGGTATAGCATGTCTAGTCTAATGGTCAAGTCATAGAGGAGGCTGGCCCTTAGCCATAGGCTGGATGGGTTCTAAGGTAGAGGCTGGCTCTCAGCCATAGGGTGCTCTTGAGAAGGGTCTTGAGGTAGACATTGGCTCTCAACCATAGGCTGCTCTTGAGAAGGGTCATGTGGAGCCACAATGCTAGTCCTATGGAGCCTTTGCTGATCTAGAGGCAATTGCTAGGCCTGTGGAGCATCTTGAAAATCTTGTAGAGGATCCTAAGAGGAAATTGCTGATCCTATGGAGCATCCTAAGTTGGAGGATCCTGATGTAGAGGGTCCTATGGAGGATTGCGCAACTGTACATTTGGGTCCACAACATCCACATCATCTTCCTTTTTCTTTAAGCTATAAGCATCCATAGTCTTCTTTTGGGTTTAGAAGACTCATATTGGAGAAACTGCATAATTACCCTATCTCTAAAGTTATACGCATAATCTACATCATAACTATACTCTTTTATCTATACAAACAATAATGTTAACTCAACTTCTTATGGTTATCTCTATCAGTTTTCAATACATGAATCATAAGAAATACAAAGCTAAGGGTACTCACAGGGTCTGGTGGATCTTTCTTGAAAAAATTATCTAGAATGTACTTTGCATTGATTAAAACCCTCCACCTACAAGAATGTGAATGTTGTTGCTGTGGTGTCTGTACACCAGGTAACAAATCTTTAGCTTAAAACTCTTGGGGTAAAGCTCAAAAACATTTTTCATAGGAGAGAGAAATTCAAGTCTTACCTCCAAGTGGTAGGGTTCAACTGCATCTAACAAATTGACAGTGGGGGGGCAATGATACAATGCATGAAATGATCTTTTTAGAACACTACAATTGAGATAAATCTTAGTAGTGGATAGGGGGTAAATCCTCTACTGATTTTAAGAATCAAGTTACTTCTTGTAGGCAGTAGAGATCACATACAGGTTAATCTCTCTAGGAGTCCCTTCTAGGGAGTTGAAAGAAAAGCATTCTTTTTGTGTTAGATCAAGTGCTACCAAACTCCAATCTTGACAGCAATAGAAGATACATACATAGATTAGACTTCATAGCTTAAATCAAACCTTGAACATTCTGTGTAGCATAAATGACTAATCACTTACTTTGAGTCAACTATAAATTACAAAATGCAAACCATTTTGTGTAGCATAAATGACTAATCACTTACTTTGAGTCAACTATAAATTACAAAATGCAAACCATTTTGCAATCTACTCAAATGATTCTCTTAGATTCTTAATTTGAAGGATTGCGAGGTCCACAATAATGCAATTTGCAAGCTTGGGATATGCCCAACCTCACCAAATTGCATTCTTTTACACGTTTTTGTAAATTTGTAGACACATGTGCGCCTGGATCCCATGGTATTGATCGATGGAGGTCTAGATGATAGAGGTGGTATAGGTGTACTGCAATAGGTGGTCCACATAAGATGGTGGAGGTTTCTACAAGTTAGGTAGTGCAAGAGTTAGTGGAGGCAAAGGTAGAGGTATCTGAAGCAGTAGAGAGTGGAGGTGGTGGTAGAAATGGAGGTTCCCTATTTTTAAGGTGCGGAGATGGAGGTGGAGGTATCTGAAGTAGTAGAGAGTGGATGTGGAGGTTCCCTACTTAGTATCACATCATTGGACCACATGGGACATTTAAGGTGGCACATGGCATTTAATGCCATCATTGGGGCAAGTGTGTGCATAAAGCTAACCATTGACATATGTGTGGCATTTAATGCATGTCTCTCGTATTCCTACGATTTCAACTGGCCAATGCACTCCTTTTCCAAACCCATTCCCAATAGCCCTCCTCCCACAATCTTCCTTGAACTTACTACCCCCCTCTCACTACCCCTTGCCCCTTCCCCTCTGCCCCCCTACTTGTTTCCAATCTCAAACCGCAAGTGGAAGTAATCTTTAGAGAAGATAATGGACAGATCTAAAAAGGGTCCTCTCTCTCTCTCTCTCTCTCTCTCTCTCTCTCTCTCTCTGTTTGTATCTAACATCCACAAGACTTGCATAAATTCAAATGTGAATAATAATGCGATTGGCAAGGTTGGGCATCTCCCAACCTTGTAAATTGCATGCCTTTGCACATGGCCATGTGTGCAAGTTTTGGGCCATGTCTCTATGCTTCTTATTAGAACTCCTAAAAATTGTTGTTTGCATGAAAACTAAGGGAAGCACTTGTGCCAAAATTTACGTGTATCCAAAATTGATTGTACCGTGTACGTGTGGCATTTAATGTATGTCCCTTGAATTTCTACTGATGGACTACTTTCCTACACCCATTCCTAGTAATCACTGCCCCCATCCATAGTCCCTTCTCCTTGTTGCATCCCTCCCACAATCTTCCTAGAATTTACCTGCTCCTCTTTGCCTCCCTCTTAACAATGGTAACACCTCTCTCTCTCTCTCTCTCTCTCTCTCTCTCTCTCTCTCTCTCTCTCTTCTCTCTCTCTCTCTCTCTCTCTCTCTCTCTCTCTCTTTGTGCTCGCCTCTGCTTGTCCATCATCACTCAGCCGTCCATAGTCTTTGCTCGTCCATTGTAAGCCTCTCGTATGATTGTCCATCGTCACTCAACCTGCCCCCATCCATCATCCCTCAATCCGTCCATCACCGCTCAACCCTCACCCGCCTAGTCGTCTAGCCTCTCTGATCTACTCATCCGCTCAACCCTCGCCCACACTGCTCAACCTTCACCCACTCCACTTAGCTCCTCACCTGCTCCACTCATCCCCCACCTAGCCATCTACCCTCTCAAACTACCTACATTTTAACTCTTCTCTAACCTCTCCACATGCTTACCTTTCAGTTAGCAGGTAACTAGGTTGATGGCCTAGTTAAGGGGCTGGTTAGTTGGGGGTCCTACAGATATGGCCAGCATGGAGTGGCCTAGCCTCTCCTTGAATTCCAAATCCCCTCCCCCTCTCCACACCAACGACTCTCACTAATCGAGTACAGTACTCCACAGTTGCAGTCAAGACACCTTCTCCATATGCACATCACATACTATAAAGGAGGTTTAAATTGGCCTATCATTGGTTACCATGAGTTGATCTTTTACTTATAGCAAGAGGTTCGTGACTTTAAGATGCAATTGGAAGCTGTGATAGCTAAACTTCAATTTTTTTTAAGGCCCTGGCAAGCAAGCAATCATAGGCAAAGTTATGAAGGCATGTAAGGCTTCCCTACCCATCCCTCAACTAGTCTCCACAGTTAAAAGACCTCATTCACTCTAAAGTACAAACAGTTAAGAAGAAGGTAAGTGTGGAACTCAAGAGAAAGGCAAGTAAAACTGGCATTCAATAAGAGATTAAGAAGCATGAAGCCAGATGTGAAAACTCATTGAATATTTGGATAGAAGGACTTCAAGAAAATTGGTATAAGGATGAGGACTCTTTTAGTGAAACTTTAGCACAGGTCAAAGCATCCATGCCCAACATTGAATGGAAGGATGATGATGAAGATGATGATGACGAGGTAGCAACTAATATCAAACACTCCAAAGGACATGCTATCATCACTTTCAATTTACGTAAACTATGAACCAAGATTCTTTGCCAATCACATAAGCTGAAAGGGATGAAGGTATGGATAGCTAAGGAGCTCACACCACATCAACTGAAGAACAAAGCTGAATTTTAGAGCTACAAGGAAGGATGGAAAATGGGTAGTATACCATGAAGGCATGGCAATTATCAAAGAATTCAAAGAATTCAAATCCAAACCAAAGGACTCTCAACCTTAAACTGATGTATGGCCGAATATATACCTTTTATGATTTATTAGATGTAGCTATTCTGAATAAATAGAGATGCTTTTGCACTCTATGGGAGCTAACATGTGCCCTCCCTAATAGTTGGTTTTGTGCTATCCCATAGACCTTTTGGTCTTCCGTGGGCATTAATAGACTTTCTTTCTTTCTTTCTTTCTTTCTCACCATCTTCCTTGAACCTGTTTCTAGTCTTAAAGAGCAAGTCTTGAGCAAGGGGTGTAAGCTATTGGTGAAGGAGATAATGGATAGTTTTGAAAAAGGTAATCTCTCTCTCTCTCTCTCTCTCTCTCTCTCTCTCTCTCTCTCTCTCTCTCTCTCTCTTTGTGTGTGTGTGTGCTCGGTGCTCGATGCTCATTTTGCAGCCACCAAAGACCAAAGGCCATCATTTTGTTGTTTTGCTACCACCAAAGGCCATAGTCATCACTGCTTCTACTCTTCTTGCTACCACAAAGTACCTCAGAGATAGCAGATCTCGAGTTAAGCTTTAGTTCATTTTGAGTTAAGCTTCAGCTCAGTTCAGCTAACTTCAACTCAGTTCAGTCTGGTCTGGTCAATTTAGTTAGTAGTTCAGTTCAGTTGAGCACTCCAATACATTGACTCCAGGTTGGGCTAAACCCTAGCCCAACCTTGGGGATTAGCTTGAGTAGGGGGTACTCACACAAGTGTAGGTCACCATGGAATTCCCCAAGGTCAAGATTTTTGCAACCCTAGCCCCCTCTTTCAAGCCTTTGTATTCAACCATTGCGAAGACACCTTTCCCCTATGCGAAAACACATCAAAGATGGATGGTTAATATTGACCCATAGGAGCAAATCTATTGCCTATAGCAAGAGATTAGAGAGCTCAAGCTTTAGCTTGCAACCCTTGGGAGAAAAGTACAGGTTATGGAGAGTAGTGGAAAGGAGGAAATTATTGCAGAGGTAGTACATAAATGTATTGCATCTCCATTGGCATCGATACTTGTCTCCATGGTTCAAGACATGATCACCGCTCATGTGAGCTTAATCAAGCAAGAAATAGCTGTGCTAATGCCAATAGTAACAAATGTCAATAGAGCACACAATAAGATGATGTTACGCATTGGGGGACTGAAAGAAGGTTGCCTTCATGATGATGAGGAGAAAATCATTGAGGACATAATCATATGGCTTAAGAAGGAAGTACCGCAAATCGAATGAGATGAAAATAATATCTGCAATGTTTGTCAAATTGGCACACATGCACAGATCTACTGCAGAGGGAAGGTAGCAAGGATCAAAGTCCTCAAACAAACACATAAGTTGAAGGGTATAAAGATTTGTATATCTACGGAGCTCACTACAATTCATCTCAAACAAAGAAACAGTGAATTCACCAAGGTAAAGGAAGCATGCAAGGTAGGCAAATGGGCAGTTTATCGAGATGGGAAAGCATTTATTAGGGACTTCAAATCCAAACCCAAAGACTCTCAATCTTAAATTGATGTTATAAAGGTGACTTCATGATAGTGTTAGAATGTAGCTATGCCCTATAATAACTCAAACAGAGTTGGTCTTGTGCACTCCCTTGATTCTCTGGCTATCCAAAGGTAATAAGTCACTTTTTGGTGTTGGTACTTTGTCTCATAGGCCCGTGAGGTCTTCTGTAGATGTTAATAGATCTTTCTTTCTCTATAACATCCAAAAACTTGCATCAATTACAATGTGCAAAAGAATGTGATTTGCAAGGTTGGACAAATCCCAACTTTGCAAATCGTATTCTTTTTGCACATGTTAATTTTTGCAAGTTTTTGGCGCCCATGTTTCTATGCTTCTTGTCAGCACTTTACTTCTGGCCAAGTAGATATGTGGAAAAAACTCTTGCAAATTAATGTTTGCATGCAAATTGTGGGAAGTTCCAGTGCCAAATATTTGCATAGAGAAAAATATGCAAAAGAATGTGATGTGCGAGGCTGGGATCTACCCAACCTCGCAAATCGCATTCTTTTGCATATTCTGCTAAAATATGAAAAAGTTTTAATGTTAGGGAAGGGAAAGGGGCAACACCTATTTCATTAATTTTGGACTAGTGCACTGTCCAAATTCATTTTGTGAGATAATTTTGGATAAAGCATTTTAAAAAAATAGGCTCTTATAAAACAAAACTTTGAGTCAAAAAGTAAGATTTTTAAAAATCAAATTAGAAAAAATGACATGACATGTTATTAAAACTAGAGTACATTAAAAAAATAGGACTTCATGTTGTTAAAAGAGATAAAAAGTAAGATTTTAAAAAATCAAATTAGAAAAAAAACTAGAGTACATTTAAAAAAAAGCATGACACATTTGTACAAGAAGTAGATCATATAACTCAAAGCCATATAGTGTTAAAAAACACCTTCCATTAGCTCAGCCTAGAAGATGTCATCTTTGTCTCTCTTTTCTATTACAACTTTACATTAGAGAACTAAAAAGTCTTTGTGGAACTATAGTTTCATTTCTTGTCTATTACAGTTACTTTAGAAAACACATAAGTCTATGGAATTAAATTTCACAGTTACTTTAAATTTCTATGGAATTAAATTTCCATCACTTGACTATTAAGTCATTAGAGAGCGCATATGTCCTCGAAAGTGCCTACTATGGCATTGGCTTCATGAAAACAAGCAGACTTTAAACTTGCAGGCCATGCGTAACCAAGGCTGGCATCGCAAATCTCCTCACAGACTCTCCTCACAACTTGTTTCGAATCTTCCGCCAACTTGTAAGCATTCAACAACTCTTCTTTTCTATCTTGGCTTTCCTCATCTTCACCATTTTTTTCAATACAGCTTCTAGCCAGCACCATATCCTGTATGAAAATTTAACTCATTCGCATAAGAAGTACGTGATTAAAAGAAGCAAAAAAGAAAGCTAAGGATATTCACCTCTTCTGCTGAGTTCAAATCAAGCAGCCATGTGCGTAACATATCCTCCTCGAATGATTTTCCCTTCATTGGTCCATACAAAAGAGATCTAAGACAGAATTTGAGTTCAGTAAATGAAGTCGGGTAGAAACTAGTCATTGTCTTAGAGGGAAAGTGGGAGAAGGAGAGTGAGGGAGTGATAGCGAGGGACACACAGTGAGCTACCCCTCCTTCAAGAGTGATAGAAAGTGAGGGAAGATGTAAAGTGAAAGACGAATACAAGTTAATCAGAAGGACTAGGATGTAAGAAATAAGAGAGTGTTTGTGGAAGGACTACGATGGAAGAATACAAGTGCACTAAGGCACAAGCACTTATGGGACGGGCGTGCCACTTTGCATGTAAGTCAATTCCACTTAGTTGAAGGTGTGTGCAAAGTATTGTGCCCATCGGATATGCTTTGCATTATCGATCAAGCATAAAACATTGTTTTTGCCTTAGTGTCATGCACAACCATGAAAAAACACGGTCCTAGGTGTGTTAATCAAACAAGTACTTATCAGATGGGGGCTCCACTTTGCACGCAAGTCCGTTTCAACTATGTTGAGGTGCATGCAAAGTATTGTCACCATCGGATATGCTTTGCATGGTCGATCACGCATTATACACCATTTTTTCCCTAGTGATATGCACATCTGCAAAAAAACATGCCCTTAGGTGTGTTATCTGACCAAGTACTTATTGGATGGGTGTGCCTCTTTGAGAACATTTCAATACCACCTAGGTTGAGTCATAGGAAAAGTGTTGTGCCCATCGGATATCCTTTGCATGGTCGATCGAGCATTAAATACTATTTTTGCTCTAGTGTCATGCACATCCGTAAAAAAACATGCTGCTAGGTATGTTATCCGATCAAGCACTTATGGGATGGGAGTGCCACTTTGCATGTAAGTCAATTCCATCTAGTTGAAGGTGTGTGCAAAGTATTGTGCCCATCGGATATGCTTTGCATTGTCGATCAAGCATAAAACACTATTTTTGCCTTAGTGTCATGCACAACCATGAAAAAACATGGTCCTATGTATGTTAACGAAACAAGTACTTATCGGATGGGGGCTCCACTTGGCACACAATCCGTTTCAACTACATTGAGGTGCGTGCAAAGTATTGTCACCATCAGATATGCTTTGCATGGTCGATCACGCATTATATACCGTTTTTTCCCTAGTGATATGCACATCGGATGGGGGCTCCACTTTGCACGCAAGTCTATTTCAACTACGTTGAGGTGCGTGCAAAGTATTATCACCATCGGATATGCTTTGCATGGTCGATCATGCATTATACACCGTTTTTTTCCTAGTGATTCTCTTCTCTCTCTCCCTCTCTCAGCTCTCTCTTTCTTTCCCTCCCTACTCTTCTCTCTCATTTAAGGAGCCCCTCTTCTCTCTCTTAATCTCTTGTCTCTCTCCCTCTCTCTCTTTCTCTCCCTCCCTACCCTTCTCTCTCATTTCTCATTCTCTCTCTCCCTTTGGCAGCCACGGCCGCGAAGAGCCCCTCTTCTCTCTCTTAATCTCTCTTTCCCTCTCTCCTCTTGCCACGTTTCATTCTCTTAAACTTCTCTCTCTCTCCCTCTCTCTCCCTCTCTCTCTTTCTCTCTCTCTCCCTCTCTCTCCCTCTCTCTCTTTCTCTCTCTTTCCCTCTCTCTCCCTACTCTCTCCCTCCCTCTAGCAGCCACGGTTGCCAAAAGACTCTCTTCTCTCTCGTAATCTCTCTCCCTCTCTCTCCTCTCTCTCTTTCTTTCCCTCCCTACTCTTCTCTCTCATTTAAGGAGCCCCTCTTCTCTCTCTAAATCTCTCTCTCTCTCTCTCTCTGCCTCTCTCCTCTCTCTCTTTCTCTCCCTCCCTACTCCTCTCTCATTTCTCATTCTCTCTCTCATTTCTATTCTCTCTCTCCCTTTGGCACCCACGGCCGCCAGAGCCCCTCTTCTCTCTCTTACTTTCTCTCTTTCCCTCTCTCCTCTCTCTTTCTCTCCCTCCCTATTCTCTCTCATTTCTCAAATTTACAAACTCAAATATAAATAAGAAACTAATTAAAATAGAACTCAAAAACTCAAATAAGAAACTTAATTTAAAAAGAATTGTAATGCCTTCTAAAAAACCCCTCTCCTCTAGCTACCACGGCCGCCAAGAGTTTTCTCTCTCTCCCTCCGCCCCTCTTCTCTCTCTTAATGTCTCTCTCTCTCTCTTTCTCTCTTTCTCTCTCTCTCTCTCTCTCTCTCTCTCTCTCCCCTACTTTCTCTCCCTCCTTTCTTTTCTCTCTTAATCTAGTGCTATCTCTCATACTCTCTCTCTCTCTCTCTCCTCTCTCTCTCTAGCTCTCTCTTTCTCTCTATCTCTCTTTTCAAATTTAGAACACAAATTTCAATAAGAAATTAATTCAAATAGAACTCAAAAACTTTAACAAGAAACTAATTGAAAAAGAATTGTAAGTAAAGAAAAAGAATTACAAGATGAATTTTAAGAAATAGAACTCAAAAACTTTAACAAGAAATTAATTGAAAAAGAATTGTAAGTAAAGAAAAAGAATTACAAGACGAATGAAAAAGAATGCAAGTACCTGGAAAAAGTGAAAAAAGTAAGGCTCCGCTTATCCTTTCTCTTCCGCTCTTGGTTGCTTTAATGAAATGAGGAGAGAATGAGAATGAATGAATGGAAAGAAGAGTATATATAAGAAAAACTAGCCCACTCCTCCCACGCATAAATTTGAATTTTTAAAAAAGAGAGGGAAATTTGAATTCAAATTTGTGTTCAACATTCTTCTTATACTTTCTTCTCGTACGTTCCTTTTGAATTCAAATTTGTGTTCAACATTCTTCTTGATACTTTCTTCTCGTAAGTCCCTTTCATTCTTCTCGTAAGTCAAATCTTATTTGTCGCTCTTGCTCGTGATAGTAAGTCAAATCTTATTTGTCGCTCTTGCTCATGATAGTTCTACTTTTAGTTGTAAGAATTCAAATTTGTGTTGAAGAGCTCGTGATAGTTCTACTCTTAGTTGTAAGAATTCAAATTTGTGTTCAACATTCTTCTTGATACTTTCTTCTCGTAAGTCCCTTTCATTCTTTTCCTAAGTCAAATCTTATTTGTCGCTCTTGTAAGAATTCGACCTCTCTTCCTCTACTCCTCTTCTCTATGTAGTGGGTTGTCTCTCTCTCTAATGGAGCTCCCTCTCTATGCGATGGAGCTCCCTCTCTAATCGCATCTCTCTCTCTCTCTCTCTAGTCCCATACCTTCCCAACCTCTCACTCTCTCTCTCGCTTTCTCTCTCCCTCACTCTCTCTCTCGCTCCCATACCTTCCCTCCCTCACTCTCTCTCTCGCTTTCTCTCTCCCTCCCCTCACTCTCTCTCTCCCTCCCCTCCCTCCTCTCCCCTCTCTCTCCTTCCGCTCCCTCCTCTCCCCTCCCTCTCTCTCTCTCTCCCTCCCCTCCCTCCTCTCCCCTCTCTCTCCTTCTGCTCCCTCCTCTCCCCTCCCTCCTCTCCCTTTCTCTCTCCCTCCCCTCCCCTCTCTCTCTCCCTCACCTCCCCTCCCTCCTGTCCTGGTGGCCGCGGCCACCAGGACACCCCCCCCTCGATCCCATCCCTCCCTCCATCCCCCCCCTCCATCCCCTCCCTCCCTCGACCCCCCCCTCTCCCCTCCCTCCCTCCATCCCCCCCCCTCCATCCCCTCCCTCCCTCGACCCCCCCTGCCCCTCCCTCCCCTCCCTCCCATCCTGGCGGTCGTGGCCGCCAGGACCCCCCCCATCCCCTCCCTCCCTCGACCCCCCCTTCCCTCCCCTCCCTCCTGTCCTGGCAGTCGCGGCCGCCAGGAACCCCCCCTCCATCCCCTCCCTCCCTCAACCGCCCCCCTGCCGCCTCCTCGCGACCCCGCCCCCCCTCCCTCCTCCCTCCATCCCCTCCCTCCCTCGACCCCCCCCGTGCCCCTCCCTCCCGTCGTCCTGGCAGCCGCGGCCGCCAGGGAACTCCCCCTCCATCCCCTCCCTTCCTCGACCTGCCCCTCCCTCCCCTCCCTGGTGTCTTGGCGATCGTGGCCGCTAGGACCCCCCCCATCCCCTCCCTCCCTCCATCCCCTCCCTCATGTTCTGGCAACTGCCAGGACCCCCCCTCCATCCCCTCCCTCCCTCGACCCCCCCCGCCCCTCCCTCCCCTCCCTGGCGTCCTCGTGGCCTCAGCCACCAAGACCCCTCCCTCCCTCATTCCCTCGCTCCCTCCATCCCCCCCTCCATCCCCTCCCTGGTGCCGCGACTGCCAGGACTCCCCCCCCCTCCATCCCCTCCCTCCCTTGACCCCCCTCCATCCCCTCCCCGGCGGTCGCAGCCGCCAGGACTCCCCCCCCCCTCCATCCCCTCCCTCCCTCGACCCCCTCCCTCCCTCCCCTCCCCTCCCTCCCCTCCCTGGCGTCTTGGTGGCTGCGGCTGCTAGGACCCCCTTTGCCCCCCTCCATCCCCTCCCTCCCTCGCTCCCTCCATCCCCTCGCTCTCTCCATCCCCCCCTCCATCCCCTCCCTGGTGGCCGCGGCCGCCAGGACTCCCCCCCCTCCATCCCCTCCCTCCCTCGACCCCCCCGCCCCTCCCTCCCTCCCCTCCCCTCCCTGGCGTTCTGGTGGCTGCAGCCACCAGGACCCCCCATGTTTTGTAATCGACTGCATCATGTCCTTATGCTTTTGATAAAACACACGAGGTGTCAAATCTGGCCGGTCTTGCACAGTTTGTCCCGGCAACAATGCTGCAGATATTTCAAGCCATTTTGGATTACAGGTGAATGTGATGAATAAATCTGGTTTTCCCCTTTTCTTGACAATCGCCATCGCATCTTGGTATAGTTGGCACATATACCTAGTCTCTCTCGTAAAAGAAGAAGGCAACACAACCCTATGCCCTGCAGCATTGCCTAGCACAGTACGTGTCCCACATCGGGTGTATTTACCATGTCCATCAACCCTTGATAGACTTCAGCACGTAGGGAAGCTTGGTTGCTTCATATCCACACCAACCTAGACTCTTCCATGCTACTATAGGCATCAACCATGTATTGTTGCAGAGCAATCTACCCCCACGCAAAAGACATGCATTTGTATCATATCTCACTTGCAAATGGTATGTGTAGGACTATCTCTGGGTGACACAAGTCTATCCACGTATCTCGTGCAATGGTATGTGATTAGTAACATCACTATACGGGATATATAGATGCCAACCATCTTCCCCCTGAGGGAACAAAAGAACATACATGAGAGGCATGTATGATCGGTACAAATTAGATATTCTACTCACAAACCCATTGCAGCTAAAAATATGAATGTCCCAATTTCTGATATCGAAGTCATCCCCTTGTTCTGGCACGATTGCAATAACCTCGCCAGCCATAGGATCCAATTATTGCCTTGAGGTCAAGCGGCTCTTACAAATAACCATCCTCAAGTTTGTATGTGGATTTGTTCTTAGCACTTGCTCGATAGCCACCAATGCATCATCCTCTGCAACAACTCCAAAATGCCTATATCCAAACCAGGCATCCCATGCAAACCGTGTTCTAGCTCATGATCACTGTCATATACATACAACTGTGCAAAACGTGGCATCTCTTGCCTAGCCTCATCCGGCAACAAATTTTCAACCCGATGATACACACTACCATGGACCCAAAAGTTCTATATACCCCCATTCCCAGGGAACATTTGATCAACATGGATTTCTAATGAAACAAATGCCATGAGACTATTATCTAGCATCATGTCCATGCAATGGAACTCTCAAAATCTCTAGAGGTTATTCTAAGGGCTACAGTGACACACGACCAACTTTGCAATAGTCCTTTCCCACAACCTGATGCATATGCATTCACGTCTCTTGTTTCCATAGTTGAGCCTGGCAAAAGTTGCATGTATGATCCATCAATCTGAGTGCATGAAGAGAAGGAGCATTGAAGACCAGTGGATACAAAGATGGGTGCTCTACATTATCCCTTAATGAAAATGTACGTAAGATAGAGAGGCTCCCCCCCGCACCCAAAACCATACCCCTATTGTGAACAATGCAACTTCATGCTCTTAAATGAGCAGCTACCCTAGTTGCATCCATTTGAATAGTTGTACCTATTATTGGAGCATGTTGATGCTCATTACCTACTATTGCTCAAGTATTGAGGTCCATCGTATTTTCAACAATGCACGCTACATTATTGTGCCCATGCATTTGATTCTGTTGCCACAAAGGCCGACTTATACATTCATAGATTCTACATCCACCCTCATGCTTCTAGCACCTTGTGTTTTCGACTTTGTTCTTTCTATAAAATGTATAAGCATTTATGCAAACACACGATGCAAAAAATGACAAATATTTGTGTATATCTCAAACAAAACTAAAATGGTAAGGAACAATCTGCAATTCAAATATTAAACTAAACTGGCTATTGCCATAGATATACGTCAAATGAAGGTAAGAAGCTAAAAGATATTATTTCCATAAATAGAACTAAATAAAATTCTTTGCAAAATAGGCACAAAAAACTTGTCTTAATAAATAACTTAAGGGAAACCCAAGTACAAGAATCCCACATAGAAGGATTTGGGGTTCTTGTATAAAAAGTGGTGCAAAAGTCTTAGAAGTATCTTAATTGTCATGGGTTACAACCAGCTTTAGTTTATAGCTCATCTTGGTCATCAAAGCAGTTAGCCTATTTAAATCAACTTTGAACATTGACACCTTACTGGGACAGTAGTTGAAGTTGTTCTTTTAGCTTATCAACTTATAGTCTATACCCATTCTCACATACAACTGCCCCTTCTCCACCTCTCCCCAAAATATGTTACATCCACTGATTAGAATCCTTCATGCTATTCTCAATTTGAGAAATCCT
Organism: Dipteris shenzhenensis; assembly: GCF_047967505.1. Taxonomy (NCBI): domain Eukaryota; kingdom Viridiplantae; phylum Streptophyta; class Polypodiopsida; order Gleicheniales; family Dipteridaceae; genus Dipteris; species Dipteris shenzhenensis. Next base: position 56,107,737 of record NC_141599.1, read on the forward strand.
TGCAATGAGAGTTCCAGGGAATTCTCCCATTTCTTGTGCTATTACTCCACCACCATCTGAATGGATTTCTCCCCATAAGAAGGCCATATATTGTGTATTCATGGCACATGCATCCTTATTATGCTCGCACATGTCTTGAATGGACTTTAAAATATTGTATTGCCTTGAATATGATAGGCTTCTACTTGCATGCTCGATTGCATGGGTTGAATTTCCCCCCTTTCTAAGTTGTTTCATTATAACAGCAGTGCGATGTTCACGGCTAGACTTAAAATGCCTTGAAGGCAACTTGGGAGCCTGATTTGCTCCATGGGTTAAAGTTTCTTCCCGCCCTTGCAACAACTTGTTTTGTCGCATGAAGACTGTGGCTCACGAAAGGATGACAACACAACGTCAAAAATTGTGGAGGCCTCCACCCTTGTAGTTCGCTTCATTGCATGAAGGCTTTGTTGCCCATGTAAGCATGACTCCCCAAGGTTTGGAACAATGGTAGAAGTCATGTCTACAGCTACATCCAAAACAAAATACAAAAACCTTTTCAAGTATGTATTGACTCAATTGTATCATTGGATCACACCGATTCCCTAGAATTTACATGAGAAAAAATCAATTGACATGATTGCCAAATCAAAAGTGAGCATACCAACATATTTAGGAGCTAGATACCCAAAGATTCTAGCCAATCTCGTCTCCACAAAGAATTTGGATTCAAATTGGATGGCTTGAGATCTTTGTGAATGAGCTCTTACCAAGCCAACCCGTGCAAATATTTTCCAATTAAAAGGTGGTAAGTTTGTCATCCTCGTCCAGTTGTAGAAATGCTTGCTTAGAGTGACCAAGGATATGGTGGTAGGAGGTAGAAATCACATGGCATGTTAGAGGGAAAAATCCACATGGAAAGCACATGTCTCTAGCATCCAATTCAAAAATCAAATCCCCTATCCTCCTCTTGCCATGCATTAGTCTCCCCTACCCACCCCATTGTTGGTAAACTGAAAGGAAAGAGTAGAGTGAACACAAATTCAAAATACTTGCATATAGAATGAAGAAGAGTGAGGTCCTTATGTAGGCACCTCTTACATGCTCACTGACATCACTGATGACTTCAGAGCTCCACAATCATCTCCTCAATCTGCTCCTAGATTCTCTCAATCATCCTATGTGGCTTACCACCACCTAACTGTGGTTATGGGCACCTAACTGTGCCTCTAGCACTCACACATAGAAACCAAGGTGTGCCTGAGGCATACACCTTGAGATATCCCAACAAACCCCCCCTCAAGGGAATGCCTCAGCCTATGTCAAGGATACAGCTAGCACAAGGTGTCTCATGCCATCTCATGGTGGTCATGGATCTATCAATGGCTAGGATCTCAAGCTAGCAAGGGTTCCCATGGGTGTAAGGTAAACAAGGGATACAAAAAGACCTTCCAATGGTTATCTCCCCTGCATGTACATGCACACAATGTCTGTAGGAGGTACCATGGAGCAAAACACATACACATGGCCTACATCATAAGGTGACCAGAGGTGTTTACAAAACACACAAAACACAATAGTTTATTTCATTCATTTTGGAGGACTATCCAGGCTAAGTACCTTGACTCAACATAAAAAGAGAGATCTGGAGCATACATAGAGATGATTTAAAATGCATAATCTTCAAAGGATGCCTCATCTTGTAGAGGCACATCAACTGAAAGTAGATTGACATTTTCTGTCTTTGAAGTTGCTTCCTTTTTGGCTCTGCAAAACTTCTCATGATGATTTTTTTTGCCACAATGTTTGCATGGATTGATTTTGAAGCAGTCCTTTGAGAGGTGATTTGTCTTCCCACAATGATTACAAGGTGTAAACTTGCCCTTCTGGATTTTTATAGCATAAGCTGTGTCATTACCTTTCCTGAGCTCCATGTGCCTTTCTTCTTCTTAGAGAGTAGAGATAATACCTTCAAGATTAGGATAAGGAAGATTTTTCAAAGTGGTAACAATATGATCATAATCTTCAGGCATACTCTTAAGCACTCTTAAGCAACACTACCATAGCATCATCTGTAGTGATAGGAGAGTTGATAGAAGCAAGTTGAGTCATAAGACTCCACATGTAATTGACATGGGCTGCCAAAGGAGTGCCACTAACCATCTTCAATTCAAAGAAAGAGAATTTTAAGTGATAATTTTGAGATTTGAGAGCTAGCACCAAAAATCATGTCAAGCTTCTGCCAAGCTTCTGAAGGAGACTCTAAGTCAAAGATGTGATGAATATAATCATCTCCTAAAGCAAGAGCAATGATACCATATGCTTTCTCCTCTCTAGCAGGATCCCTTGCCAGGAGTGTCGGGGCTGAGGATTCTCTAGCATTGGAGGCTGTAGAAGAAGAAGTTGAAGTCAGTTTGATAAGTCCCCAGAGGTTTTCCCTCATTAATGCTAATTTCACCTTCATTTGCCATGTGTGGAAGCCCTTTCCATTGAACTTATCTATATTCAATATGGTAGCCATGAGAGGGTCTAACCCAGGTATTAAGTAGTGTCTTCTCTCTTACAAGGTTAGAATAATAACTAAAAGGCTTCCAAATATAAGCATTTAATGTAGCAAAGACTAGTGACCAAAATTCAATCAATGATGCTTTTTCTTACATGCTTCATAGAGGTGGCTAAAATGAAAGCTTTCCAATCAAAACCAGGTATAGCAACTCAAAGCAAAGCTGAAGCCATAGTTGTAGTGATGTTATTGAAAACTTCAAAAACTCAGAAATGCTAGAGTAGCATCTTATGTAGCATCACTTTCAAAAACTTGTCAAAAACTATCAAAATCAAAAGACTGAACTTGGAGGGCTTGAATCTCACTCTCCAGAGCAAAGAAAAAGGGGGTTTTTGAGGCAAAAGAAAGTTATATACCACATAAGGTCCACTGAGGAGAAGGGGTGCAAATTCGTGTCAGGGCGCCATAGCTTGTCTCTCCATTTTTGACTAGTTTTTCTCTGTTTTCAGCTTGAATATGCAGCCATTGCTGCTTAGATTTCAGCACAGGATAGCTCAAGGTATGGAGAAGCTCCTCTAAAAGGAATTAGAGAAGCATGGAGCAGTCTCAGAGAAAACGTAGGAAGAATAGTCGACGATCTGCGTGAAATGGCGACGAGCAAAAGCGAAGATTTGTCAATTCCTTGCAGCCAAGGGTTTGCCCCTTTGAGGTGTATCTCCAGCAGGAAGGGCATGGAGAATGGCATAGAAACAGAGGAGAACAGGCTTAAGCAAGTTTTGGGAAGAAGAGGAAGAGATGGTGAAGAAGAAGATGGAGAAGAAGATGATGATGTGGTAGAAATGGAATCAAGGGGGATCAAATGGCTCTGATACCATGTTGATAAATTGAAAGGAAAGAGTAGAGTGAACACAAATTCAGAATACTTGCATATAGAATGAAGAAGAGTGAGGTCCTTATGTAGGCACCTCTTACATGCTCACTGACATCACTGATGACTTCAGAGCTCCACAATCATCTCCTCAATCTGCTCCTAGATTCTCTCAATCATCCTATGTGGCTTACCACCACCTAACTATGCTTATGGGCACCTCACTGTGCCTCTAACACTCACACATAGAAACCAAGGTGTGCCTGAGGCATACACCTTGAGATATCCCAACACCCATGGCATTTTTTACCTTTATGTGCGAGCTTTACCAACCCTAAATTTGAGACCTTAGTCCTATGATCATCACTAAGCAATATGTTTGATGGCTTTAGATCCTTGTGAATGAAGCTAAGCCAACCTATGAAAACATTCCAATCTATTAAATTCAACACAATGCTTAGATGCCTTCTCGAGTTCACAGGTGGTAGGTTCATTATCATCCAATTGGCTTAAAGTGCCTAAGGGTGTGGCAGGAGGAGGTAGGCATCATGGGGTGTATCAAAGTGGAAAATCCAATTGCAAGGCAAATGTCTTTAGCCTTTGATTCAAAATTCAAATCCCCCTATCCTCCTCTTGCCTCGTGTTAGCCTCCTCTTCCCACCACATGCTAGGTTCCAAATAAAGGCATAAGAGCAATCGACAAAAAGGAAATTGTGTGCACACTATTTTGATGCCTAAACATCATGAAGTTATCAATAACTAAAATAAATCAAATCCATTATTAAGAAGTGGAGAAATAAGAATCTCAACATTAGTATCAGAGTTAAACCAACCAATTTTCTTAAACTAAATGAAAATGGTGATTCAATTGCAAGCATTTTAAGGGGGGTGGGGGCAAAGGGATCTACACTGAGGTAATCTTTTGCATACGTCATGATTCCCCTAGATAGATTTTGATTACTCGTCACCATGCTAAACACCAGTTTAATCTTTGAGCTAGCTTGGTGGTGGACATCATCATCCACCTAACGGTTATCCATCTCTATAATAATCATATTTTGACCCACATATCCATTGAACATCATCCTTTTTTTGTAGTAACCAATCACATTTATAACAATGTGCAATTCAAAATAGACTTATGGCCCAAATAATCCACCATGGTGACTAGAATTAAATTCTCCCCTTGTGATCGTAATCATATTGAGATTTACCAATTCAATCCTCTAATGCTAGCCTAATGGCCCATGTTAATCACATCATTGAGCAGCATCCATGAGATTGGTTGGAATTTAATCATCCATCTTGACTGCAATCATATTTAGAGCTACCAATTCAATAAGTCCATGCTAGCACAACCACATCAGCCACCTCATTGGATGTCATCCATTGCATTGGATGGAATTTAATTGCAACATAATTACATGCAAAGCTTCCAATTCAATTGTCCATATGCATCATAATTATACTCAAAGCCTCTAATTTAATTTTCACATTCTAGCTAGGTTGGCCACGTCAACCACCTCATCTGATATCATCTGCCATGCTATCTAGATTTTAATTGCCCATCTTAATCATAATCATATTACAGATGCCAATTAATTCTCCAATGCTAGCTTAATGGGTCATGTTAGCCACCTTGTTGGGCATTGTCCACTATTTTGGTGGGTACACCGTGATTGTAATCATATTTAAAACCACCGATTCAATTCTTGCATGCAAGTCTAGTGGGCCACATGACCACATTGTAGCATCATCCCAAATGTAATTTATCATTATTATATTTTATAACTTTGGACATCTTTGCCCTTTTAGCCACATGTCAAAATTTGGATAGGTGCACCTCTTCCAAGTGGTAGTCTCCAAGCAATGCACACAAAAATTCTATTGCTAGCCATGTGTCAAAATTTGGAAAGATGCACCACTTTTTCCTAGTAGTCTCCTAGCAATACAAATACAAATACCAGCCTAGTGACCATAATGCAAAGTGAAGTGACCTTTGGTGTTTTGCACTCACATGCAAACCTTAGACAATAGAGGGTCTCAAATTCCTACTATTGTAGCATCATTCTTCCACACTTACTCGGGAATCTCTAGCTTACTCCTTGTACTATAGCTGGAGAGTCTCCAACTTACTCCTTGCACTTCAACTTCACTCTTCCTCAATTGCATGCAAACCTTAGTCTTTCCATAATACTTCCTACCCTCCATCTCATTTTGCAAACCTTGCATTTTAGTCTTGTTCTTTGCAAGCAAACCCTCTTGGGCTTACTCACAAGTCTCATTTCTTGCAATTTTTATTTCTTACTAAGGTAAGAAAGTATATGCTAAGGTGAACTAGGGTGCTATGTGGACACGATAGCAAATAAGGTAGCTAAGACTCATGCAAGGGCCACAAAAATATTGATTTAAGTGAAGAGGCAAAGAAGAGACAAAACATAAAATTGCATCAAGTACCTGAATGAGTGACCAATGCACATTGAAATGGATGTGAAGAAGATAGAGGAGATGCTAAAATGCATGGCAAAACATCTAGAGTCATAAAAGGCAAGAAGATGGACCTAATAGCTTTGTAACATGAAGCATTGGACATTAAAAAGATGATATGATAAAGTGAGCTACAAGAACTCCAAGCTACACATCATCAAGATGTGTAATATGGAAGAATATGCATATGCACAATAAGTTGCAATGGAACATAGTTTGAATGTGTAGGAGGTGCTCGTACTCTTAGTAATTTATAGAAAAGGCCCCCCTATTTCATAAAATAGAGGGTAGGCTAGATATCCTGTAGGATTTTTACACTAAGTTAGTTGAAAATTTTAATGCATGAGTAAGATGCCCTTATTGCCACTACCAAGAAAATCTTGGAGAGCTTGAAGAAGAATATTTACACACTTCAATTTAGGGAGGCAAAACAAATAGCTTGCTACTATTGAGCAAAGTGAGATAATTTTTCTCATCATAGCATCTTCTTCTAAAGATTATCCTTTTCCCATGTAAGGAAAATTTTGGTGAGCTCATGTGGTGACTAGAAAATTTTCCCAACGTGACTACCACTAGCATATATTTTTCTTTGAGTTTTTTATGAAGATAATATTGACATATAAAGTTTTCCAATTGGCATTACCTAAGTCATGGATAAAGCAACTGTGTGTACCTAATCAAACAATCATGAGGAGGACTATCAATAGCAAGGGTGATATGTGACTCTTTGAGTTCTCCATCCAAAAGAAGAAAAATGCTCCTTCATGAAGGGTCCTTAGAAACAAGAGTAGTGACTCACTATTTGGTTCATGATACTAGGCAAATCATGGCCATAATTGACCTTATAGCCTAATATGGCATATTGTTATTGTGATTCTTTCTATTGTAAATTGGGATCTCCAATTTATACAAATATTATTTAGGAACTAATATTTACCTTTTCATGTAATTGGGGTCTATTAATTTCTATTGCAATTTGATAATGAGAATATTAAAACAATATGCATTTTGTCATATAATTTGGGTCATTGGTATATTTGTTTGTTTTTGAAAGAGAACCAAGCATTGTAAACTATCTTGCTATATTTTTCTATGCAATGAGAATATTGGAATATCTCAATTCTATAGATGTTTTGTAAGGATAATATAACTAGTGTAAAATGTATACAATTATACAAGCTACCTAGTTTACTACAACTAGCCTAGTGTGTCAATTCTACATGCTAGCTAGTTTTATTATAGCCACTAGCCTCGATTATGAATGCTATTAGTTTACTATAGCTAGACAATGGCTTCTTTGTAGCTAGATCAGTCCAATACTTGCAATTGCAGATCCCATTATGATAGGTTGGTCCTTGATGATATTGAAATTCATCCTCGACCTTATGTTTTGGTTTGGTACATTGGAGCATAAAGTAGGTTCATCTTTTCATTTTCCTCAAAGGTCATGAAGACTACAAAATTATACCTCTGAATGAATGCATCAAATTGATATAATTGACCCCATCCTCAAATCAAATTTCTTTGTTTGTATCTTTAATTTAGTCTTTGTTTGGAAGGAATAGCTCTAATTACTTCACCATTGCAATGTCCTTGCACTTGTCATGATCTTGCATGATGCACATGCTTGAAAAAAAGAAAGATAGCATGATTTGGGTAAAGGGTGGTTGTTAGAAGATTCCCTTATGCTATGGCAGAGTATGAGTTCCATCAATGGTGTCACATCATATCTATGTCTCCTCTGTATTTTATCCACTTTCACCTCATGAAACACTATATCTACTCACTCCTGTTGAAAGGTAAGTTGGGGTGTGATTTTTTGGTGCGCTTTTTGTCATGAGCTTTTTTTCAAATTTCATGAATATTGCGAGCTTTTCATTCACCTGAGAGAGAGAGGGGGGGGGGTTCATGGAGGAGTGGGTTGAATGTTTGGGTTGTGGTTGCAATTAAGAGGAGAGAGGGGGGGGAGGGGAGATAAAGGAAAGGGGGAGGGACAGGCGCATGGGTAAGGTAGCATGGAGAAGGGAGGGGAGGGGAGTTGGAACATATATTCGTTATCATAGTGGAGAACGTAGAGGGGGAACTTATAAGGTATGCAAGGAGGAGACACAATGGCAGTAAGATACTAGCAAAAACCCCATTGGAGAGGCTTGCACCTGAAGATGCACTGCGAGAACTTTGAGTGTTTGGTTATGATGGGTTGTCTATGTGGCCAATTAAAGAGATGAATCTTGCTCTAAGGCTTGCACAATATAAATTGTACATGCATTTGTTATGATGACGATTGTGCAATGTCTTTTTGAGGTGGCACTAATCTGTCTATGTGCCATGTGGATGTGATGAGATGTTAGCTATGTTGATTGGACTACCAATTACACCATTCCTAACAAAACTTAGGCATACATTAGTCATTTACAGAATCTTATCATCCATAGATGGATGATCTTACTGAAAGCTAAGAATACAATCAAAGTTATGATTACAATGTAGATCAACAACACATGCTACTAGGATGCGATCCTTCCTTTCATTATTCATACATACAATACTATGGGACATCATTCAAAATCAACTTCTTCAAAAGCTTATTTGAAGGGCACCTTATGCTACCATCAGTTGTAGTAGCTCCACAAATTTCTCTACTTTGAAGTGAGCATATGCCAAAGCATAACTAGATTACCTATAATAGGTGATGCCAATATTTAGATCATCGACATAGAACAATCTGCAAATTACACAAACCAAGCAAAAGAGATTGTACAACAAGCACAAAGACTTATAAAAAGAAGTTGCAAAGGTCCTAGTGTACTATTCGATTCGCAAGAAAAATCAATGAAAAACTCTCATGTATAGATGGCTTGGTCCATTCACTATGGTGGCAAACATCACAAATACTGATAAGAAGTTCCAATTCAAAGTTCACCTCAGCCCACAACTCCAAGATAAAGAACTATTTTCACTTCAACACTTCACATCTTTCTTTTTTGGAGAGGGATAGTGTGGTGGGCCACAACAATAAACAAAGCATAGTAGGGGGCCAAGCTCATCCAGCATGGCTACTGATAAATACTGCTAGGGTATGTAATCAAACTACTAGGGTGTATAAACAAATCATAGTAGGGGCCAAGGGCCAGGCTCATCCATCATGGGTATTAATAACAACTGCTAGGGCCAAGCTCATCCAGCATGGCTACTAATAACAACTGCTAGGGTATGTAATCAAAGAGCCTATAGAAGAGGCCAGATGTTGGAAGGATAGGGGGTATTTGTTGAGGCAACAATACTCCTCTTTACTCTCTCTATTGAATAGACAAGGCTTTTGCAGACCTACTCTACTTCTTAGTCCCTTGATGGTCTGCCAACTGATCTATACCAACTCATCTCTCAGATTCCTTGGCTCATCTTAGTCAATGGCACATGGTGATCTTCTTATCAAGGGCTAAGGACATAGAGATCACTCCTTTGACTATAAAGATGAGCCTAAGAGGACATATCGATGTCCAATCAAGGGACATATCACAAAATTTGTCCACCTAGGAGATCCAAACTAGAGACCACAAGGGGTGCAATGTAGCAAGGGATCTACAGAGCAGGATACGATAGACTTGTCTTCACATTGGTTCACACATAACTTCCATTTACTCTTCAAATTGGGGAGATAGATGACTAGAGTGATAGGGGCACTTGCCTACCTCTTGGAGTTCCTCAAAGAGGAGAGAGGGGCTTAGACCAGAATGATAATTGAGCACTAGCAACACCCTATCATCGCTTCCTTTGTCAATGATGGCAATCCTCACCATAGCCATTGTTGGCTGAGATCATATCCTCTATCCTCAAGATTCCCCCCCCAGCATACAAAGGTTCTGACACTTTGATGGACAATTGACCGATTGGCTGTATCTACCATTTTGTAGGGACATTGCGATGTTTTTCTTTGTTTTATTGTTCTCTTTAATATATCTAGCTTTTCTTTAGTTTCATAAACCCTTTGGTCTTTTGAAAACTTTAATAAGATTTCTTTCTTTATGGGGTCCTCCTTTGTCTCTAATCTCATTCTAAGAGCTTCTTCACAGATTTTGAGGTAGTTAGATCATTCCCCTGTGTTTGAATTCGAGTTTGTACATGCTTTGTGAGGCACATGTGGTGCCTCTTGCACCCTTTACAATGTGCTTAGCCTATCTTGTTGCTTGAGGAATAGAACAAAGACAAAGCCAACACGGTCTTGAAATCTAGAGTTCCCTTGAAAAGGCGCTTAAGATTGCAAAAATTGAACGAAAAGTTGCCTTTTGCAAGTTTGAGTGATTTTAGGCTACAAGATATGGATGATGGGAGCACAAAGTCTAGATTTAGAGGAAAAATGATTTCCATTATAGATTTACTATTAGATCTTTGAAATGACTGGAGCCAATGAGAGTGTGCTCCTCTTATCCCTAACTAACCATGGGTAGGAAGACATCTTTGCACTCTAAACTTTTTAGTTGTCCACAAAGGAGTATACATATACCTTCTTCATTATCTCGATGAGTAGCATAACCCATCTATGAAGATTAGAGACCTACTCCACTGGGTCTCAAGGTGTGATCTTAAAATGTCATTATTTTCAAAAAATTAAATTTGATCCTCTCCACTATAGAATCATTTGGCTTGGCCCTATACTCAGTTTACTCACCAATTTAGCAAGATGAGCAGCGATATGATGTTGTGCCAAAGCATTTGCACAATATTCCCTCCCTTCCAACACACACACACACACAAATCAACTTAGAAAAATCATACCATAATACCATACTAGCTTCAAAATGGTATGCGAAAAAGATGTGTAGAGAACAAAGCAACTACAAAAGATCTCTACTGAGTGTGTTATGGGGTGTGATGGAGCAAACTCCACCATATGAATTTTTGCAACGTTCAATGAGCTTTCATGCTTACTACATGAGCAATGGATAATTTTCACATGATATCCGTTGTGAACGATTTATATTATTTCAAAAACATATTTCATCTACATATTAGTATGCCACTTTTTACTACATAGAGATTTTATATGATTGGCATTGTGGTTTTCCATGATCTAATTGACTAAAGTCACTTGCTTTGTTTGTCTTTAACTCTTTTTTGATTCATTTTGGTTAATGTTTAATGGAAGATATGGTTGTTCTAAAGTTAGCCTCTTGATTCAGTTTAAAGGGATTTCAAGTTTACTCGAACTCTATTTTTTAAATTAGTCACCTCTTTTTCATCTTTGTTCTATTCCTTAGATAATAATTATTTTTGTCATGATTGAGGTTTACTACACATCATCGTATCTTTGGGTGATGTTCCACTATTGAGACTTTTTCTGATTGTTTTCGATGAGTAGACATTTGGTTAATAGAAGTACTATTTCCATTTTGACTAATTATATTCTAATTTCTGCAAAGGGTTTCCTAGTGACCAAAGTCATTTACTACTTTGGTTACTTTGCAATTAGTGTATGGAGGTCTTAAGTGGGAATGACGCGGTTGGTTGCATTCCCACTTTTTTAATAATGAACAATGTTTTAAGAGGTGCTTCACTTGCTTGTATTTAATAATGAAGGTAGTCATATTGTGTGTCTTAATGACTTGGTATTTGTAGGGGCACTGGATAGTACCCTTCCTATGTCAAGTCGATTGTGTAATGTAGATTATTAGCAAATTGGTTAATTGTAATAGAGACCTTAGGATGCACTTTTTTAGTGCTTACGATTTATTTTAGGTGGTTGAATATGGCTTGTGTGGTGTAGGTAAGTATGGTTAATGTGCTATGTCAATCTCTAGAGCTATGGGAAGAGCAATGTGTGTGTGTGTGCTTCTTCTCCACCTAATTGGAGTTTTACTATAGCCACCTTGTCATCCCTATGTCGCCTTGCCATTTTGTTGACTTCTCTCTTCTTTTCTTGTTTGCTCGTCCTGTGTTTATGTTGTACTCTGCTAGTGAAGCAAGCAGTTGTTGGTCATGTTTGGAAGTTAACCATAGCCTTTCTCATTTGAGTTCTCTCTTCCTATTGGGAGTTCAAGGTCATCGAGCATCACCCTTGTTGTTGACATTTAAACTAGTTTTCACATTGATGGTTTGTTAAGTTGTTGTTTGGCAATCCTATTGGCAACACTCCCCGGCTACCTCTACTCTCATTCGTCTTTTCTTCCAAGGGTGTTCTTCTTCTCAATGACTATGTAGTTTTCTTGCTTCCTAGTAAGCTTTATTACACTGGCTCACTTTGCTTCTAGGGTGGTCAAAAGGAGCCACTTTATCTCCTTTGTATTTGCTTCGTCCATCATTCTCGCTCAAGCCTAGTGACTCGTATTTGCATGGTGCCCATCTCCTACTGATGGCTAGTGTGAAAGATCTAACTTGGAACTTCTCAGGGCTCTTTGCTTAGCATTCACTAGAGCTATTATCATCTGATCTATTGATGTTCCTATAGCCCGATCATCATGACTACGTGCTTGCCAATTCATGGTGGCTACATGTCTACCATGTCCTCCTTATGTATACCTTCGAGCAGTTATTTGAACTACTTTGTTTTGTACTAGGTTCCTATAAGGAGTGAGATGTGCTCTAAGTTTTCTTGTTTGGAATGCACGTGTGGTCTAGGTAGCATGTTGCATGGGCAGCAACTACCATCCAAGTTTGGTGGACCATGTATGCTAGCATTTGCAGGTCGACTGTGAGCCTTCATTTTGGTTCATCCTTTCCTGCGACTCGACTTGCACATTGCTGATCTCCAAAGTTCATTCCTCAAACCGAAGGGCTGTCTTATGCTCTCCAAAGTTTGCAAAGCTTCACCAATTCTTTCTTTCTACTAGTGCTTGGTACACCCTTCTCCTCTATGTCTCACCTAGTTCTTATTCCACCCTTCAACCTTGCCTTGGTTAAGCCTTTTCTCTTTCTTCTTCTTTTTTCATTATTTGGTTGTTATAAAGTGCTCGAGTTAGGAGTGTGTGTGTATATAAATATAAATATATATATATATATAGTATTTTTTAAATGGATACACACACACACACATACATATATGTATATAGAATTAGTGAAAAAGGTGCCTTTTGATGTGCTGCTTTCATTCACCTAAGGTGTGATCTTTAAGCTTATTTTTTAATAGTATATTTTGAAAAAACTCAAATTGTTGCGGTTGATTGTGTATAGTGGTTTATAAGCATATAGGCATTTATGTCTATTCACTTCTATATATATACATACATACATACATACATACATATATATCATCATTTTCACTAGCTTTATCTCTCTCTCTCTCTCTCTCTCTCTCTATATATATATATATATATATATATATATAGGAGTGAACAATTACATATATATGTATATATATGTACACACATAAATATAAATAAATAAATAAATATACGTACATACACACATATGTATGTATAAACACCTTTAAAACTCTCTCTCTCTCTCTCTCTCTCTCTCTCTCTCTCTCTCTCTCTCTCTATCATCTATCTATATATACATACAGACATATATATAGATAGATAGATAGATAGATAGATAGAGAGAGAGAGAGAGAGAGAGAGAGAGATAGAGAGAGAGAGAGTTTTAAAGGTGTTTATACATACATATGTTGTATGTATGTATATTTATTTATTATATTTTTATTTATTTATTTATATTTATGTGTGTACATATATATGTAATTGTTCACTCCTAATTGCCTATATATATATATATATATATATACATACATATATATATGAGAGAGAGAGAGAGATAAAACTAGTGAAAATGATGCTTGTCTCTTAATTTCTAGGTTTAAATGAGAGTGATGTGAACCACCTAAATTTATCTTAAGTCTCTTGGTAAATTTTGCTTGCCTAAAATTAGAATTTGATCTATTCTTTATATCCTTATATGGTTTGTGAGATCAATGTACTTAGGAGTATATATATATGTCGGTATGTATATATAGATAGATAGATAGATAGATAGATAGAGAGAGAGAGAGAGAGAGAGAGAGAGTTTTAAAGGTGTTTATACATACATATGTGTGTATATGTATATTTATTTATTATACTTTTATTTATTTATTTATATTTATGTGTGTACATATATATGTAATTGTTCACTGCTAATTGCCTATATATATATAGAGAGAGAGAGAGAGAGAGAGATAAAACTAGTGAAAATGATGCTTGTCTCTTAATTTCTAGGTTCAAATGAGAGTGATGTGAACCACCTAAATTTATCTTAAGTCTCTTGGTAATTTTTGCTTGCCTAAAATTAGAATTTGATCTATTCTTTATATCCTTATATGGTTTGTGAGATCAATGTCCTTAGGAGTATGTTGATGTTTATGTATGTATATAGTTTGTTGAATTTATATATATATTGTTTTGATGATGTCAGGCGTGCATGTTTAGATGTACTAGCAATTAATTCTAACATTCGTAAGTTTGTTCCATTATTTTTGCTTCTCCAAATATTGTCATGTTAAATAATGATAAGCTAGAATTACAATTCATTTTTTTTACCTATATGTATTTTATTTTATTTTAACTTGATATGTGTGGTCATGTAGTATTTATGTTCATGCCTTACAGAGATAGCCATCCTTGGGTTCATTGATAATAAAAGATTTTTCTAAAATTATTCTCATTAGCTATTTATTGGTATATATAAATTTATATACATGTGTGTGTGTGTGTGTGTGTGTGTGTGTGTGTGTGATACATACTTTTAGTTATATGGTTTTACTTTTTGTACTTAGTGAGTTATACAATTATTTATTTATGTGTGTTGATTGATTGATATAGATTTTCCCTTTTTGATTGATTGGTTTCCTTTATTAGTTGTTACATAAAAATATTTATTTCTAGATATTCTTTAAACTTTACAGACATGTATTAGTACATAGATGTATTTATTTTTAATTAATTGTGAGTATGCAAGTATATTTATATTTTTTTCGATATAGATATTTACTTGCATTGGGATTTGTCTTAATTTCATTGCTTCACAGTAGACACTCAATAAGTGATCTAGCATTGTAATTGTGTAGGTTAGGCATCTAATTTGTCTTAAGTCTTTTCATATATATATATATATATATATATATACATACATCTCTCTCTCTCTCTCTCTCTATATATATATATATATGTATATATATATATATATATACACATACATACATACATACATACATACATACATACATATATATATATATATATATATATATATATATATATATATATATACATACATCCATACATATACTTATTTATTTATATGTATGTATGTATGTATGAATGTACAAAGATGCTAGATTTCATCTCCATGAGAAGTTAGTACTTTTTAGCTAGATATGATTAGCCAAAATTACTTGACTCAAGGTCATATCCTTAATCAAACATGACTTTTTAACATAGCCGACATGCAAACACTTACCCTCCTCCTCCTCCTCCTCCTCCTCCCTCCTCCTCCCTTTTCCTCCTCCTTCTCCCTTCCTCTTTCCTCCTCCCTCCTCCTTCTCCTTCCTCCTCCTCCCTCCTCTTTCCTCCTCCCTCTTCTTTCATCCTTCTCCTTCCACCTCCTATTTGTCACAATAAAAATGAGAACTTAAACCTAGACTTAACAAGCTTGATGTAGTTTTTGAGAGATTGCTTGGGGTAACAATGAGTTTTAGGGGGAGAGTGTATGACAAAGGTGATGAATTTGGGAAATTGTGGAGAGAAAAAGAAGAGATATGCTAGAAAAAAAGGGGGGTTAATGAAATCTCTAAGATGGCATGTGGAAAATTATGAGAATCGAATTTTGGATAAGGATAGGGTAGAAAAAATTAAAATCAAATTAGGAATAAAATGGTAAGAACAAGAAAGGCATGCGAGGTGGAATTTTTTTTTGCTATGGATGGAATCTGGTAATGAATAGATTAGTTATTCGAGAAGTTGGGGTCAACAAAAAAAATTAGAAGGGTTAGAATGGTTAGGAGAATGGAGTATTAGTAAGGGGAGGGAAGAAAGTGTGGGGGTTAAAGGTCACTGTGCCTTTACCCCGGTTATGTACAATACTCAAACACATATATAAATGAATGAAAAAGAAGATTAGGGTGGTTCTGCACCCACCAAACTTGTGTGGCTCTCTATCTCTCTCTCTCCTTCTTCCGTTCTTGCTTCTGTTGAGAGCACTCTCAACTGGTATCAGAGCCCGAGTGATCTAGCTGAGCGTGCGTGAATGCTGGAAGCTCAGCAGCTCTGTGGGAGGAAGGAGAAGCTCTGTGGGAAGCTTTGTGGGTGACTTTACTTGCATCCGAGTGTGCAGAGACCTTGGAGGAACCTTTGGAAAAGTCACTTTGGCTTTGTTAAGTGGTTTGAAAGAAAAAGTCATTTTTTGAGCTTTTCCTTATTCTGTTCGATGACAGAGACTCCGTATTGACTTGTAGAGGCAACTATTGCTTGCTTCAGGAGCTTGGAAACACCTTCATTCTTGAATCTGGGATCATTTCATTGGATTTCTGACTCACTGTGTCAGTTTTTGCATTTTTTGCCCGGGTGTTAGAACTCAAGTTTAGAGCAACTATTTGCAGATCTGTTAGTTCCGGTGGACTCAGGAGGTCCTAAAACTTCTATGTTGCTCATCATTTGCACTCCGATGGAGTTTACAAACAGCTCTGTTTCCAAAAACGTTTTTCAGTCTGTAAGTTGGAGCCAGTGATTGAGACCACGGTTTCCAAAACCGTCTGTCCCATTGCATTTCGGATGCCCAAAAACCCCTACCTGTCAGTTCTTGCGCGATTCGGTGGAGGATTTTCAGAGTTATAGATCTCTATGTATTCGATTTTGTCTCTCTGTTATGCATTTTTTCATATTAAGGTTTTGAAACCTTAGATTTATGCCACATGGCAGTGGATAAGTGTTGACTCCCATTTCTCACTCATCGATTGGGATTTTGGAGTTCTGGCAGAAGAGAGATATTTGCAGATTTTCTTGTTGAGTCCGATTATGCAATGGCACCCATGTTTTGAGGCATCTCAGGTTTTATTTTCAGTAGCGCTCATTACCGTGGGA
The DNA here is from genome assembly GCF_047967505.1 of Dipteris shenzhenensis. Lineage (NCBI taxonomy): Eukaryota > Viridiplantae > Streptophyta > Polypodiopsida > Gleicheniales > Dipteridaceae > Dipteris > Dipteris shenzhenensis. Next base: position 56,124,625 of record NC_141599.1, read on the forward strand.
CTATGATTTCTTGAGCATACCTTATGCAGATCACTCTGGTTGCACTTTGAGCAGTGTGCGCTCATTCGTGGTATGCATTGGGTTGCAGTGGATGATTTATAGGCCATTTGGATGCATTGCGGTCCTTGTTGGATGCACTGATAGGCCCAAATTACCTTGTGGGATGCTATTTTTTATGGACGCTTTGCACATGGATGCTATTTTATGCTGAGGGCAGCTTTGACACATTACTAGTGATGCACTGATAGTGCTATGCTCTCTTGGATGAGATATTATTGATGCATATGCCAGTGGACGATGTTTATGCTTGAGTCATTTGGCACTTATTGGCATTTTCTTTTGGGCCAGATTTGCTCATATGGATGCATAGTATATGCACATGAGTCAGATGCATCTTTTGATGCTTTGAGCTTTGAGTTTTGGTGACATTTCACTCTATTGTGGCATACACATTTGGGTGCACCTGGTATTTGGTGTGATTCTCTCTTGCAAGCACTAGCATTTGGGATTTTGCTTTATTTGCATCATGGCATCCTCTTCCACGTCTGAAAAGGAGTTTTTCAGCATTAAAAAGTTTGATGGGACAAACTTTTCTTTGTGGAAAGAACAAATAAGGGATGTGCTTATTCAAAAGAAGCAGATTAAACCCTTGGCAGGGATTGAAGCTAAGCCTGCAAATATGTCTGAGGATGATTAGAATGAGTTGGATGCATTAGCAGAGTCTACTATTAGACTTCATCTTGCAGAGTGAGTTTATTTCACAGTAGTAAATGAGCAGAATACGGAAGATTTGTGGAAGAAACTGTGTGCCACTTATGAGAAGGAAACTGCCTCTAATAAAGTTTACCTCATGAAGAGGTTGTTTGAGCTGCAAATGAAGGAAGGGGTCTCCATTGCTTCTCACTTGAATGAATTCAATATTATTTTCAGCCAGCTTCAGGCTCAGAAAATGAATTTTGATGCAGAGACTAAGGCAATATTTCTCTTATGTTCATTGCCATCCTCATGGGATACCTTCTGTACAACTGTCAGTAACTCTGCACCTGGTGGAGTACTAAAATTCGATGATGTTGTGGGTAGCTTGTTGGCCGAGGAGATTAGACGAAAGTCTATGGATGGCAACAAGCAGGATGCAGCCTTAAATGTGCAAAGGGGCAGATCACAGTTTAGGGGGAAGTCCCAAGAAAGAGTGAAGTCACGTAGCAAATCCAGGGCACGGAACATTGAGTGTTACCATTGTGGCAAGAAGGGCCATATGAAAAAGGATTGCTACAAGCTGAAAAGAGAGCAAAAGGATAAGAAAAAGAATGCAAATTGGGGTGCAAATCAAAAAGAAGAGAGTCCAAGGGAGGACAAAGGAAAAGTGAAGATCAAGGAGATCAATGCAGTCACACATGATAGTGACAATGATGTTCTCTTCATGTCTACTTTATCTGCAGAGTTGCTTACCACTTCAGATGATGCATATTCCCAGGATTGGATTTTGGATTCTGGTGCTTCATTCCATGTTACTCCCCATAGGGAATGGTTCTCCACTTATGATAGTGGAAAGACAGGTTGTGTGCATCTTGGAAATGACTATGCATATGACATAGTGGGAGCACGTGACATAAAGTTTTCTTTTGCAAATGGGTCTGCATTTGTTTTGAAACATGTAAGACATGTGCCTAAGCTGACCAAGAGTCTTATTTCAGTGGGTCAGCTAGATGATGCTGGTTTTCACACCACTTTTGGCTTTCAGAGTTGGAAAATTCAAAAGGGCTCTATGCTTTTGGCCAGGGGTGCCAAGTGTGGGACTTTGTATCCCTTACATGTATCAGGGGTATTTGATCATGTTGTTGCAATAACCGAGCAGCCAAGCACTTCTTTGTGGAATTGTAGGTTGGGGCACATGAGCCAGAATGGAATGAAACTCTTATGCCATTTGGGTTATGTACCGCATTTGAGTTTCTCTGATTTTGAATTTTGTGAGCATTGTCTCTATGGGAAGCAGACTAAATCAGCTCATAAAAGAAGGGGAAAGAAAGATTTTGAAAACCTTGATTTAGTGCATTCAGATGTATGCGGTCCCATGCCTACACGGTCATTAGGTGGGGCTGATTACTATGTGACATTCATTGATGATGCAACTAGGAAAGTGTGGGCTTATGCTATAGCTCGAAAGAGTGATGTGCTCCAGGTATTTCAGAAATGGCTGGCCTTGGTTGAGAATCAGTCAGGTAGAACGCTTAAATGCCTACGGACTGTGGAGAGTATCTCTCTCATGACTTTCAGCATTTCTGTGATACACCTCACATCCCCTCGTACTCCAGAGCAAAATCCAGTTGCAGAAAAGATGAACCATACCATTCAAGAAAGGTTGCAATGCATGCTTTCCAATGCAAGTCTTTCTGGTGGTTTTTGGGCTGAGGCAATGAAGATTGTAGTGCATGTGATCAATAGATCACCTAGTAAGAGTTTGGATGGTGGTATTCCTGAAGAGGCATGGAGTGGCAAGAAGCCCTCTTACTCTCATTTGCGTATATTTGGGTGTGAGGCATATGCACATGTGCCAAAAGAGCTTCGAAAGAAGCTAGATCCTAAGTCTAGGAAATGCATCTTTCTGGGTTATGGTGAAAGTGGAGAGATGGGCTATCGTCTCTGGGATCCAGAAGCAAAGAAGATCATACACAGCCATGATGTGGTCTTCAATGAGAAGAAGATGCATAAGGCACCCATGAGGGATGTGGAAATGAGGAGAATCACTTTCCAGGATGTGAATCCACCTGCATATGTTGATAGACAACAAGCTGTCCATGCACCAAATGTGCAAGAAATGGTACAACCAAGTACTCCCACAGGTATACTATCAAGGGTAGATGATGGATCATCTATTAGTAGAAATGATGAGCCAAATGTGGCTGATATGCAAATGGGACAGCAAGCTGAAATGCCCTTGAGAAGATCATCTAGAGTGTCTAGACCGCCTGATAGGTTTGTTCTAGGGGTAGACTATGTGATGCTTACTGATTGCGGGGAGCCTTCTTGCTACAGAGAGGCTATGATGCATGAGGATCAACGCAAGTGGGAGTATGCTATGCAATCAGAGATGAGTTCACTTATGAAGAATAAGACTTGGGACTTGGTTTCTTTGCCACATGGAAAGAAAGCATTGCCATGTAAATGGGTCTACAAAATGAAGGTCACAGGTGATGATGTGCCTAGGTACAAGGCCCGTTTGGTTGCTAAAGGGTTCAAGCAAGAGAAGGGTGTGGACTTTGATGAGACATTCTCTCCGGTTGTGAAGATGACCACACTTAGATGCATGCTTGGACTAATGGCAGTAGAGGATATGGAGCTTATGCAAATGGATGTCAAGACAGCTTTCTTGCATGGGGATTTGCATGAGGAAATTTACATGGTGCAGCCGGATGGCTTTGAAGAAAAGGGCAAAGAGCATTTAGTTTGCAAGCTAAAGAAGAGTCTCTATGGTCTTAAGCAAGCACCTAGAGAATGGTATCAAAAGTTTGATGCTTTCATTCGGTCCCAGGGTTTTAGAAGGAGTGAAATTGATCACTGCCTCTACACTAAAAGGGCTAAGGATAATAGCCTGATAATCTTGGCACTATATGTGGATGATATGCTATTGGCTAGCAAGAATACTTATGAGCTAGATGCATTGAAGGCCAGGTTGCATGAGGCCTTTGATATGAAGGATTTGGGACTTGCAGGTCATATTCTTGGTATGCGCATCACGCGTGATCGGAGTAGGAAACTCCTTTGGCTTTCACAAAAAGAGTATGTTACAAAAGTATTACAGTGTTTCAATATGGAGGGGGGGAAGGCAGTGAGTACTCCATTGCCTCCATATGTGAAACTGAGTCATACAGATAGTCCCAAATCAGATGAGGAGAGGGCCATGATGGCCAAGGTTCCTTATGCATCAGCAGTTGGGAGTCTTATGTATGCTATGATAGCTACTAGACCAGACATTGCATTTGCAGTGGGAGTTGTTAGCCGGTATATGGCTAATCCAGGAAAGAGGCATTGGGAGGCAGTTAAGTGCATCATGAGGTACATGAAGGGTACCAAGGAGATGTGCATCTGCTTTGGTAAAGGAGACATGTGTGTACTTGGGTACACAGATTCAGACTATGCAGGGCATGTGGATAGTAGGAGATCCACTTCTGGTTATGTGTTCACCTTTGCAGGTGGTGCAGTGTCGTGGATGTCTCGTGCACAGAAGTGCGTGGCTTTGTCTACCACAGAGGCTGAGCATGTTGCAACCACAGAGGGTTGCAAGGAGGCTATATGGCTTGATCGGCTAGTGGGAGATTTGGGGATTCATACAGGTGTACCGACATTACATAGTGATTCCATGAATGCTATTCAGCTAGCACGGAATCCGGTCTTTCATGCAACGACCAAACACATTGAGGTTAGGTACCATTTCATCAGGGAGGTACTTGAGGACAAGCGCATAGAGCTTGTCAAGGTTCATACAGATGATAACCCTGCAGATATGCTAACGAAGAGTCTACCTAGTCAGCGGTTTGAGTATTGTCGTGTATTGATGGGCATTGGATAGTATGCTCACTAGTTGTTTTCTCTTAAAGGCACATTGTCCTTTAAGTGGGAGGTTGTGGGGGTTAAAGGTCACTGTGCCTTTACCCCGGTTATGTGCAATACTCAAACACATATATAAATGAATGAAAAAGAAGATTAGGGTGGTTCTGCACCCACCAAACTTGTGTGGCTTCCTATCTCTCTCTCTCCTTCTTTCGTTCTTGCTTCCGTTGAGAGCACTCTCAGAAAGTTAAAAAATGGGTTCATTAATAAATAGACAAATAAGAAGGACTAATTTAGAGTTTCTAAATAAAGGGTTAGGAGGTTAGGAGTGTCTATAAAGAAACAATAATAAGTAATAAAGGGTAATAATAGAGTATATAGTAGTGTAATGGAGTAGTGGGTTAGTAGAATTTAGAGTAAAGGAAAAGGGGGGTAGGAATATGGAAATAAAATAACAAAAAAAGCAAGAATTAAAGAGGGAGGAAGGGGGGGTGTGTGAAAAAAACTAAAATAATAATAATACAAGACCTGAGAGTCTTGTAGTACAAAGGCAATGACGAAGAAGGAAGCTACGTGTCCAAGGTCCTTAAAAGGTAGCGAGTTGTGTCGCACAGAATCTGGATCATGAAATGTGACGATGGAGGTGCACGAGGATAGAGAAGGAGTTATGGGGAGTTTTGGGGGGCTGTGATGAGACAGAGAGCAAAGTTGCAATGATGAGGTAGAGGGCGGGGCTGGACAGCTTAGTCAAGCTTGGTCAAGGTTAGAGGGTGCCCGGACATCAGCCTGATTGCATTACCAAAATCAGACCATCCAATGATGGTGCACAAAGAACCGCACGATATTTGCATGAAGTGATGGCTTGGGTAATGGGCAGCATAAAACTGGGATTAAAGGACAGGATAGGTGCATAGCGAAAAGGAGATTGCAAGGTAGATACTAGTAGCTAGCTAGTACGGGCGGTGAGGTGGCAAGGGCCAGATAATAGCTAGGCAGACAGTCGTTAGAGCAAATAAGGAGGACATAGCATAGATTAGGATACTTTTTATAGGCCATGGGTCGGAGAGGGTTGGGGAATAGAGTGTTAGGTTAATTTGGGTTAGTTTGCGGGCAGTTTTGGTAGTAAATAGGATTAGGGGTTTTAATTAAACGGGTTTAGGAATATATAAAGAGGGAGATAGCATAGAAAGAGATAGAGAGGTGTTGGAGAGAGGAATAGCGAGGGTAGAGAGAGAGAGAGAGAGAGAGAGAGAGAGGGGGGGGGGTGGGGTTTGGGAGAGGAAAAAGAAGAGATTAATAAAAAATTAAGAGAGATTAAAAAATAATGAGAAATGACGAGATATGAGGTTTGGGAGAGAAATGAAGAGACAATAGAGAGAGAGAGAGAGAGAGAGAGAGAGAGAGAGAGAGAGAGAGAGATGGTAGAGAGAGATAGGGAGAGGGTAGAGAGAGAAAGATGTAGAGAGAGATTAGGAAAAAACAAGGGAGATTAAGAAAAAAATACGGGGAAAATTAGAGATAAATTGAGGGGAGAATAAGGGAGTTTGAGGGAAAAGAAATTAGGGAAATTAAGGGGGGTTGTCAAGGGGAGATCTAATGAGAATCTCTCTCTCTCTCTCTCTCTCTCTCTCTCTCTCTCTCTCTCTCTCTCTCTCAAACATCGCTAATTACGGTGTCCTCATGCAACGTGTTCAATTAGTTTGTCATGTCACTGATGTGTCCTTGTATTTGCACTCTTCCCTCACTTCATTTGTTGTGGTGCCACATGTCCACTGTCTGACCCTGCATCTATGCTCTACCCCTACCGATGCGCAAACTAGCGATGCCATGTGGTAGTATCGTGCTTGCACCATTCTAACCGCACCATCGCATGCTGTTGAAACCGCCATGTGGAATCTGGAGCTCCAGACTCTCTTTATGGCTTTGCCATCTCAAGCTTTCAATGCCTCAGCTTTGTATGTGGCCACGTGGTGGCTCGTCTACTATAACCCTCCGAGTCTGCCCTTTAAGTCTGTCCTCTGCTTTGTTTGTGGCCATGTGGTGACTCGTCTACCCTTTGCCCTTCCGTGTTGCCACGTGGTGCTGAAAGATTTTGCTCGGATCCTCTCCCTCCCTGAACGTCCCTCCTCCTCCCTGAACCTCTAGAAAAGCCTCCCAATCCTTGCCACCTAGCAAGTTTGGTATTAGCCACCATAAGAAATATAAGAGAAGAATAGATGGTTTAGACACTGAACCAATGAAGGCAAAATCGAGGTATGATGTATGATGCAAAACTCTTGTCAACAATAGACTAACATACTAACGAGGGATATCTCTATGACCTTGGGAAACTTCTTGGCCATAACGCAGCTTCATCCCTACTTGAAGTAGCTCTTCAAAGCCATTCAATAGGAGCTTGGTATATGAACAAAGTGTGGTGGCTTGCTCTCGTTAGAAATAAGTTAATGGATGATGTACCAACTGCACTAAAATTGCCTTGGCTAGTTACGTAGCTTCATATTAATCTATGCATGCATCATCTCTTCAGCAACATCCCATCTTGGCTCAACATGCTAAATTGTCAGGCATGAGTTTCCTTGTCCAACCAACCAATTTATGGGTAATGCGCAACAACTTTGACAAATAGGACGGCTTTGCAATACCTTAATTTTAGCTCTAATAGAGTCATCAATAGTCTTCAAGTTCTCTATGAATTTCCAAACCTCAGATAGTTCTATCCTCTGCTCTTAGGCCATCGCATAGAAGAAGATAAAGTTTGTGTGTGTGTGTGTTATAGGCATGTCTGTATTATGTGGTATTTTTATATAAAGTATGTATGTATGTACACACACACATAGCAACAAATGACTCGATGATGATAACAATTTTGAGTCCTACTACATGTAAGTGTGTGGAGACATTCTCTCTCTCTCTCTCTCTCTCTCTCTCTCTCTCTCTCTCTCTCTCTCTCTCTCTCTCTCTCTAAGTGGGTGGATTCTTGCTATCTTTTAGTAGACAAGAGGGAAAATTTCAACTATGATGTATGATGCAAAACTCTTTTCAACAATGTCCCACCCAAGCTTGGTTGACTCCAAAGGATTTATTTCTAAAGTAATAGACTAATAGGGGATTGATATCTCTATGACCTTGGGATATTTTCCTTGACAATTTCTTGCATTGCCTTTGCTTGCGAGATGAACTTGGGCATAACATGGCAGGTAGGTTTAGAAAATCCACAGGACAACAAAATTTTTGAAAACAAAGTGAGGTTTTGAAATCTTATTGTAAAGTACACAGTGCGCTTTGTTGGAGGACATTATGAAGGCACGATGATCAAGCGGAAGGTCTTCACACTTGAGTTTTCTTGTTGAGAGTGGGAGTATAGGCCTTCAAGAGCTCCAACGGGTTCTCCAAATCAAAAGGCAACTCAACGGTTAGAGACTTAGGTAAAAATGTGGCTACTACGACTTGATCATTTGGTGTGTTAGGAATCTCCATGGATATACCTTATCGTAGAGTGTCAACAGGTTCAGCCCAAACCAATCTTAGGCTATACTACTCCCCTTATGTTTGACTAAATTTGTTGTTGCTAGTCCCAAGGGCCCAAATGTCCAGTGGCAAGATGTCCTTTTCTTCAAAGGGCCATGCCCAATCTACTAATCGATTAGTTGCTATCTAGAAATTAGTTCTAATTAAATTTTGTTGGGTCTCCTCTATGGGGACCCTTAGTTATTTTGTGCTCCTTTTGTGGATGATGTCCCCCCATAAAAATAAATCATGTGAGTTGCATAAATGCCAAGGGTCCAAAACAATGGTTTCAACTTTACTCTAGATTTCCTTGTGGGCAATAGAAGAGGTCTAAGTGATCTAATTTATAACTTGTGGTAGGTATGCCGAGTTGTGGTCATCAAAGCATTGTGGAATAATCTATTTTTTATAAGAAGGGCCCTAGGGATGGGGTTTTCCTTTCTCAAGTTAAGGAGGATAGCACCCTGATTTTGGAAGGAGCCAAATTTTGAAGTGGCTTATAAGAGCCTTAGTGCAATGTAGACAGTTTTTCATGTTTAGTGATTATGGCTAGCTGCTAATAGATTTTGTGTTTGGCACCCAATAATATTTTGGGGCGGTGTGGGAAAGAAAGGCAACGCAGGATGGATAAGGTAGGGCAGGTTAGACATGTGGTGGGTTAGCAGCAGGCACGTGGGGATTGCAGGACACAGGGCGAGAGAGAGAGAGAGAGAGAGAGAGAGAGAGAGAGAACTACATACATATAAATAAACAAATATATATATATTCATTTATTTATAAATAAATATATATATATATATAAATATAGTCATATAAATAAACATATATATATATATATTGATATATTTATATAAGTATTTCTATAAATATATGAATATTTACTTATTTTCTTACTTATAAATAAGTAAATATTCATATATTTATCTATATCTAAGCAAATAAGTAAATGACTAAATCTCTCTCTCTCTCTCTCTCTCTAAGTAGGAGAGAGAGAGAGAGTTGATATTATCTTATTTACATATATATATATATATATATATTATTTATATTTATTTATATTTATATTTATTTATATATTTATAATATAAATAAAAATAATTATACAAATAATAAATATATACATAAATAAAAAATAAATATATATGTATATATTTATATTTGAATAAATATATATTTATATTTATATTTAGAGAGAGAGAGAGGGAGAGAGGGAGAGAGGGGGGGAGAGAGAGACAGGGGGGAGAGAGAGAGAGAGAGAGAGAGAGAGAGAGAGAGAGAGAGAGAAGGAGGGAGAGAGAGAGAGAGAGAGAGAGAGAGAGAGAGAGAGAGAGAGAGAGAGAGAGAGAGAGAGAGAGAGAGATACTAGATCTGCAAGCAGGGAGGTTCATGGGACATTCGGGAAGAGAACAAGGTTCAAGGGTAGAAGGAGAAGAAGAACGAGGAGAGAAGGAGAGAAGGAGAAGAAGAACAAGCACACACTACTATTTTAAGGAAGTTGGCACACTTAGAGACTTACGCGGCTAATCAAGGATAATTGTAGAACTAACTCTTATCTTATATTCCTTATAGGGACTAATCCCAGACCTGGCACATGGAGGGGATTTGGAGGTTAGGATGAGCAAGGCAGAGCTTCGGGGGAGGTTCGAGAGCAAGACGGAGCTTGGAGGAGGTTCGTTACATGAAGGCACATGGCAAAATTGGGCGCGAGACTGTGGGTTGAAGAATACGTAGTGTAGCAACAGACTAAACACAGTTAGAGCTGAGAGGTGGTGGGTGGCACAAGACCCGAGGATATTTGACATGGCACTGCTCAACACAAAGTAGCAAGCCGCAAAACATCACCAGGGGTGTGAAATGCCACATGGCAATGGTGGAGACAAGGTGCGGATGGCGGCGCGGTAGACCAACTGCCACGTGGTGCAATCAGCGAAGGGCACGGTCAAGCAGAGACATAGAAGGTGGGAAGGGTGCCACGTGGCATGGTCGGACAGAGGAGCAGAGACCAGACAGTCGAGGCTACATCAACAGAGAGAGAGAGAGAGAGAGAGAGAGAGAGAGAGAGAGAGAGCTAAGAGAGAGAGAGAGAGAGAGAGAGAGAGAGAGAGAGAGGGGGAGGGGAGAGAAAGAGAAGGGGGGGCAAGAAGAGAGAGGGGGGGAGAGAAAGAGAGAAGTGACGAAAGAGAAATAGAAAGAGTGAAGTAGAGGGAGAGGGGGAGAGAGAGAGAGAGAGAGAGAGAGAGAGAGAGAGAGAGAGAGTCAGACAGAGAGACATAGAGAGAGAGATTATAAACTATGTATTTCTTTATTTATATTTATTTATACAAAAAAAAATATTTAGATTTATATATAAATAAATATATATTTTTTAAATAAATTTAGATATATATATATATATATATATATATATATATATATATTACATATATAGACATAAACAAGTATATATACATATATATTTATATATTTTACATTTATAATTATATTCACATTTATATGCATATATTTATATTTATTTGGAGAGAGAGAGAGAGAGAGAGAGAGAGAGAGAGACCAGTCGCATCCTAACATGGGAATTGATTTTGGCTCAAGAAATGCCTCCATGGAGAGATCAAAACCTCTCTCACCTTATAAAAGGGTCTTCCTCCTGTTCGAATAGTCTGAGTATCTCCGTGCCTACTTCTTTGGAAAAGAAATGCAATGCATTGGTATGATCTAAATGCCCTACCAATGCACAATCAAATCAACATTGTAAAGGCTTGATCGCCTAATGTAGAATTGATGTCCTTAAAGCAAAGAAATGCATTGCGTTGGTATGGATCTAAATGCTCTACCAATGCACAGTCAAATCAACATTGTAAAGGCGTGATCGCCTAATCGTGAAAACGATGTGAAAACTCAAAAGGTAATAATTGGCTAGAGGTAATAATAAATAGGTGAGGAAAGGTGAGGAATTGAGGGGATCACTCGTCGTGTTGCATGAAGGGGGTAGGTAGGGAGGAGAGCTGGAGCAAAGGTGAAAGGGGGCAAGGAGTGATGAAGGTGAAGGGGGCCAACCTAGAAGGAGAGGAGATGGTAAGGTGGAGCAACTGTGGCTTGGACAAAGAGCAGTTGCACGAGGAGGTGAGGGGCCAAGGGAGGTGGCATGAAGAGGGGGGGTGAGGGAGTAGCCAAATGAGGAGGTGAGGGGTTGAGGGAGCTAGCACAAAGAGAGGGGGTGAGGGAGTAGCCAAAAGAAGAGGGGAGGCTACGGGAGCTAGCATAAAGAGATGGGGTGAGGGAGTAGCCGAGAGAGAGAGAGAGAGAGAGAGAGAGAGAGAGAGAGAGAGAGAGATTTATGTATATATATGTGTGTGTGTGTGTACATATGTACATACATATACATATACATATACATACATACATATATATATATATATATATATATATATATATATATATATACATATATACATATATACATATATATATACATATATACATATATATATATATATACATATATACATACATATATATATATAAAATATGTGTGTATGTATATATGTATATATACATACATACATACATACATACATATATATATATTGTGTGTGTGTGTGTACAAAAGATAGAGGAGAGAGAATGAGAGGGGGGAGAGAGAGAGAGCGAGAGAGAGAGAGTGTTTATAAGATGTTTATTTATATTTTAAGATTTAGTGTTTTGTGTGTGGTTGTGTGTGTGTGCGTGGGCATGTTGGTATGTATGTTTATGTTTTTCGCAAATTTTCTTAAAATTTGTCAAAGCTTGAGATTTATAAATGAAACCTTAAAATTTTTGAACACAATGGATGATCGCAACTTCGAGACCCAGCGGAGCAGGTCTCCAGCCCGTCGTAGATAGGTCGGGTTACTCGTACCTCTAATATATGAACTCAAAGATGGTTACCACAAAAAAAAAGAAAACAATGGACTTAACTTCAGAGCATGGGAATGCTAATCAATTCCTTATGTATATGTTAGTTCAATGCTATGATTTATTCATAGAATTCTCTAAGAAACATTTTCTAAGTTAAAGGATTCATGCCAAGCCTTGCACATTTATCCATGAAGCTATTGATGAGGATGGAAAGGGTTTGCACTTGCTCAAAACCTCTACCATGAATGTTTTTTCAAAGATAGGAGGAAGTGGGCCTCTCACACATCTTCAACAGCTATGCAATCTGGGCTATAAAAACTCAACTTTATTCTCTAAAGGCTGCTAATGTGCAACCTAGCCAAGCATGGCTGATTATTGCAATGGATGGAAATATCGCCACGTTGACATTTTGGTATTGAATCTCCCTTCCATGTTCTCTAGAGATGTCCCAAGGTTCGACCAATCTAGGTGAAGATCAAATTATTATTGAAGAGCGATCATGTTCCCCTCAGAGAAGGCAATGCACATAGGTAGTAGCAATATGAGAACTAGCCTAGTTTTCAATGGGCTTGGCCCTCATGTAGTGTGGTTCAATTGCATTGGCTTGCTTCTTGCAAATGATTCTTGGAAAAAAATCTATTTTTTTGCAAATCAGGATGTCTCTAATCGGGTAGGAGCCATTTGTGCACTCTAAGATATTGGACCCAAATAATACTCAAGCATAAGATCTCCCTTAACGATCTCCAAATTCGCACTCAAGCATTTTTCAAGATGCTTCTAGAAAACATCTCAAACATGCTTCCCAGTTCCTTCTGACATGCAAAATTGTTGCATTCTGAGCATTCCAAAAGCTGCATTTCGAGCTAGAAGTTTGTTGAACACTTCTTGTGCTTTGCAAGCAAGATAGTCCAATCATGCCTACAAACATTTGCAACATATTCAAATGGCGTGAGGCTAAAATCTCTACCAATCCACAAAACTGGATGAAATCCATCGTCTAGAGGAAGGAAAAATGTTTCCAACACGGGCATCTCCACAAAATTATTAATAAGCCCAACCTACCACATAGTTGCACGCTAAACTACTAGCCTTCATAAACAAAATGATCTCTTTCCTACAATCCTTTCCTACTGGCTTAGCATGTATTGTCTAGAAAACCCACCCACAAATCGGAGCAGCATGATCTCTTTTAGAGTCTCATACCTCATGTTGAAGTGATCATTATGCGGATCTTGCCATGCTACTCTGTGTGTAGATATCTACTATCTCTAGTCAGCTTTATTGCATCTTGTGCAAATGAGCAACTGGAGCTGTGCAATGCTCTATCTGTGCATATCTCAATGACACATATGTAATGCGAGCTTTTGGAGCTATACTATTGTCCATTGTACAACATGCTTCTTGTCCCAAAAAATTGGTGTTCCATTTCCTTGCATTTCGATATGGAGCTAAGGCATATTGGCCAAGATTGTACGACGTACATTTCTTGATCTAAAGTTCAAAGATGTACTGTTTTGATGAAGAATATCCCTGCCGGGACTTCTCCAAATTGAACTCTGTGTTGATGGAAGGCCCAGAAAGGAAGGCTCATGCCTCAATGCCCTCATCCCAACCTGACGTTGCATGCTTGCTCAAGCTCTAAACACTCAAACAATGATGTTATCATCTACAACATGCTTCCTAAAATATAAAATGCCATACGTTAAAGAGTTGCATTGATAACTAACATTGCATCCACTATGACATCTTGGCAAGAATTTGAGCAGTTGCAACAAAGATGCGTGAGAAGAGATGTGGGTGGCAAGGCACAATGCTAAATTCAGCCGTTGGGAGTACCAACCATTGTTGGTCTGCGTCTGTGATGATCACCACAAATGCAGCTTCCGCATTCTTGAATATCTTCAAGAATGTACATATTCCAAGTGAGATCATCCAGTTCATCAAAACTCCCAAATTTCTTCAGAAACAGAATATTGCTAAATGTGCCTTTGGCTATCAACAACTTCAAGAAGTCTAACTTCAACATTGTATGATTCCCCTCCGCTACTACTCACTAAATCACACACTTTCATTGGTGATGGAGCTCGTGTTTAGTGCGTTGATGGGCCTGACTCTGCCGCGATCAACCCTACCTCTTCCAATGCAGAGTCCTCAGTGTTGAGCAGTCTCCAACCAACTTTGAGCCCATGATTTTTCACCAAAAGAGCAAGCAAGAAAGAGCATTGAAGAAAGAGCTTGTAGAATGCCATTGCTATTTGGGCGGGAAAAAGGTGGTGCTGATCAAGGAGGAGGTGAGAAGGAAGAGGAAGGAGACTTGTATGAAGACACACAGGTACTTTATGGTAAAGATGGAAGATGGCAAACCCATATATCAAGCCAAGGGAAGAAAGGGAGCGAGGGGGTTTTTGGTGAGGAGGCAGTCCTAGTGTCTCACTAAGGAGATTTTGAAAGGAGAGGGGTAGCAAAGGTGGAAGGGTGCTGCATGGTACCTTCAATGAGACAGTTGCAAGGGCATAATTCAAATTTCAATTTGCCGCCTTCCTTGAGATCCTCCATGCAAAAAGTGGCACAGTGCCTAGCTCCCTCTTCTTCTTGACACATGGCAGCAGTCTCCAGCCCCCTCCCTCCAACTCCAAGGCTTCCCTCTCCATCCAACACGTGGCAACCTTTTGCCTCCCACTCTCCTTAATAGATAGTATGAGTAGCATGACCTGTCTACGATGGGTTAGAGATCTGCTCCGCTGGGTCCCAAGGTGGGATCTTGAAATGTCTTTAATTTCAAGAAATAGAACTTCAAGTTCCACCGTAGGCATCGGTCAGCTCTCGGATTACTCAATAATTCAGCTAGATGAGTGGCCATGTGATGTTCATCAAGGGTTAAAGCATTCCCACAAAACATTCTCTCTCTCTCTCTCTCTCATTGGCATCCTCTCCTATCGTCACCCCCACGGGTGCCCTCTCCATGTGCTACAGCATCCTCCTGGCGAGCTTCTCTTAAGTATTCATCTCTTTCCTCTTGTTAAACCACTCGACACATGATTTGCATGGTTAGTATATATATCTTTGAGAGCATTTCTAAAAAAATAAATGTAATAAAGGGTTCCATTGAGGAACAGTACAAATTCTCCTCTCTCCATGAGTAGGTTCATTAGAGCTTCAATGTTGTTGTATTATGCATATCTATACTCCTCATCTGTACTCCTCCGTACATGGGTAGGTTCGTTAGAGCTTCCGTGTTGTTGTTGAGGTTGGGAATTTGGATAGATATAGATGGGTGAAGATTTGTTATCAGCTTTTGCTTTTTGCACCCATAGAATCTAGGGCTTTAAAGCACACCATTTTCTTTGGCTTGCACCAAAATTGGGGAGTGTTAGAGACAAAGGTCATGCTATCACATTGCAAGTCTTGATCTTGATTTCACACCAAAAAGTGGTCGAGCTGTGTGGAAATATTTGGCACATCCCAAAAACCGTGTGTCTTGTTTTTTTTTGTGTGACTTAAGATTGAAAGTTGAGGGGCCTCTAAATTGTCCGATCCTTTTGGTCATCACCTCCCTTTTCACTTTTTATGAACTATGGTTTTGTGTCTCAAATTCTTTGCCATAGTGGATCTATAATTGCAAACAAAAATTTTGGACCTCCAATCTGACTTACTACCTAGGAAATCCGTTAGACTCATTACAAGGATAGGCCAGTGGATCTACAAATCAAATATGCTATCTATATGCCAATGCTTTGCAGTCTATAATTGCAACTACGCAAAGGAGCTTAAGGGTATTAATTCAATTTTCAAATGGTAAAGAAAGCGATAGCTAGAGTGACTGTATTTAACCTGATGAATACTCTTCTCTCTTTCGAATCCTTTTTGGTAGCCTTCTCAAATACCATGCTTCTAAGTTACACCTTAGGATTTTTACACACATGATGTTTCTTCTTCCCTTCATTGTGTAAAACATTCACAGAATGATGTGCCACACACCAAAGGTGAGGATTGAATAGAGTGAATTCAATGCTTCTCTAAATTCAACAATGATAAAAGGGGGGACATATCAGTAGCATCATATTGAGAACTTGCTTTCATTAGGTTTTGCTTTTCTATTCTCAAAAGGTGGTGTTCATCTCAATTAAGGTGTCAACCACATGTCCTCGCAAATATTGCCCTTTCCATCGATTACCATTTCCTGATAGCTTTTGTCTCTTCACACTCTTGCATAGATATCCATTGGTTACCATTTCCTGACAACTTTTGTCTCTTCACACTCCTGCATAGATTTCCATTGCACGAAATAGAAACAAATACCGTGTACCTATAGTAGGCAAACCATAGGGCATTGATATATTGCAAAGACAACTTGAACTTTTCATACATTGTGCCAACCTTCTTATTTGACACTGCCTCTTCCTATTGATACATGAAAAACCAAACCCTGATAGATACTTTGATGTCATATTTCCTCAAACCTGCAAATCTCATTTTGAGCACTAGGCAGAAGGAAGAAATGTAAAGAAATAGACATCCGCTCTCCCCAATCATTATTCTCACATATGTGGAAGATCAATCTAAAGATATTTTCATCTAGGGCCTTCAACCAATTGACTTACATATTGGTAGCAGCCCTAGCAGCAACCCTCATGCAACGTCTCTTTTTTGCTATCGGCTGGACTTCCTCTAACTTCTACTCTCTTTGTAGCTGGACTGGAATCACTTGCCACCCCACACCACCACTACATCTTCCCCCCAACTTCAACCTCTCTAGCACCATCCCCCTCCCTTCAACTGCACCTCCCTCACCTCCTTATTCAATATCTCTTCCCTCACCTCCTTATCCAATATCTCTTCCCTCTCCTCCCTCCTCTTCACTAATCTCCACTCTATCTCCCTCTCCCCACAACTCTTTCAAATCTCTAACCTCCATGTCTTTTGACCTAGTGGGAATCATCTCTCTAAAGCCATCCCCCCTAAGTTTGGGACTTGGAGACAACTTTGAACACTGAGTCTTGCTTCCTGCAAGCTTATTGGCCTCAGTTCCCTACTGCTCAATAACAACTCTTTGGAGGGAACAATTCCTATATGGAGCTTGCAAATCTCACCAATCTCAAGCAACTTAAGTAGCAATCACCAACCTGGTGTCGCTCTAGTGTAAATGGCTTCTTTGGACTTCTACTGGTGTGAATTGCAATTGAACCCAATAGCTCCAATGGTCCTCTCTAAGGCAGTTGCATTTGTAGAGGATAGTAGTGTGGACAAAGTAGAAAATCTCCTCTAAGGATCAAAGGTGTGCTTGCAAATCCGCAACTCAAATATCCACCTCCATATATTCTGCTCATCTAGATGTGGATAGTAGAGGCATTGAGCATGTAGAGTAAGTGGCCCATCGAGTAAGCATGAGAAAGAATGAGTTCATCGAAGCCCTCATTTGCTGATCATAGCCCTTAGATGGCCATATCTTGCACTTTCGGTTCACCATTCATTCCACTCCTCGCCTTGCTCTCCCATTCAAGGTTAGCAAACGGATGCTTATACATTGGCGTCCCACACCTGAACGAACATATTTGTGATGGATCCTTGTCGATAGTGTGTTTTGGATGTAGATCCTCCTCCGTGGATGCTAAATACCTTATTCAATCACCTCCTTTCACGGGGCTCCTTACAGACAAACACTCCTCTAATATCACTACCTTGAAATTAGGAATTCTGATCTCTCTTGATGTAATGGGAGCTACTCACCCGAGTCTTCAAGTCGAGGAGTCTCATCATCCTCTTGCCTACAAAAAGCATCTAAACTTGCCCAAGATGTGGTTTGCATTGGTGGAATAGAGTGAATTTCCCACTTGGACAATGCCTCATTACAGCTCGAAATTACGTAGAGTAGCCATGAACTTTTTAAGGCCTTGCTTTCACTTCTCGCTCACTCTCTCCCGTTCCCTAAACCCCCTCCCTTGCTCTCCCTCATTTACTCTCAAAGTCATTATGGCTATGAAAATGCCTCTCTTCAAGCCTATTGTTCTATATCCTTGTTCACGGGATTGCCAATTTATTTGTCTCTTTCTTTCTCCCTCATTCTGTTCTTTCATCTAATTACACACACATAGAGTTTGTTTCTTTCTATCCACTCGAAACCCCTAGCCTGATCAATGGAGGTAGAGACAGGGGGGCTCGAGGGACTGTGCAAAGGGAGGAGGAAGGGGAAAGGGAAGGATGAGGAGAGTAAGGGTGGGAGGGAAGGGCATGGATTGGTAAGGAGGCAAAAATAGAAAGGGAAAGGAGGAGGTGATTTTCAAAATGCAAGGTCAAATTCACCCCAAGGAGGAGGCAAAAAAAGAAAGGGAAAGGAGGAGGTGATTTGCAAAATGCAAGGTCAAATTCACCCCAAGTAAGCTAAAACATTGAGCAAGAATACCGTTCCCCACACCCCAATGCATTGGGCAAGGCATCCAAAGAGAGGTGCCACGTGGAGCCTTCCTTTCCTTGGAAGGGGACTCCCATGCATCCTCCTCTTGGAAACTGAAAACATTACACCTTTGGCTCCATTCCCCAAAAGAGAATGCAATGATGCTAGAGCATTAAGAATCCCAAAAAAACTACGAACACCTATATCCATTTGCCACTGCAGGCACCATCCAACAAGAACCATGGTTGTTTAATTTGGCTATTTCCTTGGCTTCCCTAGTTTCTCTGATTGAAGCCCTCTCTTCTTCCATCGTCACAATCAGCCTTCATGTGACTGAAGCCCTCTCTTCTTCCATCGTCACGATCAGCCTCATGTTTCAAGATCTAGTTAGCTTAAGGCATTCTTTCTCATTGTTAATATCAATTGTTCTTGATCAACATGTGCAAGAGAACTGATACTTTGAAGTCTTATTGTGATTAGCTTGTTTTGCAATTAGCTTCATGGGAAGATTCCTTCCTTCCTTCTGTCCCTCCAAGTGCTCTCATTGTGGGAGAACAACATGATTGGCGGTGTCCCCTAGCAGCTCGGCTTGAATGGGAGAGAGTGGGGGCTAAATGACGTAGAGGGGGGGAGAGAGAAACATCAAGAGGGGGGAGGAGGGGCTGAGCGGAGGGGGATCGAGGGGTTGAGTGGAGGGAAGAGAGGAGAGCACCTTCTCTAGTCATCCCGTGTCTCTGTAGCTTGATGGTAGGAACTTGGCCTCTTGGCAACTGCCCTCTCACCGTGACACACCTTGACTCCTGCTATAGCACTAAGCAGCCCCTCTTCTCCAATAGCAGCCGTAGCTCCCCTCCTCTTTCACTCTACCACCACACTCCAAAATCAATCCTCCCGTTCTTCCACACCTTGTGCCCTATCTTTTCCTGCATTTGGTAATCCACCCATAGACCCTGCCCATGATGAAGCCTTTCAGATTCCCTCTTCCAATCGAGATGTCTAAGAGTCAAGACATCGGAAGACTCTCTATGCTTTCACGTTGGCCGAGATGGACAACGGCCAAGATTAGGCAATCACTCTTGGTGTTATGTTTGAAGCTTTGTTAGAGATCTTGAGACCGCTCCGTTTTGGAGAACTTTTCTTCTTCTTTGCTGTTGCTACAATGGGTCGAAACCTGAAGAGGCTAAATTCTGTTGAAGAGGCTGTGAGAGCGGGTGGGCATGGAAGACACCATGCTGCGAGAGATAGAGTGGCAGATGCTAAGTCGCTAGAGAGTGAGACTCTTAGCATTGGGAGGGAAACATTTCAGGGGTTGGCCTGTTGTGCAAGCAACCTAAAAGAAGTCAGCGACTAGGCTTGTAGTTGTGTGAGCTCTGTCAGAGCACGAGAGGAAGCTAATTCAAATTGGCATGAAGGCCGATGCTCCCTCCACTCCCCGCCAGCTTCCCTCTGGAGCATGCACCTCTCCTCCTCTTTAGTCTTAGCTGCATGACACGTGGCACCCTCCACTCTCCAACCATGTGACACATGGCACTTGAGACTCTCTCTTGAGATGACACCTCGGAGAGTTTTGCCTCCCTCCCTCCTTAATATATAGTAAGATAAGATGAGATAAGATAAGATAAGATTAAGAAGATAAGAAGATAGTAAGATAAGATAGGATAAGAAGAAGTAAGATAACATCAGAAGTAAGAAGTGAGAAGAAAAGATAGATAAAGTTGGATCGGCAAGGCAGCAAGAATCAGCAAAAACCGACAAAAACAACATCCAGCACTGTGTTGAGATTGGCGCCAAAACCTACTAAATCTCATCAACTATAGGGACCAAGAAGCCTGTCGCGGATTCCCTCCAGAAGCTCGCGGGACTGTTCAAAGTACATACAGCATGTGACATTTCCCCAAGTCAGGAAGATTCCGAGCAACTGAAGACAACGAAGATGCTCACAAAAATTAGCCGATCATTCTTTGGCCCAAATAACAAAAACTTCTCTCTCCTCTCTCTCACGTGAACAGGCTCTCACAGATAGAGATAGACATGGAGACATGGAGACAGCTGAGAGTAAAAATAGGGACCATCCATTGAGGTACGTAGCATTGCTTGAAAGACAATCACAATCATTATCGAATACATCACGATCACTAGTGCGACCATGAGGGCTGCGCTTCAGTGGCATGATCGCTCGGCCAAGAAAAGGAGCAACAGCAGCACGACCACCCGCAACTTACGAAATGGTCTGCTCGCAGCATGCGTCCCCCTCCCCTCTATAATCTTCTATTGCGTTTTCCTCCATCGATGCCCTCCACCTTCGATCTGCGCCAATGGCCTTTGGGGACGCATTTGTAGCTGGTGTTCCCGACATCCGATGGGTCTCATCAATTTACTTTTTTTCTTGAATGTCGATGTTCTCTTTTGGATAATCAGCCTTATCCAGCGTAGCACCTGGGTGCGTTACTACTCCTGGTCCATAGGTCGCCTTTTACTGAAGCCTTGTTTAAACATTGTATTCCCAATTTCAGTTATTTCAGCGGAACGCTGATTTGTGCGCTTCTTGATGTAGTTAATCGATCCATACTGGACGATCTTGCCGGTTCTCATGGCACACTTTTATGCGGTTCATCCACAGTCACGAAGCGATCGCCTGAGATCTCGAGTAGTCTTGATTCTTACGTGGTTATGGAGTATCCGTCTCACTCACTCCTATTTTCGAAGAGAAAATTGGCAGTGGGGAGAAAGAGAGGATTGGCGCTTTGCTAAGATGCGAAAGGAGAACCCTAAGCATTGGTGGTGGCTTTCGTTCTTTATCGTTTACGTCTCTCAGCACGTGAGTTCTGCTTATCTCATCTGTTTTTTTCTTCGGAAGCTCTTAAGGGGACGCACAAAATGGAGGAATTAGGGCGGACTTCCTATTATCATTCGTAGTGAAACCCAAACAAAAGATTAGAGGAGTTATTGCATATAGATCTCACTGAAATAGAGAGAGAGATTGTGTTTAACGACCATTCAAAGTTGTCGGTTGTGCGATATGCTTTGAGTTGGGAGTATGATGGAACACAGATTGCTCTGATGAGAACACTACCCTCTAAAAGAGCAAGCATCTATGACCTTTGGACTTATTGTGTTAAGGAAGGAAGCAAGCTAATGAAGATGAATACTGGTGGGCATTGTTTGAGGGAACCATGTGATTGTATGTGTGTGTGAGAGAGAGAGAGAGAGAGAGAGAGAGAGAGAGATCAGTGTTGTCCATGATCCAGCCCAAAACAGCACCAGACCTTTCCCAGTATCTTGCTGTAGACTGATTCAAAGTAGCGCCGCTCTCCCTTCTCAAGAGAGAATGGGACCTTCAGCTTGGGACTCTAGAGATGCACAAGCTCTTTCAGTAATTTCTCTTTCCGTCAAGAGGTTCATTATACCTCACATTCGGTCATGCAAGACATCTATGGCAGCTTGGGAGATACTAGAGAGTATGTTTGCAGTAAGAAATGATGCCAGAGTTTCCTTTTTGAAGCGAGAGCTTTCCCATACGCATATGGATGAGGGAGATTCCATGAATTCTCACCTCACAAAGCTTCAGGACTTGAGGGAACAGTTGCTGAATATTAATGAAGTCAATCCGGATTCAGAGATGATCACCACCACTCTGAACTCTCTTCCTGAGTCTTATCTCGGTTTCCACACCTCACTGAATTTGTCATTGAGGGGGGGCAGCAATCCTCTCTCTTTTCATGAGTTGGTAGGACTTCTGTTACTGGAGGAACAGAGGCAGAAATATGGCAACCCGGGTTGGCGAGCATGCCATGCTCTCCAAGTTCAAGCCCAAGGGTAAAGGACATCAAAAGCCACATGCCAATCAGCCCACAAATCAGCATAAAGCTGATTCAGGACAGTCCTCTTATAAGGCAAAGGGTGATACAGATAAGCAAAAAAAGAAGGGCATCTGTCATTATTGCAAGAAGCCAGGTCCTTATATTGGAGAATGCAAGAAGCGCATAGCCAAAGAGAAGAAAAGGGATTCCGGTATGGTTGTGTCAGATGCATCAGCCATTCTCATGATGGGGGGATGTTGCAGCCAACTTTGTGGAAGAGCACTATGCCTTTCTGTCTTGCACTTTTTCAGTGGGTAGTTCAGATGCTACAGCCACTAATGATGACCCATATGCTTTCTTGACTTGCAGTTATGATCCTTCAAAGGATGCATGCTCTCTTAGTGTCAATGAGACACTTCATACTTGGTATTTTGACAGTGATGCTTCAAAGCACATCACTTTCAAGAAGAGTCTGTTTGTATCTTTGCATCCTCCACACACAAAAAAGAAGGTGACTTGTGCGAGTAATTCTTCTTATTCAGTGTGTGGAGTGGGAGACATTATTCTCACATCCACTGATGGCACAGATTTCAGAATTTCAGATGTTCTCTATGTGCTAGGCATAAAGAAGAATTTACTTTTAGTGTCCTCACTCAATAGAGGAGGATTTTAGGTTGTTTTTGATGATGACAAGTGTGTAGTTAGAGACAAAGAGAATGACTATGCTTTGATGTTGTCTGGCACTTTGTATCGGGGTCTTTTTCAGCAGCTTGATCTATATGAAAAAAGATCCGATCTTGCATTATCAGTTAGCACTCTCACTGCTGCGATGCAGAATGCAGAGTTATGGCATGCCAAGTATGGGCACATGAGCTATGGTAGCTTAATGACACTTCAGAGGCATGATATGGTTGATGCATTGCCTCCTTTGGAGTCGCCTCCTCCTCATGCATGTGAAGGTTGCATCCTTGGCAAGATGCATGGACTTCCCTTTAGGAAGGATGGTGCAGTGAAAGCTACACGTAAATTACAGCTTATTCACAGTGATGTCTGCGGTCCCATGAGGACACCTGCTTTTGGGGGTTATCTCTATTTTGTTACATTCATAGATGACTTCACCAACTACACTTGGGTCTATGGTCTCAAGGCAAAATCAGAAGTGTTATGCATTTCAAACACTTTGTGGCTATGGTTGAGAATGAGACAGGACTCAAGGTGCAGACACTTCGCACAGATCAAGGGGGAGAGTATATGTCTCATGAATTGGAGGCATTTTTGAAAGAGAAAGGCATCATGCATCAGCTTACAGTGAGGCTTACACCTCAACAGAATGGCAAAGCTGAGTGGAAGAATCGCACTGCCATGGAGATGGATAGATGCATGCTCACAAGTAAGAAGTTGCCTCACAGGTTTTGGCTTGAAGGCCTCATGTGTGCCAACTATATTTTGAATCCGGCTCCTACAAAGGCTTTGAAGACAATAACTCCCTATGAGGCATGGCATGGGAGAAAGCCTTCAGTGGACCATTTCAGAGTTTTTTGTTGTGTTGCATATGCCACGTGCTTGTGGAGGTTCGACACAAGTCAGATAAGGCACTCAAATGCATTTTTGTGGGATATAGTTCACAAAGCAAAGGCTATCGTCTCTACAATCTTGGTACACGCAAGATTTTTGTTAGTAGAGATGTTATATTCTCTGAAAATTCAGGATATACACATGCTAAATTTCAGATTCTAGCTTCTTCAAATGATGTGTTTGAGGGGATGCTTCCTATAGCATTTGGTTCCCCTGCTGAAACTCAGAATTTACAGCAACCTCCTCCAGATCCACATGCCCCGATTCAGCCACCGGCTGATTTTGTACCACCTCAGGGTGTGGATGAAGTTGTCAGGTAAGAGATTCAAGAGATACACGCAGCCAAAACAGTCCCGAATTGGTTGCTTCAGACTCTCAGGGAGAGTAGGCTTGAGGCTCCATTGCTTGGCAGGACTTGTAGTGCAGTAAGGCACCAGGGGGAGCTCTTTCAGTTGAGACAGCTTATGCAGGGACTCTTCTTGATGAAGAGGAGCTTGACTCTTTTGAAGAAGCAAAGGATAATGTGCATTGGATGCAAGCCATGCACAATGAGTTGCAGTCCATAGAGAAAAATCAGACTTGGGATGTTGTGGATTTGCCACCAGGTAAGCATGCCATAGGTACCAAGTGGGTTTTCAAGGTAAAAAGGAAACCAGATGAGTCTATTGACAGGTACAAGGCACGGCTGGTTGCCAAAGGCTATGCACAGAAGAAGGGCATAGATTATGAGGAGACCTTTGCTCCTACATCCCGGATGACCACCATATGGTCAGTTATTGCAATGGCTGCAAATTTTGTGTGGAATGTCCATCAGTCGGACATAAAAACAGCTTCCCTTAATGGGGACTTGCAGGAAGAGGTTTATGTCAAACAACCTTTTGGATTTGAACTTTTTGGCAATGCACTTCAGGTTTGCAAGCTTAACAAAGCTTTATATGGGCTGAAACAAGCCCCACGTGCATGGTATGCCAAGATAGATGCATTCCTGGCAAGTAAGGGATTACACAATAGTCCCACGGAAAGCACCCTCTACATCAAGAAGGATGGGGGGGATATTTTAGTCATCATTATTTATGTTGATGACATGCTGCTGACGGGGTCAAATGAGGGAGCCCAACAACATACATGTTGCAAGAGGTACATTTATGTCCAAGCACAAAACTCATGATGGTTGTGCTTCAAGTAGACGATGTTGCGGAGCAACGACAACTCAAGCGATAGGGCACTAGCCCTCCTAAGTGGATGTATATGCTCAAATCCTCGAGGATGTTCACAGCCAAAGCTATTTCCAAGGCTACGTCCACTCCTTATGTGTTCGCATGTGGTGTGTGAGAGTATCACTCAAAAAAAAGTAGCCCATGGAAAATTGAGCCTTTTTCATTAACTTGTTTGTACTCTTAGCCAAACCATTGGCTTGTCGGTAATATGCTGTAGACTTTTTGTGCAATATCATGTTTATTTTGGTCATCTTTCTAATTGTTTTGTTTATGAAATGGGTCCCTCTATCAAATACAATCTCAATTGGAACATCAAATCTGGTAGCAATATTATGGTAGAGAAAATGTGCAACTGTTCTAGCTTTACATGTTTTGAGTGCAACAGCCTCTACCCATTTTGTGCAATAATCAGTAGCACCAAGTATATATTGATTACCTGAATATTTTGCTAGAGGCTTGATTGGTTCAATAAAGTCCAATCCCCACTTTTGAAATGGACCCAATGGAAGGATGGGTTGGTGTGGCATGCTGTCACTATCCATTGGTCTATCATCTCTTTGGAAAGGTAGGCATGATTTTGCATAATTGTGGGCATTGTTTAATACTGTGGGCCACCATAATCCAGCCTACAAGATTTTCTTGCGTGTAATATCTCCTGAGAGTGACTTCTTACTGTACCTCCATGTGCTTCTGTTGATACAGCTTTTTGCTCATGGTCCTAGACACATCTCCTGATATATAATTGCAGATTTCAAAGCTGAGTTGAAAGCTGAATTTGACATGACAGATTTGGGCATGTTAAATCTTTATTTGGGGATCTTGTTTATACAAGACAAGGGTGGCATTGTTATGTCTCAATCCAAGTATGTGCAGAAGCTCTTGGATAGGTTCAACATGCATGATTGTAAGCCTATTGCCACTCCCATGGAGCCGGGGCTGAAGCTTACTATGTATGATGCAGGTGAATCAGTTGATGTCACACTTTACAGCCAGGCTGTTGGATGCCTCATCTACTTGTGCAATACACGGCCTGATATTCAGTATGCAGTATCTTAGGTGAGCAGATATATGCACAGCCCAAAGACAACACATTGGCAGGCTATAAAACACATCTTCATATATTTGCAAGGCACAAAGTCTTTTGGCTTGATGTTTCCTAGGGGGGGTGACTTGCAGATGCATGCTTACAGTGATTCAGATTGGGCTGGAGACTATGATACCAGGCAGTCCACTAGTGGTAATTGTTTCTTTTTGGGCAACGCTTGCATTTCTTGGCTGAGCAAGAAGCAATCTACAGTGGCTACTTCCTCATGTGAAGCTGAGTACAGGGCAGCTTTCACAGCGACAGTTGAGTGTGTTTGGCTGCGACATTTGTTCGCTGATCTTCGTCTCATATTGGAGGGTTCTTCTCCTATTCTCACTGATAGTCAGAGTGCTATTGTAGCGGCAAAGAGGCCTGTGTTTCATGCTTGCACGAAGCACATTGAGGTTCATTATCATTATGTCAGAGAGAAGTTGCATGCAGGGGAGATCACTATGATCTATGTGTCAACACATGATAATGTTGCAGACATCTTCACCAAAGCACTTCCACGTGAGAAGTTTGAGGCATTTCGC
This sequence comes from Dipteris shenzhenensis, assembly GCF_047967505.1. NCBI lineage: Eukaryota > Viridiplantae > Streptophyta > Polypodiopsida > Gleicheniales > Dipteridaceae > Dipteris > Dipteris shenzhenensis. The sequence goes on from NC_141599.1 coordinate 56,151,174, forward strand.
AGTGCCCTAAACTTATCTCCTTTTGGTGATTGATCACTACCTTGTACACCACATTGGCACTGCAGGGGGGTGTTAGAATTATTAATATATTCTAGGCAGTGGCCAATGTAATGTAATAAGTGTGTAAGAAATCCTATATTTAATAAATTTAGAAATGTGCTAAGGAACAAAAAGGAGACTGAAATAGCAGAGAGCAAGGAATATTTGTATTGCTTGAGTGTCTATAGTGTGTCATCCATACAGTTGGGCCTCTCTTATATAGAGAGTGAAGAGTCACACACGAAAAGGTGTGTACTCCAAAGTGTATGTGCATGAAGAGGTGTGTACCCCTTATGAAGGGTGTGACCCTTGATGAGAGGGTACATTACAATGGGAGTGTCTCTTCCATAGAATGTCTCTTGTGAAGGGTTGTGCCTCATAGAAAGTGTCCTGTCGAAAGGGCATACCCTTCCACAAGTGTCCATTCATCAAACCATCCATAAGTCTAAGATATAGAGAAAGGAATACAGCACAGATTGTGACATCCCCTCCCACTCAAAATAAGACCCTGGTGGAGATAATGAACTGATGTAAAATGTCAGGGTACTGCTGTAAGTCTTCATTAGATTGCCAAGTAGCGTCGGAGTTGCTCAGATCTTGCCAAAGAACAAGGAATTCCGTGATAAGTCGATGTCGAGTCTCTCTCTCTCGATGGTCTAGAATACGCTCGGGAATAAGGAGAACATAATCGTCTCTGATTTCTGGGACATAATCACCTACAGGAGGAACTGCTTCATTGCCTGGAATGTACGTCTTTAGCCAAGAAATATGAAATGTCGGATGCATCGATTTTACCCCATGATGGTGGTAATTCCAATCTGTAACTTAAAGGTGAATTTTTCTTGATGATCCGGAAAGGTCCATAGTATCTTCGTCGCAACTTAGGAAACATAGACTTAACTGTCTTATAGCGATGTGGGGCTACAAATAATAGCACCATGTCACCAGTGTCAAATTCCAGGCACAGTTACGCTGAAACGCGTTTCAGAGCCCAGCCAGGGCTGAAACGCCGTTTCAGAGAAGCCCCGTTTCCTGAAACGTGTTTCAAGGTCTGAAACGTTTCAGGACTCTGAAGCGGCTGGCTGAAACGTTTTAGCCAGTCTGAAACACGTTTCAGAGCCTTGAAACGTGTTGTTTTAGACAACACAGGCTGCTAGGTCTCCAAAATTAGGCGAAATTTGCCGCCAGTCCTGTTTTTTGTCTTTTTGCTTTCGATTTTGGCCTCCTTCCACTCCTTCAGCCTCATACTCTCTCCATCCTCAAGGTTTTCCAGCCCTCCTTCAGCCCCATTCACTCCTTTCCTCTCCTTTCTCTCCTGCAGCTTGCTTGAGCCCTCCATCATCATCTGCTCCCCTCCCTTGCTGACGTGGCGTTTTCCCGTTTCAGCCCTCCCAGAAATATTGAAACGTTTCCGTTTTCGTTCCCCGTTTTCCCGTTTCCGTTTCCCCTAACTATGATTCCAGGTGACGTCTATGTTTGTTGACAGACCGTTGATACCGCTCTTGCGCTTTTCACGTGTCCATAAGCTGCTTGGAATGGAGTCATGCTAATGGCACTATGGAAAGAGTTATTATAAGCAAACTCAGGGAGTGGTAGATACTCTTTCCAAGCTGCTAGGCGTGACTGAACATAATGTCGAAGCATTTCTTCCAGAACTTGGTTGACTCTTTCAGTCTGGCCATTTGATTCTGGGTGGTACGCGGAATTGAACAGTAGAGTTGTACCCAAAGATTCGAATAGTGAAATCCAAAAGTGACTGGTAAACTTAGGATCTCTGTTGGATACGATATTCTTGGGCAATCCATGGTGTCGGAAGATGTGTTGTCTGAAGAGTTTGGCGACGTCCAAAGCCTGTGCACTTCTTTTGCAAGCAACAAAGTGTGCCATTTTGGACAATCGATCAACAATTACCATAATCTGAGTGTTACCTCTGGAGGATCGTGGTAGTGTTGTAATGAAATCCATGGAAATACTTTCCCACCTTTCAGTTGAAACTGGAAGAGGCTGAAGAAGTCCTGCTGGAAGTCGTCGGCTTGCTTTCATTTGTTGACAAGATAAGCAAGATGTAATTATTTTGATGATGTCGCTTTTCATCTAAGGCCAGTAGTATGTTGCACTGAGTAACCTATAAGTCTTGTTGATGCCTGGATGGGCAGCATAAGGAACTACATGATGCTCTTTTAACAAAAGACGTCGAATATCCTTGTCATGTGGTACACAGACGCGATCTTGATAATACAGAAGGTCGTCCATATAAGAATAGGATGAGGAAATCTTTTGTTTGACTGGTGTGGTAGTGAGTGCTTGCTTGAGTTGTTGGAAACTATACTCTGTTTCGGGAAACCACTGAAAAATTGCTGTGCTTTTCAATAATTCGGACATAGGAGCTGCGATTTTGGAAAACTGATAGACCTTTGTATGGTAGAAGTTTGCCAATCCGAGAAAAGAGCGGACATCATGAACATTCTTAGGAGTAGGCCAGTTTTGGATTACCTCTACCTTCTTGGGATCCACAGAGTTGCCTTGAGCTGAAATAACATGTCCCAAATGTTCGAGTTGGGTCTTGAAGAACTCACTCTTCTCAACGTTGATGTAGAGAGAATTTGCGCTGAGAACTTCAAATTTGGTGAAGACGTTGTTTGTGCTCATGTAGGGATCTGCTGAAAACGAGGATGTCATCGAGGTAAACGATGACGAACTTATTGAGGAAAGGCCTGAAGATGTCGTTGTGGCCGGGGCATTGTTTAACCCAAAAGGCATGACCAAACATTCATAGTGTCCATACTTTGTTCGAAAAGCTGTCTTGTACTCATCGCCTTCTCGTATGCGAATTTGATGATAACGTGAACAAAGATCAATCTTTGAGCATTGTGTTGCGTGTAGAAGTTGATCGAAGAGGTCATCGATGCGAGGCAATGGATACTTGTTTTTGATAGTGAGCTTGTTGAGGGCTCGGTAGTCAATGCAGAGGCGCATTGACTTATTTTTTTTTCCACAAGTAGTACAGGAGATCCGAAAGGGCTGCGACTGGGCCGAATGTGACCTTTGTTGAGTAGTTTGGTCACCTGTCTTTGGATTTCTTCATTTTGAGTGTAAGAAACCCAATAAGGAGGTTTCGCGCCCCTTTTGGTATTTCTTTTTCTTTTATTCAGAAGGCATTCAAATACAAGAAAGCATTGCAGTGCATCAGCCAACGGACAACGAACTTTCACAGGCACTTCCATCCTGCTATGCAAACACATAAAAGTCATCCCAATCCAGTGCAACATTCCATGTCAGCCCTTCTTCCGATTTTGGCTGAGGGAGCCCTGGCAGGAGAGAAATCAGCCCAATTTGTCTTGCTAGCTCTGATCCCCGTCAAGGGAGTCCTAGCAAGACGGAGGCAAGCAAAACAACCACACACTGGCTGTTCCAGAAAGGCCAGTTGCTTAAAGCAATAGGATCTGAAGCTTTGAGACAGTAGGAATTCTTCTGGAAAGCAATCAACTGACAGGAAAGCTCGGGAAACCCTAGGAAAGCAGCAAGCATGAAAACAAATTTCCCTAGACAAGATCTCTGGCATCCGTGCAGGTGGAAATCAGCAAAATCCACCCTAAAAATCTGGCGGAGGAAAATCGCCAAGCCTGGAAGCACCTAGATGGCGTGGTAGATGAGAAAAGCTGAAGGCGACCTGTTGGAGATCACTGAGACTGCACAAACCGGTTGTAGAACTGAAAGCGATTGGCCAGAAGAGGCCTCTGCTAAATTGCGATTTTCAGAATAGCCTGGTAGGCTCTTGGAAATTGTGATTTCTTCAACATCAGCCCTGGAACACACAGAACAGTGAAATCGCCTTGTCTGGAAGCGGAAGGAAGCCCGAATCAGTGCACAAACTGGAAACACATGCCCTGGCAGCACTCTGATGAATTGCGATTTCAGAAATAAGCCCTCGAGAAGGTCCTGGTGAAGTGCGAATTCCTGTAGCAGCCTCTGGGAGGTGTGATTTTGCTGTCGGAACCTAGTAGGGCACCTGGGTGATGGCATATTTGACAAACTGGCTCCCGGAAGGTGTGTGGATAGCTAGGAAGCAAGAAAAACGAGATTCTGATATGAGAGAAAGCTGAACCAGCCCTGGCTTAACCCCCAATCCACTTGAGCCAATAATTGCTGCCTTTGCTTGCCCTGCAAGTCACTGGATTTTTACCCCTCTCCAACCCTCAGGTCCTTTGCCTTGGCCCATGAAATTAATTGCACTGAAGTGTCCTTTACAAATTCAATCAGTTTGAGGCTAGGTCAGTCACCGCGAATTCCTATAGATCCCCCTCTTGAAACACAGCTGGTTCAAAATAGAAGCACAAAAATCAGAAAAATTAAAATTGAGTGGCAGGCTGTGCCAATATTACAGGTACCTATTGAGATATGTGCTTGAAACATCATAAACAGCATAGAAAAAATAAAAATAAAAAACAATGGATGGCTCGGTAGAGCTTGAGATAACCAGCCATTCCAAATATACAAATATAAACTGACAGTGACTAGTACACTGATCCAAAAGTCTCGCGCGGCAGATATACCGTCAGCAAGCGGTACCTTGGGGTGAGACCGACAGTATCACCAAGCGACCTCTAGATATCTGGAGCGGTCTGAACAAAGGGAGTGGAAGTGCTACCCCCCTCTTGAGCATCAGGGAATGCTCCCCAACCGAAGTTGGCTCAAGCTGCAATGCCTCTAGGTAGAGCTGCAACAACTGAGGTGAATTTGCCAGCTCACCCTCCTCCATCCACTTTGCATCAATAGCTAGATAGCTTCTGAACTGAACCAGATAGCGATGGATAACTCTACCTTCTACTTTGCGTTCCTTGTGTGCCAGAATCTGTTCCGGAACCAAGATTTCGTCCAATTCTTCAACTTCAGGCTGTTTATCAGAAGGCATATCCTCTGGCACATCTCTCTGAAACGGTTTCAAAAGACTCACATGAAATGCATTGTGAATCTTCCATTGATCTTTTGTAAGGGACTATAATACCTCATACCTGTGAGGAGATGGTGAGTGAGAGAGAGCAAGAGAGAGTGAGAGCTGGAAGCTTGGAAGCTGAAAGCTGAGTTGCAATAGAAGAGTGTAAGAGTACAACACAATGAGAGAAAGATAAGGTTTTGTCCTAGTGACAAAACCTTAGTAGTCACTAACCATAGTTAGTGAACTAACTGCGGTTAGGGGGAAAAACCTCTTAAAGAGGGAAAAGTGCCCCTAACTAGCTTATTATATTGCATTGGTCACTGCTGAATTATATCTATAATTCTAACACCCCCCTGCAGTGTGCCAATGTCATGTACAAGGCTGATCAATCACCAAACGGATATAAGTTCAGGGCACTGCGAAATGCCTCAAACTTTTCATGTGGTAGTGCTTTGGTGAAAATATCTGCAACGTTGTCATGTGTGGACACAAAGATCATACTGATCTCTCCTGCATGCAACTTCTCTTTGACGTAGTGATAGTGAACCTCAATGTGCTTCGTGCGAGCATGAAACATTGGATTCTTTGCCACTGCAATGGCACTTTGACTATCTCACCCTCCAAAGACAGATGAAGATCAGCAAATAGACGTCGCAGCCAGACACATTCAACTGTTGCTGTGAAAGCTGCCCTGTACTCAGCTTCACATGATGAGGTAGCCACTGTAGATGTTTCTTGCTCAGCCAGGAAATGCAAAATTTACCCAAAAAGAAACAATTGCCACTAGTGGACTGCCTAGTGTCATAATCACCAGCCCAATCTGAATCACTGTAGGCATGCATCTGCAAGTCACCCCCCCTGGGAAATAGCAAGCCAAAAGACTTTGTGCCCTGCAAATAACGGAAGATGCACTTAACTGCCTGCCAATGCATAGTTTTTGGGCTGTGCATGTACCTGCTCACCTGAGATACTGCAAACTGAATATCAGGTCTAGTGTTGCAGAGATATATGAGGCATCCAACAGCCTGACTGTAAAGTGTGGCATCAACTGATTCTCCTGCATCATGCATTGTGAGTTTCAGCCCCGGCTCCATGGGAGTGGCTATGGGCTTACACTCATGCATGTTAAATCTATCCAAGAGTTTCTGAACATACTTGGACTGAGACATAACAGTGCCACGTCTCTCATGAGAGAACTGGATCCCCAAATAAAAGTGAAGCAGCCCCAAATCTGACATGTCAAAGTTGGTCTGCAAATCAGCTTTGAAATCTGCAATTTTTTCTTCATTGGACCCTGTGAGCAGTAAGTCATCGACATAAAGAAGGATGACTAAAATTTCCCCCCCATCCATCTTGATGTAGAGGGTGCTCTTAGTAGGACTATTGTGCAGCCCCTTGCTGGTCAAAAAGGCATATATCTTGGCATACCATGCATGAGGGGCCTGTTTCAGCCCGTATAAAGCTTTGTTGAGCCTGCATACTTGAAGTGCATTTGCTGTAATTTCAAAGCCCGGAGGTTGTTTGACATACACCTCTTCCTGTAAGTCCCCATTTAAGAAGGCTGTTTTTATGTCCAACTGATGAACATTCCACTCAAAATGTGCAGCCATTGCAATAACTGATCGGATGGTGGTCATCCGGGATGTAGGAGCGAATGTCTCCTCATAATCTATGCCCTTTTTCTGAGCATAGCCTTTAGCAACCAGCCTTGCCTTATATCTGTCAATGGAGCCATCTGGCTTCCGTTTGACCTTGAAAACCCATCGTGTGCCAATGGCATGTTTACCCTGTGGCAAGTCTACAACATCCCAAGTCTGATTTTTTGCAATGGACTGCAACTCATCGTGAATGGCATTCATCCAATGCACATTATCCTTTGCCTCTTCGAATGTGGCAGGCTCCTCCTCATCAAGGAGAGTACCTGCATATGCTGATTCCACTGAATTAGCACCTTCCATGTGCCTTGCTGCACTGCGAGTCCTGCTGGATAACAGAGCATCAATTTTACTCTCTCTGAGAGTCTGTAACAGCCAGTTTGGGACTGTTTTTGCTGCATGTATGTCTGCAATTTCTTGCTGCACCACCTGTTCCACTGCCTGCGGAGGGGGCAAGACATCTTGTGGCGGAACTGAAGCATCTGGAGGTTACTATTAATTCTGACTTGCATCAGAAAAATCAGCAGGGGAACCCAAGGCAATGGGTAGCAACCCCTCAAAGACATCCTCTGAAGACGAAGGCATTTGAAATTCAGCCTGAGTGAGAGCTGAATTTTCAGAAAATATCACATCTCTACTTACTATGATCTTGCGACAACTTGTGCCTAAATTCAACTGGCACATGTGCATAAGCAAGGCATCCACCCAAAGACTCGGAAGTGATCCATTGAAGGCTTCCTGTCATTCCAGACCTCATAAGGAGTTTTTGTTTTTAAAGCCTTAGTGGGAGCCCGATTCAAAATGTAATTGGCACACATCAAACCCTCTAGCCAGAATTTGTGAGGCATGTGTTTGCTTTTCAGCATACATCTGTCCATCTCCATGAGGGTTCTATTTTTCCTCTCAGCTTTGCCATTTTGCTGAGGGGTCAGCTTGACTGTGAGCTGATGCACAATACCCTTGCCTTTGAGAAAAGCATCAAATTCTGCAGACAAGTATTCCCCACCTCTATCCGTGCGTAATGTCTGTATCTTGAGTCCGGTTTCATTTTCTACCATGGCTGAAAAGTGTTTAAACACCGTGAACACTTCAGATTTCTTTTTCAGCTCATAAACCCAAGTAAAATTGGAGTAGTCATCAATAAATGTAACGAAGTAGAGATGACCACCCAACGATGGAGTCCTCATGGGACCACAGACATCACTGTGTATAAGCTGTAATTTGCGGACAGCTTTAACTGAACCATCCTTCTTGAAGGGGAATCTATGCATCTTACCTAAAATGCACCCTTCACAGGCATGTGGAGGAGGTATCTCAAGAGGTGGCAATGCATCAACCATGGAAAACTTCTGAAGTGTCATCAAGCTGTTGTAATGCATGTGGCCATATCTGGCATGCCATAATTCTGCATTCTGCATGGCAGCTGTAGGGGTAGAAACTGCAAGAGCATGGGCTGCTCTTTTCTCCAAAATATCAAGCTGAAAAAGCCCACGCAGCAGAGTACCAGATAAACTTAAGGCATAGTCAGCTTCCCTGTCTCGGACAGCACATTTGTCATCCTCAAAGATGACCTGAAATCCCCCTCTGTTAAGAGTGGACACTGAAAGGAGATTTTTGGTTATGCCAGGCACATATAAGACATCTGAAAGTCTGAAAATTGAGCCATCAATGGCAGTGAGCTCAACCTCTACTGTGCCACGTACTGAATATGATGAGTTGTTGGCACAAGTGACTTTCTTACCAACGGGAGGTGGATGCAAGGAAGTAAAAAGACACTTCCTAGAAGTGATGTGCTTGGATGCACCGCTGTCAAAATACCATGTGTTCAGTGTTTCATTAACACTGAAAGCAGATGCATCTGTAGACGAGTCATAACTGCAAGTCAAAAATGCATATGTATCATCACTGCAAGTGGCTGTACTATCCCGAGCATCTGGAACAGCCAACCTAGAATCTGAAATGCAAGATAAAAAGGCATAATCCTGTCCAACAAAGTTGGCTGCAGCATCCCCACTGTCAGATGCATGAGGAGCTGAATCTGAAACAGCCATACCTGAGCTGTTTTTCTTTTCTTTTGCAAGCCTTTTCCTGCATTCTGCTATGTGATGACCTGGCTTTTTGCAGTAATGACAAAAACCCTTCTTCTTGGGCTTACTTGCGTCATTTTTAGCCTTTTGTGAAGGCTGTCCTGACCCACTGGAAGGCTGATTTACTGATGTCTTTGCCTGTCCCTTTGTTTTTTATTTAAATTTTGAGAGCATGGCTTGTTCACCTGCACGTGAAGCCAAATTTTTCCTGGTCTGCTCTTCCTGAAGCAGAAGTCCTATCAACTCATGAAAAGTGAGAGGATTTGCACCCCCCCTCAATGATAAGTTCAGCGAAGTATGAAAGCTGAGATAAGACTCAGGAAGAGAATTCAGAGTGGTTGTAATCATCTCTGAATCAGGAATAATTTCATCTATGTTTAACAATTGCTCTCTGAGATCCTGTAGCTTTGTGAGGTGGACTGACATGGAGTCACCCTCTTCCATATGTGTATTACTCAACTCTCTTTTCAAGAAAGATACCCTTGCATCATTCCGAGCTGCATACATGCTTTCCAAAATATCCCATGCTGCCCTGGAGGTCTTACACGATCGGATATGCGGAATGATAAATCTTTTCACTGAAAGAGAGATGCATGACAAAGCTAAGGCATCCCGTGAATCCCATCTCTTCTGCTCTGGAGTAGTGACTGTAGCTGCACCAACAACTTGTCTTGCAGCTGCACCCTGTGCACGACCTCTTCCACCTTCTTGCTGAGGTGGGGTAGCAGGTGCAATGTCTGCTGGTCGGATCTCATCCCCATTGACATAATCCCATAAATTGCGAGAAATCAGAATATTACGTACCATGAAACTCCAGAGGGAGTAGTTGGTATCATCCAACTTGTCTTCTTGTGAAAGACCACCGAACTGGAACTCATTCTGATTTTGATGGGTCATATCTGAGAAAAAGATTGAAGCAAATACAAAGCTGAATTCCCTTACTGGGAATGAAATGCACAACTCCCAAAAAACACAGCCAAGCACGGGCTGTAAATGCAATTTAGATTTCTGTACTTGCACTGTCAGAAATCTGACCAAGCATCAAAAACTCTCCAAAATCTGCCAAAAGTGCTTCAAACACTCCAAGAAAGGCAGTATGAACTGAATACTCCAAAAAATGCTCTCCCAACACAAAAGCCCCAATTTGTGGCTTGAAATTGCAACCAGAAAGGGGCAAAATTACTAAAAGCCCCAAATTTGCAATTTTTGAACAAAAGCCCCAAATTTCAAACTAGATCTGCAGATCTGTCTGCAAAAGCCTCAAATTTTAGACAAAATCTGCAATTTTTGCTCCAGATGTAGCTCCGAAACTACACATTGATTGCAATGTCTGCAACATACAAAATGCCCCAAATGTACTCCCAAAAACTGAGCCAAACTATGGTTTTTTGCAAGATGTGCCTGCCAAAGATCACCTGCAGATGAAGGAAACCTTGTGCAGATCTGCAAGTACAGATTGTATGGATGAACAGGTTGTTGCCACACGTGTGGTACCGTAGATCTACACGCAGATCTACGGAAGGTACGGTAAGTACGGAAGCAATGACTGCACGTATGGTCTGGTACGGTACGGTACTTACGATCTGGTACGACAAGTACAGAAGCAGCAGGTCTGGTACGAACGGGGCTCCACGCGTGCAGTACGGTGACAACGATTTATACGATGACGAACTGCAACGGCGCAGGTACGGTCAACTATGGCGAGTTGTACGGCGAAACTGTACGGGAGCTATACAGCGCTGTACGGCTAACCGTATAGTCTGGCGACGATGTACCGCCGACGATGTACGGTGAGCAAGTCTGCAAGGCGTTGTACGGACGATGATGGAGTACGGAACTATACGGGAGCAGAGCTGTACGGCGAGCTGATCTGTACGGCGCAACTGTACGGCAGGATTCCGTACAGTCGTACGGACTGTACGGACGAGATGATGCAGGCTGTAGCTGGAGCTGAACGGGGAGGTTGGAGCTGGAGGCAAAGAGTAGGAGCTGAAGGGAGCAGGGAGCACAGAGCTCTTGAACCCGCTCTGATACCAAATGTGAGGAGATGGTGAGTGAGAGGGAGCAAGAGAGAGTGAGAGCTGGAAGCTTGGAAGCTGAAAGCTGAGTTGCAATAGAAGAGTGTAAGAGTACAACACAATGAGAGAAAGATAAGGTTTTGTCCTAGTGACAAAACCTTAGTAGTCACTAACCATAGTTAGTGAACTAATTGCGGTTAGGGGGAAAAACCTCTTAAAGAGGGAAAAGTGCCCCTAACTAGCTTATTATATTACTTTGGTCACTGCTGAATTATATCTATAATTCTAACAATACCAAGCTTAACATACAGCCTGTCTTTCCCCTTCTTTTCTAGCCGTGCATTGTGGAAGCGTAAGAAAACCCAATTGTCTTCTTTGAATTGTAGCTCACAACGATGACGATCAACAGCTCTCTTTTGCTTATCTTGAGATCTCTGGAGAGTGATCTTGATTTTCCTATAAGCCTCATCCAAGTTTTCCACAAACTTATCAGCTTCAAAGATTTTATCTTTGGTGTGTAGAATGGGCGGATCCTTCTACAATCTTGAAAGGAGCCTTTCATGTAGAACCATGTGATAAAGGTAAACTCAATGAGTGGCAAATATTGCTCCCATTTTGCCTCGTGATCCGAAACATAGCATGCAATGAAGGAGGCTGGGGCTGCATTGGTGAAGCGCCAGAGATGGCAAGAAAAGGGGAAGAGGAGAGGGGAGAGGAAAGAGGAGAGAGAGATAGGAGGGAAAGGGGTAGAGGGAGAGGAAGAGAGAGAAGGAGTGAGGGGAAGAGAGATAGAGAGAGATTGGGAGAGAGTATAGGCAGCACGTAGGAGGAAGGAGGTGAGAGTGGATAAGATTAGATGTCACATCAAAAGGTATACAAATAGGGGTGGATGGGACTACGGTACTGATAGTAGTTGCTATTTGTTGCACTCTTTTTGGACAGCTATGCTGTAAAATTTTGAGGGCTAAATTTTATGGGAAGGGATGGCTGTAATGAAGGGAATTTAGAGGACCTTTAGAGGCCTCTTAGGTGGGAAATGTGGAGGGACTATATAAGGAGATACGGGTGGGTCTTGGACAATGCTTTCTGGCTACCATGATTTTTATCCTCAGGGAGTCCCACCACTTGATAAGAGCGGAGTACATGGTCTCTAAAACCCACGATGTGCTCTGGAACATAGAGGATGTGGCCCTCCTCATCCATAGGTGGCAACTCAAGAAGAACATGGACATGCTGTCCACATGTGGTTTCAGCAAAGACACATGGAAAACATCATGGATCTTGGAGGTACTGGGTAGCTCCAACTGATATGCTACCTCCCCAACCTTGCGGATGATCCTGTAAGGACCGTAATACCTATGAGCAAGCTGTGTTGGTATTACCTTTCAGCGAGGCATAACGGTTCTTATGGAGACACAAATGCACATAATCTCCCTCCTTGAAAGACAAGTATCTCCTGCGTTCATCCACATATTTCTTTGCTTGGCTGGGGCATCTTGCATATTCTTTTTTGCCAACTGCAGAAGGGCATTCATCCTCTCCAAGTCATTCCGTGCTTGCTGATTTTTCACAGCCATGTCAGCAATTGAAGAAGACAGCCTGACCTTGCATCTGTAGGTTGTCTCAAATGGGCTCATGCCAATGGAGAGATGCTTGGTACTGTTGTAGCAAAATTCAGCGAGTGCCAACCATTTATCCCAAGACTTCTAAGTATCATGACAAAAGTGCCTCAAATATTCATCCACCCATTTGTCCACCCTTTCCGACTGTCCATCAGTCTTAGGATGGTAAGCAGTGCTAGGTGTGAGTAACGTACCCTCTGCTGTAAATAACTCCTGCTAAAAGTGACCCATAAATTTTGCAACCATGATGCTTAAAGACATGCTCAATGAATTGCTGCTGAATACTGGTCTTAGTGGGTATGAAATGGGCTTGTTTTGTCATCCTATCCACCACAACAAAGATGCTGTCCCATCCCCTCTTTGTAGAAGGCAATCCTGGGATGAAATCCATCGCTATGTGCGTCCATTTGCAAAATAGAATGGGTAATGGCTGCAAAAAACCTGCGGGTAACTTGCTGTTCACTTTATTCTGTTGGCAAGGCAAGCATTCAGCCACGTATTTAACCACATCCCTCCACATGCCTTCCCAGGTAAAGCTCTACTTGATTCTTTTGTATGTTTTAGTGACACCCGTATGTCCAGCCATGGGAGAGGAGTGCATTTCTTGCAAAACAAGCTGTCTATATTTTGAGTGTGGCACTAAATAAATTTTGTTCTGGCACCACAACAGCCCATTATGCAATTTGAATTCCGTATGACCTTGACTAGAAGGCTTTTGCAAATCTGAAAATATGGGAGCTGCCTTAGAATTCTGCATATACTATTCTTGAATGCCATGAATCAGGGCATACCAAGACAGGTGCATGAGTGAGAGCAAATTTCAGGTCTTCAAAGTTGCGTTGTGCTTCCTTTGACCACCGAAAAGCATCCTTCTTCAAGAGGTCAGTAAGAGGAGCTGCCCTCTTGGCAAATTTGTGAATAAAGTGCGTGTAGAAGGAAGCAAGACCTAAAATTCCTCTCAACTGGGTGGGATTTTGTGCTATGGTCAATCTTTCACCTTTGCGGAATCCACCCGAATGCCACGTCTGCTCACAATATGCCCGAGGTACTCAACCTCCTTTGACATAAAAGTGCATTTGCTGGCTTTTGCATAAAGCTGATGCATCCTCAAAATTTGCAGCACGTGCTTCACATGCTCGATATGCTCCTGTCTATCCATGTTGTAAATGAGAATATCAAGAAAACTAGCATGCATCTGAAAAGAAGTGGCTACAATACTTGTTCATCAGTGCCTGGAAGGTGGCCGGTGCATTAGGCAATCCAAAAGGCATCACCTTGAATTCATACATGCCCCGTTTTGTGCAGAAAGCTGTCTTGTGCACATCTCCTTGTTTCACCTTGATTTGATGGTAACCAGACCTCAAATCTATCTTCGTGAAAAACTGAGCACCCTTGAGTTCATACAACAGGTCATCATGGGGATTGGAAACCTGTTCTTGATAGTGGCCATTTTTACATCTTTGTAATCAATGCACATGTGGTACGATCCATCTTTCTTTTTCACTAGAAGCACCGGGGAGGCAAAAGGAGAATTGCTATGAGAGATGAAGTTCTTCTCAAGTAGTTCTTGCACTCATACTGCCACTTCTTTGTGCTCAACCTTAGAGAGATAGTATGGGGCTTTGTTTATGGGCTTACTGCCAGGCTCTAGAACAATGGCACGATCCACATCCCTCTTGGAGGCAATTGGAATGGCATATCAGGAAATACATTAGCAAACTCCGAGACCAACTGCTGCATATCACAATCCTCAACATGGGGAATGCTACCTTCCTGAGATACCGACACATTCAATGCATTATGCATAGAGGGCATGCTCCTTCTTGAGCTCTCTGGCCAACTGCCTTGCTGAAATGACCTACAATTTAGGATTGGCAATGCTATGCAATGCTATAGTTCTACCCTCGTGGACAAAGCTGAGTGATAGGGCATTAAGTCCATGCTGATTTCACTCAATGACTTCAACCAATCAGAGTCTAGGACAACATCTATTGGGCCCATGTCCAGTGCCAAGAGATCCCCAGTAAATTCATAATCTTTAGAGAGCTTGATCATTGCATCTTGGCAACAAAATTTATTGATCAAATGTTGTCCATTTGCGACCTCTACTCTTAGCCCATGATCAATCTCAGTAGCAATCAGTCCCACCTTCTCTAATGTCTTAGAATTGATGAAACTATGAGTGCTACCGTTGTCCACAAGTATGTGAACAGTCTTGCCATTAATTTTCCCTTCAATCTAATAGTTTCAGCACTTTTGGCTGCCATCAAGGCATGAAAAGAGATAGCATAAATTGTTTGTTGTGCATCCCAATAGATCTCCTCCTCTTCTTCAGGAGCATTTCCACTTGCGTCCTTCCGCGCATGAAAAGGCATAGCAACTTGATGCTCCACATGAAAGACTTTAGGCCAACGACCTCGCATGTTACATGTGGGTTGAGTGTCATCGGATTGTATATCATGCATAGCAAGTATAAGATGGCAGCGGGCAGCGCATATGGGAATGCAAATGAGGCTGAGAAGAAGCCTAAGGTGACTGATTGGCATGAAAGGAAATCAGAAGCAGCACCATTTCCGAGGTTTCCCACTGTTGCAAGCAGCAAGATGCCATATGCTAAGCCATACAGGTCATTTGATGCTAAGCCAAGTGTTGGAAATGAAAAATCAGAATTTAAACAACACACCAAGGCTATGATGGATAACAGAAAGCGGACAAACTTATGCAGTGTGGTGAGAAGTGGACTCCTGAGCATCAGGAAGTTTGCCAAATGTGTAACAGTGGTACTACAAAACTCAGCATGATTATTGAGATATCGGATGATGAGGATTTAATGGATGCTTCTGAGACTTTGGATGCCACTCACTATTGCTCAGATTCGGGCTGAGAGGCCAACTTTCACCAACTGCTGAGTTGGTTGTCATGTAGCTGGTAAAATCGTCTGATGCAGACCTGTGTCATTGGCTGCAGGAAAGAGAGGGCTGCAAGGTTATTTGCGTCAAGTATCGTTGAGTCCTACAATGGTCGCCAATCTTTCCATGTAGGCTTTGGCCATTGGTGCGTCCTTGGAATTGCGAATGAAAGTGAAAGGGAAAGCAAAGGCCAGAAGGAGGCCGGGGCTGAATTGGTGAAGCGCCAGAGATGGCAGGAAAGGGGGAAGAGCAGAGGGGAGAGGAGAGAGAGAGAGAGGAGGGAAAGGGGTAGAGGGAGAGGAAGAGAGAGAGGAGTGAGGAGGACGGGGTCAGAATACAACTTTGCTTTCAGCTCTTCAAAAGCTGCAATTTCTTTGGAAGTCCAGCGAAAAGATACTCCCTTCTTTTGCAAAGGATGCAGAGGTGAAGCAATCTCAGCTTAATAAACCTCCTATAGTACGAGCACAACCCAAGAAAGCCCAATACTTCGTGGATGTTCCTGATTGGTGGCCAATTCTTGATCGCTTCAACCTTTGCCGGATCCATTCAAACTCCATCCTTGGATATGATATGCTTGAGAAAGTGAATTTCTTATATGAAGATTTCACTTTTCTTTGCATTAATGACCAGCTTATGTTTTCTCAACTCTTCAAACACAATCGTCCACAAAGGACGTGTGTTCTCTAAAAATCATGTCCATTATTCTGTTAAAGGTGGCTGGAGCATTAGTTAACCCGAATGGCATGACAAGATACTCATAAAGCCCAATAGTGGTCCTAAAAGCCGTCTTGTGCACATCTTCTGGTTGAATGTGGATCTGATGATGTCCGCTCTTCAAATCAATGTGGCTGAAAATGGAAGACCCCTCTAAGTGTTCATCAATCCAGGGAATGGGAAACCTGTTCTTCCCTGTGATCTTGTTTAGTGCCTAGTAGTCGATGCACATCCGCCAAGATCCATCCTTCTTTTGCACCAAAAGGACGAGTGAATAGTACGGGTAGAAACTAGAACTAATCAGCCCTTTTTGCAGCAATTCATTTACCTGGCTCAATATTTCTTCCCGTTGGGCTGCACTGACCCTATATGGTGCTATATTCGGAGGGCTACTACTTGGCATAATATCTATAGCATGGTCTTCAGGCCTCTCGGGCGGGAGTTCCTTGGTAGACCCAGAAAAACAATCTTGAAACTGAAACAAGAAATCTGTCCGCTCTTTATCCATACTAGAAAGAGGCGGCATCTTCTCTCTCTTTTTCTTTGGTAAAAATCAAATACGCAGAAATATGTTTTTTCATTATTGAAGTAATTGCAGAAGCAGATACAACTGGAATGGACTCTCCTTTGAGTTTTAAAGCACATGAGTCTCACCTGTGAGTTAGGGTAATGGTTTTATTGAAAGTATCAACAATAGCCCGATGACGATAACACTATGGAATGCCCAAAAGCACGTTACTGCAGAGGCAAATTCTTTGGTATCAACATAGCTTTGGATATGAAGACGGAGTGTCCGAGTGATGGATGTACTCAGCCCTGTAGCAGCCATATCTGCTTGCGCAAGTGAACCCATCTCCTTGGGGCGTATACCTAGCTTACATGCTAACTTAGGAGAAATAATATTTGCCTTAGCATCTGGGTTGAAGAAAAATAGAGCGGTCTGATCATGAAATTTAAACCAAGCTCTACAAAGCTCTGTATCATCTTCTTGTTTCTTATCAGTGATCATGTCATGTAGAGATCTATCTTTTCTTCTTGTGTGGGGATTCATGCACCTGATGGCCCTCCTCTAGATGTTTCTACTCTCTAAGAACCTGTTTCTTCTCTTTCATCAACTTGGTAGGCCGTGACCTGAGAACGCGCCGTTGTCCCGCAACCAAAGTAGCTCTCGAGGGTGTACCAATTTCCGTTTGAGGTCCTCCATTTTGAACTCTTCTCTCCTTTTGAATTCTTCTCTCTTGCTGCCCTTAAAACCATTGGTCCTGCCCTGTAGCAAAGCATAAGCTGTATTGGCATTCTCGATCAATTGAGACATGTTAGAGACCGTGGACTTCGTGCAAAAGTTTTGAATTTCCTTCGGCAATCCACATCATATTTGTCTACTTGCTCAGATAATAGAACATGCCGATAGGAACTAACTAGCAATAGGGTGGCCTCCTCTTTGATGGCCCTAAGGGTGAAGATGTGGTCCAGTGTCGTCTAAAGCCTGCCTGCAGCCTAGCGCACTCTCTGATGTGTATCTCAAGAGCCGACCCATACACCTTGGCCATCAAGTGGCCCACCATGATAGTGCAGTAGTTGCTTGCGTCCATGGGATCTCTAACTTTGTGAATGGGTATGATGGTGTTCGCGGTCCAGAAGTGGGGAAGCCTCTATAGAAGGCGTCATTGATCAGCTTGGCTAGGATTGGAGCGAGCACTTCCCAACTATGGGTTAGGAGTTCCACTTGGAGGCCCTCCTGATTCTCGGTGTTCCTTTTTTGATGAGCCATTTAATGTTGTAGCATGAGCTAGGAATCTACAATATTCCATCTGATGGTATATTGAACGAAGCACCAAGTATTTCAAATAAAACAGGCTAACTCTTTTGTCCTTATAAGCGATGGCAGAAGTTTTTGTTTTTGTTTTTTATGGTTTTTTGTCCTTATAAGCAACAGCAGTATGTCAGTTGCTGGATGTTTCTTATATTCTGGACGATGAACTTTTTTAACATCTCATAAATAAATAAATAAATAAATAAACAGAGAGAGAGAGAGAGAGAGAGAGAGAGAGAGAGAGAGAGAGAGAGCTCTGATGTTCTTATGTGACAGTGCTTTTTAGTTGGCATTTGCCTTCCTATCTTCGCCGCCCATGATAGCAAAAAGAAATGGAGTATATATGATGCTGTGGTGACCATGGTTTGTACCCTGGGCATTATAATAGGATACTTTTCAGACACACAGCTCTATCAATTCGTGTCCAAGAACAATCTATATAAGGAGACTGGATTCTCTCCAGTCCCAGTCCTTGATAAGGGCCTTTGGTATTACTCCAGGCATCCAAATTATTTTGGTGAGCAGTTGTGGTGGTGGGGTCTGGCAGGGTACTCATGGGTTGTTGGGCATTTCTGGGCAACCATAGGAACTGTTGTAAACTCAGCTGTGCTGGCTAAAGTCACATTATACGTTGAGGAGAAAATGATTTCAGATGGGTCAAGAGCTGAGGCATATAGAAAATATCAACAGACAACATCTTGTTGGATCCCTTGGTTCAAACAAAAGCCGAAGGGATGTAATAATAAGAAAAATAAGGTAGGCTGAAAATGCTTGAAAGCTCCACTCTTATGAGACAGAATTTGGAGGAATCAATTCAAGGGCTGAACTTTGTAACAGATTTTTTAAGGTCCTGTTATGCATGGTTGAGTATTGAGTGAATTCGAGGATAGCTGTAGCAATTGTTCTGTGAAATTGAGTTCTCTGCTTTGAATCACTCGATTTTGAATATTTTTGGATTGTTCATCCTCCTCAATTGTCCTCTCCATGAATGGACCCATGTGATTAATCGATCAGAATATTACCTGGGAAAGCATTAGGTGCATTTAATGCGTGCATCTTCCAACACTTTAAGAAAGTGGTTTGTGCTTTAGTTGAAATATGTAATTTATTTTCATCCAACTAGCAAAACGATATTTAAGGTCTGCATGTAACATTTGAAGGTTGTGGATGCCAACTGCAGCCTGTAAAAAAACTCCCTAAAGTCATGTACTATTCATGCCGAGCAGCAATTCAGAATGCCAAGATCACGGAAATTTTCTCAAGGATTCCTAGGATAGATGCATATTAAAGGTGTAATCCAACATGTTCACTCTAAGTTATTTAAAAGAACGTCCTTAACTATGAGATTGGGCTCTAAACCCTCATATCAGTTTGCGAGAATACCCGATCACGGTGATTGTGCAATGTTCTGTATTATGGAGTTTCGCCTAGAAGAATGCTTCCTCAGTTTACAAAATTTTTGTATAAAAAGCATGCATAGCCAGATAGTCGCTTACGGACAAGAATATAAGCTTTAGGATTCTTTTTGTCACATTCACACTTCTCCTTTGTCTTAATAAGCCTTTTTGTTTTCAGAATTTAAAATCGACCTTCACTCTAGTAGGTATTAATTTGATGGCAATCTGGTTTTTCAAATTGTGTACTGTTTTAATGTCAATCTCTTTACTTCGTGCATCTTGTTGTCTCTATTGTCAAGTTTGTTGCAATGCTCTCTGTCTCTCTCTCTCCCCCCCCGCTCAGCCCCATTCTCTGGACCATGCAAGTTGCTATCTCTGTCGTAGGTCTGTTGTAGATGTGTCGTAGGTCATAGATCTATCAGAGGTGTACCATAGGTCTGTCAATGTGCATCATACGTCCTGTAGGTATGTCGTAGGCATGTTTCAGTTGTGTTGTATTTTGACAAAGCTGGTGCTATCCATTGGTGGTTTTGTCCATCGTAGTCCCCCTTTCCCATCATCTGGGTTGCCTTTTAGGCTGCTCTCAGTAGCCAGCACAGGGCCCGTGCACACGTCGAATGGTGCAGCTCTTAACAGATGGAAATCCCATATGGGCTCGTAATCCTCACCAACCTCATTGTCAAGAGCCTCCTAACTCTCCCCCCCCCCCCCCCCCCCCCCCGAATAAAATAAAATAAAATAAAATATTTTTCGGTGCCCTCTCTCGTCATGACAGAAAAAAAGCGATCTTACGAGGGGATATTGCAACAAATTTGAAGGGGTTATCTAACTAGCTCATACGAGAGGCAGGGTTGGAAAGTGTGAATTGGATTTCCATCTTTCCTTAGCATCTTTTTCTGTTGATATCTATACTGAAAAAAAATCCTATATTTTAAGCCTACTATTCCGCATTTGGTGACCGCCTTTTTTGATGTACAGGATGATGTGAAATGCCATGTGGAATGGGGATGTGAAGGCACTTGAAGCTGCTTTCACCCAAAACTGGACGCCTTGTCTACAATAGTTCAAGAACATGAAAGGATGCCTAGTCCCACTCATGAAAGAAATGATGAGCTTTGCAAAGATGCATTCGTCCATCAGGAAAGATAACATTGAGAAAGATTTTGGAAGAGTAAGCTTCCAACTTCCAAGGCACTTGAAATTGGGGTCCATGAGGTTGGACAAAGGCGTGTCAGAGGGGTAGATGCCAACGCTCTGGAGGCTTGATGCTGGAGGATGCAAATCAAAAAAAGAGCTTGGAAGAACAAAAGGATGCCGGAGAGTGCTGCTCTAAAAAAGAGCTTGTAAGAGATTGAGTATACAAAATGGTCATCGAAGACTCCAAACGTATGGAGACTAAGGTGGGAAAACATACCAGAATGTCATACAAGAGGACGAGAGGAGGAACGAAACAGCCTTCAACCTCAAAATGGTTGTGCAAAAGGAGGATGCAACCTACCTGTTGCATGCTGCAAGACTTCATGCATGAGAGTTTGGGGTGGACAAATCAAATTGAAAACTTGTGACGATTGTGGAAGGATGAGATCAAAAGAAGCCACTCATTCTTAAGTTTATAAATGCCAAAGTAGGATAGGATGTCCTTATGCGAGGACAAACTTGATAGTAACTCTATGATGATCTTACTCAGATGCAGATTTGACAAGGAAAGAGGGCAGAGGATTATGGAGGCAAGAGGGTTGTGTATAGAGATAGGAGGTCATGTTTTGGTACATAGCTTGTGGGACAAGTCGTTTGTCAGAACCACATAACTAATCTCCCCATATCCTTGTTTTTCAAACTTTTCAAAGCTTATCGCCATCATCAACACTTTGCTTTATGAAAGGTGATGAGATTGCAAAGCAATAGAACAACATTGCTTGGGAAATGGCAGCGTGCAACGACAACACTACAGAATAGTCCAACAAGAGATGATACTATCATCTTCATATTGACTTAGTGGAACAATATGTACCTCTAGCAAAACGATAGTACATAGGTGCCATGCAAGAAGGCTTATAGCATATTGACTTTTGGCGTGATGGAAGCATTTATCCGAAATTTGTAGTCAAAAACTCTACTTTTCCCTTGTCTAATATGACAACATTGCTGAGGTTTGTGGATGACGAGAACAAAGGTATGCATGGATATATCACAACTCAATCTATCGTTGGTCAAATGTATTAGTGCTTATATGAACACGAACATGCAATAGATGTCAGATTAAAAGAGCAACTACATAAAGAAATTGAATAACACAATGACAAAGGAGAAGTTCCGAAAAGCTAGAACTAACGCAACCCCATTGGGGGATAGGCTCAGAGGAAGAAAAATCCGCAACGTTGCAAAATTAAAAGCCGGTAGTGAAGGGTGCAAAGCGAAGAGTCCAGGTAGCAAGGTAAGTTTTCTTTTGCTTTTGCTTTGCACACAGCACGAAGAAAATGTTTAATATTGCTGGATAATGGCAATCGAGAAACAATCTAGTATGTATGTGTTTGTTGTACAAAATCTTGGAGTTTCAAAAGGAGAACATTGATCCTAATCTCATTCCACTGAAGCAAATGAAAGATTTACTATTAACTACTATTGTGAAAAGTACGCTGCAAGAAAAAAATTAAAACCATCAAATGCAACGTTGTACAACAGTTCGTAGATTTCAACAAAGTTGAAGTGAACTTAATCCAAGAGTCTCTTGATGATTTAGCAGTAAAGGTTATTCCTCTATTTTCAAAGCAGTATCATCAACCTTAAAGGACTAGAGAATCAAACGAGTGCTTCTACTAAAGCTTGCAAAAGTGTTGAAGTTAAGATCTCTACTCAAAGAGCAAGTAAATGATTATATTGGAAATTGTTTTTATGTTGTAGGGGTGTATGAAGGTAATAAGTGAAGCACTATGTATAATTCTTGGAACAACATTTTTGTTGATCTTTAACAACTATAAATTAGAATGGTTAAATTTTATGATATCACATTTTGAAGAGTGCAAAGGACATCTCATATTTGTTATCCTTCCCAAATCAAAATTTTACTTTCTAAAAATATTCTTCCCAAATCAAAAGTTCACTTTGTGGCACTATCATATTCACATAAAAATATTGTTTTTTCAATCTATACTTTTGCACCAACATGCAAGAATTTGAAATAATCCTATATTAGAAATTCTAGCTATACCTAAGTTATTTGTTAATTTAATTATTTTTAATATTTTTCCTTGACGTGATAAATTTATAAATCCATGAAAGGAGACTTAAATATTTCATGAAAATAACATTGTCACTCGCAATATGCACAAAATTTTTAAAACTTTTAATAAATAGAAAAAAGACATGATGCCATAAGACCCAAGTTTTGTATTGAACCAAAGAGGTATAATAGCAATTATAGCTATTATTATATGATTACATTGAGAGACGTTGCTCTCAGCTAGAGTCTTTATATCCAAAATGATATAGATTGAACATACGTTTACAATTTAAATTGTTGCTCTTAAAGAGCCTCAATTCATGCCATCTGCATAATTTGACTCCCCATTGTCTTATTGCTCAATGTCACGACAGTCCCTTGCCAGGTGCCATGTGCAATAACTCCCACTGGTCTTGCCAAGCCTTGCCCCTTGGGTGCATTGACTCCCCATTGTCTTATTGCTCAATGTGATAGTCCCTTGTCAGGTGCCATCTGCATTAACTCCCTATTGCCTTGCCAAGCCTTGACCCTTGGGTGACATCCAGTGCAAAATACAGGTGCCATCTGCATTAACTCCCGCTTATCTTGCCAAGCCTTGCCCCTTGGGTGCATTGACTCCCCATTGTCTTATTGCTCAATGTGATAGTCCTTTGCCAGGTGCCATCTGCATTAACTCCCTATTGTCTTGCCAAGCCTTGACCCTTGGGTGACATCCAGTGCATATTTTGACTCTCATTTGACATAGGAGGTGATGAATTGGCTTCTTGCCTAGTACCCAAATAAAATCCTTCAATGGACTTCAATACAAAGCTTTAATCATGGACATTCTTCATTTGCGCTGTCTCCTTCTACTTCCTCCATGGCGAGCATCCTTAAAAATTCGTGTATATGCAAAATACTTTGATGTGGTATTTTTATTTTTCCTTCTACCTCATATCCCATGCGCTTCTTTGATTTCTTTGCCCTTGAATGCCAAAACACTATGATTGTCTCCGTTGAAACTTGAGAGACCGCTTCATCATTTGGGACCCACTCCTTCATTATACAATTAGTATACAATGTGTTGTTATCCATATTCTCCTTCCTGCCCTTTGGCTCATACCATACTGCTGTAAATGTTGTAGCTCTCCCTTGGTCATCTCTTTGCACATCAACTACTTTTGCAACCCAAAACTTCACATTCTCATATTCATCATCCGATGGCCGAACCACAACAAAACAATCGACCTCTATATCTACTTGTGGCATAAACTCTCTCTTCTTCGGTCCACAATATGGACGTGGGAGTAATGATACAAATTCATTTTCAAAGACTGGAGCTAGGCGCAAATTGTTATGAACATTTGGCCAAAACATATTGCATTCTTCCTTGACATCCTTTGAGCCTCGCATTCTCTCAAGGTCCTTTATTAAATTTCGTGTCTTGTTAATTACAGTGGTAGTGTGTTCTCTCCAAGTAGGCTTCGAATCAGGATATCTCCGGAGCATTTCCTCTTTGTATCTAATAAATGCTTTTAGTCCTTCTATTTCACAGTTAGACCTCTCATTGAATTCTTGTATAGGAGCCCATGTTGGATACCTTTCCTTGCTAGGAATTGAAGTTAAGAGACTGTAAGGTTCTTCAGGTTCCCATTTTGTATCATGAGAATACTGTTGCCATTGCATTACAGGTTTTTCATCTTTAAAAAAAAACGAAAGTAGTGTGGATTGGTATGACCTGTCAATGCATCACCACCCATTTGTATGAAAGGTAGAATGAAGCTCTTCCAATCATACATTCTTTCGAGCCTCTCACATACTGTACTTTCCTTACGACCACCAACTTGCCTGACACATCTTCTTACCAAGTCATCTATTGTCTCCACATCCTTGCATTTAAGCTCCCTTGAGACTGTGCTAAAAACTTGATTGATATCCTCATGTGTATGCCCAACATACAAAAATCCACATTCGACCTCATTGAAGATTCGATGAGCAACTAGCATGGAGCAGAATGCAAACATGAGTACATTCTTATTTTCTCGCCAGCAATTATCAGCTTGTATTCTCAAAGCCGGTGGTAGGCGATCTTTTTGTGCATGTACATTGCGAATTGCCTTCATAATAGATGTTATAACTTGATTGCTATCATGTAGATGCAAGGAATCAATCCATATATCTGCAAAGAACTTAATTCCATGCATTAACACTCCACATAGATGTGTCTTTAGAAAGTGCTTTCCTTGTAATTTAGGTGGAGTGGCAACAAAACGAGGCAATGTTGTTGTATTTTGATCCATGCCATCTACAATAAGGCACATGTAGTCATCGGGATGCGAAATAGCTTGCTCCTTCCAAAATGCATATTTTTGTCTGGAATGTCGAATAAGGTCATGATGAGATTTTCAGATTTTTTTATATAATTCCCTTTGATTTGGACATGTTGCACTCTCAATCGCTCGCTTTAAATCATCACAAACATTGCACTTTGACATTTTTTGCCTCCTTGGGATTTTAACATATCCAAAGTTGTTCTTCCAAAGAGAATACAAAGTATGAGAAGAAGCTACGGCATCCCCTCTTTGCCTTTGCTTTTCTACAATAGAGTCAAATACTTCGAGCTTTGTCAAGCCCATTGGAAGGTGCATTTCAGTGATCGCGTCACCGTTAGGGAGTTTAGTAGATATATGGGGTTGGTAAAGCTTTTTCATGTATGAAGTCTTGCAAAATTGGTGCTGCCCTGATAGTTGAGATTCTTGATTTGGACCTTCCTCTATTACCGTGAATGCTAAATTTGTTGCCGCCCTTTGCCTTGGTGACTAAATCCCAATATGTACCATGGGATAATCCAGTAATATTGCGATATGCCTTATTGCAAATCTTTTTTCCATTTACGAGAGGTTTTACCTTTTGTCTTGAACTTAGCCTTTTATTGCCATTCTGAAGAAAGTAAGAGAGACTTGTGAGAAGGTATTCATTTCTTTCGCTTCCTCTTCTTTGCCACACGTGTCCTCTACATTCCTTGATGTCTGCAAGATCAATGAAGCCCATACATCTTCGCTTGCAACATAGACATCCCAATGCATTTAACATGTTCTCCTCCTTCATTACTCTCTTCCTCTTTGGTTGCTTTTGTGGATCTGCCTGGATTCGCTTTCTCTTCATGCATATGTATGACCGTTTTCGTTCCTCTGCACGTTGTTATCTGTATTTATGCACTTCTTCTCCTCACATTTGTTTGTAACCAAGCATCCATGATTGGTCGTTGCATCCTTGGCCATATCACAATCAAAGTTAAATATTAAATAATCCTCTGTTGATCTCATCCTCGTCTTTAACATACTCTTAGGACCATTCAATGAATTCAATATTCTACGAGAGTATTGAGATTTATCTTGAATCCTTCCAAGCACCATTTGGGGAGTTTGGTCTGCTCTTGGTGGTTGTACTGGATGGATATCCTGGTCCTGGTTGTCTGGGAAGGAAGCATCCTCCTCCAATTGATGCAGCTGTTCTGAGAAGACCACATCACGCCTTACTATTACCTTCTTGGTAACAGGATTATAGAGACGATAACCCTTCGCCTCTTCACTGTAGCCCAAGAAAATACACTTTTGGCTCTTCAGTTCCCATTTGGTCCTATTAGCATCAGAGACATGCACAAAACATTCACATCCAAAAACTCTGAAATGTGCAGCTGAAGGTTTCTTACCGGAAAAGGCCTGCAGTGGAGTCATCCTCCTATTCACAGCCTTCGTGTAGCTACGATTAAGAATGTAAATTGCTGTGTTACATGATTCAGCCCAGAATGTCTTTGGCAAATCTTTCCCTTTCATCTTGAAACTCTTCCACTCTTGAGAGAACATCACTCATGGGGACATCTTGCATGGCTTTCACAAATCCATAAGCTTGATTGACACCAGGTTTGTTAATATGCATGAACTCATCCACACTTGACAAGACATCGCTATTGAAACCTTTGCCCTTCTCACTGTGCAAGAATTCATCCACCCAAGATAAGGCTTCGCTTCTAAAATCATTTTGTTTCTCGGAACCAATGAACTCATCCACTCCAAGTAAGATGTCACTTCTATAATTGAGTACATTGGTGATAGAGCTTGGCACATGGGCACGCTTTTTAGGTCCTTTGATATTGTAGTATACCTTGTCTTTATCATTGAAAACCATGTGCCTCTTTCTCATGTTTAAAAATTGCATGCTCCATCTCATATTCTTGCCTACCTCATAGTAGGGATCACATAAGGATGTTATGTTATCAACCATACCATCATCAGTGACTTTTAGAATCCTCATCTGTGCAAATGACCATTGCTCCACTTGTTCAAATCCCAATACTTCACCTTCTGCTACAGTCTTATTTGCAAATGATCTCATTTGTAAAATGTCCCCTATAGTAAAATCCAAGGTGGTGCACTTTGTATTCTTGATTATGTCTATTGCATAAGTCTCATCTTTGTCCCATGCTATACATGATTTGTTGGATGTATTATAGAGCATAACATCTCCAAGTGTTTCCATATCTCCACATTTATACTTTAGCTCAACATGTGCGCTAAGAATCTTTGATACAGTAACTGCCACCTTATCTTTGCCAAGTCTTCAAAAGTGGCAAACTGAATTGGGATCACTATCATTGATTGTAGCAAATGCAACTACTTCTCTTTTGCTACATAAAATCACATCCATCCCTAGAACAAAATCTATAGCCATCTCCTTTGTGAGAGTCCTTCGCAAGCAAGCTGCAGTAGCAACAATTACATCAATATTAGTCTCTTTGTAATAATCTACTCATTTATTATAATTTTTAATTAGTACTTAATTTATTGGTGAGAGAAGTTATCCGATCAAGTACTCATCAGATGGACATGCCAAGTTATCCTTTGCATGGTCGATCGAGCATTAAATACTACTTTTGCTCTAGTGTCATGCACATCCATAAAAAAACACGATGCTAGGTATGTTATCCGATCAAGTACTTATGGGATGGGTGTGCCACTTTGCATGTAAGTCAATTCCACCTAGTTGAAGGTGCTTTGCATGGTCGATCGAGCATTAAATACCATTTTTGCCTTAGTGTCATGCACAACGTAAAAAAACACGCAGTTAGGTGTGTTATCCGATCAAGTACTTATGCGATGGGAATGCCACTTTGCATGTAAGTCAATTCCACCTAGTTGAAGGTGTGTGCAAAGTATTGTGCCCATCGGATATGCTTTGCATTGTCGATCAAGCATAAAACACCATTTTTGCCTTAGTGTCATGCACAATCATAAAAGAACAGTGTCCTAGGAGTGTGATTCAAACAAGTACTTATCGGATAGGGGCTCCACTTTGCATGCAAGTCTGTTTTAACTAGGTTGAGATGCGTGCAAAGTATTGTAACCATTGGATATGCTTTGCATGGTCGACCGAGCATTAAATACCATTTTTACCTTAGTGTCATGCACATCCGTAAAAAAACACACTGCTAGGTGTATTATCCAATCAAGTACTTATGCGATGGGAATGCCACTTTGCATGTAAGTCAATTCTACCTAGTTGAAGGTGTGTGCAAAGTATTGTGCCCATCGGATATGCTTTGCATTGTTAATCAAGCATAAAACACCGCTTTTGCCTTAGTGTCATGCACAACCATATAAAAACACAGTCCTAGGTGTGTTATTCAAACAAGTACTTATTGGATGGAAGCTCCACTTTGCACACAAGTCCATTTCAACTATGTTGAGGTGCGTGCAAAGTATTATCACCATGGGATGGGGGCTCCACTTTGCACACAAGTCCGTTTCAACTACGTTGTATTGTCACCATCGGATATGCTTTGCATGGTCGATCACACATTATACACCGTTTTTTCCATAGTGATATGCACATCCACAAAAAAAACGCCCTTAGGTGTGTTATCTGACCAAGTACTTATCGGATGGGTATGCCTCTCTGATAACATTTCAATACCACCTAGGTTGAGGCATAGGAAAAGTGTTGTGCCCATCGGATATCCTTTGCATGGTCGATCGAGCATTAAATACTATTTTTGCTCTAGTGTCATGCACATTCGTAAAAAAACACGCTGCTAGGTATGTTATCCGATCAAGCACTTATGGGATGGGCGTGCCACTTTGCATTTAAGTCAATTCCACCTAGTTGAAGGTGTGTGCAAAGTATTGTGCCCATTGGATATGCTTTGCATTGTCAATCAAGCATAAAACACCGTTTTTGGCTGTGTCATGCACAACCATGAAAAAACATGGTCCTAAGTGTATTAATCAAACAAGTACTTATTGGATGGGGGCTCCACTTTGCACAAAAGTCCGTTTCAACTAGGTTGAGATGCGTGCAAAGTATTATCACCATCGGATATGCTCTGCATGGTCGATTACACATTATACAATGTTTTTCCCGTAGTGATATGCACATCCGCAAAAAAACATGCCCTTAGGTATGTTATCTGACCAAGTACTTATCGGAGAAGAACATTTTAATACCACCTAGGTTAAGGCATAGGAAAAGTATTGTGCCCATCGGATATGCTTTGCATGGTCGATCGAGCATTAAATACCATTTTTGCCTTAGTGTCCTGCACATCCGTAAAAAAACACGCTGCGAGGTGTGTTATCCGATCAAGTACTTATGCGATGGGAATGCCACTTTGCATGTAAGTCAATTCCACCTAGTTGAAGGTGTGTGCAAAGTATTGTGCCCATCGGATATGCTTTGCATTGTCGATCATGCATAAAACACCGTTTTTGCCTTAGTGTCATGCACAACCATATAAAAACACAGCCCTAGGTGTGTTATTCAAACAAGTACTTATCGGATGGGGGCTCCACTTTGCACGCAAGTCAATTTCAACTATGTTGAGGTGCGTGCAAAGTATTGTTACCATTGGCTATGCTTTGCATGGTCGATCATGCATTATACACCGTTTTTCCCTAGTGATATGCACATCCACAAAAAAACACGCCCTTAAGTGCATTATCTGACCAAGTACTTATCGGATGGGTGTGCCTCCTTGAGAACATTTCAATACCACATAGGTTGAGGCATAGGAAAAGTGTTGTGCCCATATGATATCCTTTGCATGGTCGATCGAGCATTAAATACTATTTTTGCTCTAGTGTCATGCACATCCGTAAAAAAACACGCTGCTAGGTATGTTATCCGATCAAGCACTTATGGGATGGGCGTGCCACTTTGCATGTAAGTCAATTCCACCTAGTTCAAGGTGTGTGCAAAGTATTGTGCCCATCGGATATGCTTTGCATTGTCGATCAAGCATAAAACACTGTTTTTGCCTTAGTGTCATGCACAACCATGAAAAAACACGGTCCTAGGTGTGTTAATCAAACAAGTACTTATCGGATGGGGGCTCCACTTTGTATGCAAGTCCTTTTCAACTAGATTGAGGTGCGTGCAGAGTATTGTCACCATCAGATATGATTTGCATGGCCGATCACGCATTATACACCTTTTTTCCCCTAGTCATATGCACATCCGTAAAAGAACACGCCCTTAGGTGTGTTATCTGACCAAGTACTTATCAGATGGGTGTGTCTCTTTTAGAACATTTCAATACCACCTAGGTTGAGGCATAGGAAAAGTGTTGTGCCCATCCGATATCCTTTGCATGGTCAATCGAGCATTAAATACTATTTTTGCTCTAGCGTCATGCACATCTGAAAAAACACATTGCTAGGTATCTTATCTGATCAAGCACTTATGGGACGGGCGTGCCACTTTGCATGTAAGTCAATTCAACCTAGTTGAAGGTGTGTGCAAAGTATTGTGCCCATCAGATATGCTTTGCATTGTCGATCAAGCATAAAACTCCGTTTTTGCCTTAGTGTCATGCACAACCATAAAAAAACACGGTCCTAGGTGTGTTAATCAAACAAGTACTTATCGAATGGGGGCTCCACTTTGCACGCAAGTCCGTTTCAACTAGGTTGAGATGCGTGCAAAGTATTGTCACCATCGGATATGCTCTGCATGGTCGATTACGCATTATACAACGTTTTTCCGGTAGTGATATGCACATCCGTAAAAAAACACGCCCTTAGTATGTTATCTGACCAAGTACTTATCGGATGGGTGTGTCTCTTTGAGAACATTTCAATACCACATAGGTTAAGGCATAGAAAAAGTATTGTGCCCATTGGATATGCTTTGCATGGTCGATCGAGCATTAAATACCATTTTTACCTTAGTATCATGCACATCCATAAAAAAACACGCTGCTAGGTGTGTTATCTGATCAAGTACTTGTGCGATGGAAATGCCACTTTGCATGTAATTCAATTCCCCCTAGTTGAAGGTGTGTGCAAAGTATTGTGCCCATCGAATATGCTTTGCATTGTGGATCAAGCATAAAACACCGTTTTTACCTTAGTGTCATGCACAACCATATAAAAACACGGTCCTAGGTGTGTTATTCAAACAAGTACTTATCGGATGGGGGCTCCACTTTGCACGCAAGTCCGTTTCAACTAGGTTGAGGTGCATGCAAAGTATTGTCACCATCGGATATGCTTTGCATGGCCGATCATGCATTATACACCGTTTTTTCCCTAGTGATATGCACATCCGTAAAAAAACACGCCCTTAGGTGTATTAGCTGACCAAGTACTTATCGGATGGGTGTGCCTCTTTGAGAACATTTCAATACCACCTAGGTTGCGGTGTAGGAAAAGTGTT
Source organism: Dipteris shenzhenensis (assembly GCF_047967505.1). Lineage (NCBI taxonomy): Eukaryota > Viridiplantae > Streptophyta > Polypodiopsida > Gleicheniales > Dipteridaceae > Dipteris > Dipteris shenzhenensis. The sequence continues at coordinate 56,182,275 of NC_141599.1, forward strand.
GTGCCCATCGGATATCCTTTGCATGGTCGATCGAGCATTAAATACTATTTTTGCTCTAGTGTCATGCACATCCGTAAAAAAACATGCTGCTAGGTATGTTATCCGATCAAGCACTTATGGGATGGGCGTGCCACTTTGCATGTAAGTTAATTCCACATAGTTGAAGGTGTGTGCAAAGTATTGTGCCCATCGGATATGCTTTGCATTGTTGATCAAGCATAAAACACCGTTTTTACCTTAGTGTCAAGCACATTTGTAAAAAAACACGGTCCTAGGTGTGTTATCGGATCAAGTACTTATCTAACTGACACGCCACTTTTCATGCAACTCAATAACACCTAGTTTGAGGTGGGTGCAAAGTATTGTGCCCATCGGATGTACTTTGCATGGTATATCACGTATTAAACTCCGTTTGTGCATCAATGTCATGCACAACCATAAAAAAACACGCTTTTAGGTGTGTTATCCGAGCAACTGCTTATCAGATGGGTGTACCACTTTGCATGCAATGCAATACCATAATTTTTGAGACTCATGCAAAGTATTGTGCCCATCGGATATGCTTTGCATTGTCGAACAAGCATTAAACACTATCTTAGCCTTAGTGTCATGCACAACCGTCAAAAAACGCGGTCCTAGATGTGTTATTCGACAAAGTACTTATGGGATGGGCATGCCACTTTGCATGTAAGTCAATAATACCTAGGTTGAGATGTGTGCAAAGTATTGTGATGATCGGATATGCGTTGCATTGTCGATTAAGCATAAAACATCATTTTTGCCTTAGTGTCATGGACAACAACCAATAAAAAACATGGTCCTAGGTGTGATATTCTAAAAAGTACTTGTGAGATGGGGGAGCCACTTTGCAAGAAAGTCAATTTCAACTAGGTTGATGTGTGTGCACAGTATTGTGTCTATCGGTTATGCTTTGCATGGGGGATCACACATTATACAGCGTTTTCCCCCTAGTGTTATGCACATCTGTCAAAGAACACGCTCTTAGGTGTATTATCATACCAAGTACTTATTGAATGGGCATTCCACTTTGCATGGAACACCATACCACTGCTTTTGAGGCACGTGCAAAGTATTATGCCCATCGGATATGCTTTACATGGTAGATTGAGTATTAAATACCGTTTTTGCCTTGGTGTCATGTACAACTGTCAAAAAACACGATCCTAGGTGTATTTTTCAAACAAGTACTTATCGGATGGGGATGCCACTTTGCACACAAGTCAATACTACCTAGGTTGAGGAACGTGCAAAGTCTTGTGTCCATTGGATATGCTTTGCATAGTTGATCGCACATTATACACCATTTTGTTCCTAGTGTTATGTACAATTGTCATAAAATACATTTGGAGGTGTGTTATCCGAACAAGTACTTATGGGATGGGTGCACCACTTTGTATGCAAGTCAATACGACCTAGGTTGAGGCGTGTACAAAGTTTGCGATAATATTAGAAAATTCTCGGGTATGTGTATATGTGTGTGTGTGTGCAAACAATTTTGATACAACAAAGTAAACACCTAGTGCACAAATTATGCACTTCATACCTTGAGTATTGTGTCAAAATAAAAGCTGAAATAAGCTTGTTGATGAGGATAAATACGCCCTTGTAAATACGCCCTTGAATAAAAGCACAGTTGTTGTATGACCACAATAGGATCGCTTTGACACGTGTGATTTTGCCCACATGTAAATTTGCAAATAGTATAAAAAATCATATAATAATATATTAATAGTTTGCAAAGGTGTATAGCAAGTGAGTAATGGGAGGTCGAGGGAGGGAGGGGATGGAGGGGCGGGGGGGGTCGAGGGAAGGAGGGGATGGAGGGGCGGGGGGGGTCGAGGGAGGGAGGGGATGGAGGGGGGGTTCCTGGCAGCCGCGGTCGCTAGGACGGGAGGGAGGGGAGGGAGGGGGGGGTCGAGGGAGGGAGGGGATGGAGGGGGGGGCGGGGAAGGAGGGGATGGAGGGGGGGGAGGGGGGTCCAAGACACCAGGGAGGGGAGGGAGGGGAGGGAGAGGCAGGGGACAGGGTCGAGGGAGGGAGGGGATAGAGGGGGGGGTCTTGGCGGCTACGGTCGCCAGGACGGGAGGGAGGGGCGGGGGGGGTCAAGGGAGGGAGGGGATGGAGGGGCCGGGGGGGTCCAGGGAGGGAGGGGATGGAGGGGGGCAGGGGGGTCCTCACGGCCACGGTCGCCAGGACGCCAGGGAGGGGAGGGGAGGGAGGGAGGGGCGGGGGGGGGGGGGTCGAGGGAGGGAGGGGATGGAGGGGGGAAGCCCTAGCGATCGCGGCCGCCAGGGAGGGGATGGAGGGGGGGGATGGAGGGAGTGAGGGGATGGAGGGGGGAGGGGATGGAGGGAGCGAGGGAGGGAGGCGATGGAGGGGGGCGGGGGGTCCTAGCGACCACGGTTGCCAGGGAGGGGATGGAGGGGGGGGGGATGGAGGGGGGAGTCAAGTTCAATTTCAAGTTAATAGTTACGTGCTCGATGAAACGGAAAGGCTACTTGCCACAACCTAGTTGTCCACAAAGCTGCTCTCCATATCTTTGATACTGCATTGCCTACCTGCCATTCGTCCTCCCCTGCTCCCTTGTTAGCCATCCCCTCCATGCTTAGCCAGCCCCTTTCATGCCTTAGCCACCTCTCAACTTAGGAGAGTGCTAACCCTGGGGGTATTGGTTTCGAGACTCTTGGGAAGGGAGACAGGGGGTGCGCTAAGAGACGAGAGGGGGAGGGAGGGGGAGGATGGGTGGGTTGAGCAGAGGATAGAGGGGGAGGCGGAGACGGAAGAGAGGGGAGGAGAGTGATACAAAAGAGAGGGGGTGGGCTAAGAGATGGCAAGGGAGAGAGGGACAGAGCCATCAAAGGAGAACGAGATAGGGAGTAGAGCGAGACGGAAGAGAGAGGGGGAGGTACTAAGGGAGAGGCTGAGAGGGTCCTGCATCCCACATTTTTTTGTGACTGAAGATGACAACGACCCCAAAGCTCCTGACTGGATTGATATGGTGTCTATGATAGGATTGGTTGCAAGGTGCACCATGAATACTACGAAACTGATGGAGAGGCGAAGTGAGGGAGAGGCTTAGCAAGAGAGCACGACAATCTTTTTGAGTATGGATATTATGTTCAATCTCTAATTGGTTGTATGTGAAAATTACATATAGATTATTAAATACAAAATTTTCAAAACGGGCAACCATTAGGTAGCTATATAGAGTAGAATGTATCCAATTGTACAAATTCAATTTTCTATATAGACTAGAATATATGCAATCGTACAAATTCAATTTTTTCTTGATCTTAAGTCCAAAATTCTACAATGAATATAAAACAGGAAAAGGAAGAGAAGAAAATGAGCTAACAAACAACAAAATGTAGACATATTCAGCAAGGAAAGCAATGCTTATGCCGTCATTAGTGCCCAAGCATAAGAAGCTATACTAGGTTTCCAAAGCCCTGCAAAGTCTTGGGAAAACCCAATGCTGACTAAAAAATTGTCAAATAAACAAAAGGAAAATATAACAAGAAATAAAGAAGGAAGGAAGAAAGTCACTAAGCAAAAATAAACAAACAAATCAAGAAACAAGAGAGACAAATAAAATCTCTCTTTCTCTCTCTCTCTCTCTCTCACACACACACACACACACATACACACACACACACACACTATGGTTGAAAGAAAGAAAATGAATTATTTAAAACATAAACAAGATGAATGATATTTAATCATTCATAAGACTTGCCTAAGATTTATAAAAGCAAACAAAAAGAAATCCACTGGAAATGGTGTGGAGGAAGACTACACGAGATCAAGAGAGGAGAGAGAGAGAGAGAGAGAGAGAGAGAGAGAGAGAGAGAGAGAGAGGTGTTGGAAAAAAGGTGGAGATGGTGCATAGGAAGACTTGAGGAGAGAAAGAAGGGGGGAGAGAGAGAGAGAGAGAGAGAGAGAGAGAGAGAGAAAGTCAACCACTTTAAAGTATGAATTCATGAAGAGAAGCCACATATCAACATATTGTCCAATAGGAAAAATGCACTTGCCAAAATTCTAAAAACGCCTAATTTCTGCTTTGTCCAAATTGGAGGCAGTCGATAGAGCGAGCGAGGAAAAGCGAGCGGGCCCAAAAAAGCGAGCAAGCTTTTCCACAATTTCCTTATCGAGGTACTCAACATAGCTTTGTGGAAATCACTATTTGGGAAGATTCTCGAAAATAAAACATATGTTACTATGTGTAACTATACCAATATTGCGAATTATAGTCTACCTTAACTTCCAATTAGAGCCATACTCACATTATGCAACAATAGTATGTGGGTTTGAAAGAAATCGAATTTCCACTCCAAAGCGGATTCCATTACTGATACAACAATTCTTTTGCATTTGAAATGGGTCTTATTATCAAAGTCCTTCAATAATCAAAACAAATGTGTTGCTTGATATGTTGAACTTAGTAACGTAAACATCACTTCACCCATATGCGGGGAAAAAAAATTGTCTGTAAACTTCATAGCATGGGATTGCATCAGCACTTATGACATTCAAAATGGTTCTTCTTATTAAAAGTGTTATCAACCATGAAAGATAATGTTTAAAATAGTTCACCCGTATGTTGAAAAACCCAAGTGTCATTTATGACATTCAAAATTGTTCTTGCAACCATCCTGTAGTTCCTAGAGATTTTGCCCATACTTCCAACCCCTTCCCTTCAACCACTAAGAGGTATCTAATAGTTTTATAGAGCACTTAAGATATCATCACCTCCTAATACAAAACCATTATTACTATTTGTTGTTTGTATGTATGTATGTATGTATATATATGCATGTACATACATACATACATACATACATACATACACACACACACACACACACACATATATATATATATATATATATGTGTGTGTGTGTGTGTGTGTGTGTGTATGTATGTATGTATGTATGTATGTATGTATATATATATATGTATGTATGTATGTATGTATGTATATGTTGATGCATATTTGTATGTATACGTTGATGCATATTTGTATGTATGTATATATGTATGTATGTATGTATACGTTGATGCATATTTGTATATATTGATGTATATATTAATGCATACAATTTGGATATATGGAAAAAATGGACATGAAAATCATCTAAATTGGCTCTTGCCATTTGATTTGATATATCACATGACCCCATTTGGATTTGTAAGTCCAAAGATATGGGGTCCTACTTTTAGGGCCTGAATGCCTGAAATAGGCAGTGCGTTAATTCATGCATTTAGGCCTCAAAAGTAGGACCCCATTGGCAACACAATGGGGTCCTACTTTTGAGGCCTAAATGCATGAAATAGGCAGCGCGTTAACGCGCTGCCTATTTTAGGCATTCAGACCCTAAAAGTAGCACCCCATATCTTTGGACTTGCATATCCGAATGGGGTCATGTCATATATCAAATTGAATGGCAAGATCCAATTTAGATGGTTTTCATGTCCATTTTCTCCATCAACTAAGACTATATTCATCAAATAATGTTGTTTATCAATTTTTGGCATACTCCCCCCAAAATCAAGACCCCCATTTTGCTATATGTATGTAAGTGTGTATATATGTATGTATATACATACATATATATCTATATGTGTATATATATATATGTGTGTGTGTGTGTGTGTACACACACATGTATGTATGTATGTATGTATGTATCTATATATATATACATACATACATACATACATATGTATATATTGATGCGTATCTTGATGTATATATTTATGCATACTTTATTGATTGATGGAGAAAATAGGCATGAAAAACATCTAAATTGGCTCTTGCCATTCGATTTGATATAGGACATGATCCCATTGGGATTTGTAAGTCCAAAGATACGGGGTCCTACTTTTACTGAATTCCTGAAATAGGTAGCTTGTCAATGTGCTGCCTATTTCATGCATTTAGGCCTCAAAAGTAGGACCTCATTTGGTCCTACATGGGGTCCTACTTTTGAGGCCTAAATGTATGAAATAGGCAGCGCATTGACGCACTGCCTATTTTAGGCATTCAAGCCCTAAAAGTAAGACCCCGTATCTTTGGAATTACAAATCCAAATGGGGTCATGTCATCAAATCAAATGGCAAGAGCCAATTTAGATGTTTTCATGCCTATTTTATTAATTTAATAAAGCTATATGCATCAAATAATGTTGTTTATCAATTTTTGGCATACACCCCCAAAATCAAGACCCCCATTGGAAAGAAAGTTAAGGAACACAAGTGCTTGTTCTTATGTTCAGGAGACATTAAAAAAGAGGCCTGGTAGCCCAAAAATGGTAGCGCATCAATGCGCTATCATTTTTTGGTTTCCAGGTCTCTTTTTTGTTGTCTCACGAGCATACATATGGAGGTTATTATACAATATAACTAAGAAGTAGTATTGAAGTAGTTCTACAATTTGGATGCATTAAGAGCATTCATATAGCAAGGAAGAATATAATAATTGATTACATTTTTTTTCAATACATATTGCTAGTGAGACTACCAAAAAGAGACTCTACCCCTCATGATGTCTCTAGATACATAATATGAGATTGCTTGATGCTTGGATTGCAGCTGGAAACGTTGCATGGGCAAAGCCACTATATGCCTCAAGTGTTGGAAATTGATGTATGGCTCAAGTGCTAGAATGTGCAAATCATGGCCAAAATCAAGACCCCTTAGAGATTCCATGAGGGCTATCCTTTTACTACTACACTAGTCACCTTTAGTCGAGGGCAGAACCATTCGTCATCATAGGCAGCAAGTTCATGGGACCCCATCCCATGATCCAAGGCATTATTCAAAGATAAAGTATTTCTGACCATTCCCAAATTGAGTTTGCCAATTCCTAATCTGATTGATTTCATTTACTGGACTTGCAATGCTTGCAAAGCCCTTGCTTAAGCTTGAATGAGCCTCTTGATTTTGGGGGTATAATGGTCAAAAATGGCTTAACACGCCCAAAATTAAGAGGCTCATTCAAGCTTAAGCAAGGGCTTTGCACATCTTGTTTTTGGGTGGCAAAAGCATGAAAAATGACAGCGCATTAAGGTGTTGCCATTCTTATGCTTCCCCCCTCCAAAAACAAGACCCCCAAGCTATTCATTGGAGACACCAAAATGAGGAGAAGGATGACGTGAGGAGTAGAGGAGCTGGCCAATGAGGGGAGGGACAGCTTTGGAATTGCCAGCAACAAGCATGATGCAAGGAGGTGAGAAGGCAAAGAAGCAAGAAGGTGAGGAGGTGAGGAAGCAAGGAGGTGAGGAGGCAAGAGGCAATCTTGAAGAGGGCAACAAGAGGGTGGAGGTGGCCGAAAGAGTAAGCAGGAAAGGGAGGGATGGAGATTGCTTGTAGGAAATGCTACAAATGCCATTTTTTGGTGTGTGTTTTGCAGCATGAAATTTTTATGGCATTTTTCTTTTAAAAAATACAACATTGTTGTGATTAATTGTGCTACAAACAACTCAAGCCGTAAAGCACCATGGATTAGTACAACAATATACATCACAAATGGATGCATACACTCATATACATCACTGATGGATGCATACACTTATACTCACATCAATTTCCAATATTGTATTAGATGGACCCTTAGCATATATGTGTGCATAGAAGACCATTTCCTACATTGATCCCTGATTTCATAGTTAAATTATTCCCTTTCTCACATTCTAACATGTGAAGATTTAATGTACATGCATTATGGGCACATTATATTGCAGTTTATGACTAACTTTTTTTATGAATGCATGATACTTGTATATGGTCAAGGAAGGTATATTATCATTTTTGAATGACAACATTACTCTATGCTCCATTTTATCCTATATTAGAAACTATGATCACTAGATATTACATAAATGTATTGCTCTATTATATCCTATACTAAAAACTATTTTGACCCAAATACATAATGCCAATTGAGGTTAGTACTCATGACAAGTGATGAAAACAATCTAATGGTATGAATGAGATCTTGTAAATTTTGGATATGTAATATGGGTACTATGTTGATTGAGCTATTTTTCTAAGGGAATATTTTTAACTTAATTACTAAATACATACTTACAATGGTGACCTGATTCCCATCTATATGTATAATCAAGTTTTACTTTGTGTTAAAAAAAAAGCTTTTGCATAAGGTTGAAATTCGAATAGTATTTATATTTGTTTAAGACTACCCATTGAGCTAGCTCCTATCCTTATATTGAACATGATAATGTTCATAAAGATTTTATGAATACAAATAGATAGCATTGGCTCTCTTTTTAGTGGTTGGGAATGAACCCTAAAAGTACCCTAAAATGACTATGTATTCCCTTATTTCTAGCATGGAAGTGATCATGGTAGAGTGGCATAATCCCTATTTTGCTTTTTTCATAGTTCTTTTGCTACTCATGGTTGGCGGATACACCACGGCATAGATCCGAATAGATATTTGGTTTTTTGCTTCAACTTGCTTGACTAGACTTTCCTTGATGATTGTTCGATTGTGCATGATGAGTAGTCACTGACTTATTTGATGCATTAAGTGTAATGTTTTCCTTAAAGTTTTTCATACTACAGGATACGAGTTTGCTTATATGGGTGGAAATAGAAGCTTGTTAATGCCTGGTGCATATTTTCCGTTAGATGCAGTAGGATACTAGTTACAGAGTGTCTTTGCCAATTATTTCACTTGAATCATGCTCCTCTTATGCTTGAGTTTGTGGTCATGTATTAAGTTTAACATAATAGTCTACATGATACTGGATGAGCACTCAGCATAGTGGTTAGATGCATTCATTTCTAGTTCCGATAGAACTATCATTCAGACATTGGTCATAATAGAAGTATGGAGGGCTAAAATCCTTTTTTGGCTCCCTAAGTTTTTTAAAGCATGGTATTGTCCAGATTACATAGGTATTTTCACTAAGCAAAATTAATCCTTATGATGAAAATGTGTTTTTTTTCTTTTGACATAGTTAGTTCTATTTCCATGTTTTTGGATCGAATGTATGGATGATCTTCTACAAGCATAAAAGACATGATATGTATATGTAGCACATGATCATGTTTTCATATTTTCAGTCATATATTCTACCTTGTGATCTATCATTATCTTGCTGTGTGGATGTTCAATCTGAGTAGTGTTTGCTTTTTTTATTGCAAATTTTATGTATTGTTGTGTCTCTACCTCTCCACAACGACTCAAATTGATAGTATGGGGATGAAAGAAAAGTTTTGGGCATGCCTTCATTGTTGGAATATGTTTAATTTGCTTATGATCACATCAATTGTTCCAATGATATTGAGAGGAATAAGATGCTGGATGAGGTTCTCGCTCGCTTGAAACCTATTTAATCTTGCTCGCTTATTTGGGGCTGCTCGCTTTTCTCTGCTCGCTTTTTAGTAATCCTCTCCAAATTTCATCGTTGCTAAAGCTACCCCCAAGGGGCAAGCCAAAAACTAAAGGAATCAATTACACTTATGTACCGCTTTTTACAATGATGCAATATAAAATCCCTTACTTAGAAAGCACATGCATACTCAATTTAACTCTTTTCGATTAACATAATGTACAATTAGTTTGTTGTCTTGTGCTCTCCTTCCTTCCCCAGATTGTGCCCTCTCTCCCAATCACCTATAATTAGTTTCTTGTCTTGTTCTCTCTACCAATCAACTACAAATTTCGTCAATGAGCCTCATTTGAAAATGCTTCTTGTTGAAAAAACAGATGGCCAATTGCATCTGTTTTTTCAAAAGATCTCTCCATTACGAACATCATTTGGGCACGCTTGCTGGCTTATTCACATAGCATCCAAGCGATATCCTGACAGACATACTTGTAATAAGGAAACCTTGGACACCTTGAACAGCCTTAGTACCTCGCCGTGATCTCATTGCAAAGAATGCCAAAATAGAATGCAATGAAAGCTTAAATAGTTCCAGGAGGCCGTTGAAAGTGCATGACTTTGTGTCTGATAAGTAAAAACAAAAGCATAATCTTGCGCAACTCTCAATGCTCATTTAAGCATTCTTTGTGAGAAGTACATTAAATCCTCGGTCATTATCTCTCATCATCACAGCTTTTTACCTTTAAAAGGTTATTCTCTCCAACACCCAGCCTGACCTTGCCCGCCGGCCCTAGTTAATGCAAATCAGTATGGTAGAATTTAAAAACATACTAGAAATGGCAAAGAGAGTAACCCGTAGCTACGAAATTTTTCTTTGCAGAAATGTAACTCTCGTATTGTCACCAGAAACATAAGAAAGCATCCAAGAGAGTACTTCAAATCTCAGAAATAAGACTTTCTTGTTAGCCATTAGTACCATTTGGGCTCACCAAGTTCGTATGTTCCATGAAATTTCCCTTGACAAAACTCAGTGGTTGTGCTGAAGTTTGAACCTCCAATTTAATTCTTACATTGACTGAGTGTGCTGTCAATGCCTGCAGCATATGGCTCATTTTGTAGCCTATTTCCCTCCTCTTGAACACAAACAAGGAAATGCTCAGTTCTTTGATTGATATCTACTTCTAGATTTTCTGTCCTTACCTTCTTGATTATCCATTTATAAGAGCTACCAATTGGAGCTGAGGCCCCTCACACATTTCCTTTCAAAAAATGCTTATCAGCGAGCAGCTTCAGCTACAGACTTTGTGCCTAAGCTCTGCAATGCTGATCATACTACCAGTCCTGCGGTGAATTTGGTGTGGCCCTTGACAGTACTGCACTCCTAGAAGCTGAGATATATCACTGAAAAAGAAATCTGCTTTAAGGATAAGAATGCTTGAGGATGTTCAATACAAGATGCACCAAAGATTGAGAGCCTGTTTTTGTTCCTGTTGAGGTCTGAAACTTGAGCATAAAAGTTACCTTTTTTACAGGCAACTCAAGTTTCTTCACGATGCACCTTCACTTACCTTAAAAGGGGAAGCCTTAGAAAACAAGCGAGCAAACACTGCAATCTTCAGTTCATGTGCCTTGACCTGTTAGCTGCATGTACAAGCATATTTCCAAACGGCGGCAATAATGTTCCTGGATCCTTCCACCAAAATTTATCCCTCATCGAGAACATAATCTTCTTGAAACAAACTGCTCACCTCTCACTGTATGCCCCATTCTACAATTTGTTCTGTAAAATTGAGGTTACTAGCCATACAATCATAGTAACATTGATCATAGCTAGCATCCCTCCCAGGAACACCATTAGGATCTTCTATCCCAACAGCAAAACGACGTGGAAGAATCAAATGCCTTTTCTTGCGTTCTACCCCCACCCTTGCTGCATCTATCTCTGCATGTATTCCCTTCAGGAAACCAGTAAATGATGTCTCAAAATCATGAAAGTAGTTCAGAATCGAGAGATTACCGGAAAAGCTTCCAATAGCAAGAAGTTCCATGAACCTTTGAGTCTCTGAAGGGCTCTTTTTGGCCATCAGTGAAACTGCTGCCTCTACATCACTCCATGTTAATCCTGATAAAGTAGCATATTTAGATTGGCTCTTTTTGGCCATCATTGCAACCACTGTCTCTATATCATCAGAAGTTAGGTTTGATAAAGCGACGTCTTCCAAAGTTTGTTTGGCATCAAGGTAAGCCCAGTTCATGAAGTAAGTGATAAGAGTCGACTTATATCGTGTAGTCCTATCCAAAAGAGGTCCCCAATCGTGGAGGACAGGTTTGATGCCACCATAGTTGCTGTCTGCTATGTTTGAGGTATCCACACAGTGTAGCCTAATGTTCCGATTCTTCAGATAATCTGCCAATTGAGATGCATCCTTGCAAGAGAGCTTTAAATGCAATTTGCATGTCTGCAGCTTGTGCATAAATGTTGCAAGTTTCTCCCGAAGATGGAAAAAGAGACACCCAATCAGATCAGAACAAGGAGCTCCATGCGTCGAAGCTGTAGCTAACATACTTGAGATACTCCACCCGTTAAGTGGATTTGCACATCCACTCATCATCCAGCCAGCTGATGGATCAAGAAGAAACTTATTTGGAACGTTGTGGTGTCCATGGTATGCACCAAACGGAAGAAGCAAGCCGTGCTCCTGAAATACTTTCAAAACCACTTGATGTGAAGGGCGAAGGCAAGCCAATTTGTGATCAAATTTGCCAGCAGATGGTCCCGAGTTAAGCTTGTCCATGCGAGACTTCAAGGCAGACTGGATGGACCACCTGTTGGCACTCATGCGGGCCAACAACATCCATATTTCTGCTCCATCCTCCAAGCTTAAAGTTGAACCATGAGAACGCTTGAAATGGGCACAGAATTCCCCAAGTCTATCCTGCCGTACTGTGTTATTTAGAACATCTACGACAACGCCGTCTATAACAATACTCTGAGACGCTGTCATGGCAGCAGAGTACCACAAAGCAATCACTGCATCAATAGCTTTATAGTCATATGCTTGAAGCAATTTCAGCATCAAGAAATTCCTTGCCACAACTGTAGGATCATGATCATTTATATATATTATTGCCTCCCCTGAAAACGTGTCAGGTAGCTGACAAACTGTCTCTATAACATTTCGCAAATCTCCACTCGCAGCAAAGCATAAACGCACTTTTTGCGGAATGCCAACACCCCTGGCAAGTTTGCCAAGTATACCATATGCAGGCACATTACCCCATAAAAACTCTGAATTTATTCCCAAAGCTGGTCTATTTGGTGGTGAATGGACAGAAGCTGACGTTTTTGCCGCAGGTACACAATAGCGCTTATGATTCTTGACGTTCTCTTCTTTGCACTGAAAACTGCAATATTTCACAAGGCTGCAAGATCTACATGAAATAACTCCAGGATTACAGCAGAAAAAAGCTTCTGCGGCACTCCAGTTTGCACAAGGATTGCTACAGAGCATAGAACCGTGAGTTCCAGAGCCTAAGCTCCGCTCACACTCATTGATACTGTGACGGAGTATTTGTTCTGCCAGCGTAGCCTTATCCACTTTGAGATCCCGGGCCATTTCAGATAAGTCATCAACAACACTCTCGGAATAGTCTGAAAAAGGACACATCCTCGCTAAACACCATCTCCTACTAGTGGCATTTGGGATCCTGGATGTCTGACATACCTGAACATAACTTATTAGGAGCCTCATATATGTAGCCAGGGTAGCACTCACCATCTCTCATACGGGGTACTACGTTGACTAAACGAAAAACAACTTTACGATGGCCAGGTGCGAGCCGAGCAAAGCACACGTTCATTTTGGTGCATGAGGTCCGGCCAAGACAATCTCACCTACCATGACGTATCTGAACTCGGTCCCTAACTTTTCGAGCTAGAGTTTGGGATCCTTGTTTGCTTGGCCTCCTTACGGCTCTCGAGCTCCCACATTACATCTGATATGAAGCATGATGGATTGCCTCCATACCTAGGGGTGCAATACAGCAATACGCCCAAAGGAAGAAGGAGCCATATTTAATAGGGCCGTCCCCATAGCATTCTCCTACATTAGATGCAAACTAGCTTGGGAAGACAATTTGGGGGGTGCATAGGATACTCCCTAGACCTCCTATGTAAAATGCAAATTGGCTGAGGGTCTCTTGCCTGTAGTGAGGGGGGGCAAAGGATTTCAATCGGCTGTGAACCGGTTTTGGCAAACGGCATAGGGACACCTTCCCTCCATCGAACCACCCATCTAACAGGCACCCTGCAAAGATGGGGTGCCTCTTGACCAAGGCTATGGGGACGACCTTGAGGGGGGGGGAGAGGGCAGGGGTGTAAAGCGGAGAGTGAATGATGAAGAAGTCCGAGGGTAAGAATTCAAAACCCTTTTACAACATTTTTAGGCAGGTAGCATTGTGGAATGAAAAGAAATTCTAGCTTATGGTTACGCCACGTGTTCACTTAAGAAGCCTTGGATTTACACTAATCCAAGGGTTATAGAATTTGGCAACTACTTCCTAGGTTTTCAATACATATCGTTGCCATCTTTACGGATTTCTTCGCAGCCATCTGCTCTACCCTTTGCTTCCCCCTCTCTCGCCATTCCCGAAGTCACTAGATAGCACACAAGATTGCCAATCGAGGAAAATTAAGGTAAGCTTGTGCGATGAAACCAAATTTGGTCGGCAGCCCTCTTCGCCATTTGTTTCCTTTCCCCCTTGTGTTTCTTTTTTTTTTCCAAGAAATAGACTTCTATTAAGTAGGAGAAAAAACCCGCGAGAGTAAGCTCAAAGCGGAATACATCATGAAATCATGAGGATAAATAAAACCCCCTCAAAGTGAGGTGGAAAACAACCAAGGCTGAGGCTGAAAGTGCCACCTCAACCCTATAAGAGTCTCAGAGAAGAAAGGAGAATCCTTCCATTCCTTGAACAAAGAAGCCTTCCTAGCTAAGGCTGGACGGGAGTCTCCTTGCATACTCATCCATATGGCCATCAAAGTATGTACGATGTCTATCCAGATACTAGCCAAAGCGTGCGAGGGATGAACTTGAGTACCCTCCATAGCCTCTATGCATCTGGCTCTCTAGATATGCCAAGATGCTATGCTCCCCCCTTGTGTTTCCATATCCCCGCTTTGCGAACTCCTCAGGTTTCATCATGTTAGTTTGCAGGCCTGAACTTTTCTCACGTAGTAGAGTCTCTGGGTAGATATGACCCACCGCACAACGATTGTGTGCTCCCTCTTCTCTCGAAGCTCTCGGGTTACTCCTCACGAGCATAGGGGGATCCTAGTAGCGTGAACTTTACCTTAATTTTTTGAAGAGCATTCGTGTGAGGGGTGATCATGTATAGTCAAGAGTAGGACAATTCATATTGTGTACTTATTGGTGTGTCATTCTACTTGTGGCAGCATGACTAACTGAATAGCGGTTCTCATGGATAGTTTTCCAATATAGATAATAATAGCCCATGATGAAATTTGGGGATGGGGAATGGAGCAGTATTTTGAATATGGAGATCATACTATTGGCTCGAGTTCCAAGCGATTAAAAGGTGAGTTTAAGAGCTAAATGTCTGATGATTGCGTTTCTTGACTTCCTCAAATTCTAGTCGATATGTCAAAAGAGCAATGAAATGCTACATCAATAGTCTGTGGAGACTCATCAGAATCCATGGACAAGCCAGATGAAGAATAAGCCATTTGAGTGGTTGTGATAGCTCTAAATAGATGCTCAACTTGATACAAACTATTCATCCTTATGCAAAGTGCAAACATCTACATGCATGCTATTTGCTCTCTAGGTCCTAGATTTTCTTTTGGACTTCCAAGTTTCCACAATGTACATGCCCATTTGCTTCGGATGCAATTCAAAAACAATGTAGAGATTCTATAGTGAATCAACCTTCACAGGAGGAACAATAGAAAATCGTAGTGGTGGTAGCTAAGGTGTGAAGATCATGCTTCATTGAAACTTTGTCAGCAGAGGATAGTGACATAAATCTTATATTCGTGTAACTCTAATTTCACGGCATCGACGAAGTGCACTAGCATTGAGAAGAGTAATTTATTGATTTCCTATTTGTGTATGTGTATTCGCCGATGGCCTACACCTGACGATGATGCTGGGGACCTTATGAACACAGTACTACGACTGAGGCAATGCTTCCTTGCTCTCATCGACGGCATGAACCATAGAAGTTGATCACTAGGATGATGTAAAAAAAATGCAATATTTGTAGGTTTTTCAAATTGCTTCCCTTTCAAAAATTGAAAAACTCTCACTCTTCTCCAAAGGTGCGAGGACAGACTATCTGCATGTTGTTTGCGAGCTTCATTATTGGAGGGGGCGAGTAGTTATATTATAGGATAGTCAATGCAAAGGTACTATTGCCTCTATGCCAACATGGACCTAGGTAGCACAGAATGTGTGTATAGAAATGTGTGTATAGAGTAGCGGCAAATCTTTGCTTGTACTTGCATAAGGCTAGGGATAATCTCCCTTAGCAATCCAACTTGCATGTTCTACATGCAAGTTCTACATACGATTCCTACATGCAACATGCGAGTTCTACATGCAACACCTATATGCAAGATGCAAACTCTACTTGCAACAACTCATACATGCATGTTCTACATGCAAGTCCTACATGTGATTCCTATATGCATGTTCTACATGCAAGTCCTACATGCGAGTTCTACATGTGAGTTCTACATGCAACATGCAACTTGCAACTCCTACATGCAACTTCTATATGCAAGTTCTACATGTAGAGAAAGAATGTCTTACAAATCCTACATGTCGAGAGAGAATCTCTCCAACTTATATAAATACCCCATAATGGAATGAAGCCCACACTCTTTGGGGCATTGTGTTGAGTTCTACTTTGGTATTCCAAGCAATTGTCTCAAGTGTCCATGTTTCCTTGCCACACATGCATGCACTATGTTTGCTTACCACATTAAGCCTACATCTCTCACCAAAATACGACTTCGAGGTCCTAAGCTACACTTATACTACAAATGACAACACCGATATATTTGTAGCAAAAAGCCTCGGGACCCTGCATACTGAGATTACTTTGCTTTTCCTATAGAAGCCGTGGGAAAGAGCCAACATTTGGCACTACTGTCGGGGAGACTAGCATCTCAAGTAATGAGTAAACGTATGTAAGTATGTGTAAAAAATGAACTACTATGAATTTTCATGAACATAACACTCAAGAGCAAGGAGAGTTTTTAAAAAAAATTCCAACTCTAGCTAAACATATCAACCCCAAGCATCAACCTTGGGTTACTATCTTAAGAAAATTTCTTTATTTCTAAAAAATAAGCCACTTAAAAAATGAATCAGGCTAGGCAATGGACATGAATGCCTAGAGCTCACAATTTTGACCATTTCACCTTTTTACAAAAGAGCGATTCGAGCTAACCATGAAAAGTTATGGCTCGAGAAGTGTTTAGCGTTTGACCCTAACCCTACACCCATTCCTATAAAACCCACTCCACCCCCTCATTCTTCTTCTTTCACATCTAGCCTCCATCCTCTCCCCCATTCCGAGCCCTACGCAAGACCCTCCTCTCTCTCCATCGACCACTACCCTACTCCCATCCTCACATGGTGAGTTATTTCGAGCCCTTCTCACAGCGTAATGTAGCCATCCACCCACCGTCCATTTGCCCTCAACAATCCTGTTACATCAAGAAAGACTTGGAGAGTGTTAAGGTGACCATCTCTTCCTCCCTTTGGATTTTCATCAAAGTTTTCCATCCGTCAAGTTTCCTTCACCACCATTCCCGCCTCCCCCCCCCCCCCCCAACCCACCTCCTCCATCCCCTCCCCCTCCACCCTTCCCCCCCCATCCCCTCCATCACCTCCACACACACCCCCCTCCCCCCCTCCACCCCCCCACCCGAAAGGGACACGCATTCCAATTTTGTCTTTGTGCTACATGGAAATGGCATATAATGAAAATTTCTTGGTAAATTTCATAAAACATTACAATTTTGGTTTGCCAAAGCAAATCACCTGTGGTATTCCTTTTTTACTCTACATATTTATGAGTGGTTTAACTCTCCAGCATGAAGAGCATCTATTCTACATCCTTTTTGGCTCCTTTTGAATTAGAGAGTAGACTATTGGAGGGTGGATTTGGTTTTGCCAAGTATGGATTAGATATGTACTAACTACTTCACCCTATGGTGGCATGGTTTGGTCAAACTAAATAACCTTGGTAGCATTAAACCTTTATTTAATGGTTCTTGCTGACTTTTTCTCACTTGATCATTTACATCTGCTTGCTTTAGTAAGCCTCCTCCATATATAGTGCCATGAGTGGTGTGGTAGGAATGCCTAAGGCATGGTTGGTTACACTGCATTAACACAAACCATCGCCCCCATAAATACATCCACCGTCCACCACCCTCTAATGAAGACTTGTACATTGTAATATGTACAAATGGGAAATTAGGGATATTTTAACTAATATTTCAAAATGGTCACAACAATGATACCTTCTAGTGTGTAATCTATAGGACTCCTAAAAAATATACATGCACTAATGGCTCTCCTCATAATGGGGACCTTACAAATGTGCACCATACATCTATGTCACATATAGGTTGAGAGGTGGGCATTGAGTATACTAGAAAAATGCATGCAAAAGACCCAGGGGCCTTACAAACATGCACTGTACATCAATGTCACATACATGTTGAAAGGTGGGCATTGAGTATACTAGAAAAGCGCATGCAAAAGCACCCAGGGGCCTTACAAACCTGCACCATACATCAATGTCACATACATGTTGAGAGGTGGGCATTGAGTATACTAGAAAAAGATATGCAAAAGCACACATAATAGCAGCCACCAAAATTCTTTCTACTAATCTTTATCCAAAGTAGAGAGTACTACACTCACCTAACCACAATACATTTATGCACAAATGAAAGTAAAGGCATGATGGACATCAACTTTGAGAGTGTCCTACAATTTACTAGCTCTTCCTTTCCATAAGGCAAGAATGTAGGATGGATGTACACAAGGGTTTATCTCTTGACATCCCCATATAATTGCCTAGTGAGAAATCCACACCTATGCTTTCCCTATGGCTCAAATATCACATCGCAAAATTATCGAATTCAATGAAATAATGAGAAGTGTAATAACCACGTTAAAAAAAATTATCGATTCAAGAACATAAAATCTAAAGAATTATCAAAACAACATTAACTTAGAATATTTTTTGCATCCTTTTTATTGTGTCCATTTGGGCAAATGTTGATGGAGCTTTTTCTCTCATCAATGCCTTAGATGTTGCAAATGACAAGTCTTCTACACTACTCTATGTTCTTGCACATTTGTCTTGCCTCACCATCTTTACAGCTTCCTAAACCCCTAGAAACTCTGTCTCTATCATTGTTGCATGACTAGAGTCATGCATTTCTTCCTATATCATAAGATTGGATGCTCTAGAGTGTTGTCAGGTGCCAAATCCATGCAACAATCAAACCCTTCTTATAGGAAGTCCAAATTGATGTTGCTACCCTGATTGCAGAGTGTTGATATCACTTCATACCCCTTAATGTCTTAATATATTGAATGCTAATCAAAAATAAAAAAATTCCCTATCGATCATAACATATAGATGTTGTTGCTAAAGCTTTTACTTTTAGTTCCCTGTTGGAAAGCTGAAAGGAAAGCAAAGAGTGGACACAAACTCAAAATACTTGCATCATTTGCATTATAGAATGAAGAAGAGTGAGGTCCTTAAGTAGGCACCTCATACATGCTCACTGACATCACTGATGACTTCAGAGCTCCACAATCATTTCCTCAATCTGCTCCTAGATTCTCTCAATCATCCTATGTGGCTCTTCCACCACCTAACTGTGCTTGTGGGCACCTAACTGTGCCTCTAGCACTCACACATAGAAACATAAGGTGTGCCTGAGGCATACACCTTGAGATATCCCAACAAACCCCCCCTCAAGGAAATGCTGAGCAGGCTATGTCAAGGATACATCTAGTCTCATAGTTTCTCATGCCATCTCATGGTGGTCAAGGATAAATCTATGGCTAGGTTCTCATGCTAGCAAGGGTTCCCTTGGGTGTAAGGTACACAAAAAGGGATACAGAAAGACCTTCCAATGGTTATCTCCCCTGCATGTACATGCACACAATGTCTGCAGGAGGTACCATGGAACAAAACATACACATGGCCTACATCATAAGGTGACCAGAGGTGTTTACAAAACACACAAAAACACAATAGTTTATTTCATTCATTTTGGAGGACTATCGAGGCTGAGTACCTTGACATAAAAAGAGAGATCTGGAGCATACATAGAGATGTTTTAAAATGCATAATCTTCATGGGATGCCTCATCTTGTGGAGGCAAAATATCCATGTCAAGGCAAGGTCTTACCACATGGGCAGTGTCTAGTGCCTTATAAGATGGTACTATGATAGAACAAGTGGATCTGAAAGTCATATCCTTCAAGAGAACAATTATCTTGTCATCTCCATAGTTGTGTAGAGAAGCATATCTTAGGTATCTGACCTTCATCTTTTTCTTGTACTTGGAGTCAAATAAAAGTGCCATGAGAGGGTAGATCTCTGTAGTTGCTTCCTTTTTGGCAACCATTGTTTTGGCAATCTTCAACAAGGAAGTCAGGTTGGCATTTTCATCCTTTGTAGCATAACAAGACATTGCTTTATGTTTTGGCTTTTCACATATTTTGCATAAGCAAGCCATGAGAGGCTCTAACCCAAGTATTGGGTAGTGTCTTCTCTCTTACAGGGCTTAGAATAACAACTGGAATGCTTCAAAATATAAGCATTTAATGTAGCAAAGTCTTGTGGCCAAATTTCAAACAATGATGCTTTCACTTACATGCTTCATAGAAGTGGCTAAAATGAATACTTTCCAATCAAAACCAGGTCTAGCAATTCAAAACAAAACTGAAGCCACACTTGTACTAAAGTTATTGAAAGTTTCAAAAAACCAAAAATGCTAGAGTAGCATTTTATGTAGCATCATCTTCAAAAACTTGTCCAAAACTGTCAAAACCAAAAGGCTGAAATTGGAGGGCTTGTAGCTCACTCTTCAAAGCAAGGAAAAGAGGGCTTTCTAAAGCAAAAGAAAGCTCATATACCAGAGAGGGTCCAGCACAGAGGTTGGATGAAATGGTGTGCACTTTTGCCCGAGAGAGTTGCTACAGGCTGAACCTGAGTTTTGACAATTTCTCCCTCGTTACTAAACCAAATGACCTGAAAAATGGCTCAAAATCTTCGTCTTGAAGTCGCCCATCTACTCCTAAAAGGGCTCAGGCAATGGTGGAGCAGGCAGGGAGTATTGAGCAATAGAAGAAATTCGCTGTTTAGAGAATGGCAGCCAACAGAGACGTTTTTTTTTCAATTGCTTGTAGGTGGAAGTTTGCCCATACTAGAGGAGTTTCCAGCTCAGAGGGTTTGGGCAATGGTCGTTTGTAGGCAGAGAACCAAGCTCTCTAAAATTTTGGGAAGAAGGAGGAAGATGGGGAAGAAGAAGATGATGATGTGGCAGAAATGGGCTCAAGGGGGATCAAAGGGCTCTGATACCATGTTGGAAAGCTGAAAGGAAAGCAAAGAGTGGACACAAACTCAGAATACTTGCATCATTTGCATTATAGAATGAAGAAGAGTGAGGTCCTTAAGTAGGCACCTCATACATGCTCACTGACATCACTGATGACTTCAGAGCTCCACAATCATCTCCTCAATCTGCTCCTAGATTCTCTCAATCATCCTATGTGGCTCTTCCACCACCTAACTGTGCTTGTGGGCACCTAACTGTGCCTCTAGCACTCACACATAGAAACATAATGTGTGCCTGAGGCATACACCTTGAGATATCCCAACATTCCCAAGTTACTTTTTAGGAAAATTCTTATATGCCTTCCACTTGAGGCCCTTAGATGACATTATACCATCTTCTTGAGTGATTGGCTGCTATGAGCAAGTCACTACATTAGCGTCGATTGAACTCGAAACCTGTACCAATATGACTTGACACATAGAAACATAATGTGTGCCTGAGGCATACACCTTGAGATATCCCAACATTCCCAAGTTACTTTTTAGGAAAATTCTTATATGCCTTCCACTTGAGGCCCTTAGATGACATTATACCATCTTCTTGAGTGATTGGCTGCTATGAGCAAGTCACTACATTAGCGTCGATTGAACTCGAAACCTGTACCAATATGACTTGACATCCAAGGGGCCCACTTCCCATTTTTCCATATTACTTTGTAGTAACTTCAAATGCTCTTTATGTAGTGGGCATTCAGCCTTGGTATGATTATGACTACAAAAGTAATATTGAATCTAAGAAGGGCCTTGACTTTTATTTACCAAAATTTACCTTTACCTTGCTTGGGCTTTGATGATTAGTCTCCTTAGGCTTGGATATGGGTTCCACCTCAGTCTTAGGGGTCCTCTTCTTTTCATACCATCAATTGGACTCATCACGTCCATATTTGGAACAAGTCCCATAATATTTGATTCTATATTCCTCCTTTGTATGCCCTTTTCTAGAGAATTTGCTGCACCATTTCTCTTGCTGGTTGGGTTTTTACCATTTCTCTTGCTGGTTGGGATTTTCTCTAAATCCCATTTTTTGGATCCTTCTTTAGTGTTTTCCTTAGCTTATTAGGCTTGGTTTTGACATCTTCATTTGACTCCATCTTCTTCTTGGGATTTTTCTTAGTAGATCTACTCTTTTCCAATACAACACCTCGGTTTAGTAGCTCTTCATATGTCTTTATTGGATTGACTGTCTCTAGAGATCGGAGGTTGATCTAAATGCAACCCATGATTAACCACACTCATAATGACTTATCATCTAGAGGTGTACTATGCAGGTTAATCAAAGCTCATATTTTGAGAACAAACTCTTATATAAATTCTTGTTTCTTTTGCTTCAAGCCACTAAACTTTATGTGTACATCTTCTTCATTAATTTTCCATTTGAACTTTTTGAGAAAAGCCATAAAATTTTCTCCCAATCCTCGAAGTAACCAATTGGGAATTGGTTAAACCACCGTTTCATCGTCTTGGTTAGTGTTGAAGGAAAATAGTTCATATCGTCCGCTTTGTCACAACACCATTAATATTGTAGACTTGTAAGAAGCTCTGCAAGGGGTCTGCATGTGACTATATATATGTATCTTCATCTTCAATCCCCTTAAAATCTTGGAGCTTGACCTTGAGGAGTCACCAGTTTGACCTTGGCAATTGCCAACTCTAGGTCTTTAGGAAATTTCGCATATGCATCATCATCCTTATGGATGCATGCACTTGTATGGGCATTCTTCTGGTGATGTCCTCCTCTTGGTGGTGGTCTAGGTTCTTAGTTATGAGCCACTGGAGATTTTGCCAAGGGTGGACTCAGTTGTAGATGATGTACATGGCCACAAATTGGTGCTGATGTATGATGTGGAGCTTGGGTCTTTGGCAAGGATGCAAGACTAGAAGTCCTAGCTTTTGGTAAAGGTGCGGGACTTGGAGTCCTAATTTTGGGTAATGGCATGGAACTTGGAGTACTAGTCTTGGGTCAAGAGGCAAGAATTGGTGTTTGATGCTGAGGTGACAGAGTTTGGTGACATGAGCTTCTACTCACCTGGCTATTTCTAGACTCTTGGTCAAAATTTTGACTCAAACTTTGCTCAATCTTGCATTCTTCAACCTTTGACATCCAGATAGACCTTCTTTATCATCTTTGACCCACAAGCATGCTTTGTCTCCACACCAAATATATGTCTTTAGCTAGGAGAGTCCTACTTGTAGCTTAGTCTATGTATGGACCTATTGGAACTTTTAGAATGGAGACTTTCTATGGACAATTGCTAAGAATCTTCTTGCTAAAGCTTGAACATTGCTTCTATATTGAAGAATTTATTTGATCTCATATGTAACCTAGAATTGGTTCACTTCTCATGTTGGTCTAGTAATCAACACTTCTCTCTACATATAGCTAGGTTATTGTCTACCTTGAGCTTGGCTTTGTAGGTGGCCCTCTGACTCCTCCTCTTGATCCCCATGCTCATCTCTAATTGGCTCATAATTCATGGTAGCTCATCTCTAATTGGCTCAAAATTCAAGGCATCCACCTCTAACTAGATCAAAATTCTTTGACTACCTCTTGGTCTTCCATATTCTGCCAACTTTTTCTTCCTCTTCATAGAAACTCTTCCCATCTCATTGTGTATCTCTCTCTCCTCACTAAATGCGTGTCAGCCATTCTTGATTGCTTGAATGATACGAAGGGCTTCATGAGAACAATTCTCAATCTAAACACTAGTCATCAGACATGTCTGCAAGATGCTGAAATCCTTAGACAATTCTGAGTCTAGACATAAATCATCAAACATGTTTGCAAGATGCTGAAATCTTCCAACTCTCCTAAGAGAAACCTTTCATAGTAGTATAATAAATAGAGTAGTTGTTGTATCTTCACTCAGGTCAGCATAGATTGGTGTTGGTGGAATTTGTGCACTTAATTCTATGGACTCTTAACCTCAATCTACTCAATTACCCACTTAACACTTTCAATGCATCTCTCCCTAGTAGGATTGCCAAATGTTGATGGTCTTTCCACTATCTACTAAGTTGACCAACTAGCTAACTAGTGATGAAGCTCAAATTCTTGTTCGCATGGAAAATGTCATAACTTGCAAAATGCCATGTCTAGCCAACATACCCATGCTAGGTATTCTCTTGCAAGGCTACTATATCAGCTGCAATCTCTTGACATATGCCCCAATAGCCTTCCATTTCCCCAAATGACATAACCCATACATTGAATGTCAAACATTGTATTTTTGGTAGCATATTTATAGATTTACATATATGTACTTAACTTCTCACCCCAATTAGTAACCAAGTATGCATATCCACCTCAGGATACACAACATGATCCTAAGGGGTACACAATAAGAGGGAAGCTTCATCTTCAAGGAGCAGAGCATCGCTCATAGTTGCTGCTACAGCCCAAGTAATACCTATACCAAAATTCTCAGTAGGGATGTGACCATTGGAGGATGCACCAATCCATGTATGAAAGAAAAGTGTTCGCTTGGCTAAAACAATTTTCCTTGTGGTTGAATACCTTCATTAAAGGATTTATCTCTGGAATTTTCTTGGGCTTTAAGGGACATTTGAGTATTACCATTGTTAGTAGGAGAAACCTTAGCCTTTCCCTTATCTTGGACAATAGAATCTGGCTTATTTATTTGAGTTCTAAGTCCAAATATCCTAGGAGCATCCTTGTTTTGTATAGAAGTAGGTATAACTTCTAGAGGCATCTTATGTAAGGCAAGAGGACATGGCGAATCCATTTGACCGAATTCCCTACATTCAAAACAAGCTCTTGCAAAAAGACCCCATTTAAGCTTGTAGAATGCCACTACCCATTGCCACATTATTCACAATAACCAAATACAAATTTGGCATAGGGACATCCATGTCCCAGAATCTGCAAAATTTTTTTGAGTTCCATTTTACCTAGGTGGACACACCACCTTGCCTAATAAGGCTATAACTTATAGTTTATCTAGGCATCGATGAAATCCACCACTGTAACCCAAATTGGGCAGCGATGCCTAATCAAAGAAGGATAGTAAGTCACATGTGGGAAACTAAGGCAATACATGTACCATTTACCAGCCATAGTAGAGAGGGGAATGTTCCAGAAGCATTTGCTAGTGATGTTCATCCATCATAATCAATTCAAAGAAACCTCGGGCTGCATAATGTACTTATGGAACAAAGCATCCACCCAACATGTGTGCCATCTAGTTTTCCACATTTGTGGCAACTAGCATGCATCCCAAGGAAAAGATAATCATAACATTCTTAGCATATATTTCAACTAGATTGAACACTGTCATTATCCATCATAATCAATTCAAAGAAACCTCGGGCTGCATAATGTACTTATGGAACAAAGCATCCACCCAACATGTGTGCCATCTAGTTTTCCACATTTGTGGCAACTAGCATGCATCCCAAGGAAAAGATAATCATAACATTCTTAGCATATATTTCAACTAGATTGAACACTGTCATTCCAGTTATGCCAACATAGGAACAATTTTTTTCCAATCCTTTTGAGTGTCTTCAAACCCCTCATGTATAATTTCATAAACAAACTAAGCCTCAAGAGAGATATCAAGAGGGTCTTCTTGACCCATAGCATGCTTCATTTTCTTATTTAGAGCCAATCTCTCTTTGCTGTGAGTTGTGTCATTCTAATATGCAGCCATCACTTTGCAACAAGAAGGGACTTGAAAGCTGGGCATTATAAGTCACACTAGATCTAGTACACGAATAGTAGGTAGAGTGCCAACTAAAGAGGTGAAAAAGCAATAAGAGAAAAAGTCAAAAATGTAAGTAGTAGTATGTGAAATGTACCTAGCAAAACTACTTAGGGTATCACACACACTAACCCACACAATAGTCCATTCCAAACAGGAGCAAAAGAGGGTGAGTTCACAAAACAATCAAAAGCCCTAAAAAATAGAGATTTAAAATAATGAAAAGTAGATATTAGTACACACACGCGTTAAATAGGACATTGGAATTATTATACATTAAGAAAAAAGACATTTTTTATGCATGACACTTTATAATTATAAGATATGGATGGATATGGACATATATATAGATATGGGTTTATGGAAGATACCCATATATCCCATGTGAAAGCCCTTGATAAGGAATGTATATATATATTTATTTATTTATTTATGTGGAAATTCATTTTCTCCCGAGACTCTATTGTTGAATATGGGGACAATAATTATTCCTTTCAAGAAATTTTGAGTTGATGAGTGTTTAGAAGGAAAATTTTGCTTGACTCATATCAAAACAGTATCAAAATGGATGGCTTTTACAATAATACAGTACACGATGTGGTTTAATGAAGATGTAGTAGTAGACACATAGTGAGATAGTGAATAGCGCTTGTACATTTTCCACACGAAAGTTGCCTCCTTCCTATGAATAGGCATTCCACTAAGAAGTTCATGAGAATCTATCATGAAGGAAGTAGCTTGCAAAAAAGGAGCCCACAAATCAAGACATTCTCACGATACTTGAGGGACAGTATTGTACACTTGCCTTCCTAGGTCATCACACACCAACTTGAAATGAGACCTAAACAATTCTAAGGGGAATTTAGTGCCCTGGTGCTAGCACTAAAAGCTCAGCACAATTTTTAGAAAAGAGGATGCACCTTGAAACAACTCCTAATGTGTTTTCACTAGGAACTAAACGAGTATGGATGACAATAGTCAAGTATGCCTAGTTGTTGGGAACTAACAGGCCACGTTGTGGGTTACTTTTCCATTTGTAGCCCTCTACTACCTATAGAAAGCTTCAACCTTTTCTCTCTTGGCAGTTCCCCGCACTGCCACTACACATATTCTGTGTTCGTCTCCCCCACAATAGCGTCTCAGTCTCTTCTTATAAATCTCATCTTAAAAATCTTCCTATATTTACTATGGGTCATCTCCGACTCTTCACTCACGGTAAAAGTAGTGGTCTAGCACTAGCACCTCCAATCCTTCTATCCAGAAACACCTCCACCCTTCACCAAAACCGACTGGCTCTGCAAACAAACAGCTAAGGGCAATGGATATGCCCAAGCATAGCTGGAGATCCTATAATATGCTACGCATGAGAAGAAAGACCTTATTTGTTTGCAGAGGTGGCATTCATTTTACATCCCATCACATCTACGCTACTCTATTTTTGCATAGCCAATTGGCATGAAACACCTCACAGATTGATGGAACTCTACCAAAGATGCTTTAGAGGAATGACTTTAATTGTCTATGTGGGTACTAGTCAGTACAGATCCCGTTGCTGCCTCCACCTCCATGCATCTATATTATTTTGTTCCTTGGAGCATCGGATGATGTTTCATGAGACAAAAGATAGTGAAGGTAGCCTAAAGATAGATATCAAGGGCTTTGTTTTGTCGCTTGTCCCATGTGGAGCATCGGTCCTGCCACCTCATGCACCATTGTTGCCTTTGACCACCACGTAGGCCTCGAGGCCGCCATCACACTTTTCGACAAACGAACTCCATGCATGGACATGCCCTGCATGGTTGAAGCTCCCATGCCTCGCATGATGTGGCGACTGGATGAGCTGGGGCCTCTGCCACTGTGTTAACATGCCTCCCCTACCCCCACACCTTTTTCAAAAAGTGGCCTTCTCTCACGCCCCCTTTCAAAAGTGCAACTGTACATCTAGGAGCCTCGGGCCTCAGAATTGGAGCTGGAGGCTACACACATGCGCATGCGGTATGAGTCCCATCCCTCGTGTTTTTCCAGGTTTTCTTTTCACTCGAGCATGGGAGCTTGCATGTGTTCGTTCAAGCCGTGATCGATTTAGTGATGCGTTCGATGGATCTTCTTCCTGCCTTGCATTTTCTCATCTAATTCGAGTCTGTTGGGCAAGATTTTTGCCTTCTCCTGCTTTTTACCGCAAGCTCCTCTCTTAGGTTTACGACCGTGTATGTCTATTTGCGAGGATTAGAAATGGTCAAGAGCAAGATTAGGGCAGGTATAATGACCACAAGCACCCACGTCAACCTAAAAGTCGACAAAATTGCTTTTGTACCAATGCCAATAGCGTAAGCGATTACGTCCATAGAACTCAGAATTATGGTTTACCAAAATAGGAGAGCGACCGGCCTTACCATTAAACTACCCATGCATTGGGTGATTGCGTGTATACACATGTGTAGATTTATCTATAAAGATATAAATAGATAGATGTCGAATGCATATATATATATATATATATATATATATATATATATATATATATATATATATATATATATACATATATAGGTATCTATAGATATATACCTACCTACTTTATCCATATATATATTTATGTATATATATATACATATATATATCT
The DNA here is from genome assembly GCF_047967505.1 of Dipteris shenzhenensis. Classification (NCBI taxonomy): domain Eukaryota; kingdom Viridiplantae; phylum Streptophyta; class Polypodiopsida; order Gleicheniales; family Dipteridaceae; genus Dipteris; species Dipteris shenzhenensis. Next base: position 56,210,678 of record NC_141599.1, read on the forward strand.
ATAGATATTTATCAAAAGATATCGATAAATCTCTACATAGATAGCTATTGTTACATATGTGTTCCAAAAAAAGGAATACAAATGCTTGTCAATATAATAAGAGAAGTGTTGCAAATAGATTTTGAGGATTGTAACATGGAATTCATTTCTTTTAAGAAGAGGTTGGTAGAGGGTTAGTATCTCCTTGCCTTGGAATATGGACTAAGAAATGAGATGTTCTCTATGCTTTGACATGACTGATGTCATGGAGCTTTAATCTATGGCTTATCTTTAGTATGTTTCTAAAATTTGAAGGTAAAGCTTGAAGATAGATTAGAGGGATACTAATGGGTTTATCATGCTCCCTGGTGGTGTAGTTTATAACTTCTTGACTACGATTAAAATCTTAGTTTCAAATGGGTAAGACAACACAAATGGCAAATTCTAAGATGGTCCTAGAATCTTAATTAATGCATGGACAATATACCAAATCCTATGGACATTATGGAGCATGGTGAACTTTCTATTTGTTGCCTTTCTTGAGAATGGTACCCTTTTTATTTGTTAAGGTAATAGCAGATACTACCACTTTCTGTCAACTAGTGCGAGATTCTTGAATAAATCTATGTACAGATATATCTATAGATATTTATCTGAAGATATATATATATCTCTACATAGATTATCTATATAGATACATACAGATAATTGTTCAATAAGATAGAAAAGAACTGATGGGAAGTGCAAATGGAGATGCATTATGATGGAGGAGTTCAACTCATTTTGGACTCCTTCCTCTTATGGGCCTCTATGACCTCTATTGCTCTAGTACACTCTATAGCCCTAGAAGCCATCGCTAGTCTAAGATAAAGTCTATTGTTTCCTTGAGACCTCTGATCATGATGTTAAACAATTCTTCATAGTCCGGAGTATTGTTAGTATTAATGCATCTACAAACTATGAGCTTATCGAGATTTTATTTGTCATGCAAGTCTTGACATATGCAACTGTGAGCAACATTTTTGTGCTATTACAATGTGCATGCTGATAGGTCTACACTATTCTTCCACAGGAAAGACTACCTACATGATTTATATAAACACATAGACTAGGATCTGCTTTAATGAAGTCTCTCATTGACATGGACCAAGAATGGTGTATTTGTTTAGCTTCCAACGACTATCGTTTTTAGCATGACTATTGATGTCTTTCATCAATTGTAAATAATTGATGATCACTTACTTGGCTATCCTTCCCAAATCTTCTTCAAGCATAAATACAATTGTTTAAAAAGATAGATATGTAACTATCTAGAGAAAGCCAATGCACAATTCTAACTAGTCAACCCGTCCTTGTCTACTTCATCTGAACTCGACAGAATCATGTATATTTAATAAGAAATCTTTATGTATAATCTAGATTTGTTGCTAATGTAGTTCATACTTATGTATTGCATGATCCTCGGAGCCTAAAAGATATCCGGATACTGTCTGACCATAATGACCTAAAACATGAATGGTGTGACGCTCCACTAGAAGGCTCCACAATCAAGTTTTGGAAGACATGTTGTTGCCAATGATATTCTTTTGTATTGTCCAAGAGGAAGTTTTACAAGATGTGTTACTAGCATCCTTTTATACTGTCTAATGTATGAATGTCCACATAAATTTTATTGTTTGTATATGGATTGATGTTAAACCCTTGTGCATTTAAGTTGTTTTTTCTCCAAGAATGTGCAACATGGCAGAACAACCACATTATAGAGTTTGTCAGCAAGGGGAGGATGTGAGTAATCACTTCCTATTGATATTAGAATTTGCTATCACTTCCATTCCTTTTATTCGTCTTTCACAATAATTACTGGACACAAATTATGTTAAGTATCCAAACAGTCAATCAAATCTATTCTTGGCATGTTTGTTTAGTTTGAGGAGCACAAGCTCATGTCTGGCCGTACAATCTAGATCTATTAAGATTAGACCAGATTGTTGCAAATAACCCAAGATCCCTAGAATCTTTGGCAGCAAGCTGAAAATTGATGCCAATGGGTGTGACCATGGCCTCCCCCCAACTCCCAATCTTAGTGCCCCGCAACTTAGAAGGGGTCCTATAGCACCTCCAAATTCTCCCCTTTGTCCACCACCACCTCCACCTCCACTCCACCTCCACCCCCAACTCCACCAGCACCTCATGCGATCAAGGTGGAGGCAAAGCAGGACCACCGCACTCCTACCCCATCATCACATCCATGTGCTTATACAGGTCATGGTATGTGTGAAACACTTCTCCCTAGTTGGGTTTAGGGTTTAGTCAACATGGCCTATACATTAATGTTCTTATATATTGTTGTTCCACTAGGTTGACTTGCTGTCCACATTGACTTGGAGGCCCCCGAATTGCAAGCAACAAACATCCTTGCATGTGGACCTGACTTCCCTAGGTCCATTTGACTTACAGGGCAAGAGACCTTTCCTCAACGAGCCCACCCACTTGTATAGTGCCCATGTATACTCATATATATATATATGAAAGAGGAATAAGCTGGAGTAGCTTTTGCTCCACCACATTTTGGTGTCTCCTTACCCCTTTGTGTGTGCTCTCCTCTCCCACAACTGGTATCAGAGCAGGTCGTGGTGTTCAATCTGCGGGGATCTTCGCGAGGGCTTGTGGTGTGTGCGAATCGAGCATTGAAGGAGCTTTGGATCGATGTCTCTCGTGGAGAAGACGGGGCAGCCATAGCTATGATTATCTGCTGATCTGAGCTCCGGGAGCTCGAGGAGAAGAGCCGGGGAGTCTTGCGTTAGGTGCTCGTTGTAGTTCCATCAATGGAGCTACTGTTGCATAGAGGCCGCCGTCATGGCGGCTGCTTTCTTGTAGCTCGTTGGAGAAGCTGAAGCCTTGGTTGCTACTCTAGGCATGTTTGCTACTGCAAACTCCTTTGAGATCGACTGAGTCGCATGGGCGCTTGTTTGAAGTTTGAGGCGCTGAAGTGTCTCGGTGGCTAGGAGCCTGGCTATTGTGTTGTGACTTAGAGAGGCACTCTTATTGCTTGTTCTGTTTGGATCATGGGACTTCGCTTGGCTTGTGAGCCCATTCGTGGCGATTGTGAGTCATGGTTGCTTTCAGGGTGCCAAAAATGAGATGGCGTTGGACGATGCAAGCTGCATGGAGAGAAGAGTTGACGATGCCGAGGAGCCATTGTAGAGCTATTTGCTCTATTGAGTCACCATCTTGAACGTGGCTGGGCCGAGAGGGCGCTTGGAGCATGTATTCTTGTGGAGGCTTCACATTGATGAAGCTGGAGCTGCCTCAGTCTTTGGAGATGTTCCAGTCTTGGCATAGTTCTTTGCCATTGTCTCTAGCTCATCTGGGAGCTGTTGGGGAGCCTCTGGATTGCATGTTTGATGCAGTTGAATGCTTGGGGGATAGCCGGTATTGCATTTGAGGTCTTGGAGCTGAGCATTAGCTGATTTTGGTCTCTTTGCGGGACATTTTGCAGAAGTACGCCTTGTGGACATTGTGTGGGATATGTGCTTGTGCACTATGCAGTTTCTTTTGGTTGCAGTTGAGCTTTGTTAGCTCGTGTTTTCCCGTGCATTTGGGTCCTTGTACGGACATACTCTAGTGCATCTTAGTCCTTGTGAACATTCTGTTACATTTAGTCAGTGGGTTGCATATCTTTTTTGCAGATACATCACTTTGGCAATGGCAGTGACACATGCTTTGACAGTGGTACATGCCTGGTTGAGATGCATTGACAGTTTGTTGGATGCATGGTTATTTGCCTATGTTGGATACATACAGTGGTACGGTGATGTATTGAGATCCTGTCAGATTAGCATCATTTGAAGCACATTTCGGGGCTGTTTTGCCAGTGCTTTTGGGCTATTTAATTGCTGATCTATGAGCATTCTTGGGGCTGATTTGGTTGGGCATTGTACTTGCCATTTTGCTGGTGTTACAGTTGACATTCTGGGTGATCTGCTGGATGTATTTTGACCATTTTTGGGGCTGTTTTTTGCCGGAGCAGATGAGTGCTGTAAAGGGCAGCAAACATTCAAGGAAGCTGCTGTTGCTGTTTTTATGACAAAACAGTCATTTTCAGGACTGAATATCTCTTTCCTGGTGCGGAATTGCACTTTGTGCTGAACTGAAAAGTTGTAGTTCACAAAACATACTACAACTTTGCTTTTGGAAGCAAGTTGATCCGGTATAAGCTGCATGAGTTACAGCCTCTGCAAAACCACAAAAAGTTGCAGTCTGCTGTCTATTTGTGACCAATGTGCAGGAAGCTATTTTTCAGGTGAGAATATCTGAGAATCCACAAGGATTTGGTTCTTGAGGTCAACTGATAAGTTGTAGATCTTTTTACCAGCTACAACTTTTCTGTTTACAGCTTTGGCATCCGATCTTTCAGTGAAAAGATATCGCTGTTCAAAAACAGGGACAGCGTGTTATTTTGCCCAAAGTGGCAGTGAGGTATTGTTGTAGGAATTTCTCTTGCACAACAGTGAATTGGGAACTCACAGTAAATTACAGAAAGTGATTGGAATCTCACTTCAGTCCAAGGGCATTATTGGCATTTTGGCAAGTCACTTTGGCACATTTGGCAAGTGGTGAATGCTTGATTTTGTTGCTAAACAATTGCGCGCTTGAGGTGATGCATTGGTGATGCAGTAAATGCCATTTCGATGCATTGGTGGATGCTGCACTGATGTTTATGGATAGTTGAGCTGGGCTCCTATTGCCATTGGTTGAGCAGGCATTGCTCATTTGGTTCAGTGCATTTCTTACTTGGATTGCTAGGCATTGGCAGGTTACTGGGCTGCATACATACTTGTTTATGCCTCTTTATGGCTGAGTGCTTTTGAGCATTGGATCAGCCAGTTTATTTGGAGACCTGATTGGTCTGGACAACACTATATTTTTTGGTCATTTGGGTTGCCTATTGCACTGTACTGCTCTTTGGTTGTGACCTATTGTGCCACAGATATGGCATCTACAGCTGGTAGTGCCCTCTTTGATATTGAGAGGTTGAATGGATCAAACTTTCAGTATTGGAAAGAGCAGATTTATGATGTGTTAGTGTAGAAGAGGCAACATAAGCCCATTCAATGCAAAGGTGTCAAGCCTAATAGCATTAAACAAAGTGATTGGGATGACATGGATGAGCAAGCATGCTCTATCATTCAGTCATCACTCTCGAAGTTAGTCTACTTGCAGGTACAGGATGGTGTACAGGGTATAGATTGCCATGCATATGAGTTCTATACTCATATATGCCGGATGTATGACCATGATAGTGTTATGTTACAGCATGATGGGCTGAAATACAGCCTTGATATGCACTCCAAAGGTCGACCAATTGGTAGAAACAGGTCATGTTCAAGGGGGAATTCCAGGAGCAAGTCTAGCTCTCGGACTTGTGTTAGATGTTTCTATTGTGGAAAGTATGGCCACATGAAAAAGTATTGCTGGAAATGGCTGAGAAAATACAAGAAGAAGAGCAAGGTTAAGAATGACAAGAAGAAGGAGAAGAAGCATGTTGAGCTTCAAGGCATGGATGCCAGGGTTTCCACTGACAGTAGCAGTGATGAAGGCATTCTTTTGTCTATGTCTGACACCTCCTTCTTGGCCACTAATGTACCCATTCTTGGTGATTGGATGTTAGATCCATGTGCTTCATGTCATATGACCCCTCATAGGTCATGGTTCAGTGCATATCAGGAATGCATTGTGGAGAGTGGTTTGATGGGCATTGATCATTCTATGGATGTCTATGGTTATGGGGATATCCACCTTGTTATGCCTAGTGGCTCTATTCTTGTTCTACAGAGGGTTAGACATATACCAGGACTTGCTACAAGCAAGATCAGTACTGGACAGTTGGTTGAGGCAGGTTATCATGTCTCTTTGGGTGATCATGCATGGAAGATTGCTAGAGGCAATCTGGTTATGGCTAGGGGATCACGGGTTGGATTGTCTTATGCATTGCATGTATCAAGTGTCCAGGATAAGATGCTTATGATTAGTAAGCAGCCATCAGTTAGTCTATGGTATGCCAGACTTAGACATATGTCTACTGCAGGTATGGAAGCCCTTACAACATTGAGATACATTCCTGTTATGGATGTCTCTCAAATTTTATGTAATGATTGTGATGATGATCAGCAGTCAGGATCCTCTTTTGTGAGGAAGACAGTCAGTGAGAGGTATGTTGAGCCATTGCAGTTGGTTCATAGTGCAGTTTGTGGGCCTATGCCTACCGTTTCACGGGGTGGCGCCTCTTACTTTGTGACATTTATTGATGCTACTACAAAGTACATATGGGTATATCCGATTCGGCAGAAGCATGATGTATATGATACATTTCAGTGCTTCTTGGGTAATGCTGAAAATCAGTCAGGAAAGAAGCTATTGAGCTTGATGAGTGATGGTGATGCAGAGTTTACCTCTCCTAGATTTCAGCATATATGTGATACACTTGGTATCAGGAGTTTAGACAGCCCAAGACTGTGGATAGCAGGAGAGTGGTGTTCCAGGAGTGTGTAAGTGCACTGATACCTCCGAATTCTTTGCAGGGGCAGCCCATATCCCTTGGAGTGGGAGGTTTTTCCCACGGTGAGCAGGTTACGGTGAGCAGGTTATAAAGTTGGGACAGCCACGATTACTTCTTGATTTTGGTCAGAGACGATCCGATGTCTCTAGTATTCCACAGGTTTATACTCCTATGGAGATTGTTGATGCATCTTCTATGGACAGTTACAGTTTACTCCCAGGATGCAGAGCGCCTCTTGCAGATGAGGATGATGAGGCTATGCATGGTAAGGAGGATACCTTGGCTAATGATGCCCGGTATGATCCATTGGCTAGTTATGCCAGGACAGATGTGGTTTCTGCAGTTATTGACTCGGGTCATATTGCGCATGGGCAGGAATCATTGATATGTTTGCTTCGTAAGTGCCTTCATAGCCAAAAGCAATCCCCTCGAGCTTGGCTTCATAGGTTTGATACCGTTATGAGAGCTCAGGATGTGATGCACAGTGAGACAGGTTATGGTCTCAGTATTCAGGAGGTTGCTATCCTTCTGAGGTTACTTGCCATATGGTTCCTTATGGACAGGGATGCTTTGCAGTGGGAGTTGCATGGTTGATGATGTTTGTCAAATACTTGGTTGTTTCAGTATGGAGAGGGGGAAGTTACTGAGTACTCCATTGCCTGTATTAGCTCCATACTTGAAACACTGCAGGTTTGACTATCATAGATCAGTTGAGCAGCAAGTTATGGTTAATATGGCAGCCATAGTACTTCATGCATCCATGACTGAGACTTGGTTCTCACATGTTTGCCATTGGGGCTACACTTCCAGTTCTTGCTTCCGTTGCAGTGGGAGTTGGTAGCATGATTATGGTAGATTTTGGCAGTAGGGAAGCGGTTGTGGACATCAAGTCCTTATGCTTCCAGGAGCAGCATGCAGGTGATGCAGGTTGGGTAGACCAGCAGAGGTCTATTGTAGGGCATGTGCTTATGGTCACAGGTGGTACAGAGACATTTTCTTTACACAGTGATAGTTCAGGTGCTATGGACTTAGCACAGGAGCACGTGGTGGTGAGAGTTCACTCTCCCAGGGAGATCTGGCATGAGATCTTGGTTGACAGGCATCTACAGCTTGTCATTTTCTATCCTGCAAACCTGATATCTGCTAGCAGCTTATCCTCTATGCACTTTGCACATTGTAAAGTGCCGATGGGCATAGGATGACGGTGTGGTCATCTTGTTTTTCAGCCTATGGCTGATTGTATTATATGTGTACCATACTCCCTTAAAGGCACACTGCCTTTAAGTGGGAGGTTGTTGGGGTAAAGGGCAGTGTGCCCACCCACTTGTACAGTGCCCAAGTATACTCATATATATATATGAAAGAGGAATAAGCTGGAGTAGCTTTTGCTCCACCACATTTTGGTGTCTCCTTACCCCTTTGTGTGTGCTCTCCTCTCCCATAGATGCTGATGATGAGGAAGAAAATGTTGATGTGCCTAGTAATGAGGAGATTGTGGGTGACAATCATATAGACGATCATACTGATGATGACATGGAAGTACCCATTGATGTGACTAGTATTGAGGGTGATGTGGGTGATAATCGAATTGATGATTGTACTATTGATGGGGATTTGGCTTCATCTAGAATGGAGACATCTGCCCACGAAGAGCACATGGTGTTGCATGTGTTGGGAGAGTTGGTGGATGCGGAGCTACAATCTTGTACCCCACAAGAGAGGGGATCTATGCTCATTTGCAACCACATGTGCAAGGACGTGGCCATGGTTGAGAGACATATGCTAGCTCTAGGAATTCACCCTTTTTTTTGTATTCAAACACATGATTTTGTAATGAAGTTGTTGGTTCTTGAAACAGACACCTCTTTTTTATTAATTGTTTAATATTCAAATGTCCTTAAGTGTATAAGAGCTTAAGCATAAGAGCATACATGCATATTGCCAATTAGAGCAAATGAGTTTATGGATGATGATGTAGCTGCGTATTGATCTTTACATGCCTATGCTTATTTTCATAAACAAATGTATCCTCAAAATTTTATTGAATGTTAAGAATAAATGTTATTTTGTTGAACATCGACTACGAGGATGGATAAATGGACATTGTACATGAAACTATTGTTCTGGACTTAATTTGTATGGTCAAGTGTATGCCCAAAAGTATGTATACTTTTATGAATAGATGTTCATAGTACCTTTCGTTAAACATTACACATGCAGAGGGGATCATTGTTTAAATTGTTGAAGGTCTCAAGAGCATAAGCATGAGAGCATAAGACCTTATAACCAATTACAGCAAATGAGTTATGGACGAGGATGTAAGCACTGGTTTATATGCTTGCGTTTATGCTTGTGTGTTTATGTGCTAATGCTTATGTTCCTATGCTCATGTGATAGCATAACAATATGACCATATAAGTGTAACCATATGAGCTCATATGACCATAAGCATGTAATCATATCATAAGAGCATGACCATATAACCATATAAGCATAACACTATACGCATATAACTCTAAGAGCATAACCATGTAAGCATGAGAGCAAAACCCTATAACCATTAGAGCATGAGTGTAAGAGAATAAGGTGACAAGCATATAAGCACAAGAGCATAAAGCACTTATTTCATTAATTTTGGACTTGTCAATGTACAAATTCATTTTTATAGATACTTTTGGACTAGTTTTTGGATAAAATCTAAGGAAAAACCCACTCTTTAAAACACAGATGAAAATATAAAAATAACAAAATTTTTAGAGTTTTTTGAAGGAAATAAAATCAAAATTATAAATTTTAATGTGACACAGATAAGTTACATTAAAAGATAAGAAGCAGCTGTAAACTTTCACAATATTTATAATGGTGTTAATAAACACCTTCAAAAGTTACAATAAGCATCTCGTTGGTATCGAACAGTGTGAGCCACAAATGTATATAGTTTTACATCAGAATATGTTGACATTGAGGATTATGAGCCCTTCACATCAAATATTTCATCAAGAAGCAACTTGCAATTGTAGCACACTCTCCACCCACAATTGTGTGTATCATTTTTCTCTACAACCTTGCATCTTTGTAAGTCCATTGCTTCCTATAAGTTACCATCATACTTTGTGACTTGAACGATTGCACTTATTAACCTTGATGTAGACCTGTCCATCATAACATACAAGGGAATGAATGCATGCATCGCAAAAGGTACATGCTGTGAACGTTACAATGCATTAAGAGTACACTTATGCAAACACATTGCCATGATATCTTGCCATTAAATTGGCAAAATAACATTTCTTTGCTTGAAGGTCCAAAGTCACCAAACTATAATGTGAATTGCATGGCCAATTAAGAATCTTTATTATTTGACTACATCTTACTTCTGGCAAAAGTAAATATGAGGTTGCAGTGTCACTAACTCCTCATAATATGGCAAAATGATAACTCATACATTGTCCATATTGAGAGATTGCAGCTAGGTGCAAATATCTCCTATTGACTTTTTATTATTATTGAGCCATGTATAAAGCAGGGAATCTATGACACATACACACTTTCCAAAAATGTAGGAAACTAAGATATAATTATACTGCATCAAAAAATAAACGAACATTAGCTCATTAGATTTAATCAAAATATAAATACTAAGCCAAGATAAAGTTTGTATCAAACCTGAGGGTGGCCATTATAACTTTATCTCATTAATCTCTTTCTTACGATATCTGAGGATTTGAATCTCTTCTTTGCCAAATGATAAATGTTAAGATTGTTGTCCAATGAGAACTTAAACATCAAGCTTGCTTCCCATGTCTTGTAGCTTAGACAAATCTTCAAAATTCTTCAGCATCACAATTGTGCCATCCTCATATGCTCTGAGTTCCCATATAAGCCAAGTAGTTGACTCTCCATGTTAAGAAAGTTTTTCGGTGATCCTCTTATTGTCTCAAATATTTCCTTTTCAGTTTTTTCAGCAATCACCCTATTGATTAAACTTGAAAGGAAGATTGTGGCTTGATCTATGTGCAATCATTTCTTTGTCCTTCCTCTCTACCATCTATAAAAAATACAAAAGCTTGTGAGATTGATAGGTTATGGTTAAATACAATACTTGTAAAAGAAAAGTAAATTGTCATACTAAGATATACGTCCATGGTTTCTTTGCATAATCTTATGAGCCATGAAGATCACTCATGTCATCATCTACAATCATCTCGAATAAGAAATTTAGGCGAGAGGAACTAGGCAAGTGGTCACAATTTAGGCAAGCAGACCTAGGCGATCAATTGCAATTTAGGCGAGCAAAATGAAGTAGCCTAAGTTCTCTTTTTGTATTAGATCTCGAAGCATAGGGTTTAATGTTATCAGTTATACACACGATTTATGAAGAACTTCTCCTAAAAAACAATGAAATTACACACAACATATGGCTAAAACTCAACCTCAAGCATTTACACATATATAACTCTACTTTTATCCATTTCTACTCCATTTGGTTCATGTATTTGTCATGGACTTATTTAATTAATGTTTTTCACATTTGTCTGTATATTGTATTGAACTTTGCATCCATACTGACAAAATATTCATGAAAACCAACAAAAATCCGCTTTAGTTTATCAAGTCATATAATACCATCCAATCATTCACTTCTGATCCGTAGCTAAATGCAATCCATAAATATTCTATTGAAATGCAATCCACATAACTAAATAGAAGAGGTATTGAAGCCTACATAAACCAACAAACCCACAAAAACCCAAAACTACCAACGCAATGGCATGGTCATGGCCTTCTACAAAGAAGTTCTCTTGCATCTTTAATACAAGCTTATGGGGGTAAACCTATGCTATGCTAGATCAAGGCCAAAGGCTCATATAAACACAAAATAAATATTCTTGCAAGCCAAGTATGATTTTCTAGCTCCTGTCCTTTCTTCAAAGTCTGGAGACGTGCGACTTGGTCTCTCCTTTATTGACACTTCATATTGGGAAGAACCAACTGATTTGCTATTGTTGCTTTCTATCACAAAATATTCACGCTCACCAAGCTTCACCACCTTCCTCTCTATGACACATGCATCAAGAGTCATTGCAAGATGAATCTTTTGCCATGCTGTCTTTGACACTTTTGACCTATAGTATGCATGTGGTGGTGACACACCTAAATCTTCTTGGGCCATGTTTCTGCTTGAACTAGCACATTCATTCCTATCTTCATTGCCACTAGAGCCTACATTCTCCAACTTGAATCCTGCAGCTGTGAGACAGTCAACCTCTTCTTGTGTAAGGGATGTTCCTTCCTTCACACGCCACACATTCGGGATGGTATCTAGTACTAGACTAAATTGTCAGGTAAAGTTGTCATTTTTGTCTTCCCAACAATGTCTTTCAGCTTGATTAAAATAAAGGCAAAAAACCCATTTATCATCAGAAACTTCCAAACACCAAGAAAGAAAATGACAAAGCATTTTGAGATACTTGCACATTCTTGCTAGAGGCTCCAATTCTTCCAGAATGTTGTACAACTCAACATCGCCAAAATGAGACTCTAGTGGCCTTTTAGAATTCATCACCATTTCCTCTATTAGTCTTCGTGTCACATCCATTTGTATTTTCCTTATTCCAACAGTCCAATTTGATTGCACGACTTCTTGCCCCAATGATGTTATCTTCATCAAGTTCTTCCTTGATGTTCCAACTTGTATTTTGTGTGCATGCATGCCTCCATGTGTCATCAACTGAGTGAATGTCGCATCGTGGGGCATGACTAGTGAGATGTACTCTGGCACACACTAATACACATAGGTACTTTCTTGCAAAAATGGCACCTCAGGGATCCTCTATCCTTGACAGAGAGCACCATGCTGACATCACACTTCTTTCCCAATAGACCCTTGAAAAGTGCATCATTCTTCATTCCACTGCTCAACAATTTTGGACACAATGGATTGTCACATTCAAAGGCACTTAAGTGCACATGAAGATATGTGAACTATGCCTTCAAATGCAATATTGCAAGTTATAGACTTTAGTCCACAACTGGCCATCATATTTGAGCTCCATACCCTCCATTGGTCGATCTGCTCTTTGGGGTGCAACTCAAAGACACAGTTTCCATTATACTCTCTTGGGAGCTCATCCACCTGCACAATGTGCTCGCTCCTTCTCACTAATGTTGCTAAATTGGTTGATGCACAATGAGAAAGTATGTATGCTACAACACTTGTCCCCTTTGATCTTGTACTTTTACTTGTGGAGGGTTCATCCTCTTTTGTGAACAATATTTCATCACAAATAGTTTCAAAAGGAGCCCGACTGGATGAAGCAACCTTGTCTACACTAAGGAATGCTAGATCGGATAGGTTTACATTTAAACTTGACAGCATATACCACTTGCACTTGCACGTAATGTTGAGCATTGTAAATACCACCTGAATATATTGGTAATAGTGTGCAAGAGTAGAGTGGTATAGACTAAGATCCACATTAGGACAAATCTAAGGCAAATGGGGAGCAACCCTATTCCTAACCCCTAATCGTATATAAGTGTATATTTGTTCAGGTTTCTATGGTATGCACTCCAACATCGAGGAAAAAGTTATGTGTGACCGTGATGATCTATGAGTCCACAAATCTAAAAGAATCCTACCATAAGGATCCAAACAAAGCAACAAAAATTGTGTTCTTTGCAAAATGAATCGCACCCATTCTTTATGACATTCTATTGTAGGCATCCAAACGAAGCAAAACAAGACTGATTCTTTGTCCAAAAAGAATTGAGCCATGTTCATACTTCGTTTTATTTCACAATTTATCATATTGGGATTTAAGAACATTGTGGTCGATTTAATCAGAACACTTCCACAAAGGATCAACCAAGACTATCTCTATCGCTTGAAAAATACTCGAGAATTTCACAATGATCATATCCAAATGTCACCCACAGTCTTCTGCTTGACTCACATGGAATGCAGTCATGTTTTTCATAAGCACAATATATCTAGCCCATCCTTTTTACATTTCAATGGTTGGGTTTGGTTACACTAATGCGGAGCACAATGCTATCAAGAACTTCTCCAATTCAAGCACCATATGCAAAGGTTTTCTTTAAAAGAAGCTGATTTCACATGACTATGAAATGACATGCTTTGCATATATTCCCGATACCTTGAATGCCCTTCTAGAGGTTTTTTAGTGAAAATTTTCTAGGCATTGCCTGTGGACTAGTGAGCTACGTTCTTTAGATTCGACAATCTCTAGTGTACTAAGATATGACAAGAATACAAGAGACATTAGTCCAAAAATTCACATTCATTCATTTCTAAATGATGGTAGGATGATTTATTTGTACCACAAAGTGAACGTGTTTATATCATACTTGTTCTTGAAAGAATATCAAGCATAACTCAATATGACAAAGGATACATCAGAATTTTTGCTCTTATGGTAGCATATGGGATGAAATAGATGTCATCCTATGTCAAATTTCTACATCACAAAAGTACAACAAGTCCCATCTACCACCATATCCCTGATGCAAAGATAAAACAAAAGCATAGCAATCCTCGCAAATTTTCACATGCAAATGCCATTCGACTCAGCCCCCAGGTAAGAACAAACATGCTCTATCACCTCTCTACCCTTGGCACTGTTCTCACACCTCCCTTCATTCTGAGGGCCTGGTGGATGAAGAAAATGCCATTTGCACTACGTGCAAATGGCCCAAGAGGGCTTGGTGGTGGTTGAAGATGGCATTTGCACTGCAAATGGCTTTTGGCAGAGCCCAATGTCCCAAGAGGCCACAGAGCTTGAATGATTGCATTGTAGGGAGCGTTCATGTTGGGCGTGTAGTTCAGCATGCAAGGCTTTTATATGTTTTTGTTGGGTTGCATGAGTCTGCTAGGCATTATTTCTATAGACCTCAAAACTTTCTTTGAGCTCAATACAACATCATTCTTGAACATCTACATGAGCTTTTTCTACTACTAGCTCACCCTTTAGTAGAGTCGATTGCTACCTGAGTGCAATGGAAGTGGTATGGTTAGCTTGGAAATTGTTGCCTGTTTGTTTTACAATTCTTACATCAAGTTGTTTGCCTTAAGCTAAGTCAGGGTATGGTTGGTGGATGTGGCCAATTGAGTTTGTCGGCACCTGTTATAGAGTTTCAAGTTGGTTTGTATGCTATACACCAGAAAGTCTAGGAAGCAATCTTCCATGAGGGTGCCTAGGCTTTGAGCTCTAAGTACTTGTCCAAAGAGCTATAGATCAAGGAAGCACAATGACCCAAATGCTTCTGTGATGCCAATCCTGGGGGAGTAGCTTAGTGTTTTATGTGCTCCTTGCCCTTGATGCTAGTGATCAAGGCCTGCATTTGTTGGGATATGTTGTGGGGCGGTGGGTCTAGAAGTCTAGGGCCAAAAAGGTTTGTCAAAGTTGAATAGCAAATCCTAATCCTATTAATCATTGATGAGGATGCTCACTCCTAAGGCATAAAATGTTGAGGGAAGACCCTGCATGGAACCCAATAGGAGAAGAGGGCAATATTTCCTTTTATGGCTTCAACGAGCCATAGTCAATGGGCCACAAACTGATTACACAACCTCAAGATGTTGCTAGACTTGCTGCATTCTTATCTACTTGGGTTAAAATGCCCTGTACAACTTTGCTACAGGGAAATCCAACTCTTTGGAGGGATCTCTCTGATTAGATGAATGGGAACTAAAGAATGTTATGCCTGAGGGAACCCTCTATTGAGGATCTTGATTTTCTTAAATTGTGAATCAACAAATTCTAAATAGTTTGATGATCATGATCATGCAAGGATATGAAGAGGCTGTAATTTCCCTTCTTTGATAATACAAAGAATAGTGTTCCTAGAAGTACACCAATATAAAGGGTGTGCCTCTTGAGTTCATGTAGCACACTATCCCTACTACGATGGATGATGTTAGACTCGTTAGGCAATGAACCCTACCCCATGAATCCCAAATACATGACAATTGTGAGACATGAAATTTAGAAGCTCAACTACATGGGATTTGGATACAAGATCGAGCATATAGATTGGGTATCCACCATATTCATTGTGCTAAAAAAGAATGGCAAGATTAGAGTATATGTTGCTTTAAAGAAGGTAAATGCTGCCACGCAAAATGACCATTGTCCACTATCATTCATGGAACATGTATTAGAAAGAGTGGCAAGAAAAGAAACCTACAACTTTGATGGATTATCTAGTTACTAGGTATCCAGAGCCCCAGTTGATCAATACAAGATGGCATTTTCCATGGAATGAGGAGTCTATGCTTCAAGAATTTAAGAGGAATGCTCTTTGGACTCACTAATGCTCCCACAACCTTCTAGAGGCTGATGATCATAGCCTTTAAACAGTATTTAAGGGAACTTTTAGAGTTATTAATCAATGATCTATGTGTACATTTGGCAAGGATGACCACCTCAGATATTTAACGCATCTTTGAGAGGTGTCGCCTATACCAAATTTCCCTCAACCCCATCAAATGCTTGTTTTTGGTCAAGCATGGGGTAACTTTAGGGCATGTTGTGTCCAAAAATGAAATTTCCATAGACTATAACAAGATCAAGCTCATCTTGTAGCTACCATCCCCCACAAATGCTAAGGGTGTACAACACTTTCTTGGGCATATGGGCTATTATAGAAAATTCATCTATAGCTATGCTGAGATTACTTGCCCTTTATATAAGCTTTTAATTATATTAACTAGAGGCATGCCAAGGCCCATTTGAAACCCTTAAACATGTACTAGCTTTGGCTCCTATATTGCAAGAACTGAATTGGGATTTAATATTCGATGTACATATCAATAGCTCAAATTTTGTAATAGGATGTGTGTTGGTGAAACTAGGTGAGTATAATCTATATTACCCCATTTAATTCATAAGTCGCAAACTTAATGATGCCGAGATGAATTATACAACCATGGAGAGGGAAGGCCTCACAATGGTTTATGCCATGAAGAAGTTTGGCCACTCTAAACAAGTTTGTATTCTTTGTAGACCATCAGACACTTCTTTACTTAGTATTCGGGCATAAGAGGAGGATATTTTGTAGGAGATCTTATAGCCTGCAAGATATTGCAAGCCTAGCTATGGTGGCTACTCTCTTTATCGACGTAGCTGAATTCGCTAAACACTGCGACCCTGTCTAAGGGCTTCCATCTCTCAAAAGAAGGATAATATGACCCTTACAAGCATTTCTATAGAGCAACCATTTGAAAAGTGGGGCATTGATTTTATCGAACTAGTGGCCAAAGGGACATAAGTCTAGTATATTATTGTGGCAACTGATTACTTTACCAAGTGGGTAGAAGCTAAGGCAACCAAGAAGGCTAATGCTTGAGAAACAACTAAGTTATTGTATGAGAACGTGATATCACACTTTGGCCTCCCCTTGGAAATGGTCAATGACCAAGGGACTCACTTCATTAATGAAACCATAAAAATCCTTATGATTGAGTTTTGGATTGTTCATAAAAAATATACTCCCTATTATCCTACAACAAACGGTCAAGCCAAGAGCTCCAATAGGAACCTATGTAACACTATGACACGCATGGTGGAGGCCAGCAAAAGTGACTAAGTGCACAAGCTTACCTTGCTGCATTGTGGGTGTATTGCAATGCCCCCAATTGGTTATGTAGACATTGAAGTAATTGTGAATCACCATAGAATAGGCAACCATTTTTATGTAATGCCCATTAGGCACAATTGATGAGCAGGTCATTCTAGGTAGAGAATGGTCTTCCATAGCAATTTTAAGATAGACTAGCATGAAAGAAGAGCAACCTTAAAAAGTGGTGGATGAACACTAGTACTCTATGGCACAAAGATTTGGACAAGAAGCCCACCTTGACAGTTGCAATAGCCCCCTTGCCCAAGACTCCCTTGCTACCTAAGAATAATGTTGCTCCTTCTCATCAAAAGCCCCATTCTAGCCACAACCAACACGAATAAAGCAAGTATGGAGGAGGAAGGACCACAAACAGTCTCTTTCGATATCACTAAAGACCAACACCCTACGTATCTCCCCACAGTGTGGCTCACCAAAGACTCATTTCTAGGGAAAGAAACATGCCACGCATGACCCAGGTGACAATGCAAATCCAACTAGTTCTAAAGTACATATGTGTATTGTGAAGTCATCCTTGGCTCGCATATATGTTTCTAGGACATCTAAAGTTCTATCAAACACAAAAAATAGCACTTCCTCGTGACCTACAAATGTAGCTCACGAGATGAAATCATGGAACGTAGCTCTAATTGAATCCATGGCAAAAGGCGACTAATGGAGTGAATAACTTTTGAGGGTGGGAGTTTCTATGGCTATCTAAAAGTGAAAGTGAGAATGTAACATAAAAATGGCTCTTACCCTTTATATATATGAAAACCCTAAAAATTAAAATTAATCATAAAATTCCTAAATTTTTTGAAAAACATTTACCATGAACTCAAAGGGAAAAACATCAAAAGAAATAACTGTGGGGGTTAAAGGTCACTGTGCCTTAACCCCAGTTATGTACAATACTCAAACACATATATAAATGAATGAAAAAGAAGATTAGGGTGGTTCTTTCTGCACCCACCAAACTTGTGTGGCTCTCTGTCTCTCTCTCTCCTTCTTCCGTTCTTGCTTCCGTTGAGAGCACTCTCAACTGGTATCAGAGCCCGAGTGATCTAGCTGAGCGTGCGTGAATGCTGGAAGCTCAGCAGCTCTGTGGGAGGAAGGAGAAGCTTTGTGGGTGACTTTACTTGCATCCGAGTGTGCAGAGACCTTGGAGGAACCTTTGGAAAAGTCACTTTGGCTTTGCGAAGTGTTTTTGAGAGCCTGTTAAGAGCTTTCAAAGAAAAAGTCGTTTTTTGAGCTTTTCCCTGTTCCGTTCGATGACAGAGACTCCGTATTGACTTGTAGAGGCAACTATTGCTTGCTTTTGGTGTCCACATTACTTCAAGAGCTTGGAAACACCTTCATTCTTGAATCTAGGATCATTTCATTGGATTTCTGACTCACTGTGTCAGTTCCTGCGTTTTTTGCCCGGGTGTTGGAACTCAAGTTTGGAGCAACCATTTGTAGATCTGTCAGTTCCGGTGGACTCAGGAGGTCCTAAAACTTCTATGTTGCTCATCATTCGCACTCCAGTGGAGTTTACAGATAGCTCTGTTTCCAAAAACGTTTTTCAGTCCGTGTGTTGGACCCAGTGATTGAGACCACGGTTTCCAAAACCGTCTGTCCCATTGCGTTCCGGACGCCCAAAATCCCCTACCTATCAGTTCTTGCGTGATTCGATGGAGGATTTTCAGAGTTATAAATCTCTATGTATTCGATTTCGTCTCTCTGTTATGCATTTTTCATGCTAAGGTTTTGAAACCTTAGATTTATGCCACATGGCAGTGGATAAGTGTTGACTCCCATTTCTCATTCATCGGTTGGGATTTTGGAGTTCTGGCAGAAGAGAGATATTTGCAGATTTTCTTGCTGAGTCCGATTATGCAATGGCGCCCATGTTTTGAAGCATCTCAGGTTCTATTTTCAGTAACGCTCATTACCGTGGGACTATGATTTCTTGAGCATACCTTATGCAGATCACTCTGGTTGCAGTGCGCTCATTCGTGGTATGCATTGGGTTGCAGTGGATGATTTATAGGCCATTTGGATGCATTGCGGTCCTTGTTGGATGCACTGATAGGCCCAAATTGCCTTGTGGGATGCTATTTTTTATGGACGCCTTGCACATGGATGCTATTTTAAGCTAAGGGATAGCTTTGATACATTGCAGGTGATGCACTGATAGTGCTATGCTCTCTTGGATGAGACATTATTGATGCATATGCCAGTGGACAGTGTTTATGCTTGAGTCATTTGGCACTTATTGGCATTTTCTTTTGGGCCAGATTTGCTCATATGGATGCATAGTATATGCACATGAGTCAGATGCTTTGAGCTTTGAGTTTTGGTGATATTTCACTTTATTGTGGCATACACATTTGGGTGCACCTGGTATTTGGTGTGATTCTCTCTTGAGGCACTAGCATTTGGGATTTTGCTTTATTTGCATCATGGCATCCTCTTCCATGTCTGAAAAGGAGTTTTTCAGCATTAAAAAGTTTGATGGGACAAACTTTTCTTTGTGAAAAGAACAAATAAGGGATGTGCTTATTCAAAAGAAGCAGATTAAACCCTTGGCAGGGATTGAAGCTAAGCCTGCAAATATGTCTGAGGATGATTGGAACGAGTTGGATGCATTAGCAAAGTCTACTATTAGACTTCATCTTGCAGAGTCAGTTTATTTCACAGTAGTAAATGAGCAGACTACAGAAGATTTGTGGGAGAAACTTTGTGCCACTTATGAGAAGGAAACTGCCTCTAATAAAGTTTACCTCATGAAGAGGTTGTTTGAGCTGCAGATGAAGGAAGGGGTCTCCATTGCTTCTCACTTGAATGAATTCAATATTATTTTCAGCCAGCTTCAGGCTCAGAAAATGAATTTTGATGCGGAGACTAAGGCAATATTTCTCTTATGTTCATTGCCATCCTCATGGGATACCTTCCGTACAGCTGTCAGTAACTCTGCACCTGGTGGAGTACTGAAATTTGATGATGTTGTGGGTAGCTTGTTGGCCGAGGAGATTAGACGGAAGTCTATGGATGGCAACAAGCAGGATGCAGCCTTAAATGTGCAAAGGGGCAGATCACAGTTCAGGGGGAAGTCCCAAGAAATAGGGAAGTCTCGTAGCAAATCCAGGGCACGGAACATTGAGTGTTACCATTGTGGCAAGAAGGGCCATATGAAAAAGGATTGCTACAAGCTGAAAAGAGAGCAAAAGGATAAGAAAAAGAATGCAAATTGGGGTGCAAATCAAAAGGAAGAGAGTCCAAGGGAGGACAAAGGAAAAGTGAAGATCGAGAAAATCAATGCAGTCACACGTGATAGTGACAATGATGTTCTCTTCATGTCTAGTTTATCTGCAGAGTTGCTTACCACTTCAGATGATGCATATTCCCAGGATTGGATTTTGGATTCTGGTGCTTCATTCCATGTTACTCCCCATAGGGAATGGTTCTCCACTTATGATAGTGGAAAGACAGGTTGTGTGCATCTTGGAAATGACTATGCATGTGACATAGTGGGAGCAGGTGACATAAAGTTTTCTTTTGCAAATGGGTCTGCATTTGTTTTGAAACATGTGAGACATGTGCCTAAGCTGACCAAGAGTCTTATTTCAGTGGGTCAGCTAGATGATGCTGGTTTTCACACCACTTTTGGCTTTCAGAGTTGGAAAATTCAGAAGGGCTCTATGCTTTTGGCCAGGGGTGCCAACTGTGGGACTTTGTATCCCTTACATGTATCAGGGGTATTTGATCATGTTGTTGCAATAACCGAGCAGCCAAGCACTTCTTTGTGGCATTGCAGGTTGGGGCACATGAGCCAGAATGGAATGAAACTCTTATGCCGTTTGGGTTATGTACCGCATTTGAGTTTCTCTGATTTTGAATTTTGTGAGCACTGTCTCTATGGGAAGCAGACTAAATCAGCCCATAAAAGAAGGGGAAAGAAAGAGTTTGAAATGCTTGATTTGGTGCATTCAGACGTATGTGGTCCCATGCCTACACGGTCATTAGGCGGGGCTGAATACTATGTGGCATTCATTGATGATGCAACTAGGAAAGTGTGGGCTTATGCTATAGCTCGAAAAAGTGATGTGTTCCAGGTATTTCAGAAATGGCTGGCCTTGGTTGAGAATCAGTCAGGTAGAACGCTTAAATTCCTACGGTTTGACAATGGTGGAGAGTATCTCTCTCATGACTTTCAGCATTTCTGTGATACACGTGGGATTAAGAGGGAGCTCACATCCCCTCGTACTCCAGAGCAAAATCCAGTTGCAGAAAAGATGAATCATACCATTCAAGAAAGGTTGCAATGCATGCTTTCCAATGCAAGTCTTTCTGGTGGTTTTTGGGCTGAGGCAATGAAGACTGCAGTGCATGTGATCAATAGATCACCTAGTAAGAGTTTGGATGGTGGTATTCCTGAAGAGGCATGGAGTGGCAAGAAGCCCTCTTACTCTCATTTGCGTATATTTGGGTGTGAGGCATATGCACATGTGCCAAAAGAGCTTCGAAAGAAGCTAGATCCTAAGTCTAGGAAATGCATCTTTCTAGGTTATGGTGAAAGTGGAGAGATGGGCTATCGTCTCTGGGATCCAAAAGCAAAGAAGATCATACGCAACCATGATGTGGTCTTCAATGAGAAGAAGATGCATAAGGCACCCATGAGGGATGTGGAAATGAGGAGAATCACTTTCCAGGATGTGAATCCACCTGCATATGTTGATAGACAGCAAGCTGTCCATGCACCAAATGTGCAAGAAATGGTACCACCAAGTACTCCCACGGGTATACAATCAAGGGTAGATGATGGATCATCTATTGGTGGAAATGATGAGCCAAATGTGGCTGATATGCAAGTGGGACAGCAAGCTGAAATGCCTTTGAGAAGATCATCTAGAGTGTCTAGACTGCCTGATAGGTTTGTTCCAGGGGTACACTATGTGATGCTTACTGATTGCGGGGAGCCTTCTTGCTACAAAGAGGCTATGATGTGTGAGGATCAACGCAAGTGGGAGTATGCTATGCAATCAGAGATGAGTTCACTTATGAAGAATAAGACTTGGGACTTGGTTTCTTTGCCACATGGAAAGAAAGCATTGCCATGTAAATGGGTCTACAAAATGAAGGTCACAGGTGATGATGTGCCTAGGTACAAGACCCGATTGGTTGCTAAAGGTTCAATTGAGCAAGAGAAGGGTGTGGACTTTGATGAGATATTCTCTCCGGTTGTGAAGATGACCACACTTAGATGCATGCTTGGACTAGTGGCAGTAGAGGATATGGAGCTTATGCAAATGGATGTCAAGACAGCTTTCTTGCATGGGGATTTGCATGAGGAAATTTACATGGTGCAGCCGGAAGGCTTTGAAGAAAAGGCCAAAGAGCATTTAGTTTGCAAGCTGAAGAAGAGTCTCTATGGTCTTAAGCAAGCGCCTAGAGAATGGTATCAGAAGTTTGATGCTTTCATTCGGTCCCAGGGTTTCAGAAGGAGTGAAATTGATCACTGCCTCTACACTAAAAGGGCTAAGGATAGTAGCCTGATAATCCTGGCACTATATGTGGATGATATGCTATTGGCTAGCAAGAATACTTATGAGCTAGATGCATTAAAGGCGAAGTTGCATGAGGCCTTTGATATGAAGGATTTGGGACTTGCAGGTCATATTCTTGGTATGCGCATCACGCGTGATCGGAGTAGGAAACTCCTTTGGCTTTCACAAAAAGAGTATGTTACAAAAGTATTGCAGTGTTTCAATATGGAGGGGGGGAAGGCAGTGAGTACTCCATTGCCTCTATATGTGAAACTGAGTCATACAGATAGTCCCAAATCAGATGAGGAGAGGGCCATGATGGCCAAGGTTCCTTATGCATCAGCAGTTGGGAGTCTTATGTATGCTATGATAGCTACTAGACCAGACATTGCATTTGCAGTGGGAGTTGTTAGCCGGTATATGGCTAATCCAGGAAAGAGGCATTGGGAGGCAGTTAAGTGCATCATGAGGTACATGAAGGGTACCAAGGAGATGTGCATTTGCTTTGGTAAAGGAGACATGCGTGTACTTGGGTACACAGATTCAGACTATGCAGGGCATGTGGATAGTAGGAGATCCACTTCTGGTTATGTGTTCACCTTTGCAGGTGGTGCAGTGTCGTGGATGTCTCGTGCACAGAAGTGCGTGGCTTTGTCTACCACAGAGGCTGAGTATGTTGCAACCACAGAGGGTTGCAAGGAGGCTATATGGCTTGATCGGCTAGTGGGAGATTTGGGGATTCATACAGGTGTACCGACATTGCATAGTGATTCCATGAGTGCTATTCAGCTAGCACGGAATCCAGTCTTTCATGCAAAGACCAAACACATTGAGGTCAGGTACCATTTCATCAGGGAGGTACTTGAGGACAAGCGCATAGAGCTTGTCAAGGTTCATACAGATGATAACCCTGCAGATATGCTGACGAAGAGTCTACCTAGTCAGCGGTTTGAGTATTGTCGTGTATTGATGGGCATTGGATAGTATGCTCACTGGTTGTCCTCAAAATTTCATGGGAGGAAAATGATATCCCCCATATTCAATAATCACGGGGGAAATGGCTTTTGACATTATATTTATATATATTCATTCCTTTTATCAAGGGATTTTAAATGGGACACATGGGTATCGTCCATAAACCCATATCTATATGTCCATATCCATCCAAAACTTATAATTTTAAAATGTCATGCATAAAAATCATCTTTTTTTCTTAACATGTAATAATTCCAAAGTCCTACTTTACTTAGTCTGCTCATTACCCTTATAATTATGGGATTATTATTGATGATCATATATATACATATGTACATCAATATCTGATATAGTTACACAAGGGTCAAATGAAAGTGTATATAGACATGTTAAATATGTCAAATAACTATCTCTCAAAGTACCGAATATATGATTCAAGTAACTATCATGGTGTAAATATGTGTACTGAGTATCTTTAAATCCATGATATATTCGGCCTATCTACACCATGATTACCTGGTAAAATTAGGCGATGGCTTCATCTATGCTAAACATGTGCTAGACAATGTAGTCCCATCAAATATATATATATATGTATATATACACCAAATTATACACATGAAAATACATACATATTTATACATGTAGGTACACTTAGAGATCACTCAATTCCAATTAAATCTTTCAATAATTCACTCCCATCATACAACAAAAGAAGGCCAAATTTCTGAGAATTAACATCTCATTGTCTCAAAATATTGTGTCCAAGTTTGTTTCATTCAAACTTTCTTTGCTAACGTAAGAGAGAAAAGACCGACATAAAAGGATACACTGGGTTTGCCACAACTGTCATAATCAATAGACCCATCCATATTCTACTATAATATTAAAAGGGCAAGTAGTTTTCTTAAGCACAACATATATATATCGAAGTTCAAGTCAAAATGACCCCTAAGGGATCTATTAGTCTTGTTTCAAACTCCAACCAAGGGGCTGAGCTCCATATGGGAAAATGGACATCCTCTAGAGTCCAAACTTATAGGTGACGCCATAAAGCTCTTCTTAAAAGGACATCATGTACCATGTATTACAAAAATACTTTCTTGACTTGCCAATATTAGTCATTCCACCAGTAACATATAGCCAATATCAATCTACAAATATGGTTGAGAAGTACACCAACTCACCTGGCACCATCGCAACAAAAATCAAAGTTAGAAGTAATTATTTTTGTTGTGGCAGCCAGTATTCAATGTCGGTACGTAGTTGTTATCAATGTCACTCTTCCAGATTAGCAATATTAAAAAATTTGGCAATTAAATCATCATCATTACAATTGGATATTGGCAATAAAAATAATTATAAAGCACCAATTACTATTTTGTATCTTAAATTCTTGCTCTCTTAATAACTTCCAGCCTCAATATAATCATAGAGTAACTTAAGCATCCATCATTCAAACTATAGGGTAGCCAGAGCTTTTGGTAGATCTTTATCGTACTCCTTATATGTTCTGCAGAATCATGATAATGGGGTAGTAGCCAACTACTTGCATTACTAAAGGTATAAATGCTTCAAGGAACCACTTCAGACATATATGTTAATAAGGAGCTCCCAAAGGTTTCCTTCTCCTTCTATTCTTAGTCAAAATATTATTTAATCAAGGCATGGGTTAGTACTTATCACTTATTTCAATATAATTCAAAGGTACTAAATTCAATATAATTCAAAGGTACTATAATTTAATATATCAATTTTTTTGACATATTCAAAGGAAATGCAATTATTAAAGCAAGGACAATTCTCTCATGAATTTAAAACGAAGTTTCCCATGATTTTCACTAGTTTTCATATAAGATACAAGGCAATGTAGCCATAAACTAATTTATCAATCAGGAATTATAGTGAGCAACATTATTGTATCCCATGAAAATTTTAGATACCCGTTTTTTCTTCTTGTATTGTCTTGCTAACTTGCAAAATATGATGGCCCTTATATCTTTATAAACATCTATTATGTTACGAGACTTTTTACCTCAACGGACATAGCTAACATAAGATTGGCATCCAATAGGGCAATTCAAAGAGTGAAATGTATATGTGGACAATGCATCAAGTGAACCACAAAGGTTGGAATGCTTGGGAATGGTATTAGTACTCAATGACCTGCCCATATAATCCTCCAAGATTTGTATATTTCAAATTGAATCCCATATTTTGTCAATCAAAGCAAAACAAATGTAACTAAAAGTAATTAGTTCCTATTTTAACTCTCAGTATTCTCTAGTCAAAATGTAATGGATACATTCTATGTTCACGACGTAATGCATTTCATGACATGCCCTTATTGCGCTATTCAAGGAAGTTGTCCCCTCTTTCTATCCCTATATTGTGATGTTCTAAAGGTCTTGGTATATAAAGTACCACTATTCAAGTGGTTTTTGGATAATAGGATCCGTGAGAATTTATAGAGATGGCCCATGAGCCTCACCGGGCTATTGAACATTATGATGGAGTATCCTACGACCTTCATAGTTCTCATGGTGCACCTAAGAAAATCTCATGTGTACAAATCAAGGCAAACAAACAAATGGTGGGGAGCAATCAGTCGAAGCGTGCAACCTATACAAAGGCTTGTGTAACCAAATATGGCCATCTCTCTTATTCACATAGTCGACTTATGGAAGGGGAAGATCAACTAGATTCTCCCTTCATTCCACCCGCTCTTGTGCAAGCCCCATCAAGCAATGGAATTATAGTAGATGTAAAATAGAGAAGCTAAGTGATAAGTTATAGTGTACAAAGAGCAATTGAAAGGATGTGATGTCTCTTTCTCAAGGGCAATCTCTAAGAGCATGATAACCAACCTAAAGAATTACATGGATGGCAAATCCCAATTGTCATCTCAGTCCATTGGAGTTGCAATGCACCTGATGACATTTTACACTCAAAGGGATTTTTGAGTAATACAATAAGAAGATGTCTCAGAAGGTGAATTTTCTACAAGAGACTACCATCAATGCAGCAAAGGCAACACAACTTGAGAAAATTATCAGGAATGGTGCAGAAGCCAAGGTAGAGGAGATAGAAGCAAGGGCCTTGCAGGCACAAGAGTAATCTAAGGGCACTACAAAAATTATCGACATGGAAAGGCATCAAAGAGAAGAAGTAGAGAAGAGCCTCAAGGAGGTCTGAGATAGGCTTGAAAAAGTTAAAAATAATAGGGACAT
This sequence comes from Dipteris shenzhenensis, assembly GCF_047967505.1. Lineage (NCBI taxonomy): Eukaryota > Viridiplantae > Streptophyta > Polypodiopsida > Gleicheniales > Dipteridaceae > Dipteris > Dipteris shenzhenensis. The sequence goes on from NC_141599.1 coordinate 56,237,590, forward strand.
CGCAAAAAAGGAGCTAGCAAAATGATGCAAAAGGATCTTGAAGATGAGAGAGACAAAAAGGAGATTCTTTACAAACAGCTCTACAACATGCAAAACGCATTGAACATTGAAAAAGACTAGATGATGGAGGAACTAAAAAGGGAAAAGGCAAAAACTAGAGTGGTAATGCATGAGCAGCGAGAGAGCTTCAAGGCTAGGAAGGATGGGGTAGAGAGCAACTAGGGTGGAGAAGACAATGAGGCAACTCTCCAGGCTCGAAAGGATGTAGAGAGCAACCACGGTAGAGCAAGTTGAAGTAGCCACAGTGGGGGTTCTTATCTAGAAACACTAGTGGAAGTTCAAAGAGTAAGCTAGTCCATCATCGTGAGAGATTTCCAAACTAGAGTGGAAGTCTTGGAAATGGCCCATGTTAATTTTTTTGAGCAATTTAAGTAGCTTCAAGAGATGCTGAGGGAATCATATGAAGCTCTTGCAAGGAGTGAGCAAAGGATGGAGGAGATGAAGGAGAACATTCATAGCCTTAGGATGAGGGAGGAAGTAATCAAGAAGCAAATTCATCATGTACAGAGCAAGACTTTTGTATTAATGGCCGTAATAGCTCAATTTTCCATTTGGAAAAAAATTGCAAAAGACAAGCTTGAATTGAAGAAGTCCAAGCCCGAGCCTAACTACGAGGAGTAGGAGCCTAAGGGAGAAACTAGCCCCCTTCAGGAAAGGAGCAAGAAGGACCAAGCTTGCAAAAACCAAGAAGCTCAAAGCAAGGAAAGAGGAAGTGACATGAAGGGAGGGGTGGGCCTCTGAAGGAAGGAACCAGCCCCTTTAGGAAAGAAGCAAGGAGGGCCAAGCCTGCAATCAGGGAGCTCAAAAAGGCAACTTTTTCCAAAGCAATGTGAAACCAGACCCCTGAAGGAAAATGAGTCTTTGAGATGTAATCTATTGAATTATTAATGTTCTCCAAAGTTTACTTGGGCAATGTATATGTTTTAAGATAACACTTTGCAGCAATGTGATTCAGTCTAGTATAATAGCTTCTACTATAATAGCACTGGTTGGTTTGCAGCTCGGAGGTTGGTTGTACACTAGGATATTAATTGCCACCAACGTGGTTGTTTGCTTCTATTATTACTAGGATATTAGCTTAATTGCCCCCAGTGCAGTGGTTGTATATGTGTATATATATGCAATATTATAATATTTTTAAAGTGACTAAAGTGATGTTTTCTCAGCTATGTGACTAGATAGTCTCCTTTGACAGGCCAAGGACCATAATGTGAGATGAAATATTTTGATTAAATGGAGTTGAAGATTTGAAATAAAGTGGTTGCATAATGATAATGAGAGAGGGAGAGATGCCACTATGATGACGGTAGCACTTAGTACGGTAAGAGAATGCTCTAAGTCTAGAAAGTGTTAAGACACGTCAAGGACTATAATGTCAGTCCGAATATCTACATATATCTATATGTTTGTATATATATCCAATTTTATAGACGAAGTGATCGAAGTAATCTTGTACAAAGCTCTAAAGTGATTGAAGTGATCCTTTGCCAAGACAAGGACCATAATGTTAGACCAAAGATTTTGAATATCTATATACATCTATATGTCTATATTATTAACTATGGGGTTGTCGTGCCACGGTCCTGAAAGCCTTGTGTGAATATTAAGTTCTTCAGAGATGGCACACTTGATCTCTTTGAGCTTCGGCTACTCTATTTTTTTATATTCAACCATCTTTTTTTTTGTTTCAACTTCAATCTCAAAACCAATTTTCCATTATGAACGAAACCAATTCAAAATGTATAAGAATAAATCTTGGATATATATTACTCGGGTCTTATTTAGGAGCTGGCCACCACTTTAATTTAATACAGTATAAGTGGTCGCCAATGCAGTGGTTGGTTGCACACTAGGATATTAACTAGCACCAGCACAGTGGTCTTCTTCATTATTACTAGTATTATCCTACTTGTACATTATCTTTGCATAACTTTGCTAGAGTTCCAACACACTGATATAGAAGACTATCCACCTCAACTGAATGATGAGAGGTGGATATGTTAGGTTGTATGAAAGAAGAATGAGAAGGCTGGGCTCAATGAACTCTCTTGCACACTTCATGAATGTCATACAATTCATTCTTATAGGATTAAGGATTTGTTTACAATCATTTGTTTAGGAGTTCACATAGATTCTTGTGACACCGTCTTGGTAATTAACTATGGTATTACCTACACTCTACTTAGCATGCAAGATCAATGACTAGTAAGTAATTGCACTCTACTGAGCATATAAGCCCGGTGACTGGTAATTAACTACAGTCTACAAATCATGCAAGTCCAGTGGTGGTAATTGGTAGGTCAGTAATTATAGGTCCTCACATAGATTCTTGTGACATCACCCCATGTATTTGTGATTCTTTTTTTAACTTTCATGTACAGAAATCATTGCTCACACATAAAGGCTTATCTTTGCTAGAGTTTCAACACGCTTATAGAGAAGACTACCCACATTAGTTGAATGATGAGAGGTGGACATGTCAGGTTGTATGAAAGAAGAATAAGAAGGTCGGGCTCAATGGAACTCTCTTCCTATTTAAGTGTGGTGCAGACACAAAACTCTGTACACCGATCCACCTACTACAAATCTATGGCATACCTAAAAGACTTTGGAATGCTCATGTTCTATCTTAGAATAATATTGGATGACCTCCTCGCAGAAGCAGACCCAGAGATAAGGGAGGAAAATAGCTATAAGGAGGACATGCTTCGTAAATGGTTAGTTGATATGGAGGCAATAGATACGGTGAATATTCATTTTCATAGCTTTCTTTTTTCCTAATCCTTTAAGGTCCTTGTCAAGCTCATGATGTATGTTTATTTTGGTAGGACATGGCGGAGGCCCAACGATGTATAGAGCATTGAGAGTAGGATAAAGAGGACCCTCAAGAAAAGAATGATTTATTATAGGCATACAAGTAGGCAGAGAGTGGCAAGCAATTGGTAAGAAGAGTGTGTGCTGAGGTCTACAATAGTGCATGAGACTGGCCTGAAGAGCTAGGAGATGCTTGCTATAGCTGAGGTTTGTGATAGTACATCAGAATGGCCTAAAGAGCTAGGACATACTTGCTATAGCTGAGGTCTGCAATAGTACATCAGATTGGCCTAAAGATCTAGGAGATGCTTGCTATAGATAAGTTGATAAGATAGTCGGGAGTTTGGAATTTCCTTGAGCTGCAAAATGTCGTTTGTATTTTTGAACATTTTTAAATCTTACAGGCATTTCTTGGACTTGTGGACTTTCTCGGACTACCATCATCCATGATCTATGGTGCTCATAATACATGACTTTTTATCGACTTGCTTTTATGTTAATACGTAAATGTCTCTAGAAAGACACTTGGTTTATTCTTAGTGTCAATAATATGTGAGCATAATATTTTGTAAGCATATATAAGTTATCTTAGGTCTGCTCTAGTAAAATGTTAATCAATCTTATTTTAGTCAACCAAAGTAAACTCGGATGGATCTTGATTTTATACATAAGTGCTTAATACACAAGGTGGATGAAGCAATGAAATATGACTACTCTACTGTCTTAAGTAGCCCGATTGTTGAAATCTGATAGTCAACCCAGCCTAAAGGGGACTATTTTGGTATAGTACTTTGCAATGAATGTTAGGATAGCACAACAGTAGTGCAGGATAAGTAGTCACTAGTGATGGTTGGTTGCATATAGAATTTTGAGAGCCACCAACACAGTGGTTTGCTTCTATTATTACAAGATGAATGGCATACAATTCATTTGTTTAGGATTTGTGAATTCATCATTATGGGATTTAATAAAACCAGTGCAATGGTGTTTGGGATATACTAAAAACAAGCATGGGATTTACAAGAACAATTACAAAAACAAGTGCAGTGGTTAGTTTGGGATTTACTAAAAGAAGTGTAGTCTCAAATACATTTTCCATTTTCCTTATAATGAGACTACATTTTCTTAGTACTATCTTAGTCATCCTTGTCCACCACTCCAAGACACCCCAAGATGTGCTTATGTGTGTCTAAATCTAATTTGAAGACACTCTTGCCCTTCTTTTATTGTGGCACGGGTTGCATTTGGAACTTAATAGCTCTGATATTAGATGAGAGTACACAAATATTTGTGGACTCTTATGTAGCAATATGTAATTGTGGCCTCTTTTGGATGTTTTTTTGTATCAAAAAGCTCTAACTACTACATCCCACTTCTCATAGGTTGTTCCCCAATTATCATTAAATGCTTCCTCAACCTTGTGCTTAGGTTTTTTGCACTGCAACAGAAAGTATAGGTCATCTTCCTCATTCTCCCCAAAGGCAACAACAACTGCAAAGTTATTTCCCCTTTTCCAAAGAGTCAGTGAGGTCATCAAAACTCTCCCCAAACTGTGGTGAGTCGTTATTTGTCTCTCTGTTGTTTGTCACTCTATTTGAACGTAGAGGAAAAACTTGAACTCGCTCCCATGTCTTCATAGTTGCAATGTTCTCACAATCGTCATGATCCTATATGATGAACGCACGATGCACGCACTGCAGAAACAATAAAGTTTTATTGTTTTAATCATGTGGTTATTTGAAAAGCTCAATTTGCTATGTAGACCATGAAATCCTTAAATTTTCTCACAATCGTGCTGGCTTGTCCTTTACACTTCATCCACTTTCACTTCATGGAACACTCTGCATACTACACTATTCTTAAGGCTTTGTTTACTATATGTTGAATGTGCACCTATGGAGAGTTGGCTGTAAGCCATGTTATAGCATCACGGGCATCATTGAGCTTTTCTTGAGGGCATGTTAATATGTGTTTAAACAAATCTTTCTTAATAATAGCACCACATCCATCATGTTCACCCTTGCCATGGCTAGACTCAAAGAAATTCCACATCATGTCTAGACCGCCGGTCAGGGATTTGAACCTTGAGACAAGCTCTATCCATGGGCTGATTTAAATTGAGAGGCAGCACCATCTGACCACACCTAATGTTGTTTTATATTTTTTGTATGGGAATTCTCTCTTTCAACCATCCCCAATGTAGTAAAAAAGCATGCTGCACAAATAAGGTGTCATGTTCTGGTATGTACGTTGCACTAACCTGGACTCCTATGAGTTAGCAATGGCATCAGTCGTAGAAGAATCAAGCAAATGACTGTACATGATATGCACAAGAATTGTTATTTGCTTGTTGTACCATCTCATCTTATTCTTGAAATGAATAATTTTTAGCAAAATCTATGACAGAGACAATACTGTCATTAGGAAAATCAGCAAGGCACATCCTAAAATACTTACCTTACCAGCTAACTATGAAATTGTGAAGCACATATTTTGGGATGGATTGAACCACATGACCTATAAGCTCCCCGGGCTGAGTGCTCTTATATGATAGTAGCCATCTCTTTTTATCGGATCCTTCAACATTGACATTTTCAAATCTCCTCCATTTTAGAGCAACATGGTTGTCTTCCCTCATTTCATTTGAACAGACATGAAATGTTATCTTTTTCAGCTTCAAACTGCAATGCTTGCACATTAGGAAAAAAGGGAGCTCATTTTGGGGCCCTTTGGCCAAAATGAAAATTAGCTCTCAACCAATGGCAAGAGGGCCAACGTAACGTGGTGAAAATTAGGAAAAAGAAAAAATGTTTCAAAATGTCTGACCAAGAACTAATATTTTATGTATAAACAACTATCAAGTACAAATAAAAAAGTCTTTTTTGAGATATAGAATAGATTCTCAAATTATCTAAATATAGAACAACTAGAAAGAAGCTAGTGGTTACGAAGACAACATAAAAACCTTGGTATCTCTTAACTTTACTCTTGGTTTTTTATCTTGGTCTCTGAACTTTACTCTTAGTCTTTATCTTTCATTTTGGTTATATACATGTTAAATTGAGTGCTAATCATAGGTTTGTAGTTCGAGTGCTAGATTGCATTGTTTATATTCTTTTCTTATGTTTTAGATGTTCAACTTCTAAGAGTTTTAAAACCTATTTACGTTTAGAATGGCCTGTTATCAAACTTGTAAAAAATGTTGTGATAATCAAAATGGTGAGGGAGAAAAAATAATTGAGATCCTGTTACCTCGGTGATCTAAGTCTTCTATTTCTTCTATAGAAATCACCAACAAAATCACAGTTGAAGGTGACTAGCAAAGATTAAGTATAGCAAAAGGATGTTGGGTGCCAATGCAACCTGATAGGAGAAGGAAAAAAAGGCCTAGCAATGAATGCTTGACATCTTGGAAAGGAAGAGTGAAAGATTTCAGAACTACGGACGGGAAAAATCCAAACATGAAATATTGATTCAGCATGTGTACATGCATAAAGAGCTTGTCTTGTTGGATCATCCAAAGTACCTTTCACAGCATAGACCAAATTGTAAGTGACCTCTTTGAATATTTGTATAACATAACTCGAGATGTTCTTAAATCGATCTTACACTTCATCTTTTTTGTTCAGATGTTTACCCTTCATCTTATGAGCAATGGCAACCAACAGAATGCATTTTAGGGTTCATGGATGTGATGCATGGATGTATAGGAGAATTACAATATGCAAGCAGATCTGCAATGTATCTTGCCCAATCAGGTATCTTCTTCTATAATCATTATTACCAATTATTGGACAAGGCTACACACATGGTATGTTGGAAAAATTAGACCACCCAGCGTGGAACATCATTGATTGGCCAATTCGTGAAGGCAATGTGATAGAGAGCTACAAAGCCAAACTATTTATGAAATGCAATGCTCTTTATGACCAAGAATTACAACTCAAATATGTAGAATACATATATGCATGCCAAACACAATCTTTGTTGAGCTTTTCAATCATCTATCAATCAAAATTTTTATAAAACTATGCTCCATTATAAGGCAAATGGCAGAGATGATATTTTGAATTTCTTGGATGACTATTGGGATAGATCACATCCAACTCAATATATACTGTGAGGTTGTTGGTTCTTCAATACAACTCAAATATATGATTGCGACTCACAATTTCATATTTTCTTTTTACTATAAATGAAGTAGATTGATTGGAAATAAACTTATTCCTTTAGATTAGGATCTGAACTCATTTGGTCCTGGCAATGCATTAATCACTCAACATCACAGTTAATGAGAATGGAAATTTGGTGAGTGCTATCACTCAGACAAAGATGTACACTTTCACAATTGTGACACGACATAGACATGGAGACTGAAAGAAGTGTGCCGGTTGGATTTACATTCTTACTCAACAACAAGAAGGTAAACTTTAGAGAATAATTTTGATTGACTATGTTGGATTTTATTAATTTTATTTGTATTTTAATTGTGATCACTTCTTGTCAATAGGTTCTTTGAAGGAGGGAAAGTACAATTCATGAAATGCAGAGAGATCTATAACCAAATAATTGAAATTGATCAAAATTGATAATTTCAGGAATTCAAGATCTATAACTGGCCTATGTTTCCACTATGTTCCTAAAGTTAAATAAAATTTTGTTTCTCGTTCCTAACAGACTGTTTATTTTAACGAACCTTAGTTGGGGGCAACAAATTGAGGCAAGAAAGGAGTGAAAAAGACACCACTAATTAATAGCAAGAACAACAAAGAGCCTTAGAGCTTTTGTACAATGATATTTTTAATATCAAACTCCATGTAGAGCACTCTCTTTATGAAATCTCATGGTTGTAAAATTTCTCTGAAATATATATTAATTTTCACGACCTCTCTCTCTCTCTCTCTCTTCCCAAAGATAGTATATGTTTACAAAATTATCATTTTTGGTATCAACAAACATCAATATAAAAATAATTTATTAGCTGTTACAAACCAAAATCATCTTTAGCGGTAGTACAATTTGTCGTGATTTTTGGATCATTTTTATCCTCCTTTGTTATAGGCTCAACATTTAGAGGAAGGGGCTGGGTATTCAAAGGAAGGGGCTAGGTATCCTGAGGTTTAGTGGTCAGGAGGAAGCTTGGAGTCTAGAAGAGGCTCCTCAAATTTGAGCTCTAATGTAAGAGGAGGATTCTTAGGGGTTGGTGGAGGACCTTGAGATTGGGACTTAGGGTCTTTAGAACCAAGCCCTGTAGTTGGAGGAAGGTGATGCTCGACAGTGATGTCCTCCATGCCTCTTGAGCTTTGTCCCTCTGCTACTATATTAGAGCCTTTTGCTGTAGCTTTTGTTTTTGTGGTAGAGCAAACAAAATCTAGAAGGTCCAGGATCATCCTTTCTCTGAAGTGAAACACATAATCTTCATCATAGCTAGCTACAGTCATATGCATAAATAACATCAAAAAATGTTTCAAGTTAATGGTTAAGCTTAATGTTATCTATGAAATTTAAATAGATGAATGGAAAGTAATGATGGTACTTACTATTTTATCCTTCATAAAATATGACTCAGTATCATATTGAGCATTGAGAAGTATCCTCCACCCACAAGAGTGGGCATCATATTGTGGTGGTGTCTGTAAACCATGCACTAGATTGTTTGGACTAATCATCTAATAATTAAACTAATCAAGCTACTAGAAGCAAAACAATTTCAACCATCGTGTTGATTTAGGATAGTCACAATTTCAACTACTGAGCTAGTTTAAGACAATCACAATTTCAATCACCAAGCTGGTTTAGGACGCATTTAGGATAGTCCGAGTCAACCATTTAGTTAGTTTATGACACATTTAGGATAGTCACAATTTCAACTACCGAGCTGGTTTAAGATAGTCACAATTTCAACCACTGGGCTGGTTTAGCCTGACAGTCTCAACTTCACATATATTAGACAATAACAAGTATATTGCTTTTCATTTTTGGATTTCACAATTAGAAAATAACATTTCATAATTAGAAAATGGCAATATATTACTTTTCATTTCTAAATTTTATAATTTTAATTAGTAATTGATGTTTGTCTTGAACTAGCATTGGGTTGGTTTAGGACAATCACATTAAGTTCAAGCCATCTCGGTCTAGAAAATAAGTGGTATATCACCCCAGTAGCAAGAAATTAAATTTAACTAATTTAAGTACTAAGAACCACATTAATTTCAACCACAAGGACCATCAACAACTAATGTTTGTTCAACCATGCTGGTTCAAGATAATCACATAACTGGTGATTGACTTGAACCAGCCTACTGTTGCATGATGTTCCAACCACTGGGTTGGTTTAGGACAATCACATTTAGTCCAAGTTGGTTTAAGAAATAAAATGAGTAAACTATCCCAAAACTCAATCACAAACAAGTCCAGGCTGGTTTAGGCACCATTAACCTACGTTGTATTAAGCATGTGTATGATGTGCTCCTCAAACACCTTGCATCCCATTTTCTTTTTACAAATGTCCTTTCTATTTGGAGAAACTCTCGTATTTTTGTGCCAAAATGTCGTCACTCTAGCAATAACTTCCACACTTAGGTTGTCTCTCTTTTTCTTGTGTTCTATCAAAACCCACACACTTCTTGGATTGGGGTGATCGTGCATTGCTTTTGCTCTACACTCAACTGCTGGTGCCTCTGATTGACAACATCTTTGACACTATGCACCCAAGCTATTTCTCCTTTGTTTCAAAGGATACCAACATAGCTAATGTCACCCTCTTTGTAGCTAGTTGATCTAAGTTTTGCACCCCTTTCACTTTCTGTACGCCATTTCTCAGGTTAGAGAGCATCACTTCTTGGGCGTGCTTCGTGGAGATCCTATTCTTGGACATAATGTGACCAAGAATCACTCTGTATTTGACCCAACATTGACACTTGAAATGATTTAGGGATATCCTATACAATCTACACCTCTCAAAGATTAACTTCAGGTGTTATAGATGATCATCCCTTTGGAATTTAGGCACAAGTTGTCTAAGAAGACTTCTATAAAGTCCCTTAGGTACTCCTTGGAAGTAGTGATCATCAGCCCACTGAAATGTGGTGGGCACATTGGTGAGCTCAAACAGCATCACCTTGGATGCAAACACACTCCATTTGGTTGCAAAAGCGGTTTTGTGTTGATCTTTTGGGGCAATGGCTACCTAGTTGTACCCTGAGAACCCATCTAAGAAGCTATAAGCTTCATTCCCAACTGCCCTTTATAGAACATGTTTTGTGAATGGCAATAGGTAGTGATCATGCCTTATGGTGGAGGACACGGTTTTGATCATGTTTCCATACTCTCCATGTTCATATGGGACTCTATGGTCTTTGCCATGGCTCTTTACATACGATAGATTCTATTCTATGTTTGCAAGAAAGAGGCCGTTTCGTGCATGCATGCTAGAAAATAATTTATCCATCCATCTTTAAATAATTAATTGTTGTAATGCCTTATATACATCTCTACTTGCTTTGTTTCTCATCTTTAGATCGATGGAATGGCTAGATCCTCAGGTATCTTCGCTCAACCCATACTTTATCTCCCATATTCTTGTCATATGTCACATGGACACGCTTCAGCTCCACGTGGCTGAGAAACTCAACCATGATGCTGAGTAAATTTCATATAATGTGCAGGTGTGTGCACGTGGATGGGATTGAGAATGAGCACGGTTGGAGTAATGTGCTTTGAATTTTATCCAGGTCTATCTTAGGGACCTGCGGGAGCTTTGGCAAGACAGGTATACACATGAATTATCCAAAGAAGATCATGTTAAAGACATCATGTGATGTGTGGACATCTTCTACAGTCATGGCTACATCACCCGTGTATAGTGCCTATGCCTACAAGAAGATGCTAAAGAGGAGGTGCTAAGTGACCCACCCAATGTGGATGACGATAACAATGGGAGTACAAGCAATAGCAACACCGAGTAGTTGTTTATTTCTCTTGTCCAAAAACAGCAACATGTCTTTTTGGGATTCATAAAATGAATTTGTATGATGTCCTCAGCACGATTTGAGAAAATGGCTTCCATTACTACTTTTGAATGCTAGATGGTTAAATGTTTTACGGGATAGTTGGTGTGATGTCTCATGATGCTTTCTTTAATTGTCACTTGACGGAATCTTCACACGCATCTATTCAGTGTAGCTGTAAAGCATGTTTCTTTGTGGATATTACATTTAGTAACTTAACCATTACAACGTCTCAACTATGGTTTCCACACGCACGCTTAATTAAAGGTTGGAGTTTATACACTTTTTTGAATGTTTATCATAATGTTAAAGATTATTTTTATATGCATTTGTTTCACGTATAAGTTGGAAACCATGCCCAATACCATAACAGTGTTTCTTGGTGGTTTATATGCATTTGCATAATATTGAAGAGCTTAACCTTAACACCACTAATGACGTCAAAATACATCTTTGATTGTGGTGACACCCTTAATGTTAACACTCTGACATTGGTTTATTTTGGGATGTAAGCTTAACATTTTAGCATTTGAGAGCGATTTTCATTCTTTGCTCTATGTCTATATGGTTGGGTTACATTCTTAATCGAAAAAATCTTTATACGCATACGTTTAATGACTAGGATGGCACTCGATGGACATAATCTTTATACGCAATTATTATCTTATTGGGTAGATGGGCTCTCCCACACAGTGTCTCCTAGCCACGATAATACTTGCACCCAAGGCACCCCAAGGCAAAGGCAAGTGACATATTGCAAATGTCCTTGGGGTGAGAAAATTCAAGCGTCCTCTCGGAACATGAGGCTCAACCCAACGAGGGGTACCCCTCCATAATTATGTTGGTCATGGGCATCTTATCGTACAAAACCACCTGATGGACCCTTTGATCATGATAGCCTCTAGTGCTTTCCTTTGTTAGATCCGCATGTACAAGGCATTTCAAGATGGTCACACGTTCCTTTTGTAAGGGTCCAAGACTTCATCATGGGAGAAGGCAACAGGAGGGGCTTCCCCATGATGTTCAAAAGATTGTCTCATCATAGGAGGGCTCTCGGTAGCACGACAAATCCGAATGAATGAAGTTGCACAAAGGAGACAATGTAATGCTTTCTACAACCCACCACTCCTTGTGCATGTAGTCAGTGAATCATGTTTGGTTACCTTTTGTTAGCCTCAACACTCTTGTGTAGCTCTTGGTGTATTTGGTCCAGATGACCTTTGAGATCATCAATCTCAAAACATTATGGCTTCCACAAACTCTCCCAAGATTGGCAAAGGGAGGGAGCCGGCCAAGAACGCAAAGAGGAATGCACTCCCATGGCTGCACCTACCATTTCTCTATATGCCAGCTCTATCTTTTTTAGGACGTGGTGTCGATCACATACCTATAGATGAAGCATGTGAACAAAATTGGGCATATTTCCCATGGGTTGGGTATAGTATGATGGTGTGTCCAAGATTGATGTTTCATTTGCACCATGGCTTTCATGGAAGATGAAGAGATGGGTTATCACAATGTTGGCTAGGGGTTTCACTCCCCGGCAAGTGTGGGATCAACACATCAAGGACCTTTAGTAGCGTGTCCAGGGGAATCTGAGTGCTTGGATCCAATGGGATGATTTCTTAATGATCTGTGACATACTCAATATTCCAAGGAAGCTGGACTCGACTGCTTTCTAGCATGATGACGACAAAGTTGCCAGTGTCAAGATTTGTGCCACCATGAACACGGAGCACGTGTTTATTTATGTCGAGTAGGACATCACCAATAAAAGGCCATTCATCCTTGATGTCCAAACAAGATGGCAAATGGATATGTTGAACATGCATGGCAATGGCGGTCTCATGGCAATGGATGCAACATTTGGCACCAATCGGTACAAGATACATGTCCTCACTCAGACGTACATACATTTTCAATGCTATATTGCATTGCTAAAGGGGATGAGTGTTTGTTCCTCATGTCTTATTATGCTGGGGCATGTAGTTCCATCTGTACACAATGATGGTATTTGACAAGCATTGGAATGGGGTCACCATTGCATGGGTAATCACCTCCTCCACCACCAAGGTAGACATTCAAAGTTGGTTGATGGCATTCCACGACTGCATCCTTGATCACAAGAACTTGTGGGAGCCCAATGCATTCACTGTGGATGATGTCCTTGCCGAGTAAGATCCCTTCAGGTACTTATGGTCTTGTATGCATACTAAACACCGATTACAGCTTAGAATGGCATAACAATAACTTCATTGTAGGACTATTTTTGGTGTGGACATCTACCTCTTCCTGTCGCATGTGCATCAATCGTGACTCAAGAACCTTGTGTGGAAGGTTCATGATTGGCCCACTAGAGCAGCCATGTTCAAGAGCTATGGGCCATAATGAACATGCATGGTTTACCTAGGAAACTGATGAAGACCCATGAGGAGCATGCAAAGGATCTGGTCTTGGGTTTCATGCTAGAGTACCGACCATCAAACAAAATTCATGGCGTATTTTTGAAATAATTGGCTACCCCACTTAGGTAAGTTCTGTAGTGTCTTGGTTCTATGAACACAATGATGTCCTATCTATGGCACTCTAAAACATAAGTATGTCATGATGGTATCAAACCTACACACGGCACATCTATTATGACCCATTGTTTCTATGTGCCATAGACGTGTGGGTACGAGCAACAAGGTGCTTAGCCTCATGCAAATCAAGACACACATGGTGCCATTGAATCCTATCATAGTAAATTAAAGTCAAGATTTCTAGCAAGAAGGAAGAGCAGGTTTCGTCGGCGTATGGATTGGTTGTTGGACAAGATGAGGGCATTATAGAGAATGCAGTCCGTCGAGCGAAAGAAATTCCAGATGATCATGTGATCTTCCTTGAAGGTGATCACATTATTGCCACAATACGAAGCATATCAAGAGCAGGGGAAAATATACCATGTACAATGCCGATTATGAATGGGCTTGTTGTGACTGTGATTGGTCTTGCAAAGGCAACTTTTGCAAAGACCAAGCAAAGGTTTTGATCCTCTCAGGCATCCCCTTGGAGATGGTGGTAGTTGGGGCTCTGTGCTTGCATGGTGGCCTATTCATGGAGTTCCGCATGTAAGGTTTACTAAGAACTGTTGGGTTTTTTGAAGGCACATATGTTGTTAGTCACTTTGTTCTTTGACATACTTTCTAACTTGCATCAAGAGGACATGAAGTTGTTTGCGAGGGTGAGGTTGTCAAAGAAGAAAATAGTTCTTTCTCTATACCACAAACATTTGAGCATTTCAAATATGACCATGATCGACGGAGAGATGATCACGGAGAGACTCACTCATGAACTGCCGGTGTGTGTGTCCCTATTGGGAAACATTCTGGGTACATATGTGAGTTTTCTCTTGGCATTCTTTGGGTTTTGTGCATTGAATCACTCAATCTTGATTTTGGGATGTTGTAGGGGGGATGAGTTCTTATTGTCCCGATCGTAGCCATGGTATCTAGTTTTGTGATTGACTTATAGAAGTTCAAGGATAGGATGGATGACCAAACACTACACCCCTCCACCGCACTATAGGCCATTGATGATGGTTTTGGAAACTCAATCCAAAGGGCTAAGACTTTTACAGAGAAATGGAGGCAACATCGCACAAGCTATACGGAGGCCTCACGTAGAATAACTCCTCCAACACTGGTGCCTGTCGGCAAGCCAAAATGCGATAAGAAAACTATACAACAATTCTTAAATGACAAGTCAATGGGCACACAAATGTAATAATAATTTGATGTGGAAATTTGATTATTGACCTCATGACTAAGTTTTTTCCATGGATTTAATTAATGCCTATATGTTATGCTCTTGTGCTTATATGTTTTTTGGATATTCCTATATATGAGCTTATATTAGTTATGATCTTATATGATTATTTGGTTATGCTTGTATGGTTAGATGAACATATGCGATTAAACAGACGTGGGATTTAAGCATAGGCATGTAAACATAGAAGCACAAGCACAAGTATAGTGATATGGTTATACAATTATGCCTATGCTCTTAGACTCATATGCTTGTATGGTTAATGGGTTTTGCTCTTATGCTTATATGGTTATGTTGTTATGCTTATATGCTTATAGTGTTATGCTTCTGTGCTCTTATGCTTATATGATCTTATATGGTTATGCTCCTGTGCTCTTATGGCCATTTGAGCTTATATGGTTATGCTTATACGATTATATGGTTATGCTCTTACATGGTGCTGTGGTTATGTGGAAATGGTTATATGCTTGCAACACATATTTCATTAATTTTGGACTCATATGTCTACTTTTGACTAATCCCAAAAATCCTTCCTAAATGAAAAGTTTACTTATCTCATTCGAGAATCAAAGTTCACTTTTTGGCACTGTCATTTCCACATAATAAATTTCACAATCTGTCTCTATAATGTTGCACTAATAATGCAAGAACTTTGATTAAATCCTACTTTTGTACTTCTTATTTTTAAGAATCCTATTCATGTTTTAAAAAAATTATGAGTTATTATTTAAATCCATGAAAAATCACTTACAAAATAAAGACTTATTAATATAATTTAATCCAAAATAATGCCCTTAAAATTTAATGTAGAAAACTATAACACTCTTGAAGTTTCAAAAAGTTAAAAGATTTAAATAGACAAGAGACACTCTTTTGTGCTCCAAAAATAGTAATAGCTATGCTTGCAATTTTACATCGTCATATGTTTAAACACAAAAAATATTGGTCTCGATGAGTCTTTGTACAAAGGAGTATGTCATGCAGCCTTTTCAATGGTTCAATTCTACCTTTATAGTGTGTTAAGTACAAATGGGCATCCTAACATTTGTTGGTTTCAATGTACAATTCATCAACACTTGTTGCTTGGGTGCCATCCTCATTCACTCTCATCTGACCACCGTCATTTTAAGTCTTTATTGATGCTTGAATGGTATTGTCATGGACATTCTTCATTTGTGCGATAGCTCTCCTTCTACTTCCTTCTTAGCAAGCACCTTCAAAAACTTCGTAATGTGTGAAATAATTAGTAGTAGTATTCTTATTTTTTCTTCTACATCATACCCCATGTGCTTCTTTGTTTTCTTTGTCCTTGATTTCTAGGATACTATGACTGTCTCTGTGGAAAGCTCTAAAACTACTTCATGGTTTGGGACCCATTCTTTTTTTAGACAACCAGTATACAATGTATTGTTACCTTGGTTCTCCTTCCTACCCCTTGGCTCATACCATAGCATTGTAGATGTTGGAGCTCTCTCCCTTGGTCATCCAAGTTTTGCAACCCAAAACTTCACATTCTCATGTTCATCGTCCGATGGTCGACCTGCAACAAAACAATGGATGTCTATGTCTACTTCTGGCATCAACTCTCTCTTCTTTGGTCCACAATACTTTTGATGAAGCTGCTAATGACTTCTCTCCTCAGGCTTTCCCCTTCATATTGTCACCTAAGCACATAGCAGTCTTGCTACATAGCTCAAACAATGTAGGGTTCATGGCATAGAGTTTGGAGTCCCAGAACCTTATAAGGAAGCTTGGAAAGAGTTGCACATTGCTCATCCTTTCATGTGGCTTGCAGCATGAGTTTAGGTGCTTAATTTGGGCAATGTAGTCACGAAGAGACTCGGTCTCCTTTTATTTAACTTTGTATAATTGCTTAATAGGTCTCCGGAGACTTGAGACAACTAGGGGAAAACCCTGCTATGAATGATATTCATAATATGTCCCGATTAATTTTCTCCTTGGGTTTTAGAGCCTTATACCATTGATCTACCTCACCATCGAGGCTTAGTTCAAAGGCATTGACCTTATCTAGGTCTCTAATGTTCCCAACAGTTTTGCATATTTGCTAAAATCTTTCCACATGGCACATTGGGTCTCCTTCACCTAAGAATTCAGTGATGAGTTTGGAGGACCAGAGGATTTGGTATCCCTCCTAGTGAAGGACCCTCATGTCTTCATAAGTAATAAACAGTGTTTGCAGTGCAAGAGAATTTATTGGTGGAGAGGACACTGTCCCATGAATGGGCTACACTAGAGGTGGATTATAAAATGTCGGGGGTCAAACAAAGGTGGGTTTGGTGGTTCCTGATTCACTAGGTCTTGGGACTAGCATACAAGGTAGGCTTGGTCTCACCACCTAGGCATAGGCCCACTTATATTGGGCATCGGTCTAGAGGGTGAAGTCACCGGATAGGGGGTACCACCTAAGCCACTTCCCTAAGTTGGATACAATGGGGGTCTAGAAGTTGAGGTCCCAAGTAACGTCTCATCTCCAAGTTTATTCTGCTCACCCAGTTGTGCCATAGGATTTTGCATCCGATAACTATTTGGTATCCTTGGTTTAGAAGTGCCACTATATGAGGGTTCATGTGTGGTACCATAGAGCTCATTGCTATGGTGGGTATTGGTGCACTTCGCATGGCTTCAGGCATCATCAATGATGGTGAGCCTTGTGGCTCCACTGGCAATCTAGTTTTCCCTGCAAATGGGTTTACCACATTGGGGATACACTGCCCAAACCTCCCCATCATGTTTGAGAAAGTTTCTTTGAGCTATGAGGCTATGTTGGAAGGCATAGGGGAATCAAGTCACACCAAAGTGAAATTGGGAGACATACAGGCCTCAAGATTTGGGTTTTCACCCATTTCTTTGTTGAGGCTCATGGAATCCTATGAGTGTGATTTGTTAGCCTGAGTGTACCATTTACGGAGTGTAAGCAAGGGTTGAATTACTAAATTGAATTGATTGTAAAGTGGGCACTCGACCAGATCAATGTTAATGGAAGCACTATCTTTTGATTTGGCTTAAAATGCCAGCACCCTTCTAGACCTTAGGTGCATGTAGGTGAAACAATTGGTCAATCTAAGTGAGTACACAAGAGCCTTTGCAAGCAACCTGATTGGACACTACACAATGCACTGTGATATGGACATTGCAACATCTGGTCAGTGGGCAATGTGTTAATTCTATCATCACGACATTGCGTTAGAGTTATCACACCATGTGCTACATTGTGGACATCACCCCATGCATTGTGTTGGCTAATGCTATGGTATTGTGTTAACCTATTGCAACATATGAGTTGACTTTTTTTATTTGTAACATGGGTACGTGGTTGACATCATTAAATGGCAACTAACAGTGTCAAGGTTAGGTGAATAATTGCAACATTCACTGTGTTATATTGCAACTCCCGTCACGTTATTGGTATCACAATGTGATGCCACATTAACTTAATCAACAGCCCTTCTGCATGTCGACAAGATTTTGATGATTTTCTTGATGAATTTAAGTTTTTGTGAATTCTTCTATGATGTGGCAGTTTTGGTCTTCCTAAGGACTCAAAATTCACCCAAAAACATCTTTTCATGACATTTTCCTTGATATTTGTTTATATAAACACCGTAGCAATCCTCTAATCTAGCTTTATTATGATTTAACAACAAGAAACACCAAAAAACAACTCACATTCACCTCAAATGCTTCAAAAAACATAGAAAACAACTTTTCTTTCTTCTTCTCATCAACCAATTCCTATTATCTAAAACTGACACTCTTTTTTAAGCTAGAAAGCATTGAGAAATGGGTAGATAATAGAAGAAGACAAAACACAATGCAAAAGCATACCTAGCTCTCCTCGGTAATGGCGCCAAAAATGTGTAGTCCTGGTGGTGGCTCACAATTTGTGGGGATGCTACCAATATGCCGATGAAGTCTACTCCATTCTACTCTGGGTTGGGAGCAATATAAGTGTTTATCAAGTGCTAAGTGTCACTCTAATAGCTTCTAAGCCATTGCAATGTGATTCCACAAATGTGATTCCACAAGAGAGAAAGGGGATAGGGAGGAATGGACAGAGAGAGGGGGGGAAAGAGTGGGAAGAAGGAGAAGGAGAAGGGAAGAGAGGAAGGGGGAGTGGCAATTACAAAGTCCCAACAAGGAAAGAAGAGATCACTCCAACAACTCATAGAGAGAAAGAGAGCTTGTATTCCAAAAGGTGCGAACAACAAGTGAAGACCAACAACAAACTTTTGGTCTTATATATTTCTCACCTTTTAAAGGGAGGGCCAACCCTATTCTCATCATTCCACTCTCTCTCTTCTCTCTTTTTACAATCCACTTGGGCCTATCTAGCTCCAAGGCATGATCTATACAAGCTACTCTATCATCCTTATAGGATCCACAAAATGTCCCGATATAAAAATGGCACCATTGTTAACCAATGTGGCTAACAAAAGTCACTCAAGCAAATGAAGCCTAAAACACTCAATGAGGTGATTAAGTTTGTTGAGATCTTTGATGACACTATTAGTAAAGGTAGCCATTGCATCTAATGCACATAAGTCACCTAGTACAACTAGTGGTTCACCTTACAAAAGTTTGATCAAGTAAAGAAACCTAAAGTACCACCTACTTCTTGAAGTCCTCGAATTAAAAGAAGGCTAGACAAGACAAATGCTGTTTCTTTTGCTTAGAAGAAGGGAACACTTGAGATCAATGTCCTAAGTTAAAAAAGGGGAAGATGGGATTGAATGACAAAGGAAAGGGGTACTAAGAAGGTTGTACACACTATATAGGTGTTACCTCTCGAGACTTTAAAGAGGTTTCAAGAGATTATGGTTTGTCATGCTGATGTTTCCCATGAGTGTTGTCTCAAGAGATTATGGTTTGTCATGCTGATGGCCCATGAGTGTTGTGTCACTATGTCTATGTGGCTTCCTACTTTTGGGCCTCATGATTTGGTTTGCATGTATGGTACCATCTATGGGCAAAAGGTGATCTATGATAAATGACAAATGAAGGAATCGCTAATGATACCGATACGTGTGGCACTAGTTAATGCTTATGATAAGGACATTTGGAGCACCATAGTACAGAGTGTAACCATCATCATATAGGGCCATGAAATGAAGATAGATTTTCATGGTATGTGTATGACTCTCGTGCTGATGAACCTCGTAGAATCAAACCATAGTGATCTGATAACCCGTCGCCAGATCAAGGAGAAGCCAAGAGAGACTTAGCCAAAAAAGTGTTGTGTTGGGCAAGGGTGGGATCCACATTACATGGTTTCCTAGAGCATGTCTTTGCTTTTTTGATGAAACTCAACCCACATCATTCCATCGCTCTCCCATTGCACCAAGTTAACAAGATTCTCATTGCCTTCATATCACAAAATGCTCTTAGGATCCTCGAGAATCCTTCCCTTCATACTATTGATTCCCCCTAGGTTGGATAGTGTTGTTTGCATCTCACTCTCTTGCATATTGCATACCCTCACAAAAAAGGCATCACAGATGCATCTCATAACTATTTTGTGTTGGGCACTACTCTTCTCTTTCCCTAATTTTGCTTGGTCCAAGCCATTGAGGCCATGCTCACAAGCATTTGTGCTACTATGTGTGTAGAAAGCTTGAATGATTGACCCTTTGCACTTGCAAACAACTGCATTTTACCACACAATAGTGAGCAAGCAACCATCTGACAATACCTAAGCACTAGTGACTCTCACTCCTTGCATACCAACCCTATGCACTTTTTAAATAAAATTTACATGGAAAGCAAATCAATGATCATGCATGAATGCAAAAGATTCCTTCACTATTTCCAATGCATAGACGTGCATCATGCATAGATGCAAAAGATTTATTCACTATTTTTAATGCATAGATGAAAAGCATGCTATATAAATTCTTTTTAAAAAATGAAAAAAATAATCCCCACTTGACGTGGAGATCTGAGGGAACCTAGATCTAGGTCGTGGTCCCAACTAGCCCTTCATCCTATTTAGGATGTGGGACCAGGAACCACTTCTTGAACTAGATCCCCTGACCTAGACTTGGAGAGAGGAGATTTTACCTCTTCTCATTCCAACAATGGTGAAAATGAGTCCAACAGTGGTATAAAAGCTTGGGTCGATAGTACACCCATGGTACTGCACGAGACACTGTCAGGTACTAAGCTTATTACTTCCTGTAGCAAGGAAAGTATCGACGGTAGTATTATTTGTACCAATGGTACTATTAAAACTACTACCGTGAACTTAATTACCAACAATGTTAATATATGAGTACCAGTAGCAGTTTGAAGTAAGACTACCACAATGATAGTTTTGTTACTAATGCTGGTAATATGCTAGTTGACAAGTCATAGCCACTAGATAGTGTGAAGGCCTGACTGTGCCCATGATTGCATAAAATACGTCATCACGACATGTAATCACACAAGAAAATTCATCTGATTATGTGAATATTAAATCCCAGGTTTCAAGATCCTAATATCATGGATGATTAGTTACCTTACTAACCACTTATATAATTGTGGATTAGATGAGTCTGCAAAAACCCTACCTTCATCTATAAACATCTTATCTCTAGGGGGTCACTATGTATAAACACTATATGTGACGTGCATTCAAGGCCTATTTGTAAAAACCCTTATGTACAAATTTATTATGTGTAAAACATACCCTTTTCTATTTAATCTATGAATACCCCCTTTATACAATACCCTTTTGCATGTGAAAATGTGTAAAGAGGGGGTTTTAAAAACTCCTATTTTGAGGAAAGATATGGTGAAAAAAGGTTTTTTAGTCTTATGTCTATTAGAATGACATATATATGGCAATTGAGGAGAGAGATTGGTGAAAAAGAATTTTTTAGTGTTATGTCTATTAGAATGACATGTGTATGGCAATTGAGGAGAGAGATGGTTTTAAAATTATTTTTTTGTTATGTATATTAGAATGATATAGGCAATAGTTGTGTGTTGGCAAATTGGATTACCCCACCTAACAAGCATTGTACTAACTTTTCGTGTGGTAGGATTGTGGCATGTGTGAGTTGACACACTTTTCTAATAGATTTGCAGTTTCATGGACCTATTGATAAATTGGTGTATGACACATGCTTCAAAAGAAGACGAAGGGGACATAATTATATGTTTTATGTTAATAATATCCAATAGGTAGATACACAATGGGACATCTGGATCGATGGGCCAAAAACATATGTAATAAAAATCTATTAATCAAAACCTATATGGATCGTTTAAAGATAGAAAATCTAGAATAAATTCGTTATTAATGAATGCCAAATCATCCATAAAGCATGCAGATAAATAGAAATATTTAAGCATATCTACCTATTCCAATTTAAATAAATTTTAAATAAATTATAATTCAAAGCAAGCTAATTACAAGTTACCTCGAAGGGGTGAGCAAGAATATCCCATTTGGATACCTTAGTTTGAATGAGAATCACCTCACCCAATTTAGTAAAGCAATTATCCAAAATGAAGATGTTAAGACAAGTGAAATCATTAAAGTTAATAGCACACTCCTTGTTTTTCTTAGTCTGCACAAATTCTCTCCTATGTTTTTGGATACCATAGTATCCAGCATTCTATACAACTTTGTTATTAAATTATGGAGTGATTCAATAAGGCTATTAACTCCATGATGAGGGATAGCCTCATAGCAAGATGTAATATTAAAAGTATAGAAGGAGTATATATGTTTAGGAAGATTAATATGAAAGTCATGCTGATTTTGAATAATCCAATATGCACTGGTGTAAATATGATAAAGCACCTAGAAATATCTTTATGTAGCATTTTTGTAAACTCTTGTATGCCATTTAGTTATAAGTTCAATAATATTAGAGAATATACAATTATGGGCATTAGTAATCTATCAAAAAGCATTTTTATATATTTTGTAAGTGCCCTTCATATATGGAATAGTTATACTAGAAGGATGGCGTATGAAAAAAAGAACCACCAATTTAACAATTTCTTTTTTAGTAACAGGAGATGACAAAAACTCAAGAGAGTTAAGTATTTGACATGCCACAAGCCTTATAAGATGCTCGGGGAGTTCACTCATAAATATGTAAATGTTCCACATGGCATATTTTGTTGCATCCTCATGAGATCTAGTCTATCTAGTCATTATCATTTCTTGGAGTAGCTCTTTAGGCCACATTGTTTTGGGACAAATTCTTGTAGCAAAGCTATAAATTCATTATTGTGATTCTAATTCAAGCTCTTGATGTCAAGAAAACATCCTAGTTGATTCTTTTTTTATAGGCTGTCTTTACATGCATCTTCAAACGTAGTTGTGAAGATGTTCTATCTTATTTTCTAAATTAGGCATAGTTGCTAAAGTAAATTCACACATGCTTTTGTCCTCTCTTAAATAGCATTGACCAAATAGTTTATATTTATAAGGAAAAGGGTTCTTTCCTTTTATGATTTCATTCTACAAGTTTTTGTCTAAGACTATTCCTAGATCATAAGTTTCTATATGGCCAATCTTTCTATATCTTTATGTAAATACTTTTTGTGAACTTCCACCCAAATCCCACATTTTTCCAAATGTCTATGTCAAATTCCATATATATATATATATATATATCTTTGATTTATAAGTAGCATGTAAAAATACAATAGTTGAGATTTTTTGTGTTCTTCAAAACTAATTCTACCATATGTTAATTGGAACTTATGCCACTCTCAAAAAGTGTTGAACATTTAAATCTACAATCAAATTCAAACATAATGCTACATCATCAATAAATGCAGATGTAGAGGTATACAAAGATGCGTCTCTTTCCCATCATCCCCTTGCCCCCATTGGAGCTCATAGCTTGCATAGAATATTATAATTCTATGATGCAATGGTTCTATGATATGACCAAGTTCTATGATTCTTTCCATGGCATTCTCTACCCCTTCCAATAACATAATTTTTTATGTCCTTTATGGAAATTGATATTCCTAGTTGGCTTCAGATCTATTCAATGAATTCAAGTGCTTTGAATTTCTCACTAGAAAAGAGTTCAAATTTTTTGGCTTTGCATGGGATTTTTAGCCCCTTTTTGTATCCATTATGGTTGCTTTAGCAACTGTTTGTGCGTTATTGAAAACCCCCACACTGATTGTTCCATTACCTTAACTCTCAATAGTTCCATCAAATCGACTCTCAATAAGTAACATTTTATTATTGAGAAATATTGTTTAACACTCCCAACCATGCTCCATGGTTGAAGCACATGATATGTGCCTTGTAACAAGCTCATCTTGGACACAAGCATCTCATATGTGACCTTAGGAATTTTTATGAGTCATATAGGTTTTTCTTTTCTTTCTCCTCATGTTCCACTTTGCATCTTTTCACACATGAGAACTTACCAAAATGGCACTCGCATCTAGGACAATCAAGGTGGCTCATCATGAAGCTGAGTCCTATCTTGTAGTTCTCATCAATGTCATACTCTTGCTCTTTGGCTAGGATCTAGCAATGCTCTTCAAACCTTAATCAATATTTGGCATAATCTCCAATATATGTTCATGTATGAGTGTGACTATCGAAAATGCTCCTAATTTCCATGAATTGGTATTTGCTAAAGCAAAATATGCCATATAGGAATAAAAGGATTGGTGTGTGTGGTGCCTCATTTGGTTTGACCATACTATTAACAAAGACATACGATCAACAAAGGAAATATTATTAATAAAGAATGAGACAAATGTACTAGGAACCAAACTATACGAATCATGATCTAAAGCTTGTCTCAAGAGTCTCACCATGGCCAACTAGGGGCATGTGTTTGAGACTATGAAAATTTACTAGAGAATATTTCGAGAGCATATGTATCAAGACGATTAGACTTAGAGCAGTACCGTACTAATAAACCCCATTATTATATTGAGCATGTGCGACTATGGGATATAGCTTGGAAATGCTTAGATTGGAACTTTAGTCCAAATCTTTATTATCCCTAGATGTAAGAAACAGAATTGTATGCATGTCATAAATTTGTAGTTCTCCTCAATCGATGGTGGCTGGAAACTTTAGAACCAAAAAAAAAAGACCAAAAGAACTGCCAAAGACTTTGGTGGGAGCATTGCCTGACGTGCTAGGGAGGGTGGCCAGAATCAAAAGCTCTATAGAGAACTTTGTCTCTCATGGTAGCAAAGTAAGAGATCATAATGTTTTGATTTTGTTGGATATTGGAACAATAGATAACTTTATTTCTCATGACCTAGCCATGTGGTTAGGGATCAAGATGAAAGAGTTAGGATAGTCTCTTGATGCCTAATAGATTTTCCAGTGAAAGACAATACCTATGACATCTCTCATTGGAAAACTTAAGATCCATGTTCAAGATTATGTGGATTATGAGGATTTTATGGTTTCACCTTTGTAACAATACGATGCAGTTTTGGGAATGCGTTGGTTCTATCGCAAATAAGTGCATCTCATGATGCCTAAAAAGATACTTGTTTTCAATCATATAGGAAGAGAACATCGTATTGCTGCTAAAAGAAAAGGAGAATCTATTCCAACTGTGTCCAATGTTTCTGTCGGAAATTTACTAAAGTCTTCGATTTCAGCTTACATGATTTATGTTAATGAAAAAGAAAATGAACCAAAGGTTGAGTTGCATTCTCCAGATCAAGAAAATTTTCATTTCTTTAAAGATTGTTTTTCAAATTCGTTGCCAGGAGAATCACCTCCTGAGCAAACTGGAGGA
Source organism: Dipteris shenzhenensis (assembly GCF_047967505.1). Classification (NCBI taxonomy): domain Eukaryota; kingdom Viridiplantae; phylum Streptophyta; class Polypodiopsida; order Gleicheniales; family Dipteridaceae; genus Dipteris; species Dipteris shenzhenensis. The sequence goes on from NC_141599.1 coordinate 56,263,040, forward strand.
CCATGTCATCGAGCTCATTCCAAGGAATGAACCACCTAGTCAGCCACCCTACTCAAGTGAGTGCATCCCAACCGGAGGAGATCTTGGATCAAATGCAGGATTTGCTCTCCAGAGGACTTATCCTACTTAGTTATTCTCCTTTTTGCTCACCTATGTTGTTGGTCTAGAAGAAAGATGGCTCTTATAGAATCAATGTAGCTCAGATACAAGATCTGCTAGCACTCCAAAGGACTTAGCCTAGCCGACTTAGTTATTCTCCTTTTTGCTCACCTATGTTGTTTGTCAAACATGGGCCGTATAGAATCTATGTGTACTATAAAGCCCTCAACAAGATGACTGTCAAGAACAGGTTTCTGATTCCATGAATTGATGATGTGTTGGGTCGCTTAAAAGGAGCCACTATTTTCAATAAGACTAACTTGAAGAGTGGTTATCACTCATCAGATCAAAATTCATCCCCAAGACAGTCATAAGACAGCTTTGTGGACGACTTTTGGGTTATACAAGTTCTTGATCATCCCCTTTGGCTTAAGGAATGCTCTAGCTACTTTCAATAGGATGATGGACCAATTTTCCAACCTCATAGACACTTTATAGGTACTTCCTTTTATGACACTCTTGTGTTCTCAAAGTCAAAAGAGGAGACATCTAGCCACAAAGTTCCATGAACATAGAGATAACAAGCTCTTTATCGATAGAAAAAAAAGCGAATTCGTTTTGGATGAAATTCATTACCTTGGTCACATCATTTGATGGCATACAAACAGATCCCGCAAAGATCAAATCCATTAAAAAATGGCCCAAATTGAGAACGGTACATGAAATGCGGAGCCTTTTAGGGATTCATCCTTCATCCTTACTATAAGAGATTCATCAGACACTTTGTTGATATTGCAGCCCCGTTACATGATTTGACCATGAAAGTTGCAATTTTCACATGGGGAGAGCAGCAAAGGACAGCCTTTAACACTCTCAATAAGAAGTTAACCATGGAGCTGATTCTCATTATTCTCTTACACAAGCCCTTTGATGTGGATTGTAACACTTGTGGAGAGTATGTTGGAGCTGCTCTTTATCAACTTGAACATGTGGTTGCCCAAGAAAGTAGGAGATTATGAGATGTCAAGAAACACTATCTTTTGGGGGCTGATTTCATGGTCAAGACATATCACCAAAGCCTTAGGTACTTCTTGACTCAAATCAAGCTCTCCGAAAAGCATTTGATATGGGCAAACTTTGTCCATACTCTGTTTTCATATTATCCATACCCCAGGAGCATGGAATAGAGTGGTGGATGTCCTTTTCAAAAGCCATCAGCCATCAAAGAGCATTATTTACTCATGGACCCAAACTTAGGAAAGATCATGGAGAACATTTAGTAAGGCCACCCAACCAGCCAGTACTCTCTCAAGGATGTGTATCTCATGAAGGACGATCATCTGTGTGTGACTCGTCGTGAGATGCGGATGGAAGTAATAAAAGAATCTCATGCACCACACTATGCGGGTTATGGAGGAATCCACTGCAACCCAAGTCATTGAAAGATACTTCTTTTGGCTGAGTATGTGAAAGGGCATCCACAAGTTTGTGATGGAATGCATTACTTGCCAAAAGGTAATGTATGACAAGTAAAAGACCTCAAGGCTATTGATGCCACTTCCAGTGCCTCAAGCTCCATGGCAAACCATAGCCATGGACTTCATCCTTTGATCTACCAAGATCAATGAATGGAAACAATGGGATTTAGACTATTATTGACAGATTTAGCAAGCAAGCTCACTTTATTCCTATCAAGAAGAACATCGAAGCAAACCGCATGGCAAAGTTGTTTATGGCACTGATTTTCAAGCATCATGGCTACCCAAATCAATAGTAAGTGATTGAGACCCTCGAATGACTAGCGTGTTTTGGAGTGAATTTTTATTCATTTTTTCCAAACCCAGTCAAAAAATCAAAATTGTGAATTCCACGGTGCTAGATCTCCTAAAGTGCTATGTGTCTAAGCAAAAAGGTGAATGGAAAAGCTGATATCTTTTACTGGAGTTTGGGTACACCACCACCACGCACAGTTCCACGGGAAAAGCTCCTTTTGAAGTGATCTATGGGAAGACAATATTAACACCCCATTCTTAGGACTAAGGATGAGATTTTTGTAGCGTGGTCAGTATGCATTTGAGACCTTGAGACGGCTTTTCTTAGGTTCAAACAACCATAGAAAGATCCAAAGAGAAGCACAAAAGAGCAACCGATAAGCATAGAAGGGAGATGAATCTCTAAGAGAGAAATTGGATACTCCTCAAGTTGGAGAAACCCACAATAAAGGGGAAATATCCAAAGGTGTCTACCAAATAGTATGGACCTTTTCACGCCAATGAAGCAATAAATGAACTTGCATAGCGACTAAAACTACCAGAGAACTAGAAGATCCACATGGAGAGTGCATAATCCCCCACTTTTCAAGGAAAGAAGCATAAGACAAGTAGCACCGCATTTGGATGGAGGGCAACGTGAGGCAAAAGCAAAAGAGGCACCCCCTAGGAGAAAGTGCCCCCTTTTCTAAAGCCTGCTTATGGGAAAGCAAAGAAAGCTCCCCACTTTAGTGAAAAGCCAATAAAGCTTCAGCTTTTGGAAATCAAGGGGGGTAACCTTTGGAAAGCATGTGGTTTCTAGCTACCCACCCTAATCTATGAATTGGTGTGCTGAGATCCGTACGCTACTTAATCCCTTGTGACCCACTTTCAATTGCAAAAGAGACCTACCAAGGGGAAACAGCCCTTAGTTATGGACCCTACTGTGGTGTCTTGCTTCTCTCTTCCCCTCTCTAACAATTTCACTCCTAGCTCTCCGATGAAGTTTCCTTTGCTGTTCCAAAGTCCCAACCATCGATTGGAGCAAAGACTTAACTGCAAATCACCCATTTTACTGCATGTAGTTTCCAGCCATCTATGCATGTGATTCTTTAAGCGTGATTTAACTAGGAGGTTTGCAATTTGTTTAAAAAGATGTGTTTGAGCTCCGGTTAATTTTTCAATGCAGAGGAGTATGTCTTGCATAACTAAAGAAAGGCTATCAAAAGCACTCAAGGTTATTTCCCATGAGAATCTAAGAGTAAGATGGCAAAATGTGAATTCTTTTGATAAGTTACATGCCTGAGCTGAACCAAAACTTATTCATGACTCAAACTAGCCTAAGCATCCTCCTAGGGATGCCTTATGATAGTATGGGACACCATGACACTCCAAGAAGTTGAAGGACTTAGTCAAGATTTAAATGTATGTTAAGAAGATCCCTTTGCAGAGAGAAAATTGTAAAATCAAAGAGAGGCTTTTCCCTTATCCATCTTCAAAGAAATAAACACCTTAAGATGTTACATCCCTGGCTAACCACGTGTTGCCAATAGCTAGCTCGATAGACACTAGGAGCCGACACTCCTAGAAGTTTAAGGACTTAGTCAAGATTTAAATGTATGTTAAGAAGATCCCTCTACAGAGAGAAAATTGTAAAATCAAAGAGAGGCTTTTCCCTTATCCATCTTCAAAGAAATAAACACCTTAAGATGTTACATCCCTAGCTAACCGCCTGTTGCCAATAGCTAGCTCGATAGACACTAGGAGCCGAGAGACAATTAGGGTGAAAGGCCCTAGGGCTAAGGTTAAGAAATATCATTAGAGTTCTAAGGTTAGACATGGCCTAGGCTAGCAAACTAGTCCAATGCCTCCCTTTTGGAGAGGACATCCGTGATATGGGGGACAGATATCTCCTGGGCTAGGGTTAGGCCATAGACCTTACCTGTGACCTAGGATGAGCTAGAATAACTCTATGGTTGGATGGTGGGTTTCCTAGTCTCCGGTTCAGTGAAGATGATCGGGATAGAAAAATCCATTTCAGACTTGGAAAAGACACAAGGTTTCATAGCTCAAAAGATACTCAGACCAAAAGATGAGTGGGAGAGAGGAGGTGCTTGTGGCACACAATCAATGAAGGAGCCACCCAACACAACAAAGTACAAAGTAACAACCCAAACAATAGGCAGCAACCACCCCTCTTGTATTAATTATTACTTATGAATACCACAGAACCACTATTGTGTAGTCACGGCACTACTAGTGGAAGCCATTGACATAGTGCAATGGTATCGTAGCTAAATTAAGTCAAGGAACACGTGAACAAATTAAAATCATGCATACCAAGATGTCAAATCTCCATATGCCTCCAACATGTATGCCAAACTATGCAAAAGATGTAACATCTAGTGTGGCGAAAGTAAGAACCAAACATCACCCAAGTTAAATCTCTATAAGCACCCAAAATCCATTCCACAACGCATCTCAAACATCATTTTTAGCTTGATGACTTGGTACTTTTGATTGGAGGGAAATGAATCTGTTCAATGGTTATCCTATTCTTCATGAGCATTTTCACAGCATTTGATTACTAATCAGAAAATGCAAGGAGTTCTACAGAAAGGATTCAGCAATAAAAATACTCAATTCCTAATAGGTTCTACGAATCTGAGCCATGATGCATAAGAAAAATATCTCGCTAGTTTTGGACAAGAGTCTACAGCATGGTATCTCCAACCTCAATACTGACCTGTAGATTTCAAAGTAGAAATAGCTTCTTATGAACAGATTTTTATAAGTAACTTGCACTGAAAAAGAGTGGATCCAAAAAAGAAGAATGCCTCTCATTACATATATCAAAGCCCAACACCAGAGGCCAAATTGACATGCCTACTTTACATTCAACTCTCAAAGCATAGACCCCACAATGAGTGTTTCTACATCATAACAGGCAATGCTCAACATGTTTCCTGTTTATAAGTTGCTAGAGTCCCAATATCTGACAGAAAAGAGAGACAGTTCTGTATACTTGTGCATATGACCTGCATCACTTTTGAGCCGCACAGCCTTGTAATTTCTGGCATCATCGCAGTTAAAATCTATATATCATCGCTTACTATCCCTCGAACTGTTTGTTAGCTGAAAGTATGGACAAGAGAAAACAAGGTAAGATTGATTATGAAATTAAAAGCACGACAATAAAATCAAAGCATAGTCAGCTGAGTCACAACTGTCTACGACACCAAAACCACAGCGCGACAACTCCAGAAACAGAGGAGGAGCACTATACACTCTTTAAGAACCTTGAGAACAACCCTCTCTTCAAAACATAGTTGAGAAGCACAACCTCTGACTTTGGGAACACCCAGGTGAGCTACAAACTTCGCACTATTAACATTAAAAGGGCCAAGGATAATATCAGCAGCATACATATCCCACATGTCCCACATGCATAAACCACAAGCATACTTCCATTGATCTAAAACAGGACAAAATTTGACATTCTCTCTCTCTCTCTCTCTCTCTCTCTCTCTCTCTCTCTCTCTCTCTCCCCCCCCCCCGGAGAGAGAGATACAGGCAGACCTCATACAGGAGCAGCATTTGACCACAATCATGATACTCTTCAGGCTCCTCATACTCCTCCTCAGATTCTGAAACCTCGATGATCATGCTCCGCTTACCTGAGGCTGACTTTGCCTTGCATGATTTGTTGTGATCAACACTCCACTTTTCTCCACACCTAAAGCGTAGTCCCTTCTTTCTCCTCTCATCCATTAGTGATTGGGGAAACTGCTTTTGAACCTCCCTCCTATATTTGGGAATTGTTCTACCAGGTACACCATAAGCTGAGGCTGATTGAGAAGGCTTATACCCCATTTGAAGTTTATGTTCACCCATAGACTTCCTCACACCATAATCCATTGTACTTGGCTTCTGGAAAGTACCTATCCCAATGACCTTCTCCTTTGGATTATACTTGGGCTCATACAATTCTGCCAGTTGCATGGCTTCATCCAATGACTTGGGTCTAGAGGCCATCACATCAGAAGCAATAGAGGATTGAAGCCCATGAATAAACCTTATCATTCTCTGTTTTTCATCTATCCCTCTCACAAACAGGGAAAGCTTCCAAAACTGTTTTATATAGTGCCTAACTGATCCATTTTGAACCAAATCATACCATTGACACAAGTATTGATTTACAACCAAAGGAGAGAGAAAGGTGACAACCATTTCCTGTTTGAACTCCTCCCATGTGGCCATAGGTATTCTAAGTCCCCCTTCCACCTCTTGTAAGTAGTGCCTCCACCATGTGTGGGCATAGTCCTCTAAATGTAGGACTGCGAATTGAAGTTTGGCAGCATCAGTTCTAGGGCTCAACTTGAAGTAATCTTCCAACTTGCTTAACCACTCATAAAGCTCATTTGGTGAGGTGGACTCTCCCTTAAATTTCTGCAGCACTATTTTGTCCTTGTAGTCCTTGCCCATACTAGAACCTTGCTCCATTTCTTTTTTAATATCAATCTGAGTGGTCTTCACAAACTGAGTGAAAGACATAGCCTCTTTAACATCTGCATCTAACTGATTATAAGCCATCAACTGGTGTGTCAAAATTTCACCCCTCTTAAGTGACACTTGGTACATTTTGGATGAACTGGTTCCACCTTCTGGAATTGGCACATGAGCTGGACTTGTTTCTGTAGTACCTAACAGATTTGCATTCCATGGGGGCACATGATAGGAAGGTGGTTGTGGATGAGATCTTCTAGCCTCTGCCATAAATCCACCTTTTCCTGAGTTCAAACCATCCTGATTTGGTTCCATAACCTTCTTGGGAACATCCTCTCTTAGGATTTCCTTCCCTCTAGGTTCAGCTCTATTCCTCACTTGATTCACATCACTCCTCATATTTCTTAGCTGAGTGAAAGCATAGCCAAACTTAGTCTTAGATTCTCTTTACACATCATCAAATTTCTGCTCCAGCATTACATTGAGCTGCCCAACTTGACCAGATAGCTTTTGCTGCTGATCCATAAGATGCTGCATCATTTTATTTTGCTTATACTTTGTTGTTGCTGCAGCATTGTAGCCAGAAATCCTTCAAGATCCACTCCAGGCCTGGAAAGAGGAGACTTGAGAGGTGATTGGGAGGTAGACCTTCTTGCCAATCCCTCATCTTCTGGCTCTTGTTCACTAATATGGACTTCATCCCCAAGTTCCAGGGCTCCAACATGCTCTTCTGCCTGGCTCATTAACTGAGCTTCATCATACTCCATCTCAGATCTTAGATCTTGAGATATTTTCCCCCTTCTGGACTTAGATGCAGATTTCTTTGGTGCCATAAGATTTCTTTGGCTAGGCAAGATAAAACAGAGTAGATTGGCCTGCAAAATCAGAAAGCCCCAAAAATTTCTAAGTATCTGATGGGATAATACAATTGGGCCACCTATAAGCAGATTTCAAGGTAAACAATCTTCAATGGGCTCCAAACTTAGTTCATGTACTCCAGAGGCTGAGGCGACTCCTTGGAAGCAGAGGTATCACTATTTGCAGCAGGGAAACCCTAATTCGAAGCAGAAATGCAGGTACAACCAGTCAAAAACGCTGATAACTCCCCCACTTGGACTCCAATGTCTACCAAACTTTAGGAGCAGCCTATAGATCCCTAGGGCGACCAGCTTGGTGCAAGAAGCCCCAAATTCTGAGCAGTACTTGGCTATATTGCAATTTAGGTCAAATTCGGTTGCACCAGTCATATTTTCGAGCAATTTCTCGGCCAGACCTGCACCATTTCGTGTTTCTTGCACATAGGAGTGATCAGGGAAGCAAGAGCTATCCAATGATGCTAAAAGCCCAAAATTCTGAGCACTCTAAAATTTAGGGCCTCTGCACAGTCCGACACGTGGCAGCAACTGACTGGGACACCTGACCGCGATGAATTTTTGCACAGAAGTAGGGATAGGCCTCAAGATGCCATGCTCCAAGTTTCAGCAAGTTTGGACATGATTTACCCCACGATTTCCCATGAAAACGGCTCTGATACCAAGTGTAACAAGGGCAACTACTAGACTACTAATCTGTCACTTAAACTAGTTTTTAAAAAAAAGAAAAGATAGAGGGGTAGGGTTAGAGACACTCTCACATGAGAGGGCATGGACTTGCAGCTCCATGGGCCGGCTAGCCATTGCTAGGGGATCCTTCTTGGGATTGAGTCAATCACCAAAGGGAGTAGACTCCAATTTGTATTATGATCAAAAGGTACCTGGAAGTACAGCTGAAGCCCCTTTTTATATTATGGGAAAGTGGGCCAGCAACACTAAATGCTTATGGGATAACTCATAAGGGCTGCCGCGTGGCATTACATGATTTAAAGTAGCATTTACAAAAGGAAATAGTAGTTTCCTACTAAAATAGAGCTAACTACTAAGCTGGAAGTAGCTACTGTTACACTCTCTCTCTTATTTAAAACATAAAAAGCTAAAAGGACCCTTTACACTTATGTATCGCTTCCTACAAAGAGGCAAAATTACATTCCTAACTTAGAAAGCACAAGCATACTCAATCAAACTCTCTTTTAAAACTAAAAGAAAAACAGGCTATTCAGCTCCCCGCTTTTTGTTTTCAGCTTATGATAAATCATTCTAAACATATCTAAGGCAATGCATTACACCATAGATAAAAGACATCATATCTAAGAATGTGCATACTTTTCTCATTATTTTTCTTGGATTATACCTCTTGTGTAATAGTAAAGTGATCAAATTACTACATTGAGTGATAAAAGACTTCTTAGTTGTACAAAGGCGGGAAAATCTATGGAATTGGGAAGAAATAACTCCATATTTTGCCAAATCAGAAATGTTTCAATGTGAGGCATTTTTATAATGTGTAAACCACTATATTCAGGTTATTCACGTTTACCATATATATCAACCTCTAATCCTATGGGAGATTGAGAAAGTCTAAGATCTAAGAAAACACAAGAATCCCCTCTTGAAGTGCAGTTCAGTTTACAAGAGTCACGAGGATAGATTCCGTCTCCAAAAGTAAAAGCGTCTTTGTACATAAAGTCTTGAAAGTCTGGAACATTTGGTACAAATAAATCATCTATAAAACGCCTTACTAGGCTAATCTTATGTACAATGATAGGACAGGTATTGATAAAAATAAGACGTTAGAACAGGCTTCCACTTCAGCTCCTGTCCTTCAAAATTGGGTGGGGGTTTTGAAGAAGGGCATCCCCATATGTGATTCTGAAGAAGGGGAGAATGCTATATCTTTCATGGATCATGAAGACATGCAGCCCATGCAGGCAGAGGCTTTGCCTCTCTGATATCTTGTTTCATACGTATACTTCTGTATATATCTCTTTCATGCATCAAACACTTAAGTGCTTTACATACAATGTACAGAGCCTCTCCAATGTCACAAAGTGGAGGCTTTTCTGGAATTATGTACATAAAATGCAGCCAGATATTGTTTGTTTGCAAGAGCATAATCAACACTCTAAGGCTGGTCATCGTGATCACTTTGGCGGCTATGATATATATTATGCTGGTACCACTACCTACTCAAGTGTATGCATAATGGTTAGACATGAGCTGGAGCCTCAGATAGCATTCAATGACAGCAGTGGCCGATGGATGGTCATACAATGTAATGTCAATGGTGATATTCTTGAGTTTGCATCAGTCTATGCCTCCCAGACCTCTGCCATGAGGGCTTTTTTATGGGATTCTTTAAGCAAATATCCATGGAGATCCAATGCATTTATCTGTGGAGATTTTAATAATTCCCCTCTGCCGAGAGATAACACCACTTCAAGATCTCATATGCTATCATCGGAAAGACAAAAATGGAATAACATGCTTCTTTCTGTGCAGGCTGAAGATTTATGGCTGCTTCTACAAGCGTCAGTGCCTGGATATACTTTTCATCATAATGCATTTACTACATCCTGGGCAAGGCTTGACAGATGGTATTTGTTTTATCCACAACAATATGCAGATTTTAGCCCTCATCTCCTCATAGATTTCTCATTGGGCTTGTCAGATCATGCCCCATTATGGATAAATCTGCAACTTGGTATGCCACTAGATGATTTGCCGACTCTTTCCAGCAGATTACTGCATGTTAATCAGGCTTATCTCCGACATCAATATTTCCAGCAAATGATCAGACTTGCAATCCATCCCTTGCCTTTGCATGCCCAGGAGGACATGAATTATGCTTGGGACAGTTTTGTCTCTCGTATACAGAATGTCATTAGGGAGTATGGAAACTGGCACATGGCTACATGGAGGAATGAGGTCAAATGGGCAAAAAGGACAGCACAACAATTGACTGAATTTTCACATTTAAGACCTCTCTCTGAATCAGAAAATGATTCCCTTTCACAAGCTCGGATCAAACTGGCTGATAATGATCACAGGAAATTGCACAAATGGCAGATTAGAGCAAGAATGAAGCCCCTCATGGATAAGGGCTGCTCTTCAAAAGCCTTCTTCCAGGGCCTGCATGCTACTCGAAAGAAAAACTCATGTCTAAGGGTAAGGAAGCTAGATGGCTCTTGGACGCACTCTTTCTCTGATCTCCAAGATGAATGCCAAAATTACTTCCAGAAATTGTTCTCTACCCCTGGCTCCCCATCAAATCAAATGACTAATGCGAGGACTGAATTTCTTCAATATGTTTCTGAGATAGTGGAAATGGATGATGCTCTTACATTCGAGAGACCTTTCACTGACACAGAACTTGATAATGCATTGTCCCACCTCGGCAAATACAAGTCCCCTGGCTGGGATGGTCTTACGGTGGAATTTTATATTTCCTTTTGGGATGATTTGAAAGATGTTCTCTTACAAATGATCAATGTTGCCTGGCAAGAAAATCACTTGCCGCACCTTTGGAAGCACGGCATAATCAAACTTGTGCCAAAAAAAAATCTGTGTGATCATATGTCAGATTGGAGGCCTTTTACTTTGATGCCTGTAGTTTACAAACTCATTGCCAAAATGATTGTGTATAGGCTTCATGGGATACTGAATGCGGGCCTTCTTCCTCATCAGTATGGGTTTGTGCCGCGAAGACAAATCCATGACAATATCTCCAATGCATTGACTGCAATTGAATATGCTAAGTACTCGCATCAAGATGTGCTCATATTGCAGGTAGATATCACTAAGGCATTTGACACTGTTCAATGGAATTTTATCTCTCAAATCATGACAAAGTTGGGCTTTGGTCCCAAGATAGCAAATGCAATTTATTGGCTTTATTCTGGCTCTACCTCTCAGTGCATTCTTGGGAGTCATCTATCTCGGTCATGGACATTGGGTAGATCAGTCAGACAGGGCTGCCCTCTTAGTGCTCTCTTCTATGCCATTGCACCCATCCCCTCTTGATAAATCTTGATCATCTTACAAACACAGGACAGATGACTGGTCTTAAAATCCCTAGGGCTGCATCTTTTTTGGCACAGGCATATGCTAATGATTCCTCCTTTATGCCACAGAACTCTCCCCGGGAAGTCCACATGCTTATAACCACATTATCATTGTATGGATTAGCAGCGAGATTGCATGTCAACTTTGACAAATCCAAATTGCTTCCCCTGAAACAATATGACTGGCATTCTATTCTCTGGCCAGGTCAGGTAGTGCATTCCAAAGATGTAGTCAGGCATTTGGGATATCCTATAGGATGGCATATCACCAAGAAGCAGCAAAATGGATCTTCCAAAGACTTCAACATAAACTGGAATATTGAAAAATTTCTACTCGGCCACTTCATGTCAGGCTTAGAATAGTACAGTCTATTGTAATGTCCTATGTTCAGTTCTTTTTGCCTTTGCTACATTGATCCTCGAGATATATTTCAACCTTTATGACTCAAGCTATGGAGCTGTTATGGAGGACAAAAACTGCTGTGAAAGCATTGAGACTGCTGAAGATGGAAATGGTGTGCTCTCCTAGGATGCATGGGGGACTTAATGTTCTCAATATCAGATATCATGTACTTGCAAGGAAGACGACTATGCTCCATACTTTTTTCCGTCAACAACAGCCATGGACTTGTATGAAGCATCCATGTGTGTCAACATGAGGACATCTGCTTATGGCCATTGGACTACTGATCATTGGGAGGTTGTCATTGGGAGATTTGTAGGGAAGATTCCTGGCTGCCCTTTCTCTACTGCTCTCATCCTATTCCTCTGCCTGCTTTGACCTCCATCAAAGCCTACAAGCTTCTTCAGCCTGCCCCATGGATTCATCAATATGCTAGTACTCTGTGGCATATCAAGCAGCCCCTCTCATGGTGGCGGAAGAATCTCCGAATATTATGGAGGTGTAAAATGCCTTTGAAACAAAGACTTTTTCTTTGGAGATGCATGACCGGCACATTGTCAGTGGGAATCACACTTGCCAAACGTCACATTACACCATCCACATGTTTAAGGTGTCAGGCTCCTTCAGAGACTGTCCCTCATTTGCTTTGGCACTGCCCGTCTTCTCGGAACCTCCTTGGGAGATTATCTTCGCCTCCGTTTCCCGAGTCACAGATTTGGGAAACTTTTTTGGTTATTTGGCAGATTTTTGAGGTCTTCGTCTCAATACTCACTATTTCTCTCATGGGTGAGATATTGGGCTCTTTGGACAATCTGGAATGAGCATAATTTGGCATACTTGGGCCGCCAGATTCACAAGTCATATGAATCTTTCAGAGCCTCATTGCGGCAATCTTTATATGATGCCTGCCATGAGGGTGATATACATGCTTCTTGCATAGAGCTTTTCTTTTTATGCTTCTGATCTTTGGGATACTCTCCATTTTGGAGACTTCCCATCTTGTAAATTTATAAGAATATAAATACAATGCACTGGATTTTACCCCAAAAAAAAAAAAAAAAAGTGTGTGTGTGTGTACATACATACATACATATATATATATATCCAGGGGTTGCTTTTGCACTCCCTGGGAGCTGCCATGTGCCCTCCCTAAAGCAGATGTACTAGAGCAGATGTACTAGATGGTTTTTTGATGTTCCATAGACATGTTGGTCTCCCGTGGATAGACTCTCTCTCTCTCTCTCTCTCTCTCTCTCTCTATATATATATATATATATGCACATACATACATGCATACACACACACATATATATGCATACATACATACATACATACATGTATGTATGTATGTATACCTAGATGAATCCAGGAACATTCCCAAACTCATCCTCTAAAAACACAACATAGTCCCTACTATGCGTGATGAAGTTTATGGTTTTCAATCTTATGAGTGACTATTGTGAGATTGAAACTGCACTATGACACTTACGTCATCAGCGCTCAACAGTGGGTGTAGACCATAGTATAAAAATATGCTCACACATATACATCCACACACCCACGCATACTTGAGCATCCATTTATACAAAGTCTTCGTACTAAGTTTCTGTCGGCACTCCATGACGAAGGTTATAGCACTAAAGGAGAAGGCTAATCAAAAAGTAGTCCAAAAACTCTTCATTCAAGCTACAACTACTTGTGAAGTCTAAACGATTTCATTTTAGTCTCTCCCAAACGAGCATCTAAATCTAGCTGATATGATGTCTATATGTATATGTATGTATGTATGTATGTATGTATGCATGCATGTGTATGTATGTATATATGTATATGCATGTATGTATGTATATGCATGTATGTATGTATGTATGTCTATATATTCACATACATACATACATGTATATGTATGTATGTATATATGTATATGCATGTATGTATGTATGTATGTCTATATATTCACATACATGTATATACATACATACATACATACATGTATGTATGTATACCTTTGTAAGACTAGAATAAGTCCAATCATACAAATTCAGAATTTTTGTTGTTCTAAAGATCAAAAATCTACAAAGAAAATAAAAGAGAATGAAAGAGAAGAAAAAAGAGGTAGACAAAAACTTTTATGAAAAGCAAAAGGAAGACATACTTAGCAAGCAAAGCAACACTTATGTCGTCATCAGTGCCCAAGCATAAGCAGCTATACTGGATTTCTAAAGACCCGCGGAGTCTCTTGGGCAAACCCAGTGCTTACTAAAATACGTCAAATAAACAAAAGAGAATGAAAACAAGAAATAAAGAAGAAACGAAGCAGGTGACTTAAGCAAAAATAAACAAGCAAGTCAAGAAACAAAAACTTCCAAAAAACTAGAAACTCTCTCTCTCTCTCTCTCTCTCTCTCTCTCTCTCTCTCTCTCTTATTTAAAACATAAAAAGTTAAATGGCACTTTACACTTACGTCTCGTTTCTACAAAGAGGCAAAAATACATTTCTAACTTAGAAAGCACAAGTATACTCAAACAAACTCTCTTTTGAAACTAAAAGAAAAACGGGCTATTCAGCTCCCCGCTTTTTGTTTTCAGCTTATGTTCAATCATTCTAAACAAACCTAAGGCCGAAACACCATAGATAAAAGACTTCATATCTAAGAATGTGCAAACTTTTTTCATTATTTTCCTTGGATTATACCTCTTCCTTGGATTATACCTCTTGTGTAATAGTAAAGTGATCAAATTACTACATTGAGTGATAAAAGACTCCTTAGTTGTACAAAGGCGGGAAAATCTATGGAATTGGGAAGAAATGACTCCATATTTTGCCAAATCAGAAATGTTTGAGTCAATGTGAGGCATTTTTATAATGTGTAAACCACTATATTCAGGTTGTTCACGTTTATCGTATATATCAACCTCTAGTCCTATGGTAGATTGAGAAAGTCTAAGATCTAAGAAAACACAAGAATCCCCTCTTGAAGTGCAGTTCAGTTCACAAGAGTCACGAGGATAGATTCCTTCTCCAAAAGCTCTAGCGTCTTTGTACATACATACATACATACATTCAACGTCAAAGCATTTGGCGACTCCACTACTTCAAATTTCTGTTTCATTGCAGCCACCACTTGGTCCCAGACCTCCTTGGTAGAGTGCAGCAAGGCCTCATGCCAAGTCAAGGCTACATCTTCAAGAAAATCAAGCAAAATCTCCGCCCAATCCTTCATGGACAATGAATGCCGTCATCCTCGAACAAAAGATCAAGCAATCCCTCTATGGCCTTTAATGATTCACAAGGCACATGGATGGTTATGCAATGCCTTGTACAGGGTGATATCTTTGAATTTGCATTTGTCTATGCTCGACAATCCTCTCGTCATCATGGATAGATTTGGGAATATATATATATATATATATAACATATATTTATGTATTATATTTATTTATATATATATATATATATATATACATACACATGTATATTTATTTATTTATGTACATATACATTTTAGATATATTTGTGTATGTATGTGTATATGTATATATATATATATACATACACACACGCACACATACATACATACAAACATATGTGTGTGTGTGTGTATGCGTACACAAACACACACACACACACACAGATATATATATATCTTCTTTTCTTTTTTTTAAAAAAATCCTTGTTTCACTAAATAGCATTATAGATCTTGCATGATGGGCCAACGACATACAAACAGTGCTCTAATGCAAGGATCAATAAAACATCCCTTGTTTCACTAAATAGAACTATGGAACTTACATGATGGTCCGATGATATAACAAACAGAGCCGCAGCTTTGGAAAACAACGTTCCAGTTGTGCATTTGAACTTGTCCAAGGTCATCCGTTAATCATCAAATACGTGCAATGAAAGATTGCTATGCCCTCTCCCCTATAAATCCCCTCTTTCCCCCAAAAAAATATTAAAGGCAATAACTCCAAGATTCCTTTATCGAGTGTTGTTTAAATGTTGCAAAAATTTCATCTCAATATTCCTCATTTTACAAGCACCATAGTAAATATGTCAAGTAAGGAAGACATGTGCCTACGAATTTCCTTCAAATTTTGGACATGATTGTCCAAAAACGAAGAAAAAAATGTCTTTGAATGTTACAAAACCACAAGCATCAATCATTCCCAAGTTTCTTTGTTTTTGTATTCAACCAACAAACACAATTTTTTATTATGGTGAGAAAGGAGCCAAGACGGTCATGGAGTACGCTACACAATGATATGTGCAAATGTAAGCTCAAATCTATATCAAACCTCAGACTTCAAAGAGTTTAAAAATTCCCTCGCTTGCTCCTTCATTTGCTCGGTCTTCTGTGCACCTGATGAACATAGCCCAGTATTTAAAGCAAGGCAACCACAAAAGCTGACATAATTGAGACCATTCTAACTAGTGACAACATGGCCAACTTTGGCCTTTTTAATAGATTGACATTTCAAACGTGAATATGCAAGCACAAGAACAAATGAAACAGCCCTAACGCTTCACCCAAAACTATTTCAAACATTATTATACTCATCCTTCAGTCCTTCCCTCCACACATTTTCACTAAAGACTATTTCATCTTTAAACACAAAAAGTGCCAACCAACATTGCAGTCCTGTATGATCACAAAGGAAGATATTCTTAAGCATTGAGTTCTTAAATGCTATCGTGTGCATCTCCTGTGGAATGGCCCTTTTTTTCTCGTTATTTCCAGATGTAAGAACTAATGGCTGGATAGCCCTACTAGAAAGCTTTCATTTGGTATGCATATTGTATTTGCATACACTTAGGACTACCTACGCCATCGCTGTCCGGTCGCTCGACATGCCTCTGAAGGGCCTCAGAAATAGCCCTTTTTCTCCCTTTATTACACTAGGGCTCCCTCTACTGCCTCTGACCGACCTCGGGGGGTGCGGGGGGGGGTGTAGGGGGCGACTCTGACCTCTGGTGCACGGCCTCGCTAAGTGACCCATCCGTCTACAACGAAGACACTGTCTCGGCAGCCCAGGAACCTCCAATCTTTGCTTGAGCGTTCCGCCCTCAAGGGTCTCTAGAAGAATCACCTCGAGAAGGGACTATGAGTTCTCTCCAACCATCCTAAGTCGAGGGACACCATGTCATGTCCTGAAATGATTGCATTGCTAACTCAGCTGGAGATAAAAGAGCCTTAACGGTTGTGGGATTTGAGGGTGCTGCCAGAGAGCCCCTCTGGCCAGACCAAGGGTCACCAACAAGAAAAACTTTCTCCAAACCAAGCAAAATCTTTGCTGCCAGGAAAGGGGGGAAAGGTGGGAAAGGGAGGGAAAAGAACGGGGGGAAGGATAGAAGGAAGAAGGAAGAAGGAGAAGAAAGGAGCCAGCCACAAGCTAAGTCAAGAGAAAGAGTTCTTGGACTTATATGCTGTGGTAGGCTAAGAGAACCGCTGCGCCACCCAAAAAAACCATACCACCAATCGCAAGTACCTCCACGACACCTGAGAACAACATAATGCACAAGAGGATGCCACAAACCACCAAACGCCCATTGGCTGCTCCAGAAACTCGAACCAAAATACAGCTTTCCCCCTAGCCTGAGCAAGGTGAGGAAGCTCAAGAAAGAATTGTGTAGGCGCTCTTGGGCTGAGATCAATCCCTTGAGCTGCCTCCACCACTTTGTACTGGGCAGAATTTCCTCTACAAGCTTGTGACCTGCGCACAAGCACTCCGGCTGTCACGAGGACGTGAAATTATGGGAATTTTGATTTGCGACTCCTGTAATTTGCGCGTGACTACCTTGAGCCTCTTGGGCGCGAGGGTGCCCGGCCATGGGGCGGGACTTGGGGAATCAACATTCCTAGTGGGCCCTTGGAAATAGTGAATGTGCGCCCAGTTACTAGGCAATTCATTCCTAGGGCCAAAGTGTGCAACAGGGGGGCCAAAAGAGTGGTGCAATTAAAAACTGCTATTTTTAGCATAGGACTACAAAAGGGACCCAATGCTCTTATTTTGGGTTCAGTTGGCCAAACAATTTTCAGAAGGAGCCAGATCATCAGTTGTGACCTGCCAGAGGCTGCCAAGAGCTGCTAGAGCAAAAATTGCAGATTCCCAGGAGCCTGCCAAGGAAAAATGTCACCAGTCAGGGCCTGTACCAGCACATCCAGGACCTACCAGAGGAAAACGCACCAGATCCAGGGCTTGTAGCAGATTGCGATTTCTACCAGGGGTGTCTGCTGCAAATTGTGATCCAGTTTCTAGGTCTTCCGGGCTGTGCCAGGTGACTACGTCATGTTCTGGTACTGTTTTCAGGTGTTTTCGAGCTGCTACAGGGAATGGGATTTCTTTTCAGGAGTTTCCAGGCTGTTCAGGCTGTGCAGGGGAATTGCGATTTCTTTTTTGGGATGTTTAGGTTGTGCAGTAAAATTGCGATTCATTTTTCAGGCTGTCTAGGCTGTCCAGGAAGATTGCGATTTGATTCTAGTTGCTTCCGGGATGTGCTAGCTGACTTTGGCAACTTTCCAGGTGTGGGTGTTCGCTTCTAAGTTGTTGTTGGGGCTATGTCAGAGCAGAATCAGCTTATCTCCGCAGGATCTTGGGTTTTCTAGCCAGGGTGACCTTTCTTCTGTGGATTCCAGTTAGAAGAGGGCTTGTCTTTGCCTGCTTTTGCTGTTCCCGGGTTGGTTGCTGGCTAGTACTGCGTTTGGGTTTCTTTCCTCACGAAGAAGGGTTGATTTATGCTGTTGGGCAGTGGCCAGGGAGACTATAGATTGTGGCAACCCATTGGGAAGTGGTTGGTTGTTTGATTGCACCAGAGTTCAGCTGTTGAGGGCTTTGTCTTGCAGTGGTTCAGCCGTGTTGGCTGGTTGGGCACTTGGATGTGCGATTGCAAGAGTGGTTCACACAGTGGATGCTATTGGAGTCTTTGTTGCATGCTTTGATTGGCTGAGGATACAGGATTGCCTAGGGATTGTATGACGTTCACCGTTTGAAGTTGAGCAGGGAATTACAGGGTGGGCTGGACGAGAAGTCTGAGGTCGTCGGTTTGCCTATGGAGCAGCTTCCTAGAGACCTTTGTAATCAGCCTCTTGGCTTCAAATGAATGTTAAATAAATACCGCAAGGGGCGCCAGTGTTTGGGGCCACGGTGTCTTTGTTTCTGAGTAGGAGCGCTCTAGCTTCCCTGTGATTTGTTGCAAATTTGCTTGTCTATTTACTGTATATGCTGTATTTGCGTGGATCCTACCACCCTTTATGTTGTTGAGGCTGGTTTTAGTGGTTCCATTCCTGGGATCCACCTAACTTCTTCAAGAGGGGAGCCTGTGGTTGGCTTGGTGCAAGTCCAGTGAAGAAGATAGCATCTATTCAGTAAATATGTCACATAGGGAGAGATCTGTGAGCCTTACTGAGGAGCAGCAGCACATGTCTCAGTCTCTTGGAGGGGACCAGGATGTAGGAGAGGAGACCCAGCATGTTGCAGAGCATCAGGATGATCGGATGGATGTGGAGGATGTGGAGCTATTCAAGGCATAGATGCAGAGCTTTGTGAGTGCTTTCACGCAGTTCACACAGGATCCTCGCTTCCAGAAGATGATGAACTCAGAGGTGCAGCCGAACAAAAGGAAGCCTGATGATGGGGATAGGGATGTTGGAGCTAACAAGCAACCCCATGTTACTTTTCAGGATCAGCCCTCTCAGATCCCTTATGGTCAACAGCAGCAGTCCAACACATCTAATGCGCAATGTATTATGTATTTGTTACAATGGCTCTACAGATAAATATTCACTGTTGGTTAACCTGTTGGCGGCATTGGTACGCTGTCCTTTCAGGTTTGGTTGTTCTGTTGGGTCGCTCCCATTTCAGACTTGGTTGATGTGTTGATGGCATTGTTGGCTGTCTTTCAGATTTGGTTATTTGGTTATTTTTCTATTTCAGCTTTGGTTATTTCATTTGCTTTTGATTTTTCCATTGCTACTCTTTCTTTTTGTTTTTCTTTGCAGGCAATCGAGGACGTCTGCCTTCTTTCAAGAGAGGGATCTGTCACGAGGACGTGAAATTATGGGACTTTTGATTTGCGACTCCTATAATTTACGCGTGACTGCCTTGAGCCTCTAGGACGCGAGGGTCTAGCCATGGGACGGGACTTGGGGAATTAAAATTCCTAGTGGACCCTTGGAAATAGTGAATGTGCGCCCAGTTACTAGGCAATTAATTCCTAGGGCCAAAGTGTGCAACAGGGGGGCCAAAAGAGTGGTGCAATTAAACACTGCTATTTTTAGCACAGGACTATAAAAGGGGCCCAGTGCTCTTATTTTGGGTTCAGCTGGCCAAATTAGTTTCAGAAGGAGCCAGATCATCAGTTGTGACCTGCCAGAGCCTGTCAAGAGCTGCTAGAGCAAAAATTGCAGATTCCCAGGAGCTTGCCAGAGAAAAACGTCACCAGTCAGGGCCTGTACCAGCACATCTAGGACCTGCCAGAGGAAAACGCACCAGATCCAGGGCCTGTAGCAGATTGTCATTTCTGCCAGGGGTGTCTGCTGGAAAATTGTGATCCAATTTCCAGGTCTTTCGGGCTGTGCGAGGTGATTGCATCCTGTTCTGGTACTGTTTTCAGGTATTTCCGGGCTGCTATAGGGAATGGGATTTCTTTTTAGGAGTTTCCAGGCTGTTCAAGCTGTGCAGGGGAATTGCGATTTCTTTTCTGGGATATCCAGGCTGTGCAGGAAAATTGCGATTCATTTTTCAGGCTGTCCAAGCTGTCCAGGAAGATTGCGATTTGATTCTAGTGGCTTTCGGGCTGTGCTAGCTGACTTTGGCAACTTTCCAGGTGTGGGTGTTCGCTTCTAAGTTGTTGTTGGGGCTGTGCCAAAGCAAAATCAGCTTATCTCCGCAGGATCTTGGGTTTTCTAGCTAAGGTGACCTTTCTTCTGTAGATTTCAGGTAGAAGAGGGCTTGTCTTTGCTTACTTTTGCTGTTCCCAGGTTGGTTGCCGGCTAGTTATTGCGTTTGGGTTTCTTTCCTCGCGAAGAAGGGTTGATTTATGATGTTGGGCAGTGGCCAGGGAGGCTATAGACTGTGGCAACCCGCTGGGAAGTGTTTGGTTGTTTGATTGCACCAGAGTTCAGCTGTTGAGGGCACAGGATTGCCTAGGGATTGGATGTCGTTCATCGTTTGAAGTTGAGCAGGGAATTATAGGGAGGGCTGGACGGGAAGTATGAGGGTGTTGGTTTGCCTGTGGAGCAGCTTCCTAGAGACCTTTGTAATCAGCCTTTTAGCTTCAAATGAAAATTAAATAAATACCGCAGTCTTTGTTTCTAAGTAGGAGCGCTCTAGCTCCCCTGTGATTTGTAGTGTGTTGCAAATTTGCTTGTCTATTTACTGTATATGCTGTATTTGCGTGGATCCTACCACCCTTTACGTTGTTGAGGCTGGTTTCACCAGCCACCCAGGCCTAGTGGCGAGAGACCTCCAATGGTTGCCTCGAATTAAATTGTGGTTGCTCGTTACTCAGTTCACAATGCGTCTCCCAGAGACACACACCTGCAAAGACCGCCTCTACTAGGTGCTCGATAAAGCCCGCCTCTACTAGACGCATGGCAACGCTTATGTGAGGTGAAAAGAGGTGCCTTTGCACTGCACAATGGAGCGCCTATGCAAGGCGCTCTTGTAGTACTTGTGCTCTAGAAGCTGCTTCAATGGAGCGGGCTGGAGCGGCAATTCCACATGTAGCAAGGCGCAATGGCGCGGGACTCCCATGGGGTTAGAGAAGCGTGAGAGCGTGCTGAAGACCGTGGGCGGTGAAACCAGCCTCTAGCAAAGTGAAGGGCAGTAATCCATAATCATCCGCACTCGTTACAACCATAATGCATCACATTTAGGCACTTCCTTTAGTTAGAACCACTTAGAAATAAACTTTAAAATATTGGAAGGGAGGCTAGAATTTCCCCGCTCAGCGCTCATAAACCATACACAAGAGACATAGATTGGTCCCAAAGGCTTTGGCGCCTCTTTTGGTATTTATTTATTTCTTCAGTCAGTGTAATGTGCTCTTTTACAACAAGGGCACTCCGTTCAACTTGTCCTCATTGGCAATTCCATTGTCCAAGCCAATTCTTTGCTTCAGAAGTCATCCAATTCCAAGTACAACTAGTACCCAATTGCCAAGTCAAGGCTAAGATTCCAAAGTGTTTGTGACCGACTGAAAGTTGACAATGCATTCCACAAGGCATCCAGCTTGCTAAAGAGTGTTTGGCAATCCCACAGTCAAGTGTCTAGCCTCTCAGAGCATCAAAGCAACATCACAAATCCCAAAATGCACAAGTGACCTCAAGGCAAGGTGAAATTCACAACACTGACCCTTTGGCACAAATCTAGGTACACCCTCTGTGTCTAGGTGTCTATGTCATGTTATGTTCTTCCTTTGTAACTACTCACCAATGCATGCAAAGTGGTTGGATGATAGTGATCTAGAAGTTGCACCAGAATTGTTGTAACTTTACGTAGAAGCTTTTCAGCTTAAGCCAACTTTGATTGTGGCTCCTTCAGGCTCAGCAGAGCGAGGTTTGGAGCATTGTCTGATGCTCAAGAGGGGGTAAGTACCTCCATTGCTATGACAGGCTCAGATATCTAGAGGTCGCTTCGTGACATTGTATGTTTCACCTGAGGTACTTGTCATGAGGGCGTGATTTCTGGCGCATGCATGTTGGCGATGGGCGTGCATGTGGGCAAGACTCTGGGAGAACAAAGAGCGAGGTCATGGGTTGCTTGATGTGCTAGAACCCATGGGCAAATGAGAGGTTTAGGGCCAAGAGGGGCCCAAAGAACCTTAGGACTTAAAGTTAGTCATTGGTGGGGTTACGTTCTGATCACCGTGGGCACGGGCTTCCGTTAAGTGTACGGTTGTATGAATGATTGCAAGGTTTTTGGTGCAGGCTTGCACATTATGTACGGACGATCGTATGCTTGTTGTATGGGCTGCCAGGCATGGACTACCACTTGAGCAGGTTGGCATGCGTATAGTTGTGCGTACGGTCTCCATATGGCCTTTTGCAAGATGCTGAAAGAAATTTGCAAGTATATGAGAAAGAGTTGCTGGTTGTGGCTCTTGCTCTCTGTGCATGTGAGCATTACTTGCTAGGGGCTGATTTCACTGTGTAGACAGATCATCAGACCTTGAGATATTTTCCTCACTCAAACTAGGTTGTCTGAGAGGCATATGCTTTGAGTCTTGAGTTGGATGCAATGAAGGACTAGTATGCAGAGGATGGGGAGTTTGCAAGGTTCTATGACTGGATAGCAACATGCATTATACTTGCAGAGATGGATTCCTTCAGATGCATGGTTGTCTCTGATGCTACAAGCAAGTTTAGGCCTGCACAAAGTAATAGTCCCCTTGCCTCTGTCAAGAGGTGAAGAAAGAGAGCAAAAAAGAAAGGGGGCTACGGATGGAGCGAGGCCATATAAGTAGCATTAGCATGGAGTAAGGCACGGGTTTCAACAACGAGTCGCTCCCTAGATGGAAGCTCCTCCACATGAACGTTTGAGGGGATAGGAGCAACCTCATCAGCACGAGGAACAAGGACTGGAACATCTCCTGCATGCAAGGAAGGTTCCGTGCCGCCATGAGTAGCCTCCTAAGGTGGAACTGGCTCATCAACTCTAACTGGCACGCAACGGGGGGCGGCTGAAACAAGATGTGCTGATGCCTAGGGGCAAATGAGAGCCCTTGAGGCAACCTAAGGCATGGCTGCCACGTGGCATGCCCATGCGCTCCCTTTTGGAAAAGAAGGCTTTGGAAGGCCTTGGAAAATGAAATGGCGACGGGATTTTGACAGAGGGAGTAGGCACCGACGGAGCAGAGAAAAGTGGTGGCCATACGACATTACGGAAGAATTCAGAGAGCCGGGTGTAGCCAGGAGTACGGATGGGCAAGGAAAGGAAAGGTTGTTGCCGTACAGACTGTACCGAAGTCCGTACGTGAGTATTTAATGCAGCTGTACGGCTGGAGCCGTACCTTTTGATCACCGTGGGCACGGGCTTCTGTTAAGTGTACGGTTGTATGAATGATTGCAAGGTTTTTGGTACGGGCTTGCACATATGTACGGACGACCGTATGCTTGTTGTACGGGATGTCAGGTACATACTAACACTTGAGCAGGTTGGCATGCGTATAGTTGTGCGTACGGTCTCCATATGGCCTTGGTACGGTTGCAGGAACTTAAGGGAATGGATGACGTACAGCTTATACGGACGATGTACGGTCAATACAAATGCTTCTTGGCTGGTCACGGTTAGTCCATGGGCTGCTTGTAAAAGTTGTTGACATGCTGAGATTGGCCCCTCTATAGTTGACCATTGGTTATGTGCCTATGCTCAAGTGGGAGCTACAGGAGAAGGGTGCACCCATCCCATCTTGTGTTTGCTCGTGACCATTGGGCTGGTTTTTGAAGGCTTGCTTCGCAGGATGATTACAATGAATGCTTGCAGAGGTTGTTCATGCTTCTGAGCACCGTGGGCAGTTCGATTATGCTTTCAATCATTGTTTGGGTATTCCACTGAGTCAGAAGCACTTTTGATTGTTTGGGGAGCGTATGGCCTTGTGTGGGCTGCTAGTAAACGCTCTCGGGTTAGATGCAGGTGTTTGCACTAAGAATGCATGCCTAGGGTCACATGGGTGTGAGAGCAGAGCCCTGCAAGGCTAGTGCTTGTGATACTGATGCCTTTTGGGAGTGGGAAGAGCACTAAATGCGAGCGGGTTCGAATTCATTGTGTTTCCTATTTGTTGGCTTTGGCAAGTAACATGTTCCGTGTGGGAATATGTTTTAGGTTTCTCTAGGAGATGGGTCACATGCAGGTAGTGGTTGCTAGGTAGACGACACATCGTTGGTACAACCTCGTTGCTGAGTAGGCAAGGGTCGGGAAATCCATGCTTGGAATAGGAAGTATCCCCGGAACCCCGAGAGGGATGGTAAAGGTGTGACTGCCATAGTATTTGTTGTGTTGTGATGCCAGCTCTCTTATGGGAATCAATTTGATGTATCAGGATATGTGCGACCCATAGGGTGAGAGATGATTGGTCATGGGAGTCCTGGACAGTGGAGAAAGCTCCTGTATGCTTTCTTTCTCTGCTTCGAGCAGATGGATGACTAGTTGGGCACTAGTGACAGCTATGGGGAACTGTGTGGCTACGTGTGGTCACTAGTGACAGTTGCAGGCTGTGTGCAAGCTTCCTAGATTAGGGATGAAAACCTTTTGCCAGGAGTAGTGAGAGCAGAGAACAGTAAAGGCTTTACAGGGTATGTGGATGCCCACTGGGATGTGGATTGCCCCAACTGTAAGAAGGAATGTATCCTTTATGTAGCCCGGGATTTTGGCTCTCTCACTTAATTAATGAAATACCAAAAGGGGCACCAAGGATTGGGGCTAATCTGTGTCTTTGTCTTGGTGCAGGGGCACTCTAGCTCCCAATCTCCTGGTAATACTTTTGCTGAATTGTAAATGTGACAGTGTTGACACCTGTTAGTTTTATTGCCCTTTAATTTATTGAAGACCGGATTCATACTAGTAGCTTGCTGACAGTATATCTGCCTTGGGACCTCTATGATCAGTGTACTAGTCACTATGAGATAGTTTTTGCAGTTGTGTATGGTTTACTATCTTGGGCTCTAAGAATCATACATGTAGCATTGGTTTTGCAATACATGTGGGAACATGTTTATGGTGGTAGTAGATGCCTACTTGTATACGTATTTGAGTTTATGGATGTCTTGCCACACTTACATGCAATCAAGGTCGCTTGGTATTTTTCAAGTGGGGGCTATATCACGACTCACGAGGACGTGAATTTTCAACTGATAAATTTGTGAATTTTACATGTGAATATGTGGGCAAGGCCTTGGATTGTTAAAAAGGGAGGCATGGGACGTATGCCACGTGGCAGGATTCTAAACCAGGAGCTCACTACGTGAGCATGGGATGAGAGGCTTCGCGTTGCGTGGGTGTTCAGCGTCACGTCACATGGTTTTTTTGGCGAAACATAGAGTAGGAGTTCTATGGGGCATGGCAACTGTGTTGGCTGAGGGCCGAGACACATTTCATCACTAGTCTTAGCTAACACGTAAATAGTACGGAGTATTCATGTCATTGGACTCCTTTCATCTCGTCGCCAGCCTTGGCTGGTGTGTGAATTGTATGGAGAATCCACATCACATGGGATTCCTTGGTCATGTGTCTTGGTGGGGCAGAGAATGTCTCTTTTCCCCTTCAAGTGGGTGGCGGATCTGGTCTTAGAGCGTCTCTCTCTCTCTCTCCGTTTTTGTGGGCTGCCGTTCATGAAGGCAGACCTGTTTCAAATCCATAGCATTGAAATTCACAGGAGGGCAGCCAGGGAAAGCACTAGGGACAGCTTTGAAGAGCTGTGTTGCAAGTGTGGCTGCTAGTAACAGCTCTGGGCTGTGTGCAAGCCTTAAATGCCAATGAATTTATGCGATGACAGCTTGGGAAAGAACGGATATGCCTTGAGTTCTTCTGGTGAGGCTGGGACCGCCTGAAGTGGTTATATGCATTGGAATGGGTTGCCTTCTGCCATGATTGGCTAGAGCAAGGATTGCAAAGGTTATGCTTTGGACTGGGATGCGTGTTGGGTAGTGGAACACCCATGATGCAAGAGGAAGTGTAAACTTTGTGGGACCTGGTTTGAGGGATTTTCCAAATCTATAAAGAAATACCCAAAGGGGCGCCAAGCTTTGGGGCTAATTTGTGTCTCTTGTATTGAGTAAGAGCAATCTAGCTCCCTTTGCTGTGACTTTATTTGCTGATTCGCTGAGTTAAGTAAATTGTGCTTGCAAGTTATTGGTCTACTGCCCTTTGGTTGATACTGAAGACCGGTTTCAGCCCGTCAGCCCATTTGTGAAAGGGTTGCATCACTAGTAGGCTTTTCATTGGTGGGGCAAGCATCTTGGACTTGGCATCTGGATGCTTGTAAACACCCCTTTACATATATACATACATATATAAATACACACCCACCTACCTACCTGCACACACGCACGCACGCACCTATGCATGTGTCACTGACAGTCCTGCCAGTAATCAAGGGTGGCAAAGACAAGGGCATAAGGTGGCATAGTCGATGCGGGGGCTGGTTGTTGATGGCAGACAACACACAGAAGGGAGTGAAGGCTGCACATGCGGATCCCGCGGTTTCCAAGAATTCAAGCTGAAGTTGCAGCGCCCCCTAAACATAGGCAAGCTAATGTTAAGGTGACCTCCAACATTGAAGATGCTCAAAAATCTCCTCCAAGGCGACAAAACCGGCAAACAGCAAATCCTTTACACACAGCCCCCTTGAAGGACTCTATTTCAAGACCCAAAGACTTGGTGATGTGGGTACTGTATAGCACCTCCACAACCCTCCCTATGCCACAATTCAGTACTCTAATGAGGCAGTTCGGAGAGAGTGTTATGGGCATCCGATAGTCAGATATTCAAGCATAGCTTACTTCGATTGCTACACCCCATTGCCTATTGCTGGATTTGATTGCAGCAAAGGAATCAAGTTGTCACTTGTTGTGCCCAACTCTCTTACTTCTTGCATAGCGTCGATTGCTGGTTTTGTTGGTGCTAAGTTGAAATAGGAGGAAGGGAAAAACAAAGGTGCCAAGGTCAGAGCTCTAATACTAATGTAAGGAAGGGGTAGGGACAGATTGGTGCCGAATGAATGGTGCATTGCGCCCTTTTGTTAATGTGAAAGGGGTCATGGTGGCATCCATCTGAGAGCACGCATTTCGTACAACCATCCGTGCTCAGCCCCGTCGCACAAAGGAGTTCAAGCATCAGCCCCTCATTTGGCACCCAAGATTAGGGGTTGGGATGGGCGTATGCAGACTCACATTGGTTGGGCACAGTGGGACAGTGGCCCAGCTTGCTCCTTTGGCAGATGGAACAGATTACCCATTGAGGCAGAGGCAAGGCTTGGAGCCTTAGCACATATGCGAGGGGCAGGGCAGCGGATGAGAAAGATCAACCTAGCCATCCCTGAGTCTTGGTGGGAGGAACTAATTGTGTAGATGGACAGCAAATGGTTGGATCAGTTTTCTCGAATTGGGATCCCCTTGAGGATGAAGATGCAGCGAGGCAACACGCAACATGGTTTTTTCCGTGTGGGGCCTGGAGGCCTATTGTAGGCACTCACTAAGGGAGACCCAGAGATGGACGGGAGTCTGGATGGGATTCATTGGCAGATGATCAGAGTGGTGGGCTGATTGGGGAAGGAGTGGCACATTGATCCTCCCAGCATCCTAGAGCAGGACGCTCCCAGATGGCGCCAGAGGGTAGGCCCCTGAGGGAGGTCCAGTGGGATCCGGGAGATTGGTTTTGGCCCTCCAGGATCGGCCTCGTCGAGCAGATGGACAGGTTCCCTTCTTTTCCTACACAACTCGGATTGGCAAGAGGCTTCAGATGGACTCTTCGATTTGGACCCCTACAAAGGAGAGGCATTGGGTGGCCCACAGAGTGTCCCAGAAGGTCCGTTCCAAGTTTTGGACGCATCTATGGTCCAGTTTGCGACCAAGGAAGATCTCCTAGTTCTTCTGACTGGCCGCCCATGGAGGCTTGCCCGTTGGCCCGTGGTTAGAGCAGATGAGGATGGAGGGGCAATGTCACTGTTGCTCTGCTGGATTTCTGGAGATGTTCCCTCACTGCCTCTGGAGCTGTCGTAGCGCAGTGAGGATTTGGATGGGAGCCCTTAGGATTATAACCCGCATGCAGAGCCTTCGGAGGGACTACACCTGGGGTGGTTGTCTGAGGAAGGTCACGCATTCCAGATTAATGAGGTCTCTCTAGCTTCCTAGATACAAGGTCTAAGCATTCAGAGCATAGAGCTCCATGAGGCGGTCCCTCTTGATAGCCCAGATCGTCATTCCCCTCCAAAGGATAGCGTGTGGGAGGTAGTAGCTAGTATCATGGCATGGAACATTTGGGTTGCTCGCTGTACTCTGGTGATGGGCGAGCATCCAGTTCCACCCTCGGCTACCTTGGTCGCCATCTGGCAGGATATCATCTACACCATGCGCTCCACCTGGGAGCGTGGGACCTCGGGCTCTAGGGTGAATGTCGCGAGGCGCACACGTTTCTGCAAGGCTTGGCCCACAAGAGTTTTCTACATTTTTACTCTGTGAGGGATTCGCTGGTTGTATAGTCCCTCCACCAGGCTGTTTGAAACTGAAACTAGACCTCGAAGTCCACCTTTACAATAATATTCCAGCATCTCATGGAGCTCTGGGCTGACCGGACTCCAAAGGGCAGCAAGGGAACGCCTTCCCAATCAAATCGCAATTGATCCTGGGCACTCAAGGAACAGTTTGTGGACACCCCCGGACATAGCATACAGCTAGCAACTCAGATCGCAGCACGAAAGGTCTTCTGGCATGGAATCGCAGCACTTGGAGAGGCTATGGGACAGATCGCAGCACTTTGGGGTGCACATAGGAAGCCTGGGCTGCAATTGCCACATGATAGGGAAGCTCTAGAACTAATCGCAATAGTCCAGGGATGCAGACTAGGCGCTGGAATTCACTGGCTGAGCTTGGTGAGGCTATGGGAGCTCATGCGCCTTCAAGGAAGCGAGTGACCGCCTCAAAGGTCTTTATTGCAATAGAATAGTCTTTTATACAACTGGAGCTCACAAAAGCTTGGGCTGAGTACAACTCTCCTCTTTTTCTAGAGCTCAAGGGCTCTTCTTTTATAGGCTTGGCCCCAATCCGAAAGCAAAGCTTTCTAAAAAGCCGGGGCTAGCTTTCCTGAGCATAAGCTATGACTCGTCCTCTTGGTGGAGGACGGCTCCGACACACTCTCCACATGCATCGCAGTCCACATCGACCTATTTGTGCAGATCTGGAACAATAAGAATCGGCTCGGTCGTTAATTTTTCTATGAAAGTGGTGAAGGCTGTCCTTGCCGTTCTCCCCACCTGAAGACTACCGATTTATTGGTCAAATCATGCAAGAGGGCTGCTATATCAGCAGAGTGTCTGATAAAGCGTATGTAATAGGAGCAAAGCCCAAGAAAACTGCGTACTTCATGTACCAAGGTGAGTTCTGGCCATTCTTGAATAGCTTTTACCTTGGCTGGATCCATCCGAATCCCTTCCTGAAAAAATTCTGTCCCAAAAAGTGAATCCCATCCAGAAAGAATTCACTCTTTTTAGCATTGATGTAGAGATTATGATTTCTGAGTTCTTGGAGCACGGTGGCCAAATGCTCTTTATGCTCCTCCTCCGTCTTTGAAAAGACTAAGATGTCATCAAAGAAAGTACCTGTAAAGTGCCTGTAAGGTCTGAAGACCCTGTCCATCATACGATTGAAAGTGGCTAGGGCATTGGTTAACCCAAAGGGCATCACCAAAAACTCATAAAGCCCAAAAGTGGTCCGGAAAGCTGTCTTATGCACATCTTGAGGATGAATCCTTATCTAGTGGTATCCACTCTTCAAGTCAATACGACTGAAAATCGTAGCCCCTTTTAATCTGTCCAAGATATCATCTATGCCTAGAATTGGAAACTTGTTCTTAACCATCATCTTGTTTAGAGCTATGTAATCCACACACATACGGTAGGAGCCGTCCTCCTTCTGGACTACGAGCATGGGAGAACAAAAGGGTAAGGAACTGGGCTTGATAAGTCCTCTAGAGAGCAAATCTTGTACCTGAGCCATGATATGGGCTGCGCTCACTCGATAAGGCGGGCGGTTCGGAGGCGCACTGCCTGGAAGGAGCTCTATGATATGATCTTCTGGCCGCTTTGGAGGAAGCTCTCCTGGAAATAGAATCTGAAAAGCGATCTTTCAAAGTTTCTAGAAACTGAAATTTTTCTTTATCCACAGGACTTACCTCCACTTGAGGTTCATCCTCTCTCTTTTTGACAAAAACCATGTACGTAGAAATTGCAGATTTTATTACTTTAGAAATGGAAATATTGTAGGCCATCTCCTGGTGGTTCTAGTGATGCCCTATAGGCCATGGTATGTGCCTTGAAGGCATAAATATAGGCACTTATAGTGTTAGTGCCTTTTAGGCCACATAGGACACTTAGTCCTATGTGACACCTAGGACACTTAGTCCTAGGTCTAGGTACTTGTACCTTGTACTCCTTTTCCCATTATCCTAGTTGACGTGACGGCTGATTATCATCGACTCTTTGTATTCTCTCTTTTGCCTATCGATCCTACAGTGGTATCAGAGCCACGATTTGACTCGTTTCCTGCTCCTTGACTCGCACAAGCTCCCTTCAGCTACCTTCTCCTCCATCCGTACGACTGTACGGACCCACGTACAAACAAGCCTGCAATCAGGACCCCTGTCGTACGGAACAACCAGTACCTGCTATAGCCGTACACTCTTCTCTGTGCCAGTGATTCCGTACACCAGACGTCCGTACGACAGAAGTAATGCGCCATACACCTTCTGTACAATCGTACAAAAGGTATGTAACTGCTTCAGTACTTCCGTACCTGAGTTCAATACATCATAACTGCACGTATATCTTTCATACTATTCCGTACAGCGTACCTACGCTGTGCACTGTACATTGGATCTGCTCCGTACAACCGTACACAACAGCTGTCCGTACAACGTACATGTTCCGTACGCCATCGTACAGTGCTCCGTACTGCTTTCCGTACCTTCGTCATGCATTCCGTACAGCCAACGTACTCTGCATCCGTACAATTATACAGCTCACCGTACGTTGTACCTGCATTATATTTGCTCCGAGATTTGGTACAGCCTTGCGTGAAATCCTTTGCATAGTATTCTCAAAATTTGGGGCTTTTGAGGGCTTTTGCTCTCCTTATCTTCCTTCACTGTTTGAAATCTTCTCAAGACATTTCAACAGCTTGGAAAGCCTACATTTTGAGGTTCATACTTTGGGACAGGACATTGAGTCAGATTTTCACACATTGAGTCTTTTCTGCAAGACATTGAGTCAGATTCGCGTACATTGGATCACATTTGCAAAATTTCAGCAAAATTTGGGGCTTTTCTGCATTTGCCCTCTTTTTGGCCTATTTGCCCTCATTAAATTTGGGGCTTTTGCCAGATTTGCTATTTTTTGCAGTGAACATTGCCTGCCACAGTCATATTTGGGTGCCCTTTGATTTGGGTTGGAAATTTGCAGATATTTGCTGTCATTTTTTTTGTGGACAGCCAGCTTTTGCAGTGATAGTGATAGCCTTGAGGCTTTTGGGTTTTCAGGTCTCTTTCAAGGTATCACATTTGCTATGGCTGGGAACAACCAAGATCTATTTGGCGTTCTTCATGAAGATGATAAGTTGGATGGCACCAACTATCCGATGTGGTCTTATCTTATGAAACATATTCTAGTTGCAAAGCATTTGTGGAATATTGTTTCTGGGGTTTATCTGAGGCCAGCCAATGCTACAGTGGTTGCCTCTACTGCTGGTTCCTCTGCAGGGGGTACTCCTGATGCCTGATCCTCTAGCACTGCTGCTACTACTCTTCCAACTCAGGAACAGACAAGATGGGATGCAAGAGATACAAATGCACATTCATGTATTGCTTTATCATGCAAGAGAATCATTATTCCACACATCCGGTCTTGCAGGACAGCAAAGGATGCTTGGGACAAATTGGCTTCTCTCGCAATGAAGCACGTGTTGCATATTTGAGAAGGCAATTACAGGAAGTCAGTATGAATGAAGGTGACTCTATGGATGCATACCTGACAAAGGTCAAAGACCTCATGGAACAACTTGCCAACATTGATGAGGTGGTGCCAAATTCACAGCTTGTCAGTACCACATTGAATGGGCTGCCAGATACATATCAAGGGTTTGCTATAACCCTTCAATTAGTGGCCATGGGTAATCCAAACCACTATTCTTTTGATCAGCTAGTTACTTTGCTTTTGCAGGAAGAGCAAAGTAGAGCTAATAGACAAGCCATTATTCCTGATCATGCATTTGCTTCACAGCAGATAGGAAGAGGCAAGGCGTCCAAGCCTATGGGTAAGCCAAAATCTGTGCATAGCAGCTACAATTCCTCCCATGCATCTAAAAATACAGCAGATAAGTCAAAGAAGAAAAGATGCAACTATTGTCGTGAGCCTGGACATGACATTTCAAAATGCAGGAAGCGCATTGCTTCGGAGAAAAAGAAAGCAGGATTGACAGTTAATGCCTCACATGCTATTGAATCCCATGAGCCAGCAGATGCTTCACATGCACATGCTCTTCAGGATGATTGGGCATGGGCTGTCCATTGCTCATTTGATCCCTCCAAAGCTGATGCACTCTTTACTGCTGATGATGCTCAGTCCTGGTACTTTGATAGTGGTGCTTCCAAGCATGTCACACAGTTGTTTCACTCTTTAGCTGATGCTCCTCGAGGGGGGCTGTCACATGTGCTAATAATGCTTCATATGCTGTAAAAGGAATTGGAGATGTGCAGCTCACATCTATTTCAAGTCTTCTGTCACTTTCACAAATGTTCTCTTTGTGCCTGGAATTGAAGTCAACTTGATCTCAATTTCAGCAATTGCTACTTCAGGTTTCAGAGTGATTTTTGATGGCTACAGATGCCTAGTTTATGATCTTCGTGATGACAATGCCATAGTTCTCACTAGCACTTTGCAAAAGGGGCTTTATCACCTTGATCATCACTCAGCTGCACTTTCTATTGAAGCATTTGCAATTTCAGATACACAGCTTGCTGAAACTCATCTTTGGCATGAGAGAATGGGTCATCTGAATTATAGAGCTCTTGCAAAGTTACATTCACAGCAGATGGCAAATGATGTACCTCAAACTCACATAGTTTCCAAACATGTGTGTGAGGGTTGTCTTTTGGGTAAGATGCATCGGTTTCCTTTTCAAAAGAATTGTCCAAAACTCACAAAGGAAATTGCAGCTAGTGCAAAGTGATGTCTGTGGCCCAATGAGGACAAATGCCATTGGGGGGTACAAATATTTTATGACTCTCATTGATGATTTCACAAGATATTGCTGGGTATATCCTTTAAAAGCCAAAGCTGAAGTTTTCTCATCCTTTCAGAGGTGGTTGAATATGGTTGAGAATGAATCAGGATACAAGCTTGTCACCCTCAAACTCACACAGTTTCCAAACATGTGTGTGAGGGTTGTCTTTTGGGTGAGATGCATCGGTTTTTTTTTCAAAAGAATTCTCCAAAACTCTCACAAAGGAAATTGCAGCTAGTGCACAGTGATGTCTGTGGCCCAATGAGGACAAATGCCATTGGGGGGTACAAATATTTTATGACTCTCATTGATGATTTCACAAGATATTGCTGGGTATATCCTTTAAAAGCCAAAGCTGAAGTTTTCTCATCCTTTCAGAGGTGGCTAAATATGGTTGAGAATGAATCAGGATGCAAGCTTGTCACTCTCAACACATATAGGGGGGGAGAGTATATGTCAAAGGAGTTTGATGCATTTCTGTCTTCACGAGGCATTGGTCACTCATGCACTACTCCTTACACTCCTCAGCAGAATCCTGTTTCTGAAAGGAAAAACAGGTCCACAATGGAGATGGCCAAATGCATGCTTAAGGCCAAGTCTTTGCCCAATGAATTTTGGCTTGATGTAGTGATGTGTGCCAACTATGTGCTGAATAGATCACCTACACGGGCATTGCAGACTGTTACACCTTATGAAGCACGGAAAGGCAGGAAGCCTTCACTTTCACACATGAGAGTTTTTGGGTCTCTTGCATATGTTCATGTACTATCTCAGCTGAGACATAAGCTTGATGACAAGGCAATCAAATGCATATTTATTGGTTACAGCCACGTGAGCAGAGGGTATCGGTTATACCAACCAAATACTGGGAAGATTATTGTCAGTAGAGATGTAATCTTTGCTGAACATTCAGCTTCTCCTCTTGTGGACTGCAAAGCTAAGCCAGATGTTGACATGTTTGATGCCTTTGAATCTTGGTTACCTCTGCCATCCTCAGAGGAGGACTTTGACCAGCAACATGAGCCTCCTCCAGGCCCTCCACCAAGCAATAATCAGCCACTACCTCATGCAGATTTGCAGGTTTCTCTTCCGGCACAAAATAATCCCACTATTATGATGCAGTCATTGAAGAAAGAGCTGTCAATAGACAACAAAGGCAAGTTCCCAAATGGCTTCTTGATACATTGAGGGACAGCAAACAAGATCAGTCTTTTGCTGCCCGGACAAGATCAGGGAATAGACTGCATGGTCACTTTCTTGAGTTTGCACTCCTTGCTATAGCTTGCAATGAAGAGCCTCTGTGCCATAAAGATGCTTTTGACAGCAAAGAGTGGATGGATGCAATGAGAGCTGAGTTACATTCCATTGCTAAAAATGAGACATGGGAATTAGTAGATCTCCCTTCCGGCAAGCATGCCATTGGAACCCGGTGGGTCTACAAATTAAAAAGAAAATCTGATGGCAGTATAAATCGCCACAAAACCCGTCTTGTTGCAAAAGGGTATGCCCAACAACAAGGCATTGACTTTGAGGAGACCTTTGCTCCTACATCAAGGATTACTACCATTAGATGTGGCATTGCCATTGCAGCCCATCATCATTGGCAAGTGCACCAGCTTGACATCGAA
Organism: Dipteris shenzhenensis; assembly: GCF_047967505.1. NCBI lineage: Eukaryota > Viridiplantae > Streptophyta > Polypodiopsida > Gleicheniales > Dipteridaceae > Dipteris > Dipteris shenzhenensis. Next base: position 56,298,348 of record NC_141599.1, read on the forward strand.
ACTGCTTTTCTTCATGGGGATTTGCAGGAAGAAGTATATGTCACACAACCTCCTGGCTTTGAGGTTGTTAATTCTGAAAATAAGGTATGCCGGCTTAGAAAAGCCCTTTATGGTTTGAAGCAGGCACCCAGGGCATGGTATGCCAAAATTCATGCACACTTACTATCCCTTGGTTTTCAGAGTAGTCCCATAGAACCCACTCTTTATGTCCGTGGGAGTGGATCTGATTTTTTAGTGCTGATTTTATATGTGGATGATATGCTCATCATGGGCCCAGATACTCAGCAAATTGCAGCTTTCAAGGCTGATTTGCAACAGATTTTTGACATGTCAGACATGGGACAGCTCCATTATTATTTGGGCATTCAGTTTGCTCAGGTTGAGGGGGGTATCATGATGTCACAGTCCAAGTATATTGGACAGCTCCTTGATCGTTTTCAGTTCGAAGATTGCAAGCCAATCTCTACTCCAGTAGACCTTGGCTTCAAATTCTCAGCTCATGATGGGAGCCCACCATGTGATATCACTCTTTATCAGCAAGCTGTTGGATGCCTTATTTATTTATGTCACACCAGACCCGACTTGCAGTATGCAGTATCTCAGCTCAGCTGATTCATGCACATGCCCAGTTCACAGCATTGGCAGGCAGTGAAGAGAGTCTTCAGATATCTCATAGGCACTCAGAATTTAGCCCTCTTCTATGGTGATCAGGGTTCACTTACCATGCATGCTTACACGGATAGTGACTGGGCAGGATGTTCCGACACCAAAGTGTCACATACTAGCAATTGTTTTCTACTTGGCAATTCATGTATCTCTTGGCTCAGCAAGAAGCAACCAACAATTGCCACATCTAGCTGTGAGGCTGAGTACAGGGCAGCTTTCACCGCTACAGTAGAGTGTGTTTGGCTTCCACAGTTACTTACAGATCTTGGTATTCCCCGGACATCCTCCACTATTGTCTACACTGACAGCCGGAGTGCTTTGGCCTTTGCGCGTAACCCAGTGTTTCATGCGCGTACCAAGCATATTGAAGTTCACTATCATTATGTTCGGGAGCGGTTGTCAGTAGGAGACATACAGTTGTCCTATCTTCCCACAGAGGGCAACATAGCAGATATGTTTACAAAGGCACTTCCTCGTCCCAAGTTCGAAGTCTTCCGACAGGCTTTACACTCGGTTCCCTTTGTTACATGATCTGACATCCCTTGTATATTCATAGGTGGCTATATCCTTTTAGATGAACATGTGCCACCATGACCAGAAAATACCAGGTATTCTGAGACGTTTCCAGAATACTTCAGCCCATCCCTTGGAGGGGGGTTTGTAGGCCATCTCCTCGTGGTTCTAGTGATGCCCTATAGGCCATGGTATGTGCCTTGTAGGCATAAATATAGGCACTTGTAGTGTTAGTGCCTTTTAGGCCACATAGGACACTTAATCCTATGTGACACCTAGGACACTTAGTCCTAGGTCTAGGTACTTGTACCTTGTACTCCTTTTCCCATTATCCTAGCTGACGTGACAGCTGATTATCATTGACTCTTTGTATTCTCTCTTTTGCCTATCGATCCTATAAATATTGGAAACAATTGGAATTGTCTCGCCTCTATCCCGGTGCTTGAAGCTGAGAGTTCTTTCTTTGATATCAATGTGCACCACTTTTCGGTGGAACCATGGCATACCCAGGATAGAATCATAATGCTTGAGGGGTGAAACATACAACTCCTCGTGGTCCACATAATCATGTACATGAATTTTGAGCTTTCCAATCAAAGGAGTGACTTTGATTGGATCCCCTTTAAAAACATGCTCCGCATCTAGGGATAATCCCAATTCTTCAGTCTTGATTCCTAGCCTCAGAGCTAGATCTTCCGATATAAAATTGTCTGTAGCTCCTGGAACAAAAAGGATCAACGCAATCTGGTCTCTTACTTTACCCCAAGCGAGGCAAAGCTCTCAATCTTCTAGTTCTGTTGTTCTCCCCAACGTATCTGAAATTCCTCCCGCCGTGGGCTTTGGCGGTTCTCTTGGCGTTTTCTGCTCCCTAAAACCCAGAGGCTTTTTGGGGCACTGGCAGCCATATGCCCTTCTTTTCCACAGTGGAAACACTTACCCTCCATTCAGAAGGTCTCGATCTGCTCTAGATGAAACTTTGACTTCCCTTTATAGGGCTTGAAGAAACCCCTCAGCTTTTGAAATTGGGGCTGTTTCTCTCCTGGAACTGTCACGGCCGTATTTCTCGTGGTGATGTCTCCATCCTCGCCTTTAGAGGCAGCCAAGAACTGCAACAAATCCGCCTTCATTGCTTCAACTATGATGGCTGAATTCATTAGGTCTCGTAACTTTATCTTGCGCTCGATGCTCACTTGAGTCTAAATATGGGGCTGCAAACCAACCTGGTACTTGTGAAGCTCAGACTTTTCTGAAATGTCTTTGAAAGGAGTGATCTGGAGATAGGCGGAAAAGAACTTCTAGTTGTAGGACTCAACAGTATCTGCGGCTGTCATGATCACATCTCCCAAGTGGTGTGCACATCATCATAGAAATTCTTCGGCATGTCTTGGGAGCATCATCTGCCACTAGAAGTGCTCCCCACCATGCAAACGCATTGTTTGTGAGATGCAAGCTCACAATCTTTAACTTTGACCTTTCACGGTAATGCCATGTCTAAAAAGCGATGTCGAACTAACAAATAAAATTCACAGCCTTGTCGCTTACCCCAAATTTACCATCAAAAGTGGTAAATTTAATAGACTTGCCACCTTGTTTGAAATCTCTTCTTCTTGATCTGGATCTTCGGCTCTTACGCTCAGATGAAGAGCACTCTCGAGATGGGGAAGTAGAAGAAGAACTGAATGAGGAGGAAGAAGATTAGGAAGAGAAACTAGAAGAGGATGGGCTAGAACTCGGAATCTCCGTCGATGCTTCTTTTTCTGCTTTTTGAGGGGCTTAGGACTGCTTCCTCTCCGAACAGAAGGGGACCGTCTAGATCGTTTTCCCTTTCTTCCACATAGCAGTTTGCTCCCGTGTTAAAGAGCATCAGGAGGAAGCTCCTTTTTTGGAGCCCAACCAAGCTAGATCTTGCCTCTAGAGTTGTGGTGGTCAACTAGGTCCTCTTGGTCACGGCCTCGTTTGTTTGTTCATGCTGGTGCCGTTCTAGGGACTGCATCACTCACCTCAGGAGACCGATCAGAAATTTTCTTTGGAGTGGGCTTGATGGCACAGCAGATGCGCTAGCCAGAGTGGCTTGGGAGACCCTCATCCTCCCTACACAGGAAGGGGGTCTCAAAATTATTGATCCAGATTTACAATGCAGAGCTTTACTCTGCAAGATGGTGGTGCGGGGACTTATGCCAGGGCGGGAACCGTGGAAGGCCTTTTTTATTAGCAGCATACAGACGTGCACACCTTCTTCAGGAGGAGACTGGATGAGCAGTATTAGGTGGATTTTCACCACAGCACACCTTAGATCACCTTCGTCCCCTCTCATGGTTGCCATACTGAAAGCATGGTCCAGTTTCAAGAGCACTCTTCAGAGGATTCCTCCTTCCTCTCGTGAAGAGATTGATAGGCAACCGATCATGTGGAATGACAGTATATTGGATGATCATGGCAGACCACTTGGTGCCTCACTCTACATGCAATGGTCCAAGTGGGAGAGGGGACCCACCTCATCATTGGGGTCATGGAAAGCTTTCCGCAGGCTTCCAGAGGAGACCAAATCTCAATTGACAGGACATCTCAGAGGGAGTGCAGGGAGGATCTTGCGGATTGAGGCAACCCTTCCAACGTTGGGTAGACACAGATGATATGCCACTCACTTGCTCCACTTGGACAGGTACTTTTGCGAGAGGCGGTGTTCTCTTCAGGTTTTGGCCTTTCGAGATGCACATGAGGATGCTTTGGTTTTTAGTGTGCATGATGGTGGCAGATTGCTCAGGTCCACAGAGGACATCTTGCTTGAGTCTGCTTTCCAGCCTATCAGGGTTGTAGGTCTTTTGGTGCAGGGATCACATTCAGAGTGGTTCCTCGACCCACACCCCCGGCTTCTCTCCACCGGATCTTGGAGGCTTTAGAGCACGTCGGGAATCCATTCCCTCAACCATTGACAGCTTTTCCAAGCTGTTTGGCAGCCTCTTGAGCCCTCATTCTTGCTAGTCTGCTGGTTTTCTACACATTCGTGAGCACCTATGGCCTCCTCAAGTATTTCCATCACGAGAACTTGCTTCCTTGCGTAGGAAATCAGCATTTCAACGTGTCTTTTGCAGAGAATCGTGAAGTGCTGCAGAACTTCAGCCTTTTTACTGCATTAATTGCTGAGCCATCTCGCACGTGTGGTTCGTACAGTCTACCGACACCTACACCTGCATTTATTGAAAGGAACGAGTCCCATTTCGTTGTTCTCTGATATTTACGACAGTTTATGAAAGACAGTGTGTAATGCTGATTCAAAATATTCCAGTTATACTTATGAAACGGGAATGAAACTGGGCGCAAATAGTAGACGCGATAATAAAGAAATACGTCTGTCCGAGTTTTGAGTCCAGATGATAAGCCTATCGACGCGATGGTAAAGAAATACGTCTGTCCGAGTTTTGAGTCTAGATGATAAGCCTATTCAGGAGATCACGAAAAATTCGTCCTTGGCGATTGAAAACAAAGGATGCATGGAATTACCTTTCTGGCCCAAATCCTCGATTGTTTTTGCTGATCGCACGGCAAACCTCTGAAACGAGTGACTGTTTTATCGAAAAGGTCCACAGTTGACGTTTATTAGATAGCAGAAATTAAGTGATCGAAAGACGCAAAGCTTGCAAATTGGAAATTTGGGATCTCCCTAAGTCTCTCTCCTTCCCGCCCGCACGCACCCCCCACCCCTCTCCTCTTACCTGGTATGTGTCCCCATACATACCTATTAGCGAGGCGTTCAACTATCAATTCATTCGCGACGTACTGAAGAACACGCGAGAAGAAATTCCGACCTGCCATCGCTGCCTAGATGATTCTGCGGTATTTGTGTAGCCCCAAAAACCTAGCCTGAGAAATGACACTGTTCAAGACACGTCACACGCTTCAAAGAGATGAAACTTTCTTTTGGATGCAACTCCAACAAAGCCTTACTCGGATTTGTTCCCAATTTTATGTCAATCCAAACCTTTATACTGCAACGCTTGTATTTTATATTTTATTGTAGCCAATAAAGTTTGCTTTTAAAATTTGCAATGTGGCACTTTTGTGAATTGTAATGCAATTTCTTTAATCAACAAGTTTTTAAAAATTATAAGGTTGCATATTTTATAACGCATAGATGACATAAGATTTCATTTTATTTTCTTTAGATTAAAGATCAAGAATGATATTTTATTAATAAGTAGTTGAAGAACCAAATTATATTTTAAATAATTACATTAATTTCCAAAAAGAATAATTCTGAAGTACCTCTATATATTTTTTTGCAATATCTTGATTTTTTTTTACTTTTTAATTATGAAGTACCTCTACATATTTTTTTGCAATATCTTTATTTTTTTTTCTTTTTTTCCTAATTATATCTAAGAAAGGCATAACCATTCATTATGCAAATTTATGGAAAAAATCAATTCTATTTTCATAGTCTTATAAATTTAAAGTTCTATTAATAATAATAGCATTATGATTTTAATATTATGTTAATCCACATAATATAAACTAGATTCGAGCAGGTAGCTGTATTGAGCTAGAATATGTATAAATGAATTTAGTGCTATTTCCTATAAATTTTTAAATAACATTTTCCATTTTGACTTAATTTATAAAGTGAATTTATAACATAGATTTATGTAAACTTGCAATTTGAGTAGGTCAATTTCTCCATGACACTTGGATGACCGCAATATGTATCTATAGGATGCATTATGTAAACTTGCAATTTGAGAAGAATTAATTATGATATCAAGAAGAGCACTATAATAGTAGAAATATTTGAAATACAATACAATATTTTATAAGAGTAACAATACATGAAAATTTATGTAGTATACTTAAAAGTGGTTATTATTGGATTTGTTTTAAATGGAGTTATATATCACTAAAAAAATGACGTATTTAAAAGCATTTTTAAATAATAGTTCATACATGAAATATTTTTTGAGTTTTGGAAAAAATTAGTAATGTTGGGACATAGATAAAAAATGGCTTGTAAAGCATGCACAGATAGTCCATTCAGAAAGTTGTACTCGGTTCCCTATGATCCAGACTATTTATAGAATGTATTAAGTGCGGACATATTTCAAATGCCTAAACATTTAAAGTTATTACATCTTTAGCCCATGATCATTTGCCCATGTGACATGCATACCTCATGCCCACAGGGCTGTCTCTCATGCCTCCCAATCCTATGCAGATACCATGGCCCTTTGCTCTCCTCGTATTAGTAGCTTATAGGTAAGACAATGAAACCCTCTACTCCAATAGGAATTTTGTAAAGCTAAGCTCTTTGCAAGTTTCCAACATAATTGTAGAAATTAGAAGCTATACTAGATGTTTCATTGTATATAAAAACAGGGTTAATGCTTCCTTTCATAGCTTTTCCCTCTTCATGCAGTATGAGGATCATTAATGGAGCTCAGCGCACCATATAGCTCAATGCACATATACCTAGAACAACGACCACCCAAGATGTTGATATGGCATGTTAGCCATTTTAACACTAATACCTAAAAGAAAATTGCTATATACTAAATGCAAAGTTCTTTATACCAAACTCAAATTGCTACATGCTATATGCAAAATACTATGTGCAAAATACAAAATCATACATTCCTAAATGCAAAGCACCATGTGCAAAATGCAAAGTGCTATGTTCTATGTCCCAAACTTAGTAAGTGCAAAATGCAAAATACTAAGTGCAAAATGCAAAATGATATGAACCCAAGGAAGGGCACATTCCTTGGTCTTATAATTTTTGGAGAGGAAATGTGCCAACTCTCCCCCCACACGAATGTGTGGTTAAGTTTATTAATTTATGTGTTCGATAAAAAGTGCTATATGTGCTAAATGCAAAAATGTTGGTTGCTCAATGCTATGTACTAAATGAAAAATACTATGTACAAAATACAAAATCATACTGTTCTAAAAACAAAGTACCATGTGCAAAATGCAAAGTGCTATGTTCTATATCCCAAACTCAAATTGCTACATACAATATGCAAAATACTATGTGCAAAATACAAAATGATATGAACCCAAGGAAGGGCACGTTCCTTGGTCTTATAATTTTTGGAGAGGAAATGTGTCGACTCTCCCCCCACACGAATGTGTGGTTAAGTTTATTAATTTATGTGTTTGATAAAAAGTGCTATGTGCTAAATGCAAAAATGCTAGTTGCTCAATGCTATGTACTAAATGCAAAATACTATGTACAAAATACAAAATCATACAGTTCTAAAAACAAAGTACCATGTGCAAAATGCAAAGTGCTATGTTCTATATCCCAAACTCAAATTGCTACATACTATATGCAAAATAGTATGTGCAAAATGCAAAATATACCCAAGGAAGGGCACGTTTCTTGGTCTTATAATTTTTGGAGAGGAAATGTGTTGGCACTTCCTATTTAAAACTATAGTAAAGTCATAGTATTGAAGGACTCTTAATTCATAGCATATATTACTCAAATTTTTTCATATGCTAACGTAGAAAGCACATTCTTTCCTTTCGATAAGTGACCTTTTCATATTTGTAAAGTAAATTATATGTTAAAGTAGAAGCACCTACTTTATTTTCTTGTTGTAGATCAGAGTGTGAAAAATGACTTGAAATTCACCAATTCGAATAATCTGCAAACAAAATATCAAGGTTGTTAACACTTCATATTTTTCACATAAAATTTATAACATCTTTAGTTTATGTTGATACCAATTTGAATATAGCATATAGCAATTTGAATGTAGCATATAGCATTTCGAATATAGAACATGGTAAATAGCGCTTTCTTTTTGTACATAGGAGTTTGTGTTTAGCATATATTATTTTGCATATGTTTTGTAGCTATTTGAATTTGGGATATAGCACTTTTCATTTATCACTTTGTATATATTTGGTAGCAATTTAAATTTGAGATATAGCACTCTGAATTTCATACATAGCATTTTGCATTTCGAATTAGCACTTAGCATTGAGCAACTAGCATTTTTGTATTTAGCATATAGCACTTTGTATCCAACACATAAACAAATAAACTTAACCACACATTCGTGTGGAGGGGGGAGTCGGCACATTTTCTCTCCAAAAATTATAAGACGAAGGAACGTGCCCTTTCTTGGATTCATATCATTCTGCATTTTGCTCATAGTATTTTGCATATACTATGTAGCAATTTGAGTTTGGGATATAGAACATAGCACTTTGCATTTTGTACATGGTACTTTGTTTTTAGAAATGTATGATTTTGTATTTTGTACATAGTATTTTGCATATAACACATAGCACTGAGCAACTAGCATTTTTGCATTTAGGACATAGCACTTTGTATCCAACACATAAACAAATAAACTTAACCACACATTCGTGTGGGGGGAGAGTTGGCACATTTCCTCTCCAAAAATTATAATACCAAGGAACGTGCCTTTCCTTGGGTTCATATCATTTTGCATTTTGCACTTAGTATTTTGCATATAGCATGAACAATTTAAGTTTGGGATATAGAACATAGCACTTTGCATTTTGCACATGGTACTTTGCATTTAGGAATGTATGATTTTGTATTTTGCACATAGGATTTGCAATATAGAATGTAGCAATTTGAGTTTGGGATATAGTTACCACACTTCCTCACTAAAATTATAAGACCAAGGAATGTGTTCTTCTTTGGGTACATTTCAATTTGCATTTGCCACAAAGAATTTTTAATCTTGCACATAGCATTTGAATCTGGCATATAGCACTTCGCATTAGGCTTATACTACTTTGTATTTAGCACATAACCACACATTGTGTGGGAGGAGAGTTGGCACACTTCCTCTCCAAAAATTACAAGACCAAGGAATGTACCCTTCCTTGGGTTCATATCAATTTGTATCTAGCACATAGCAATTTGAGTTTAACAAATAGTACTTTGCATTTGGGACATAGCACTTTGCACTTGTTGTAAACTTTAGCAAAAATTGTCTTCTTATTCATTTTAATTTACATTTCCCACAAAGCACTTTTAATTTTCCACATAGCATCTTGAATCTGGCATATAGCACTTTGCATGTGGCTTATCGTACTTTGCATTTAGCACATAACCACACATTGTGTGGGGGGAGAGTTGGCATGCTTCCTCTCCAAAAATTATAAGACCAAGGAATATGCCCTTCCTTAGGTTTAGATTAATTTGTATCTAGCACATAGCAATTTGAGATTAATGCATAACACATTGCATTTGTTACATTGCACTTTGCACTTGTCATATACTTCAACAGAATTCATCTTCTTGCTAATTTTAATTTGCATTTGCCATAGAGTACTTTTGAACATTATTAGCATTTTGAATCTGGCATATAGGACTTTGCATTTGGCTTATAGTAGTTTGCATTTAGCACATATGTAGGATACTCTATGGGCTATTTATAGGAACTGCTCATTCCTTGGTATGTGCATTGTAGGTCTAATTATTAGAGTTTAGGTTACATGCCACAGTTAGTACATGTACCTTTTATGACACCTAGTTGTGTTGGGACACCTATCTTAGGGTTTCATCATATTGGGTGTGGGTGTAGTCTTTGTACTTTTCAACACACTTAGTTATTCTACTACAGCAGCATGTTTTGCTTCTTGCCTCCGTCTCCTTTGCTTCCGTTGTCCACTCCACCCAACAATGGTATCAGAGCAGGCTTTGCCTTAGTTCCTGGTCTTCCCCCACTTGCAAGCTTCCCGTGGATCTATCATTTGCTGATTGTCTACTTCTAGAGCTGTTTTTCAGCAGGTTGCCTACCTTTCTGGCCATCTGGAGCACTCTCGTGGATTTCTGTTGTGAAAGATTGCATCTACCTACTGCATTGTGCTGGGCAACTGCACTTTAGAGCAGATTTGAGCTGGGCGACACTTCTCTTGGCTGTTCTTTCCCTGGGCGACCTGTTTTGTGGCTTCTCTTGGCCAGGGTGACCTCTTTTCAGGCAACCATTTGCTGTTTTGCTGTAGCAACTGTATTTTGCTGTATTTAGTTCATTTCCACTTGGATTTGTGCCCGAGACACTCAGATCTTGCACCAGAATCCTCCCTTTTGTTGGACGAATTGATTTTGGTGGCATCTGGAGTGATATTCAGAAACCATTTGCTGATTTTCAGTCAGTATTGACTGCTACATACAGGCTGTGTGCTTGTCATTGACTTTTCTCAGCTTCTGGGCTGATATTTGGTCATTCTTTAGTGGACATTTGGTGTCTTTCTTCCACAGGCTCACCTGGTAAGCTTCTGTTCTTTTTGTTGCACAGTTGGCAAGGCCCTTGTGTCTCTGGACTTGGCTTTTGATGTACCATTTAACAGTGGGCAATAGTACACTTTGGTAGTGATCTTCAATTATTGCAGGAAGCCGAGCCATGAAATTGCTGAATGTAGGAAGAGGATTGCTTCTGAAAAGAAGAAGAAAGACGCTGGACTTTCAGTCACAACTACATCTGGCACTGATGCAAACACAGATCTGAGCAAATGCTTTCTACAATCATCCTAGCTTCAAGGTATTCAAAATGGAGTAAAAGCCCCAGACTATGCAGAGTACGGGTCTGTTGAGAGACTCCGATCCGCAATGCACACCCCCAATCCAGAGAACGCCAATCAACTTATGGTAAACCAGTTGGGCCTTACACCTATGCTTTTAGGTATGGCAAATTCAACTCTCCTTGGCCAGGTTCATTGTGAAAAGTCGAGCTCAAATTCTCTTCAGCCCCAGGAAAAGTGAAGTTGACAAAGATGATCAACAGGTAAAAGCAGAAATTCAAGGACAGCCATAAGAATAACAACGCCCGGTTTAGGGCAGCTCTCCCTGGACAAAGACATGGAATTTCCTATAGAGACAAGGTAATATATACCCACAATTCATATCCAGAGGACTGACACAACAGATTTGCAATAAAATTTCCGCTTTTGCACAGGTCGACTAGGTCCCGCATATTTGAGGGCTTGGTAAGGAACATGTCATCTGGGCTGGAGCTCCTGCCAGATGACTACCTCAAGGAGGCAATAACTCCAAATTACACAATGACAGGGTTCCTGAATTTCGTAGCAATCAATCTAAGCCAATTCGGTAAGATAATTCAATCGAAGCCAATTCGGTAAGATAATTCGATCATAGCAAAAAGTCAATTTGAGTTAAAACTTGGAATTAGCCACCCTTTAGAATGGCTGTCTCCAGCGTACTTGCAGAGTTAGAGGAAATGTGGCCAGCACAGGAACCTCTTCATCTGCAGATGCAATCAATCGACAAGATTTCATCTTCCATGGTCCAGTACGCATTTTTTCATCCCACCCCAGTCCTTCCTTAGGCTTTCGCCCTTCATTTCTTTGATCCTTGTCCACGTTTTCTCAGATCCCTGCGTGAGCAATTCAATCGACAGCCATCACACCACATTTCCTCCAATAATCTCACCAAAGGGCTGATCAAGTCCCAAGCAGTAAAATTGTTCTACCACATATGCAGTACTGCCAAAGCCAACCCTTGTTTCCTTCGCGTTGCCTGCCGACCGGCAAAATAATTGATTCGATATTCTTGTGGTTGCCATGCAGTCCTCGCTTCAAACCGATTTATCTCTGTAGATCAGACAGAACCATACGGAGAGATTCTGCTGGATAGAGGAGCCTACTTCTGATTTTCCAGCATCTGTGTAGTTGATCGTATCATTTTGCAAAACTCTCATACTGATATCACATTTTCATCATTGAATTCCTATGTTTTTGGCCTGCCATTAGGTATTAGGTAGGGGTGATTAGGAAAAGCGAATGAAGACCTCTAGCACAAGTATGGAGACGAAATAGTTTGGTGTGAGATGGAGACGAAACAATTCGACATGAGATAGGCAGTTCTCTTGCCTATAGAAACCAAATCGTTTGATGTGAGATAGGCACTTTCCTCTTACCTTAGCGTCACCACCACAAACTCTCCATTGCAAACAAAAATTCCACAAAGATGATTCATAAGCTCAAATGACATTTTACAAATTCCAAGTAGGACACAATCAATGGGCACTGGCAATGTAAACACTAACCTCAGTACTCTTTTGCTGTAGATGTTAGAGGTATATAGCCATAATAATATTTGACTAGTGGAAGAGTCCTGCAGACAAACAGAGAAAATACTTTGAACAAAATGCCTGCCATAAAAACTGGAGAATGGCTAGTTTCAGGTTGGAGGAATGCAAACCTTAAAGATCATATAAGGAATTCCTATTTTGACTCGTGATTCCAAAATTGCAAACCATAACTTCTGAGCTTTGATTACCTTCTTTGCCTTCCCCTACAAGGGTAATCTCTGATTTATCAAAGAAGCGCTTTAAAAAAAATGCATCCCTAGCATATCAAGCACTGACAGTACACCCACCTCTCTCTCATACTGGGTATAAAGGTTTTCAAACTTTTCACCCCAGTAGTCTATCAATTCTGGAGCTTCATTAGGGAAAAACAGAGACCAGGGTCCATTATCTGAACACACCTGATGAACAAGTCTAGCATCCATAACCCATAAAATAAATCACGTGCACTACTTTCTTCCTGTCAAAGGTATTCCACATAAGAAGATGCCATGCTCCAATCACACAATACAATTATCAGTGTGGGCCCTATTTCAAAAAACGGGACTCACTCTTACCTTTCCATGATTTTTCCTCAAATCTAACCAATCAAAAATATATGCATGCCATGGTTCCAGATAAATTGCAAATGCACCTACCATCACATGCATGTGTAAATTTTGTTTTCAAAAGGCTCAAAGCTATATATAATATCCCAATGTGATTCTAAGGCACAGTCTTAAGCAATCCCCATACCCTTTCTTTTGCCTCCACCTTGGTCTACATAGCGGGTAGTATCATTAAATACTTGAAGCATAGGCACAATGCCATTCGAAGTTCCATTGGTTCCTCGGATGTATCTACTTATTGCACGAATACTATGGACAGAGACCCCAATTCCTCCTGCCGACTTGCTAATGATAGCACACTGTGTCATAAATACCTTCTATACTGTCTTCTTTCATACAAAGCAGGAAACAACTGTTGAGTTGCACATACAAGCTTATATTATTTTCCAGTCTTTAATACATCACTACACACAAAGAGATATTGCATGCACGTTCATCAGGCCATAGGCTAGAGAATAGATGAGGCCTTGGGATTCCACCATTAAAAAAGCGAGTCTAAGTAAACCAGCACTGGGACATCATATGATAAGTCTTAATAGTTGCTTCGATATCCTCCTTATGAATGCTCTGAAACACCCTTCCATTGACCTTTAAGAGGTAATCTCTCTCCAAAGCGAGCCAAGATGCTACTGACGTTTCGAAGAATGACTTCTTCATTGAGAGTGCTATAAATGGAAGCAAGAACGGAAGAAGGAGAGAGAGAGAGAGAGACAGAGAGCCACACTTGTTTTGGTGGGTGCAGAACCACCCTAATCTTCTTTTTCATTCATTTATATATGTGTTTGAGTATTGTACATAATCGGGGTAAAGGCATAGTGACCTTTAACCCCCACAACCTCCCACTTAAAGGACAATGTGCCTTTAAGGGAGAACAACCAGTGAGCATACTATCCAATGCCCATCAATACATGACAATACTCAAACCGCTGACTAGGTAGACTCTTCGTCAGCATATCTGTAGGGTTATCATCTGTATGAACCTTGACAAGCTCTATGCGCTTGTCCTCAAGTACCTCCTTGATGAAATGGTACCTGATCTCAATGTGTTTGGTCTTTGCATGAAAGATCGGATTCCGTGCTAGTTGAATAGCACTCATGGAATCACTATGCAATGTCGGTACACTTGTATGAATCCCCAAATGTCCCACTAGCCGATCAAGCCATATAGCCTCCTTGCAACCCTCTGTGGTTGCAACATACTCAGCCTCTGTGGTAGACAAAGTAACGCACTTCTGTGCACGAGACATCCATGACACTGCACCACCTGCAAAGATGAACACATAACCAGAAGTAGATCTCCTACTATCCACATGCCCTGCATAGTCTGAATCTGTGTACCTAAGTACACGCATGTCTGCTTTACCAAAGCAGATGCACATCTCCTTGGTACCCTTCATGTACCTCATGATGCACTTAATTGCCTCCCAATGCCTCTTTCTAGATTAGCTGTATATCGGCTAACAACTCCCATTGCAAATGCAATGTTTGGTCTAGTAGCTATCATAGCATACATAAGACTCCCAACTGCTAATGCATAAGGAACCTTCGCCATCATGGCCCTTTCCTCATCTGATTTGGGACTATCTGTATGACTCAGTTTCAAATGTGGAGGCAATGGAGTACTCACTGCCTTCCCCCCCTCCATATTGAAACGCTGCAATACTTTTGTAACATACTCTTTTTATGAAAGCCAAAGGAGTTTCCTACTCCGATCATGCATGATGCGCATACCAAGAATATGACCTGCAAGTCCCAAATCCTTCATATCAAAGGCCTCATGCAACTTGGCCTTTAATGCATCTAGCTCATAAGTATTCTTGCTAGCCAATAGCATATCATCCACATATAGTGCTAGGATTATCATGCTATTATCCTTAGCCCTTTTATTGTAGAGGCAGTGATCAATTTCACTCCTTCTAAAACCCTGGGACCGAATGAAAGCATCAAACTTCTGATACCATTCTCTAGGCGCTTGCTTAAGACCATAGAGACTCTTCTTCAACTTGCAAACTAAATGCTCTTTGCCCTTTTCTTCAAAGCCTTTCGGCTGCACCATGTAAATTTCCTCATGCAAATCCCCATGCAAGAAAGCTGTCTTGACATCCATCTGCATAAGCTCCATATCCTCCAATGCCACTAGTCCAAGCATGCATCTAAGTGTGGTCATCTTCACAACTGGAGAGAATATCTCATCAAAGTCCACACCCTTCTCTTGCTTGAATCCTTTAGCGACCAAACGGGCCTTGTACCTAGGCACATCATCACCTGTGACCTTCATTTTGTAGACCCATTTACATGGCAACACTTTCTTTCCATGTGGCAAAGAAACCAAGTCCCAAGTCTTATTCTTCATAAGTGAACTCATCTCTGATTGCATAGCATACTCCCACTTGCATTGATCCTCGTGCATCATAGCCTCTCTGTGGCAAGAAGGCTCCCCGCAATCAGTAAGCATCACATAGTCTACCCTTGGAATAAACTTATCAGGCGGTCTAAACACTCTAGAAGATCTTCTCAAGGGCATTTCAGCTTGCTGTCCCACCTACATATTAGCCACATTTTGCTCATCATTTCCACCAATAGATGTTCCATCATCTACCCTTGATTGTATACCTGTGGGAGTACTTGGTGGTACCATTTCTTGCACATTTGGTGCATGGACAGCTTGCTGTCTATCAACATATGCAGGTGGATTCACATCCTGGAAAGTGATTCTCCTCATTTCCACATCCCTCATGGGTGCCTTATGCATCTTCTTCTCATTGAAGACCACATCGTGGCTGCGTATGATCTTCTTTGCTTCTGGATCCGAGAGATGATAGCCCATCTCTCCACTTTCACCATAACCTAGAAAGATGCATTTCCTAGACTTAGGATCTAGCTTCTTTCGAAGCTCTTTTGGCACATGTGCATATGCCTCACACCCAAATATATGCAAATGAGAGTAAGATGGCTTCTTGCCACTCTATGCCTCTTCAGGAATACCACCATCCAAACTCTTACTAGGTGATCTATTGATCACATGCACTGCAGTCTTCATTGCCTCAACGCAAAAACCACCAGAAAGACTTGCATTGGAAAGCATGCATCGCAACCTTTCTTGAATGGTACGATTCATCTTTTCTGCAGTTGGATTTTGCTCTGGAGTACAAGGGGATGTGAGCTCCCTCTTAATCCCACGTGTATCACATAAATGCTGAAAGTCATGAGAGAGATACTCTCCACCATTGTTAGTCCGTAGGCATTTAAGCGTTCTACCTAACTGATTCTCAACCAAGGCCAGCCATTTCTGAAATACCTGGAACACATCACTCTTCCGAGCTATAGCATAAGCCCACACTTTCCTAGTTGCATCATCAATGAATGTCACATAGTATTCAGCCCTGCCTAATCACCGTGTAGGCATGGGACCACATACGTCTGAGTGCACCAAATCAAGCTTTTCAAACTCTTTCTTTCCCCTTCTTTTATGGGCTGATTTAGTCTGCTTCCCATAGAGACAATGCTCACAAAATTCAAAATCAGAGAAACTCAAATGCGGTACATAACCCAAATGGCATAAGAGTTTCATTCCATTCTGGCTCATGTGCCCCAACCTGCAATGCCACAAAGAAGTGCTTGGCTGCTCGGTTATTGCAACAACATGATCACATACCCTTGATACATGTAAGGGATACAAAGTCCCACACTTGGCACCCCTAGCCAAAAGCATAGAGCCCTTCTGAATTTTTCAACTCTGAAAGCCAAAAGTGGTGTGAATACTAGCATCATCTAGCTGACCCACTGAAATAAGACTCTTGGTCAGCTTAGGCACATGTCTCACATGTTTCAAAACAAATGCAGACCCATTTGCAAAAGAAAACTTTATGTCACCTGCTCCCACTATGTCGCATGCATAGTCATTTCCAAGATGCATACAACTTGTCTTTCCACTGTCATAAGTGGAGAACCATTCCCTATGGGGAGTAACATGGAATGAAGCACTAGAATCCAAAATCCAATCCTGGGAATATGCATCATCTAAAGTGGTAAGCAACTCTGCAGATAAACTAGACATGAAGAGAACGTCATTGTCACTATTATGTGTGACTACATTGATCTCCTCGGTCTTCACTTTTCCTTTGTCCTCTGTTGGACTCTCTTCCTTTTGATTTGCACCCCAATTTGCATTCTTTTTCTTATCCTTTTGCTCTCTTTTCAGCTTGTAGCAATCCTTTTTCATATGGTCCTTCTTGCCACAATGGTAACACTCAATGTTCTGTGCCCTGGATTTGCTACAAGACTTCCCTATTTCTTGGGACTTCCCCCTGAACTGTGATCTGCCCCTTTGCACATTTAAGGATGCATCTTGCTTGTTGCCATCCATAGACTTTCGTCTAATCTCCTCGGCCAACAAGCTACCCACAACATCATCAAATTTCAGTACTCCACCAGGTGCAGAGTTACTGACAGCTGTACGGAAGGTATCCCATGAGGATGGCAATGAACATAAGAGAAATATTGCCTTAGTCTCCACATCAAAATTCATCTTCTGAGCCTGAAGCTGGCTGAAAATAATATTGAATTCATTCAAGTGAGAAGCAATGGAGACCCCTTCCTTCATCTGTAGCTCAAACAACCTCTTCATGAGGTAAGCTTTATTAGAGGCAGTTTCCTTCTCATAAGTGGCACACAGTTTCTTCCACAAATCTTCTGTAGTCTGCTCATTTACTACTGTGAAATAAACTGACTCTACAAGATGAAGTCTAATAGTAGACTTTGCTAATGCATCCAATTCATTCCAATCATCCTTAGACATATTTGCAGGCTTAGCTTCAATCCATGCCAAGGGTTTAATCTACTTCTTTTGAATAAGCACATCGCTTATTTGTTCTTTCCACAAAGAAAAGTTTGTCCCATCAAACTTTTTAATGCTGAAAAACTCCTTTTCAGACATGGAAGAGAATGCCATGATGCAAATGAAACAAAATCCCAAATGCTAGTGCCTGTAAGAGAGAATCACACCAAATACCAGGTGCACCCAAATGTGTATGCCACAATAGAGTGAAATATCACCAAAACTCAAAGCTCAAAGCATCAAAAGATGCATATACTATGCATCCATATGAGCAAATCTGGCCCAAAAGAAAACGCCAATAAGTGCCAAATGATTTAAGCATAAACACCGTCCACTAGCATATGCATCAATAATATCTCATCCAAGAGAGCATAGCACTATCAGTGCATCACCTGCAATGTGTCAAAGCTGTCCCTCAGCATAAAATAGCATCTATGTGCAAAGCGTCCATAAAAAATAGCATCCCACAAGGCAATTTGGGCCTATCAGCGAATCCAATAAGGACCGCAATACATCCAAATGGCCTATAAATCATCCACTACAACCCGATGCATACTACGAATGAGCGCACACTACTCAAACTGCAACCAGAGTGATCTGCATAAGGTATGCTCAAGAAATCATAGTCCCACGATAATGACCGCTATTGAAAATAGAACCTGAGATGCCTCAAAACATGGGCGCCATTGCATAATCAGACTCAGCAAGAAAATCTGCAAATATCTATCTTCTACCAAAACTCCAAAATCCCAACCGATGAGTGAGAAATGGGAGTCAACACTTATCCACTGCCATGTGGCATAAATCTAAGGTTTCAAAACCTTAGAATGAAAAATGCATAATAGAGAGACGAAATCGAATACACAAAGATCTATAACTCTGAAAATCCTCCACCGAATTGCACAAGAACTGACAAGTAGGGGTTTTTAGGCGTCCGAAATGCAATGGGACAGACGGTTTTGGAAATCGTGGTCTCAATCACAGGGTCCAACACACGGACTGAAAAACGTTTTTGAAAACAGAGCTATTTGTAAATGCCACTGGAGTGCAAATGATGAGCAACATAGAAGTTTTAGGACCCCTTGAGTCCACTGGAACTGACAGATCTGCAAATGGTTGCTCCAAACTTGAGTTCTAACACCCAGGCAAAAAACGCAGAAACTGACACAGTGAGTCAGAAATCCAATGAAATGATCCCAGATTCAAGAATGAAGGTGTTTCCAAGCTCCTGAAGTGAAGTGGACACCAAAAGCAAGCAATAGTTGCCTCTATAAGTCGATACAGAGTCTCTGTCATCGAACAGAACAGGGAAAAGCTCAAAAAATGACTTTTTCTTTGAAAACACTTTACAGGCTCTCAAAACCACTTCGCAAATCCAAAGTGACTTTTCCAAAGGTTCCTCCAAGGTCTCTGCACACTCGAATGCAAGTAAAGTTGTCCACAAAGCTTCCCACAGAGCTTCTCCTTCCTCCCACAGAGCTGTTGAGCTTCGAGCATTCACGCACGCTTAGCTAGATCACCCGGGCTCTGATACCAATTGAGAGTGCTCTCAACGGAAGCAAGAACAAAAGAAGGAGAGAGAGAGAGAGAGAGAGAGACAGAGAGCCCCACTTATTTTGGTGGGTGTGAAACCACCCTAATCTTCTTTTTCATTCATTTATATATGTGTTTGAGTAGTGTACATAACCGGGGTAAAGGCACAGTGACCTTTAACCCCCACATTAGTGTTCTTGTGGAGGTTAGATACTGCAATCCTTGCCGCTAGCTACAAATTTTTTTTGGAAAGAAAAGCATTAATCAAGAGTGTGGAAAAACAAAATGAGCCAAATCAATGCGCGACAGGAAAGGATAGGTTCTTACAATAGCATAGTCGGGATGCTTGGTAGTCAATGCAATTACTGTTTTGGCAACGAGCTCATTCAACTGAGTGGTGGTGACACCCTTATAAACTCCATCACATACTTTCTGAGCAACTTGATCAGGATCAGAGTGCTCCATGTCCAACAAGCCCTAGCTCAATCTCTTAAGGCAAGCACTGATTTTGTCGAAGTGAACGGATTCTTAGCAACCATCTCGCTTAGTGACAATATACATGGTGTGGATCAAAGAGTAAAGGAAGGAAACGAATAAGTTTTACTCTCACGGTAAGCTCATTCAATCCTACCGCCACAAGCTTGTCTTTCGACTTGCCTGCTCTGTCTGTGCCCCTTCCGAAAGGCCTTAGCTATAATTGAGACTGGAATAGTGGAGTTGCTCAATAATTTACTAATTGCCTATATCAAAACACACTGAAAGAGCACCACCTTCGAATCTATTATACAATAATAAAAATTTGTTTGAGTGGACAGAGATAAGAAACTCACCTGGAATGGATACAAGCATGTTGTGATCCACTTGCAAATGTTCGAGTTGGCCCAATTTTAGCGGAAGGATAGATATATTTTCTTAAGCATTGGAAGATGGGAGATGTCAGTGGACAGTGTCTGTCTCAAAGCAAGTAGGTATCCCAATCAGACAGAGGCAACCATCTTGCTTAGTGACAATATACATGGTGTGGATCAAAGAGTGAAGGAAGGAAACGAATAAGTTTTACTCTCTCACAGTAAGCTCATTCAATCCTACCACCACAAGCTTGCTTAGTCACAATATACATGGTGTGGATCAAAGAGTAAAGGAAGGAAACGAATAAGTTTTACTCTCTCACAGTAAGCTCATTCAATCCTACTGCCACAAGCTTGTCTTTCGACTTCCTACCGCCACAAGCTTGTCTTTCGACTTGCCTGCTCTGTCTTTGTGCCCCTTCCGAATGGCCTTAGCTATAATTGAGACTGGAATAGTGGAGTTGCTCAATAATTTACTAATTGCCTGTAGCAAAACACATTGAAAGAGCACCACCTCCAAATCTATTATACAAGAATAAAAATTTGTTTGAGTGGACAAAGACAAGAAACTCACCTAGAACGGATACAAGCATGTTGTGATCCACTTGCAAATGTTCGAGTTGGCCCAATTTTAGCGGAAGGATAGATATATTTTCTTAAGCATTGGAAGATGGGAGATGTCAATGGATAGTGTCTGTCTTAAAGCAAGTAGGTATCCCAATCAGAGAGAGGCTTCGGTGCTTAACTAGGATATTATGCAAAAGTTGGTGGTCCAAAATATACCGTAAGAGAACATCCATATAAATTAAACACTGCCAACCATTGCCAATGCTGCATATATCCAAGAATCTGTTTTGTGATAAACTCCTTTCGGAAGCACCCGAACCCATCAGTCTTGTCAACACATCCCACCCATCGCCTTAAGGGATCGAGCCTACAGTCCTGCTGACGGAGATCGCCTTAAAGGTTTCTCATTTCTTAACATTGTTATCCAGGTGAGCAAGGGACACCAATTCAAGGTATTCAAGGTGAACCTGCAGTTCCTCTTGTGAGGTAGGGGGAGGGTGATCATGAGCTAGGACTGGAGCTTAAGGGCAACCTGCTCCTCATCATATCCGAAGGACCAATCCAATTGGATTTGGAATTTGCAGAGCAAGGTGGGATCGGGACCGATGGAAGAAGGGAAGCCGAGATCGGTGGGGTGGCAGCCGTTATATAAAAGAGGATGGGAAGGGGATTAGTGGGCTGCTCGCGATCACCATAGCCAAGCTGCCTATGCTTGCCAGCCCTCTCTATGTGTGTGTGTGTCATCAAGAGCGAACGAATGCAGAGAGAATTGAAGCTTGCTTTGCAGGGAAATGAAAATTGGGAAAGAAGTCTTAATATAGCCTGATCAATGGGAGATTACCACAAAAACCATGCATTTTCAAGACACACAGACATAATGCGATAGTGAAGAAAGAAGGAAGAGAATAAACTCAAAGATCTGCAATAGCTAACGATGGAGACGAAAGAAGATGCAAACGTTTTGATCTACAACTAAGGATGGAGACAAAACGGTTGGTAGATGCATCGATCTGATGTGAGACATTTCTTGCCATGCACAAAATTTGAATTAATATATAAAATTATGACATGTGGCTCAATGAGAAGGAACTATTTCATTTCATCCCACAATGCTACCTGCCTAAATATAGATGCATAATTTTTTCAACATTATTTTATTTAATTAAAATTAAATATTATAGGAGATTATTTCAAGTACGTTTTCATTTATAATGACTATTTTTTGAAGCAAATAATATTTTGTATTTAAATATCTTATAAAAAATCCTATGATGCATATTCTGAATTCATTTATTTTATCCAAGATGAAAAATATAAACTTAATATATTGCTTAAATTTTAACTTTATATAATATATTGATGGAAGCTTGATTGAAGATCTTGAGCCTCACTTTCAAGATCACTTATTCAACAATTGCTACTCTCCTATCAGGTGATCACTCACCCACAAGGAAGTGAGAACTGACTTGAGTGGTCGAGAAACTAGATTAGCTACCCAATCAATGTTCGTGAATGTAGAGTCGAAGATCGAGGTCAAGCCCATAGCAAGGTACTCATTGGTGGAGTCAGGGGAGACAGATTTCAAATTTCTACATCAGTCCGCCAGGGATGCCCTCTAGCCCCTTTTCTATTCTTATTTGTGGCTGAAGCTATGTGCCTCTATATTAGACCTCATGCTGATATCTTTGGGCTGAGACTTCTATTGAGACAAGAAGAGGAGTTGCTGGACAGTGAGCTGGCAGATGACATGGTTATTCTTTTGGATGCCACTCCATAGACACTCACCTCTTTCAGGACAGCCTTGGATTTGTTTTGCATTGCAATAGGAGCTCACATTAAGTGGAACAAATCCAATGGTTTCTAGATTAGTGATGAGGACACTTCAGATTGGGGTGCTGATATTGGCTTTACTTGGATTTAGAGGGGTGTCTCCGTCAGGTATCTTGGATGCCAAGTTGGGGTGGGCATTTCTCTAGCACAGTAGTTCGCTCCCATGTTGGAGAGCATCAAAAGGAAACTCCTATTTTGGACTTCGGCTAGACTTGACCTTGCATCCAAAGTGGTAGTAATAAGTATGTTTTCAACTTGAAGAGACTCTAGAGGTTGTTTAGCATGCTTTTTCCTCAAGCTTTTAACATATCATCATTGGCCTTATCTGCTCTTCCCACCCACTAATCACGAGTGTATAGCTTGGCTTGGCTAACTGCTATTTTTGCTTCTACTCTAAATTTATCTATAACAGTCCTCGTATGTCTCTGTCCCTATTCAATGTTGTCCCTTTCAAGGAGAGCCAGTTGATCTTCGAGCTTTTGAGTCCTAAGGGTTTTGGCTTTGTCAGCTCTGCATTTGACTGCTTTTAAAAAGACTCTTGTCCTATCTGTAGCTCTAATCTGCTTAATTGTTGCAGTAGCTATCCCACTAAAAGCATTATTCCAAATTTTAATGATCTTATTCTTGACATACAGGAGTTAAAAAAAGAAAGGATTGGCTTTAAACCAAGAGCGGCCAATGACCTTGTCTTCCTTTTCCAGGACTATTGAAATGGATTTGTGGTCAGAGAAGGGGAGCATTACCAAAGCTCTACTCTTAACACAAAGCATCTCATCAATGATTCTCTTAGAGCAATAGGCTCAATCCAAGTGCCCTTTTCTGTGAAGCTGTCCTAGATGATTATTTGTCCAAGTAAAAGCAGTGTCTTTTAATATGTCAACCAACTCTGCCCTTTCTTTGAAGTGAGATTAAGCATTCAATTCATGCCCTCTTATCACAATGCCTATCCCTTCCCATCTGCAAAAGGCAACTTACCTTTAAAAGCACTTCCATCTGAGTTAGGGAGTTTCTCAGAAGGTCCGGTGTTGGAGGTGTCGTTGAAGATTCGTTTGGCCTTGGGGTAAGTTGCTCCCACGCAGTTTGCTTTAGGGCTTGTGGTGCTTTGAAGAGACTCCTTCCTCCACCTTGGACAGCTCCAATGTAGGAGCTCTTGACACGTTCTGCATGGATGTCCTGTTTGGGCCTCTTGCACTGTATCTTGTCATGGAGCTCCATTGGTCTAGCATGTAGTTTTGGTCACTCCTTTTGATTTTTCTATCGTTTTTTCTATGAGAATGACTGAAAGCTATCGAGGGCAGTTTTGAAGGTGCTTAGCAGTTTTTTTCTTGTGAGAGGAGAATCGAAGAAGGCAAAGTAACCTATATGTAAGAGGAATAGGTGATGCATGAGGAGATCACCATCACCATAGCCTAAAAGACACATGCCTTTATGTAGGAGGAGAAGGTTGCCACTAATGCTATGCAATCTCATCAACTGCAGCCAATGCCATTTCATGTTTGTAGCCCTTTACTTGCCAGCTATGCCCAAACTTGGTACCACAACCTTATGAGTGTGATATTTTGTTGTTGGAACATATGCAAAACTCAGATGAAAGATATTATAGATGATGTTGCCCTGAAGTTAGAGAACAATCTTTATACTACTTGGGCAAGGTGGGTCGAGAAGGTTGAAGGGACAATGTCTAGCAGTTGTTGAAGGAAGCCATGGTACTAATCAAGGCTACAGATCTGCCAGCGTTTTGCATGTCACTATCCTCCACTTGGAATGTGAAGCTCGTTGTTGTACCATCTTTTACATCATCTTTGGTTCGTTCAAGATCTTGCATGATATCATCAGTCTTACTGTTGTCTTCATGATTCAAGGTTGGAGACTCAAGTTCACTAGAAAAGAGAGGGCTTACTTTAGCAGGGGGAACACATGCCCTATCTCTACCACCATCACTGGGGGAAACCTTATCTCCATCATCGTTGGAGGATGCCCTATCCCTACCGCCATCGCTAGAGGACACCATTTTTAAGATGAACTTATTGAGCAAAAATATTGATGTTACAACACCTTGGATTTATTGTTTTATGCATCACTTATAAATTTGACTTTACTACATGTAAGTCAAATCTTTTTGAGTAGTTATGGATGTGGTATGAATTTTTTCTGTTTATACAGTATTTAATTATGACATATGCAATGCTAACATCATTACAAATTGAATCATCATTATGTATTATTTTAAGAGCATGCGCTAACAAATATCAGACAATAAGCCTCCTTTGTGTTGATATCAGCAATCGCTGTAGTTGAGTTAATGTTGCCATATTTCGCTCGATCTTTGATTTATTCACTTTGAACATCATGATGAAAACCTAAAGTTCAGATTAAATTACTGTGAGCTTTATTATTAAATATAAATATAAATTAGTTTTTTTTAATATTTTATTTTTTCTATATTTTTTACAAATAAGTGATATTACAAAAATAATTTGTATAATAATAGCAAATATTTAATTATCTATATTGGCAAATTCAAAAAAGAAAATTTACTTGAACAAATTTTATTTTTTGAATTCAATTGTTGAATTGAATTTGCTATGTTCTTGTCAACAGATCATTCAATCCATTGTTATTTGCATTCGATTTTGAAACACTTGATTCAAGACATATGAGGGCTAAATTATTGAGCTCTAATGATCTCCAATGAGTAGATCAATCAACAATTTAGTGCTTATTAGAGCTATTCACTATATCTGATATCCCTATATATTTTAATGTTTTGTTGAATATACTATTATTAATAAGAATTAATTTTTTAAACTATCATTTATTAAGTACTTGCATACTATAAATTTTTTTCTTTAAATATTATAGATAGGCAACAAATACTCACAATGTGTAGTGGTTGCAATTATAAAACTTCCTTGTATACAACATTTGTAGTCTAGATGAATATTGAATCCTCTGCATTGGCTTTGTATGCATTTTGTTGAGCAAATAATTTGACAGCATTTGATGATTGCACACATGAGAAAGCCACATACAAGCCCATGGCTAAACATTGGTGTTGCCAAATATAATCCTAGAGCATACATTATTTCACCTTGTGATTTGTTTATTGTCATGCAAATGCTAGACAAATGGGAAAGTGCCTCCTTCTCATCTCAAATGGAAGTTGCAAATTACTTGGAATAAAGATTATTCTTGGAATGAATACTTTGTCTCCGATATTAACTCCACTAATTATTTTAGCCTCTACCACCTTTGTGTGAAACTCTTTGCATATTAATTGTGTCCCATTACACAAACCCTTGCGAGGATTTTGATTATGCAACAACATCATTGGAGCATTCTTTTTAAAAAAAAAACAATGAGAGGGGTATATCCTCCACTAAGTTGAAGGCTGTTCAAGTACTATGTTGCATTAAAAAATGAATCTGCACCTCTATCATTTATTGAATCTGCACTTAGATACTCTTTACCATCTCTTGGCATAGAATTTATTTTAGCAATATTGATTGTATCAACTTCAAGGTTTCGAGATGCCAGAATAGCACGTTCTCTAAAATATGACACATAGTCTATAACTATTGAAAATCCTTTATAAACCCACTCAATTAAGCCTCCCATGGAATTCATCTCTAGAAGCATTATGTTTGGAATTTAAATCTTGCCTTCTTGCATAGAGACGTATTCCATTTCCTATGTCTATAACCCACTGTATGAATTCTCGCTTTGTTGAGGTTTCACCAATTTGAAGAACTTGCATATTTTGTGTGAGTTTTAAGACATTTATATTTCTCCAAATTCTTGAGTGGTAAAATGTAGCATTCACAATCTCCTCTCTTCTTGCCTTTGGAACCATTGGCAACACCTATCTAAAATCCCCACCGAATAGCACCACCTTTCCACCAAAAAGTTTGTCATTAGACATGATATCTTACAATGTCCTATTCAATGCTTCGAAGGCATAGCGACGTGTCATAGGTGCCTCATCCCATATTCTTAGCTTTGCCTCCTTTATAATATTTGCAAGGTTGCTATTAACACTTATATTGCAAGTGCTACTGGCATGCAGATCCAATGATATCTTGAAACATGAGTGTGTTGTGCGTCCATTAGCTAGTAACAATGTTGTGATTCTTGAAGATGCACATGCTAAAGCAATATGTCCCTCTCCATGCAACCGAGAGAGCAAACAATGATAGAGAAAGGTCTTTCCAGATCCTCCTAAACCATCAAGGAAAAAAACCTCACCTATCTCTTCACATATGGTTGCCAATATTTGCTTGAAGACAGATCGCAAACAATTATTAGAGTTCTTTCCATCTCTTGAGAAATTTCTTTCTGTTGCATAGAATCAAACATCCTCTCTTCTTGGAATAAATCATTTGTATCAGAGAAAGACATTCCATCTATAGTTGGTAATCCATCAAAATCTGCCAACCTTTTGCCATGTTCCTGAAGAATTTGTTGTAAATGCAATGATGACTTATTTTTTGCTATTGAACAATGATCAATTATATTATGCACACTTAATTGCAATGCATGGAAAAAATCATTTGAAAGTGTTGATGAAAAATTATCCCATAAAAGGCTTGGAGACACACACTCCCAAAATACCAAAATTGTGACAATAAATGTCTCAATTGCATGCTATTTTGATAGAACAAAGCCTCTTGCATACACACAACCCACTCTTCATCACTTTCCAATAGACCTCTAGCTAAGCATGCTACCTTGAATGAAGGATGAAGCTATCCATTGAAAGTTTGCATATCATCAAAGGACTTACAACCATTGCATGTATTTAGCAACATACGCATGAAGTATTGCTCTCCAATGGATGGTGAAACATTGTACATTCGACCAATACTATTACCTAATTTTCTTTTGGTTCATTTCTTGTCTGGTCTGTTCCAAACCCATTTGCCTAGAAAGTCACCGTAAAGTAAATTGTTTGCTTCGTATTGCAATTCATTGCATATGTAAGAGTAGTTTTTTTATTTTGTTCCCTATCCACTACATTTTGCAAATGATTATCATCTCGAAATATTACACTATTCCACATTGGAAGATGAACTTGTAATCTTCGGACATCTAGTTTTTCATCGTGCATTTCATACTCATAAATCCTCCAACATGCTTTTGATGCTGATATTGAGAGTTCATGCTCAACATCATGTGATCATGTGTGCATAGCACCATCACGTGATCATATGTGCATAGCACTAACCTTATAGAGTGCTATAAAGAAAAGGGTTAGATCCCTTAACCCTAACCCTAAAAGGGTTTATATATATTCTATTTTTTCAACTAAATCTAGTGTACACTTAGTCATTTGTGGTGTGCTCTCTAGCTATGCCCTCTCTCCTCATCTCCACTCTTCTCCTCTCCCCTCCATATTTTGTCATGGAATCAGAGCTCCCTTGCCTTCCGCTAAGGCATTGAGATCCTTGTGAGAGTGTGAGAGAGTGATTGAGAGTTCTCGAGCTTTCTCTTCCGTTGAGAGAACTTATGTTTTCTTTGTGAGAAATTTTCATCCATTTGAATAGTTTCCATCCATATTTCTATTCATTGCTTGAGTGCTTATGATAGTTTCTTGTGAGGGAGAGAGAGACTTATGTTTATGAGATTTCCATGAATCTCATCCATTTCCATTCATTGTGATTTGAGAGATTTCTATTGAAAGCTTAGTATTCATTGAGAGAGAGGTAGATTAAATAGAGATCTCTGAGAGAGAGATAGGTAGGAGGATCCAAAAGAAGCTACTCCAAATGCACTCCCAGCTCTTGGGCTTCTTCAAAGGCATCTACAGAGTGCTCTACTAGCATCGACTCAGCTTTGAGCCTCGACCCGAGTGGCTGGCTGCTCCAACTACGTCCACCAATTCTAGGCTTCTATAGCCTAAGCTTGCAAGGCGGATTCTACTCTAGTACAACACAACGACGACGAGTGCCCATGCCAATGAGCTCCTAAGCCTCTGCAAAACTGCTCCCGATGGGCGCTCCAAGGCGACACTTACTTTCAGCTTCCGAACATCAATGCCTTGTCTTCATAGCCGCTCCTTCACGGGTAGCCTCTTCATCCCAGCCAGCCTACAGTAGTGCCATCTATGCTCTACTGTCCTTGCTGTCTTGACCATCTACACAGCCGGGTGACAGCCTCTCCATCGACCAAACTGCCTTGACCATCTACATAGCTACGCGACAGCAGCACCTTAGCCTCTCCACAAGGTGCCAGCAACTGAGCCTCCAACAAACAGAAGCTATGGCTCCTTTCTGCGAGCTCCCTCGCTACCAGTGCCGCTCCTCAATGACCAACGAAGGGCAGCCACAAACAGACGCACCAAGCTTCTCCAACAACTGCAGCCCGGCTTATTAGACGAATAGCTCAGCCATCGAAAAGGCTCACGAGCCTCTCCAAGTCACAACACCGAACACGACGGAACCTCATTGATAGAAATCTGCAGGCGGACGAAGTCTTCTTAGATTCTGTTAGAACCTTCGAAAGATTTTGGCTCTCCATTGAGCAACACGTGGCACTTATCCACTTACCACATCATCCAACTGATCAAGTTGTGGGGTTAAAGGTCACTGTGCCTTAACCCCAGTTATGTACAATACTCAAACACATATATAAATGAATGAAAAAGAAGATTAGGGTGGTTCTGCACCCACCAAAACTTGTGTGGCTCTCTGTCTCTCTCTCTCCTTCTTCCATTCTTGCTTCCGTTGAGAGCACTCTCAACTGGTATCAGAGCCCGAGTGATCTAGCTAAGCGTGCATGAATGCTTGAAGCTCAGTAGCTCTGTGGGAGGAAGGAGAAGCTTTGTGGGTGACTTTACTTGCATCCGAGTGTGCAGAGACCTTGGAGGAACCTTTGGAAAAGTCACTTTGGCTTTGTGAAGTGGTTTTGAGAGCCTGTTAAGAGCTTTCAAAGAAAAAGTCATTTTTTGAGCTTTTCCCTGTTCCATTCGATGTTCCGTTCGATGACAGAGACTCCATATTGACTTGTAGAGGCAACTATTGCTTGCTTTTGGTGTCCACATTACTTCAAGAGCTTGGAAACACCTTCATTCTTGAATCCGGGATCATTTCATTGGATTTCTGGCTCTCTGTCAGTTTCTGCGTTTTTTGCCCGGGTGTTGAAACTCAAGTTTGGAGCAACCATTTGTAGATCTGTCAGTTCTGGTGGACTCAAGAGGTCCTAAAACTGCTGTGTTGCTCATCATTCGCACTCCGGTGGAGTTTACAAACAGCTCTGTTTCCAAAAACGTTTTTCAGTCCATGTGTTGGACCCAGTGATTGAGACCACGGTTTCCAAAATCGTCTGTCCCATTGCGTTCCGGACGCCTAAAAACCCCTACCTGTCAGTTCTTGCACGATTCGGTGAACGATTTTCAGAGTTATAAATCTCTGTGTATTCGATTTCGTCTCTCTGTTATGCATTTTTCATTCTAAGGTTTTGAAACCTTAGATTTATGCCACATGGCAGTGGATAAGTGTTGACTCCCATTTCTCACTCATCGGTTGGGATTTTGGAGTTTTGGCAGAAGAGAGATATTTGCATATTTTCTTGCTGAGTCCGATTATGCAATGGCGCCCATGTTTTGAAGCATCTCAGGTTCTATTTTCAGTAGCGCTCATTACCGTGGGACTATGATTTCTTGAGCATACCTTATGCAGATCACTCTGGTTGCAGTGTTTGAGCAGTGTGCGCTCATTCGTGGTATGCATTGGGTTGCAATGATTGATTTATAGGCCATTTGGATGCATTGCAGTCCTTGTTGGATGTGCTGATAGGCCCAAATTGCCTTGTGGGATGCTATTTTTTATGGACGCTTTGCACATGGATGCTATTTTATGCTGAGGGACAGCTTTGACACATTGCAAGTGATGCACTGATAGTGCTATGCTCTCTTGGATGAGATATTATTGATGCATATGCCAGTGGACGGTGTTTATGTTTGAGTCATTTGGCACTTATTGGCATTTCCTTTTGGGCCAGATTTGCTCATATGGATGCATAGTATATGCACATGAGTCAGATGCATCTTTTGATGCTTTGAGCTTTGAGTTTTGGTGATATTTCACTCTATTGTGGCATACACATTTGGGTGCACCTGGTATTTGGTGTGATTCTCTCTTGAGGCACTAGCATTTGGGATTTTGCTTTATTTGCATCATGGCATCCTCTTCCATGCCTGAAAAGGAGTTTTTCAACATTAAAAAGTTTGATGGGACAAACTTTTCTTTGTGGAAAGAACAAATAAGGGATGTGCTTATTCAAAAGAAGCAGATTAAACCCTTGGCAAGGATTGAAGCTAAGCCTGCAAATGTGTCTGAGGATGATTGGAATGAGTTGGATGCATTAGCAAAGTCTACTATTAGACTTCATCTTGTAGAGTCAGTTTATTTCACAGTAGTAAATGAGCAGACTACGGAAGATTTGTGGAAGAAACTTTGTGCCACTTATGAGAAGGAAACTGCCTCTAATAAAGTTTACCTCATGAAGAGGTTGTTTGAGCTACAGATGAAGGAAGGGGTCTCCATTGCTTCTCACTTGAATGAATTCAATATTATTTTCAGTCAACTTCAGGCTCAGAAAATGAATTTTGATGCGGAGACTAAGGCAATATTTCTCTTATGTTCATTGCTATCCTCATGGGATACCTTCCGTACAGCTGTCAATAACTCTGCACCTGGTGGAGTGCTGAAATTTGATGATGTTGTGGGTAGCTTGTTGGCCGAGGAGATTAGACGGAAGTCTATGGATGGCAACAAGCAGGATGCAGCCTTAAATGTCCAAAGGGGCAGATCACAGTTCAGGGGGAAGTCTCAAGAAAGAGTGAAGTCACGTAGCAAATCCAAGGCACGGAACATTGATTGTTACCATTGTGGCAAGAAGGGCCATATGAAAAAGGATTGCTACAAGCTGAAAAGAGAGCAAAAGGATAAGAAAAAGAATGCAAATTGGGGTGCAAATCAAAAGGAAGAGAGTCCAAGGGAGGACAAAGGAAAAGTGAAGATCGAGGAGATCAATGCAGTCACACATGATAGTGACAATGATGTTCTCTTCATGTCTAGTTTATCTGCAGAGTTGCTTACCACTTCAGATGATGCATATTCCCAGGATTGGATTTTGGATTCTGGTGCTTCATTCCATGTTACTCCCCATAGGGAATGGTTCTCCACTTATGATAGTGGAAAGACAGGTTGTGTGCATCTTGGAAATGACTATGCATGTGACATAGTGGGTAGAAAACCAGATAGGCAGAAAGATCAAGGTCATGAGATTAGACAGAGGAGGTGAATACATGTCTTCAGCATTCATGAACTTTTACAAAAATCATGGCATACGAAGACAATTCACATGTGCAGATACTCCTCAGCAGAATACAATAGCTAAAAGGAAGAGTGGGACTTTAGCAGACAGTGCTAGAGCAATGCTTAGTGAAAAGCATCTTCCAAATCAATTTTGGGTAGAAGCAATAGCTACAGCTAACTACTTGCTTAATCGGCTTCCTACCGAACCGATACAAGGTATGACTCCTTATGAAGCATTCACTGGACACAAGCCACGCATTGGGCATCTCTGAATATTTGGTTGCATAGCATATGCCCACATACATGATGATCATCACAAAAAATTGGATGCAAAGTCACGCAAATGCATCATGGTTGGTTACAGTGAAGATAGCAAAGCATACAAATTGTATGATCCCATCAACCGCAAATCATTATCTCGAGAGATAATTTTTTATGAGGAATCAGAATGGAAAACCTCACCTACACAGGAGATAGAAGCATCGACTTCACAGTCATCTACAGAACAGGTTGATGAAGAAGAGCAAGAATTACCATCACACCAGGCAGAGCCATAGTAGCTTAGACAGTCTACTAGGGAAAGCAGACCTCCAACTATATTGACATATGCTTAGAAAGGCAAAGCAATTCAGGTGGAAACCACCAACTATGCTCTTATGACTACCATCATGGCTACAGAAGAGCCAGTGTACTTCGAATACGGAGTAGACAAGCCAGAATGGCAAATTGCTATGAA
The DNA here is from genome assembly GCF_047967505.1 of Dipteris shenzhenensis. Lineage (NCBI taxonomy): Eukaryota > Viridiplantae > Streptophyta > Polypodiopsida > Gleicheniales > Dipteridaceae > Dipteris > Dipteris shenzhenensis. The sequence goes on from NC_141599.1 coordinate 56,330,890, forward strand.
TGAAGAAATGGATCCTTTGTATAAAAATAACACTTGGGAATTATGCGACCTTCCACTAGGAAAGAAGGCCATAGCAAACACATGGGTATACAAAGTGAAGTACAATCTGGATGGCAGTATTCAAAGATACAAAGCCAGATTAGTTGCAAAAGGATTTGCACAACAATATGGTCAAGATTATGATGAGACTTATGCTCCAGTAGCAAAGATGGATTTTATATGGTTCTTGGTATCACTAGCAACACTCAGCAAATGGAATGTGTATCAGCTCGATGTCAAGAATGCATTTCTCAATGGTTATCTAGACGAGGAAGTCTACATGCAACAACCAGTAGGTTATGTTGAACCAGGAAAGGAGAATAAGATTTGCCATCTCAAGAAAAGTCTCTACGGCTTAAAACAAGCACCCAGAAGTTGGTATAGCAGAATTGACAAGTATTTTGCTGATCTGGGATACATGAAATCCAATGTAGATCATACTCTCTACTACAAAGTTCAAGGGGAAGATATTACTATTGCACTTTTGTATGTAGATGATCTGATTGTGACAGGAAGCAAGGATAGCTTCATCAGAAAGCTAAAACAAGACTTATCTGCAGAGTTCCACATGAAAGATCTTAGACTTATGCACTATTGTCTTGGAATTGAGTTCTAGAGAGATTCAGATAGCACATTCATGAGTCAGCTCAAGTATGTTGACAGTCTCCTGAAGAAGTTTCATATGGCAGATTGCAAGATTGTAGCCACTCCCATGGAACAGAGTTTGAAACTTACTAAAGATTCAAAAAAGCCTACAGTCAATGACAGATACTACAGGCAGCTCATCAGATCTCTTATATATCTGACAATCATATAGCCAGATATTTGTTATGCAGTAAGCTCACTAGCACAATTTATGGCAAATCCAAAACAGTCTCATTGGAATGCAGCCAAAAGAGTCTTGAGATACATCAAAGGTACAAGATAGTTTGGGATAGAATACAGAGGAAGTCATCCACGGTTGCATGGATACTATGACAGTGACTATGCCAAAGATCATGAGACCAGGAGATCGACACAGGGATATGCATTTTTCCTTAGTCAAGGTGCTATATCATGGTTGTTAAATAAACAACCAACTGTTTCTTTGTCTTCGACTGAAGCATAATATAGAGCACTCACTACAGGTGCATGTGAGGCTATATGGCTCATAAGACTATTATTAGAAACAGATTACTTTGATGAGTCAAAGCCAACAACAATATACTGTGATAATCAATCGACTCAAGCATCGGCAAAAAATCCAGTATATCACTCCAAGACAAAGCACATTGATGTCAGAGAGCACTTCATCAGAGAAAGAGTGTTACTTGGTGACATCACACTATAGCATTGTTATAGCAAAGAAAATGTTGCAGACATCTTTACCAAACCACTCAGTAAAGAGTTATTCGAGAAACACCGACCAGCTCTTGGTTTGATGCAGAGGAAGGACATTCCCATTAAAGGGGTGTGATGAAATGTAATGCTCAGTCCTTCTTTGATTCCCCAGAATCATCATCTTGAGGGAAGGCCTACTTCATGATGTTGATCTTGAGGGAAAGTTCACACTCAACATCATGTGATCATGTGTGCATAGCACCATCATGTGATCATATGTGCATAGCACGATCCTTATAGAGTGTTATAAAGGAAAGGGTTAGATCCCCTAACCCTAACCCTAAAAGGGTTTGTATATATTCTATTTTTTCAACTAAATCTAGTGTACAGCTAGTCATTTGTGGTGTGCTCTCTAGCTGTGCCCTCTCTCCTCATCTCCACTCTTCTCCTCTCCCCTCTTCATATTTTGTCAGCTAACACATACCGTGCATCTAAATACATGCTAATTTTATCTAAATGACATTATTTGGATTGTTTGATTCACCTTGTTCTTCTACTTGGTTTTCCATAGTGGAGCAAACTTCAATATTGATGTGTGCCTTGTACTTCATTGATAGGAAAGGATTGAAAGGCACAATCCAATGATTGTCTACAACACCCTCTCTTACTTGTATCTTTCTACCATCATCTCTATGCATGTACACAGGATAACCATCATCCACAACAGGACATTGAGAGAAGGAATGTGGGTAACGTCGATTGCATTTGTCCTCAATCATGCAAACAATTGAGGCATTGAATGCACCACATGGTCCATGAGCATTACATTGCTTGATAATTGCATGCAACTTAGGAGATATTATCACATCAAGTATCTCTACACATACTAAGCGGTCATAGTGGCAAACCTCTATAGGTTCATATGCACCTTCTAAAATCAACAGTATATGTGAGTGTGACAAACCTCTCTTTAAAAATTCTATCACACAAACATATCCAACTACTTTGCCAAACAAATTATCCTTCGAAATTGATTGCATCATATCCTTGTGCTTTTGATAGAAGACATGTGTTGTTAGATCTAGACGATCTTATGCACTCTGGCCTGGCAAAAGTCCTTATGATATTTCAACCCATTTTGGATTGCAAGTAAATGTAATAAAATAAATCAGGTTTTCCTCTTTTCCTTGCAATCGCCATTGCATCTTGATATAATTGGCACATATACCTTGGTCCTCCTATAAATGATAATGGCAACACAACTCTACGTTGTACAGCATTGCCCAATAAATTAATTGCCCCATCATTTGAATTTACCATGTTCGTCAATCCTTGATAAACCTCTGCATGCAAAAATGCCTAATTGTTGCATATCCATATTAACCTAGATTCTTCCATGCTATTATATGCATCAAGAATGTATTGTTGGAGTAATCTTTGCCCATGTAGAAGGTATGCATTTGTATCTGTTCTCACTTGTAAACGGTATGCATAATATTGTCTTTGTGTGACACACTTGTGCGTCTATATATCATGCAATGATATGTTGCTAGGAACATCTCTATATCGCATGTCAGCCATCTTCCCCTTGAGAAAATAGAAGAACATACATGAGTGGCATGTATGATCGATGCAAATTAGATATTCTTTTGACATGTCCATTGTGGCTTAATATTTGAATGTCTCTATTTCCAACATCAAAGTCATCTCCTTGACTTGGTATGATAGCTCTACAACTTCAGTGGCAGTTGGAACTAAGTATTGCCTGTATGTTGTACGACTCTCATAGATCACCATTTTTACATTTGCATGTGGATTTGTTCTTAGAACTTCTCCTACAGCTACCAATGCAGTGGCATAAGGATTGCATGCATGCATCATTCTTTGTAACTCTTCCAAAATGCCTTGGTCCAACCAAACTAGGCATCCCATTCAAACGATGTTCCAGTTCATGATATATGTCATAAACATATAGTTGTGCAAACCATGGGACCTCTTGTCTATTCTCAGCAGGCAATAACGTGATATACACTGCCATGAACTCGAAAGTTATGTATTCCTCCATTTCCTGAAAATATTTCTTTAGTTTGAGCACCTAGGGAGACAAAATCCATCACACTATTGTAACCTTATGTTCTTTTTAAATGCTTTGCTTCTAGAGTCATTGCAATGTAAAAGCTTTTAAGATTTATGGTGGATCTTATGATGGTAATAAGTTTACATGACCAACTTTACAGCAGTGCTTTCCCAAAACTTGATGCATGCTTGTTCTTGTCTCTTGCTTCCATAATTTAGCATTGCAGAAACTGCAAATTTGATTCATCGGTCCCAGTGACTGAAGTGTAGGAGTACAAAACACCAATGGATATAGAGATGGGTGTTGTATATCATCTTTTAAAGGAAATTGAAAGAGGATAGAGAGATACTCATTTTTATTTGAAATGGTACCCATGTTTTTGGCAATGCGTCCTCTTGCTATTGATCGTCTAGATGACCTAGTTGTTGCAAGCAGATTGGATTGTCTGTTGCATTTCTTTCTAGAGATTAATATTCTTGCAAATTCACTGCTCCATTAGAGAAATATTCCACATTTCTCATTGCGTTCATAGTAGCATTTAATTTGAAGATTGTTCTTTGTTTAGCAAGATGATGACGTGCTTAACATGTCAATTGCAAAATTCTTCTCCTATGAAGACATAATGATTGTGGTTCCACCATCTCCTGAAAACTAATAGGACTATATATATTTTTATCTCTCTCTTGATGTAACACAATTTGTTGAACTTTTGTAGATTACATTGAGCTACTTCTAATTTTTTGTTATTGCAAATGAATAATACTAAAAGGATCAAAGTATGAGTTATCTAAGAGAATTTTGCTTATAATATAATTTCAAAACAGTCCCACCAATGTAAAATCATTAACCATGGCTTGCACCATGGTATAGCATATGAGTCATTATTGTCATAATAGCTGTCATCCAATTTAAAGTAATTAGTGGAAATTTTTTGTTATATAGGTGTAAGTCTATGTCCTTTCCAAAAGACTCATTGTATGTGGACGTTTTTTTATAGTTATGTAATAAAATAGTTTTTAAATGTTTTAATACTCTACTATTTCAATTATGACATTTATAATTAGCTTACTAAAGTAGTCAATATTTCACTACAAATGTATATGTATATGATAGTTATTATATTCTTTCATATCAAGTTGCTTTAATTTTGAGGACGCCTAAAGAAGTTTTATGTTCTAGAGAGAGATTTTTTTAAATGGGTTCTTATGAGCAATATTGTAATTTAATGTAAACATATTAACTCCATGAGGTTTTGCATGTTAAATCTTCTTGCTATAGTAATTTATCAAGAGGTTTTGCATGTTAAATCTTCTTGCTATATATAGTAATCTATCCATGAGGTTTTGCATGTTAAATCTTCTTGCTTTGTTAATTTATGTAAACTTATCAAGACCAAGAGGATTTGATATATTCTAATGTGGAGTTTGTAAAAATTTTATGCTCATGTTATCCTTTGAAAAAATCAAAGGAATTATATAATAAGAGCATTAAATATAACTAAATTTCTCTTACAAATTAATTTTCAATTTTAAGATAATATTGAGCATCTACAAATTGTTGTTATTGCTAATGAAAATTGAGCAATCTAAAATTCCAAAAGAGAAAATTTTAGATTGCTCAAATTATGAATATAAATTTATTTAGTAAGAGATGCATTAAGCTCATCATCATACTAAATGAACTACTGATTAGTAAACTAAGAAACTTTATGGAGTGTTCTTGTTTCAATTTCAATATTAATAACGACATATCAAGGTAAGTTCAAAAGCCACTTGTTGCAACTTGGTCCAACTTACGACTCATTTTCATCCATAATTGCTGCCATTTGGTTCAAGCTAACATTAAACGTTGACACCTTAGTGCACAACATTTTAGCTTGTTCCTTTAAGATGTTGACTTGTAGCCTACATCCATTCTCACACACAACAAAACCATCCTCAATTCTTCTTAGAAGATATTGCATGTGGTTGTTGCCTTCACGCTCTCTTCAATGCAGCAAATCCTTGCATTCATATTTTTAAATGATTTCCCCATGTTCTCTCTTATTGCTCTATCATCATCTGAATTTATTTTGTTCCATAAGGAGTTCAAATATTTGAATTTTTTAACATTTTTGTTGCACTCACACAAATCTTGAATGGACTTTTACTTTTTTTCAAAGACAATATTGCTTTGTCTTGAAAATGAAGGGTGACTGGTCGATTCTTTTGTTGTATATGTGTAATTCTTTGGAATTGTCAATCGTCTCATTGTATGTAGATGTTCTTGTTTACCTATAGACTTTAGATTTTTTGCAATGTCAAATTGCTTTTGCTAAAAGATGACATGCACTTATGCGTTTTTTGGGTTTCACATTGTGATTCTTTTCAATTTCCAAAGACTTTGTCTTTCAAGGATTGATGACATGACTATATCATCAATGTCCTCTTCATTGTTTGGAACAATAACCGTAGTCATATTCACAATTGTAAAAATTGAATTAAAAAATATATATTTATGATTTAAGTAAATATATGCGTCTATGGGCATACACCTATATGTTTATGTGTTTTTATAATTTATATATATAGTTAGATAGTTAGTTAGTTCTTATTATCATTATTAATCTTTTTTAATCTCTTAGTATAGATATGTATATATACATGGCACCTAATTTGTTTGAGTAAGAAAACAAAATATAATCATAAATTTTTTATTTAAAAAAACATAATACATTTTACCTAAATAAATGAATTGCTAGCATGCAAACAATATTTATGTTATAAACTCATTCTTTTACTTCATTTTATTATTTTAAAATGCAACTTATATATATATATATATTTAAAAGATACATGTAAAAAGAAGGGGGGGAGAGAGAGAGAGAGAGAGAAAGAGAGAGAGAGAGAGAGAGAGAGAGAGAGAGAGAGAGAGAGAGAGAGAGAGAGATTAAATCACCAACCTGATGTAATGAAGGAGGCAATGGGAGGTTATGGTGTACTGATTGCTGGAGATCCAATAATGATTACATGGGAGTAACTATAATGAAAAACTGATATAGTTTGAGTTAAGTTGAGTATGCATCTATATTTATTTGGTACATATTATCATTATTTGTATGTCTATTACTAAGAGATACATAGATTGATGTAGTAAAAAAATAACGGATGGAAGTAAAGGAAATAAATGCGACCAACCTGATGTAATGAAGGACACAATGGGAGATAATGGTTAAGTGAGGCTTAAGATCCATTGATGATGATTGTATGGGAGTACCTACAATGACAACATGCAGATGATGGTTTGGCTAAACATGTAAATTCTCATTTCCATGTAATTTTTTATCTTTGAAATGAACGTTGATTCCTATACTACTTAGGTAATATTATTTGCGTGAAATTTTTACAGATAATCCCAATTTGCAATGACATCATTGCCGATTATGTTTCTAATCATTTCTCATTGCAAGTTTTTATTGTGAGGAAGAATTCTATTCTTCTTCTTTTTTTAATAGCATTCTAATCAAGTGCCAATTGGCAAGATATCAAGTTTTATAAATGAAAAGCATATAGCTAGAGCTAGTTGGATTAGGAACTTCTATATAAATGTAATGGTAATGATTGGCCATTATGAAAATAATAAAACATATATACTTATTAGTTAAATTATTTGTTAGAGAATGCTACATTTTTTATATCATTCAATTTGCCATAAACACAATTTGAAAGTACATTTGAACTAAAAATCCTCACATATGATACTTTGAATATTTTTCAAATTGATTTGCTCATAGCTAAATATTATCATTATTTGTATGTCTATTAGTATAGATACATATATACATGGCACATAGATTGATGTTTTAAAAAAATACAAGATAACATAAATAGATTTTTAAATATAAACATATGTAGATGGTACGTAAATCATTCAAGTGGCAGCATTCTAAATTTATTTAATTTTTAAATAAATGTTTAGACACATTTAATTTTTTAGAAATAACTTTAAAAAAAGAAGAAGAGAGATACATGTAGAAAGTTGTGTGTGTGTGTGTGTGTGTGTGTGTGTGTGTGAGAGAGAGAGAGAGAGAGAGAGAGAGAGAGAGAGAGATGGGATTTCGTGTGTTTATTTTTTTTGTTTGTTTAAGAAAGCCTTATAATCCAGAAAGAAAAAGGGGAAATTTTGAAAAACTTGATGTAATGAATTATGCAATAGGAGATAATGGTTTGTTGAGGTTTGTGATCCATTGATGATGATTATACCGGATCACTTAAATTTATAAGATGTAGATGATGTGTTGTCAAAAACTCAAAAACTTAATCTAATGAAGATTTTACTAATCCCATTTTGCAAATGACATCATTGACGAGTATAATGCTCTAGTCCTCATCATTTCTCATTGTAATATGGATATGGCAAGGAATTATCTTATTCAATATACATGTAATAGTATTGATTGTTTATTATGAAAATAATAAAAACACAAATACGTTCAATTGAAATTCCTCAAGTATGATAATTTCTTTATTTTTTAATGAGAAACCAATTAAATTTATTTGCTCATAGCTATATAAATTACATTTCAATTGAAATTACGCATGCATGATTCTTTGAAGTATTTTTCAAAGAGAGATAAATATAATTGATGTCATAAACATTTTTTTAAAAGAATATAGGGTCGCCTATGATTCTACGTACATGACATCAAATTCTTGGAGCATATGTAATTAGCCATCACCTTATTTCTATATCATTCAATTTGCCATACACACATCATTTGAAAGTACATTACAAATTATGTTCCTGACGTATGATGCTTAGAAGTACTTTTGAAAGATAAATAAATCAAAATGATGGCACTAAATAAATACTGGATAAGCATAAATAGATTTTTAAATATAAACATATTTAGATGGTACATAAATCATTCAAGTGGCAACATTCCAAAATTATTTAATTTTTTAAATAAATGTTTAGACATATTTAATTTTTTAGAAACAACTTTTTAAAAAAAAGAAGAGAGATACATGTAGAAAGTTGTGTGTGTGTGTGTGTGTGTGTGAGAGAGAGAGAGAGAGAGAGAGAGAGACACACACACACACACGCACATGGACTTTGTGTGTTTATTTTTTTTGTTTGTTTAAGAAAGTGTTATAACCCAGAAAGAAAAAGGAAATTTTTTGAAGAACTTGATGTAATGAATTTGCAATAGGAGATAATGGTTTGTTGGGGTTTGTGATCCATCGATGATGATTATACCGAATCACATAAATTTATAAGATGCAGATGATGTGGTGTCAAAAACTTAAAAACTCAACCTAATGAAAATTTTACTAATCCTCATTTGCAATGGCATTATTAACGAGTATATTGCTTTAGTCCTCATCATTTCTCATTGCAAGATGGATATGGCAAGGAATAATCTTATTCTATATACATGTAATGGTATTGATTGTCCATTATGAAAATAATAAAAACTGTGTGTGTGTGTGAGAGAGAGAGAGAGAGAGATTCTTCACAAAAAAAGTGAGAGAGAGAGAGAGAGAGAGAGAGAGAGAGAGAGAGATTGTTTGTAAGAAAACCTCAAAATCCAAAAATAAATAAATTAGCCAATCTGATGTAATGAAGTAGGCAATGGGAGGTAATGGTGTATTTATTGCTAGAGATCCAAGGATGATTACACTGGAGTGACTACAATGAAAAAACTGATAAAGTTAGACATAAGTTGAGTATGCATATAAACATATTTTTTAAGAATATACGGTCCCTATGATGTGACTTACATAACATCAAATTCTTGAGCATGTTTATTTAGCCATCAAAATTATAACTTAGTAAATGTATTTGTTGATGAAATCCATTACAAACATGAAAGTATCTTTCCATGTCCTTTAGCACATCATTCATAAACCAATCCTTATCTTATTTACAAAAGAGTACTTCAATGTTTAGTAACAATTTATAAATAATAAGAGTCACGTCCCTTGGAAGAAACTAAAATGATCACCATCATGTAATGGCATTTTTTTTGTAGTATTCATCACTTCTATAACTGTAATAGATAATACATGCTCTTTTATTTCCATGTGAGTACCTATCTTGTTTACTAAAGAGGACTTAAATGTTTAATAGCATCTTGCAAGTATAATGAGTCATGTTGTTCATAAGAAAAAAGAATGATCACCACCATATTACATTACTTTCAACATTTTCCAACCTTGTTATATTTCACATATCAATGATCTATCAAGGATTGCATCAAATTTCATTATCATGGGAAATGTTACATGTGTGGACCATGTACTATTTCTAGTTTCCCTTATACTCTTTTATCTTTCCATGTGATCACTAACTTATTAAAATAGAAAAGAATTTTCTCAGGGAAGAAGATCATATTCCACTATTCATGTGTTAAGGATACTCTCTCCCTCTCTATTTCAACTCCAATTGCAATAGTTTAACCATTTAGATCAAGTAATGCTACAGTTTTTATATCATTAAATTTTTTAGGCAAAAATAATTTGAAATTACATTTCAACTGAAGTTACTCAAACATGATTCTTTGAAGTACTTTTCAAAGAGAAATAAAACAAATTGATGTAGAAAGGAGAGAGAGAGAGAGAGAGGGACACACACACACACACACACACACACACATTCATTTTGTGTGTTTTTTTGCTTAAGAAAACCTTATAACCCAAAAAGAAAAGAAATAAAAGTGACCAACCTAATGTAATGAATGATGCAATAAGAGATAATGTTTTGTTGAGGCTCATGATCCACCAATGATGATTATATGGGAGTACCTACATTTAAAACCATGCAGATGATGTTGTGTCAAAAAAGGTAAACACAAATACAATTTGCCATACAAACACCATTTGAAAGTACATTTCAACAAAAATTCCTCATGTATGATAATTTTATTATTTTCAATGAGAAATAAATCAAATTGACTTGCTCACAGCTATATTTTCATTGACAATTCCAGGTTTTTTTCAAAAGCATATAGTTTGAGCTAGTTCAATCCCTAACTTCTATATACATGTAATGGTATTTATTGGCCATTATCGAAATATTAAAAACAAAAATACTTATTGTAGTTAAAATTATTTATGTGAGAAAGCTATAGTTTTTATATCATTCAATTTTCCATACACACATCATTTGAAACTACATTTATCTTCAAATTCCTCACATATGATACTTTGAATATTTTTCAAAGAGAATTATATCAAATTAATGGAGAAAGGAGGGAGAGAGAGAGAGAGAGAGAGAGAGAGAGAGAGAGAGAGAGAGGATACATTTTTTATATCATTAAAGTTTTTATACACATCATTTGAAATTACTCAGGCATCATTCTTGAAAGTATTTTTGAAAGAGAAATAAATCAAATTAATGTCTTAAACATGTTTTTTTTTAATATATGGTCCATTATGATGTGGTTAGAATAAAATAGTTATGATCACCACCATCTTAGTGTTGGCCAAGTAGGGGAAGGAGTGTGTGGCAAACAGGATGATCAAAGAGGAGTTGGGAGGAAATCGAGACTTGAAGTTTCACACTCTCCATAGAAAAAACCTCTCTGCCAAGCCTTCTCATAGGCTTATTAGGTGGCACTCCCCAGCTCTCTCTTCCTCGAGCATCTGGCAATTGTAACTCTTACCACATGGCAACCTCTCCTTAGAAATATAGTAGAAGTAGATAGTAGATATAGAGATAAAGATGCAAATGAAAAAGATCATATGCATGAAACTAAATACAATTGCAATGGGAGTACATGCAATTACATGGGATTTCAACAAATGCATTGAAACAAATGTGTACATGAAAGCACATTCGAATTCAATGATGCTCGTAAGGCATGCAAAAGGAAGAAACAAAATGCAATCTTGTGTCTCTGTTTCTCACATCCTCTCTCATCCACATATCTATCTCTTCTGCTATCTTCCATGTCCCACATGCATGAGGTAATCCTTTCAATATAGTACCATTAATTATACTTTCAATAGACTGGCATTTTGCATATATCTATTTTACTATAGCGTTGGCTATTCAAAATTTTACAAACACCGTGCCTCACGTGCATGAATCATATTTGTATGTATTTTGGAGATTCTAACTAGTTCTAACTTCCATTAGTCAGTCAGGTTCATGTTTGATTGATTAGTTCACCACAGATGCACTATTGTAATGCCATGCTCTTTTGTGGGCCTCACCAATTTTTACTCTGATTTTCAGTGGCTACATCATTCATTGTGAGGCTTTGCAAATAGCATATTTTAGTCTAATAATGCAAGCATCAAATATTCACTTTGTTGATGGAACTAGATTTGGGGATTCAATCTGTATTAGAGCACATTTTGTTTCTATCACACAATTTTCTTAACAACAACAACTAGAGCTTTAAGTGGAATAGAAACCACAGTGCCAACAACTCTTAAGCCAAGTCTCTATCAAGAAATGAATGGATCGACAAATTGCATGTTTCTCAGATGTGGTATCCTGCTACTTCATGGACGGGGGGCCTCTGTAATGGCTTTTTCTAGGTCTTGGCCCAAGTGTAGACCCATCTCCATGATTGTAGCTTGTTTCAACCATCCCACCACTATGTTCTTGAGAACTTTTCAATCTTGTATTTAGGACTTTGTTGGTACAAAAGGATGATTCAATTATGTACTCCATCTAATCCTCGGAATAAGCTCATTGCCATGTATGGAAATTTCCAAGGGTGCCTCATGGTGCAACTGGTCATGCTACAGTGCATCATTTGGTATACTCTCATGTTTTTCTTGTTTAAATATTGTGCAATAGGGCTCCTTATCATGGAGCAGTTCTCATACTACAGCCCCTATCATCTCCTTTAAGGTTGACTCTGATGTCGTATCCTTTGATGCTAAAGAGCCTCTCCAAACTCATGCGGATGTTAGGGATGATTTCAAGATTCGGGTCACCATCTCATGTTCCCAGGCCATGAATTCATTTGCTTCTCCCTGAAGGCCTCTAGGCTTGGCATCTATGGCTTCATCCAAGGCAATCACTCTGAGGCCCTCCAATTTGACACGAGCAAAGATATATTTCGTCTATTCCTCATGAAACAACACCCTTCGAGAGTTTGGCATGTATCACCTAAACCTACATTCCTTCATGTGCAACTGTGCTGGCCGCTCAAGGCAATCCCTACAAATGCTACCTTTCTTGCATCACCTCCGACTCCTCCATCATCATCTCTTCTATGTTCATCTCACTCTCTCCACCCAAAACTTCGGCCACTTCATGGATCAACTAAGGCCCTCGTTGCCGCATGAAAAAAAAATAGAAGTTCCCGTGGAACATTGTCAGCTAGCCTTCTTCTCACCCCATCCCAGTATAAGATCACACTGAGTAAAGCATCCACTTCCACTTAATGTGTGCCATATCAATGTTTTCAGGCAATACCAAATCAAGTCCTTATATCTCCTTGATTAGAAAAGCACTCCATGAGATGTATTTTCCAAATTGCAATGCATCTAACAACTTGTTCACGCCATCAATATACTTGCAATTCGAAGTATATATTATGAAACTTTCCATCTCCAAGAGATGGTTTTTTGAGTGTAGGCTTTTTTCTATGCAGTCGTCGAGAATTTTTTTAGCAATTGTAATGTAGATTTTCCTCAAATTTGGAAATTAACCCACATGTTTGGCCATGATGGAGAATAGAACCGCCTATGAGAGGTTATAGATTTGCATGCAAAGATTTAATGAACATCAACACAACATTTGGCAAGAGAGTGGAACTCTCAGTAATAAGATGTTGAAGTGACTTCACAACACCAAACTCTAAAATTCAGACATCGACTTTGGAGAGGATTTGGGAGAACTCCTCAAATAGTTCATGGAAGCGAACGGTGTAATTTAGCCGAGGGTCATCCAAAGGAGTAGGCGATGTCCAAGCCTTCCCTCTGTTTTGATCGACAGCTAGACGAGGAGACAGAGGGTCCAGGCAAGCATGGTGCTAGTGGAAAGACAAAGCTTGGATTGGATTGATCGACAATTCACAAGGTAAAGTTGTCAAAAAGAGAAATCACATTCACTCCAACAAAAATACGAATGCTTACCATTGATTTCCTAGTTGACGTTGAGGTTACCGTGAGGCTATACGATCACAAACTCATCACAGCAAAGAGACTCTTCTCATATTTTTGCAAGAAATTTTGGTAGACATGGATGTGATTGATGATCTTCTCTCCTGAAATCAATGTTGTTGTAGGTAGTTTCCCAAGATGATGAACATCAAAATTGAGAATAGCCTCTCTCAAAATCAATGTGGTTGGAGGTGGTTACCCAAGATGAACATCAAAATTGTGAAGAGCTAAATGCATGCCATGTGGCTACCTCCCCAATCGACACGTCAATCCTTGAAATAAAGAATATAAGAAAATAAGAAGATAAGAAGACTTGCACATGCAACATTAGGATCGAATGGCATACTAGGCATTTGAAAGTAAGTAAGGTACACATCAAAACATTGAGTAGGTGGGTTGGCTCATTAGAGCATCACTTATGCACACACACTCTGACCAATGTTTGTTGGGCAATCTTAAAGGGGCCACCATAAAATTAGGAGATGTTTCAAGGTTTCTAAGGCAAGGCATAAAGAAAAGGAGGAGATTATTATGGAGTAAGAAATGACTATAGGAGTGGATGTTACTAAATTAATCTATCATTTGTGTTCAATGTTATTCCTCTCAATAAAAAAGGAACAACATTCAACACAAATGTAGTTTTGCAAGGTGTTAAGTTGTTTAGGAATGGTAGATAAGCTTTTGCAATTTCACAACAATAGGAGTGGATGTTAGTGAATTAATCTATCATTTGTGTTGATTGTTAATCCTTTTGCTCAAAAAGACATGTTATAAGATCCTCCACTAACACAAAGAAATTGCTCTTGAACTCCTCAAAATAGTAGTGATGTAGCCTTGTCTCTACCACTTCTTTCCACTTATCTTGGTCTTCAAATGGCCTATTGCATAGATATCCTCCATTGCTTCCTTCTTTGTAGGAAGGTCTAGCCTCTTTAGTAGCATTGGCATGACCTACAAGAGAACAAGCAAGCACTAGATGGTGTTTAGGAAAGTGAAGAGCCAATTACTTCCTATAACTCTATGCATGTATTTGTGATAATGGCACTAGGATCTTAGAAGGACTCACTATTTTAAAGTGCATATAGAACCTACAAGCAAGCATGTATATAAAGTACCCCTATATTTGAGAATTTACAAATTTTTACATATTCGTTGACCCCTTTCTAAAAGTGTACAAGATTTTATCTTGGATTTCTATACGTTCATATAAATTAATCATATTTAATGAGTATTTATTTAAACCCCTCAAGCATTTATAGCATTTATAGGCCATGTAGATTTATTTAAAAGCTCCTCTCCGTTGCTTAAATGTGATATGTTGCATGTTTAAAGAGTGACCTCCCTGGGACTAGCTAGGATCCAATCCCTTCTTCCCATGCAAATGCACGAAAATTGCATTATAAGCTTACCTCTTTGGATTCAAGGGGAGCTTTGTTGCCTTCCTCTTTGTGCATTGCAAAAGACTAGAAGTCCAATACATACAAGAAGGGGTTTCTTAATGCTATCATAGACATCTTTACACTCCATGTGACATGGTTCCATGAGTTAATACACTGTAACCAGGGATGATGCACTTAATTTTATGCTACCTTCTCTTCACTACATTTGCTGCATGGTCTCCATGACTTTTGTGGTTAACCTGTTTGATGAGGAGGGTGGCTCCTCTTTAGAAAAGCTATGCATCATTGTGGATTCTATATAAGGGTTTGCAAATGAGCAGATATTGACTAAGAAGGGAGAAGAGTGGAGAGGGAATGAAGGTTCAATGGAAAGGGTTGCAAAGGAGCTACATGAGAATTGGTGGAGCTACAAGAATAATTGGGGGTGATGGACAGCCATCTCACTAAGGTTTATTTTGTTAGGAGATTATTCAAAATGGTAATTCTAACATTAAATCTACATGCAATGCTAGTAGATATGAACCTATGCAAAATTTAGAATTATGACATAAAATATATGGACATGTCAGTCCCCAAAGTTTGGCACACTCAAACATCATTATATGGTAATTGGAATTTCAAGATTTAGATTTCTTTGAAATTTTGTGAACCATCAAGCTAGAGCCAATTTTGGTGGAAGGACAACTAGATGAAGAGGCACTCTTAATTTAATGCACTTCAATGTTTGGGGTTATGCACAAACCACAACCATAAATAGTTCACTCTATTATGTAGCATTGATTGACCGACTAGAGTAGAAATCTTTAAATTTACTATCTCAAAGCAAAGTCTAAATTTTTTGACAAATTCAAATAATCCAAAGCCATGGACAAATAGGCATAAAAATCAAGGTGCTGAGGTCAAACAGAGGTGGTGAATATATGCCCATTACATACATTATTTATTGCAAAAATCATGGAATCAAAAGAGAGTTTACTTATCATGATACACCATAAAAAAGTTCAATTGTAGAAAAAAAGAATAGAGACTATGGTAGAGTAATGCTTAACGAACAAAAATTGGCAAATCAATATTGGGCAAAAGCCATCTACAACAAATTATTATTTTAATACTACCCATAGAACTTGTACAAGGCAAAACATTCTATAAAGCATTAATTAGTTATCAAAACATTGTGTGAAGCATTAACTAGTTATTAAAACATTGTACGAAGCATTTGTAATAAACCTATAGAAGGCAAAATATTCTATGAAGCATTGGTTAGTTATCAAAACATTGTGTGAAGCATTAACTAGTTATTAAAACATTGTACGAAGCATTTGTAATAAACTATAGAAGGCAAAACATTTTATGAAGCATTAACTAGTTATCAAATGCACACCAATACTCTATCGAGAACCCTACAAACTCTTCGAAAGCATAATATTTTGCAGCCCTTCTAGCCTACTTGTTCTTCACAGAGCTTTTTAGCTTCTTCATCTCCCTTTCAATTGGATACATCCAACCTCCATCCAACACATCCATTTAGGGTTATATGTGATAAGAGAGGAGAGATCTAGAGACACAATGTGAGATGAGGGATAAGATGAGGAAGACCATAGATTCAAGATGAGACAAAACATAAAAATATTGCATTGACTATCAGCCTCACAATGAGGCCCCTTGGGATCCACACTAGATACACAAGGTACCACCTATCTTCTAAGCCCCCAAGTCTCCATCACCCAATCCAAATCTTCAGTTTGCCCTTTCTTTTATAGGAAGAGCATTTAAGAGAGGATTCATAGAGGTTGTTGTGCCCTATGTAGATGCCCTAGTGGAATTTTTCCAATTCCCCTCATCAAGAAGAAAAGAGACTAGCCCATCAAGCATTAAGGTTGGGCACATTCTTCAATGTGGTAACCAATTTAGAGTATGGTATGGTCACAACCTTGAGAGCACTACAATTGCATCCTCCTCATTAGTTGTAGCTTTTACTAAAGCCGGTTGGCACATAAGACCCTTCGTGCATGAAAATAAAAACACCAAGATCACCTCGAGTGAACTCAAGCTTATGGCAATTTTGGGAATCTTTCCTTTGGCACTGTATAGTTTCTACATTTCATCCCACTTAAGCTTATCCATTTTAAATCTTGCCTATGCTCGCTTAGCATCCTTGATTTCATCAACATTGGCAAGATTTAGAGTCTTCTTGCCGTTATCATAGTCCATAAGGCTTTAACCATGAGCAAGTATTTGACTTGTGTTTGCTAAGAATGGAATCCTTCACCATTGAATTTCTCAATGGTGGAAGTTTAATTGGCCATTGCACTAACAAAAATTAAAACGAATCCTCAACAAGTACCCAAATGCTTGTAAGGATAAATAAACCACAAAATTTGCAAAGAGGGCGCTTATGATTTCAATGATAATGCATCAATATTTTTTACCTTTTTTGGGTTCCATAGTTTGAATAAAATATTGCCAAAGTGCCACGGAGCCCCATAGTTTGAATAAAATACTACCAAAGAGTGATGGAAAGACTAAGTCCTTGTGAATTGATAACACAGTTATGAGGGGCTCAAAAACCTTAGTCAACTAAGTGGTTGACTTAGCTTAAAAGAACCTTGTAAAAGGAATAAGTGACCCAAGTTTTAAACCTGCTTAATTTTTACCATTGAAGTGGAAACTTAGCAACCAAAAGGGAAAACTTTGATAGAGGAACATTTATCGGCAAGAGGGTGTGTCATCGCACAATATATTTGGGCAAAACAAACACAACATAGTGGCAATCAGTGAAAAGCTAAGAGAAAGGGTGCAAGATAACCGTCAACTTTATCGAATGGGGAAGGATATTATAATGCATCGCTGCATCTATGAGGATGAATCTGTGGAGGTCTTGGATGAAGCCCATTCGAGCATGCACTAGGGAGCTACAGTGATATAGGAAGGCCTCATCGAGAGATCAGACCTTCTCGAGATACAAATTTATAGAAAAAAGTTATGGAAATACAGAGAAGCCTCATATAAATAGGTAAAGATATTCTTTGATGCTTTCAAGAGCACCATGTATGAGACATCCCTGGCGGCTTTTGAGAAATGCAAAAAACCAAAGATACCCTTAGAAAAATAGTGATAAGGAGACCTATTGAGAAATTCATCAAAATAGCAACAAACCAAATGGAACCAATAGCTTCTTTTTAAATAGCCCGTGGTTGTCTATCACAAGTGGAAGACCATTAGAGAGAGACCGTGGTTGTCTATCATAAGTGGAAGACCATTAGAGAGTGACCATTAGAGAGTGCTAAAATAACAAAATACCAGTGAACCATTTGTGGTGTTCTTTGGTAGAATTGCTTTGGAAGCAACAATACCCTTCAACAAGAGTGTCCTAAATCAATACTTCAAGATGATGAGTGTCCATAATAACAAATTATTTTCCCTTAGAAGAAGCGATGAAAAATGTTAATGAAACCTTTGTGTGGTGAAATAGCACTTCATAGAGAAATATGATTGGAGAGATACGAAGTACTACTTACAAGTGGGAGAGTTATCATTGCTTATACAACATAGAAAGAACTCTTAGTAGAGCTTAAATAGCAACTAGTAGTAGCTGTAGTGATGAGTTAGTTGACGACATGTCAAAAAAACCTTTTGATCAATATAGTGTTGAAAGAGAAAGGTCATAAGAGAATTGAAATCTTCTTCTAGACTGCTTGCTTGGTTGCTTAAATGCTTCAAAGACAAGCAATAAGTAGAAAAGACTATGACAAGAAGAAAGGAAGGGAAGATAGTCAGTGCTTTGATACCATGTCAGAATGGTGGTAAGAGAGGAGAGAGCTAGAGCCATAATGTGGGATTAGGGGTAAGATCAAGAAGACCTCAAATACAAGATGAGCCAAAGCATAAAAGGATTGCATTGATCATCATCCTTACAATGGCAGGGCTCCTTGTGACACTAGATACACAAGGTGCCACCTTTCTTTTATGCCCCCAACTCTCCATCACCAAACCAAATACTATCCATGATCCATAACAACCAATCATGTTGGTGTACATTTACACCCCTCTCATCACCTTCATCATGTAAAAATCTCAACACACACAACTTTATTTGCTGCACTATATGAAGGATCAAATGTACAATGCTATCAAAAAAAGATGGGCAAAACACCCTCTCTAACTTGTATTGCACCACCACACTATCTCTGAATAGCGAGGCATATTTTTAAGAATCAATGACATCTACAAGAACCCTCTATAGAACAAGGCTTGGCATCGTAGTAGCCAAGAATGTTCTCATAAGCAAGGAGTGGCAAATGTAAAGTGGAAGAAATTGCAATATGAAGGCATGGTAATTGTAGCATTCGAAGAGCTTCTTATCGAAAACATGTTTCTTGAAATGTGCAATACAACATGAGGGCACGAGGATGCTTTCAATGTATTATAAGAACATATTATCATGCTCATGTTCTGTAAATGTGTAACATATAGTTGGTAGTATCACACTCTTTTTATCTTTATGATCTGCTTTTAGCCAAACCTGAGGATGGACAAATATACTTTGCATGTCCATTTTTACTTTTAGGTATTTTGTGTGTAAACAAGATGAATATAAAACTCTATTGCTTGATTTGTTGTTTTCAAAATTTCCATTGAGCTTACTTCGTAAGGCCATTCTTCACCTAGTCAGCATTATATAGATACCAAGGTTAATGGAGAGTTTACTACTTGGCTCGTAAATGGAATGCATTGCAATAATCTTTATTCGTACGATTCACATGCTAACTCATGAAAGGAATACATTGGAGGGAATGAAAATAATGAGACTAATTTCATTATAAGCAGAGGAATACAATATTGCAAAGCCTAGTGATATAATAAATTTGCAAGTTTCATTATAGATGCGTATATTTTAAGAGGACTTTTTGTATACCACCAGATTTTGGATTTTTAAGTTTTTAATGAACATTTACAAAACATGAGCACGATAATCTGTTCCATGAGATTTCAATGGTATTGTGTTATAGTAAAAAAGCTCCCTATTGGGTATGGACGTTAAGAATGGAAGGCCATTAGAGGGAATCCATATGGAACTAAATCGATATATTTTTATCCATAACAAAGTTTTTATAGTGACATCCTTCTTTATTTTGAATTGATATTGGATGATTTGATAGTTAAACTTTGCACTACAATGTTTATTCCTTATGAACCAAATATAAACCACCTAAAGCCAACTATTGTATGCAATTTTGAAAAGCGTGGTTTGGGTACAAAGGCTAATCTAAAGGGAATCACCCTTCTATGAACGGGAAGTGTAATGATTGAAGATCCACCAGCAGATACTGCTTCACTGTAACCTTGTCATGGCAAAGCAAGAGGCAACGGACAGTAGCATTGTCCTCCACCAAAGCTTTCTTTATCAAAGTTTGACAAAGATTCTACTAAATATTTGATCAATGTGATCATAAATATGACCGACGAATCCAATTATAGAACAATAAATGAATACCAATTTTTTTTAATTCTCTCTAATACATTAGTATGCATATAGTATACTTGCAAAGGACATTGATTGTATATACAAGTCATTATTCATTATTGTCTCACCATAAGTTTGGCATTGTTGTTAAGATCTAAAGTGGTTACATTCACAATTGTGTAATGTGTAATGATTTGTAAGTTTTTCCATGAGATTTCAATGGTATTGTGTTATAGTTAAAAAGCTCCCTATTAGGTATGGACGTTAAGAATGGAAGGCCATTAGAGGGAATCCATATGGAACCAAATGGATATATTTTATCCATAACAAAGTTTTTATAGTGATGTCCTTCTTCATTTTGAATTGCTATTGGATGATTTGATAGTTTAGCTTTGCACTACAATGTTTATTCCTTATGAACCAAATACAAACCACCTAAAGCCAACTATTTCATGCAATTGGAAAAGCATGGTTTGGGTACAAAGGCTAATCTGAAGGGAATCGCCATTCTGTGAATAGGAAGTGTAATGACTGAAGATCCACCAGTGGATATTGCTTCAACCTTGGCTTTGCAACCTTGTCATGGCAAAGGAAGAAGCAACTGACAATAGCATTGTCCTCCACCGAAGCTTCTTTTATCAAAGTTTAACAAAGATTCTATTAAATATTCGATCAATGTGATCATAAATATGATCGAAGAATCCAATTATAGAACGATAAATGAATACCAATTGTTTTTTATTCTCTCTAATATAGTAGTATGCATATAGTATACGTGCAAAGGGCATCGATCACATATACAAGTCATTATTCATTATTGTCACCATAAGTTTTGCATTGTTGTTAAGATTTGAAGTGGTTACATGCACAATTGTCATAAAACCAACCACTTGATGTTGTATAAAATCCTCCTCTATTAAATTGGTCGTTTCTTACTCCATAGCATCAGTGACAATCATAATATATCTATCATCATGCTGCTTTACCCTCTTTTGTATCTCTTTTAGCTGCATTTCTCCATGTGTTTGTAGACTTTGGTTGCCCTAGTTGTAAAATACACCGAAGACATACTATAAGAATTGTTCCTTAGACCTTGATATTTCTTGCCTTGAGATTTTATACACAAAATGCATTGCTTTATGCACATAATTCAAATCTTATTTTCTTGGGTATCTTCATGTTGTTGAATTTATGTTTCCAAATCATAGCCGAGCACACACAACAATAGGGTTCCTCTGTGGTGCTTATGAGGTCCTTATACATCCCATGAATTTATTTCTTCAAGATTAGATGAAGCGAACCATTATTTGGATGGCTTTGCACATTTTGTGAAGATGCCCTTCAATCATTTTTGCAACAGTTATCTAATTGATTGGTATCATCATCATATTGAGCCATGCATATCCAAGGGTCATTCCTAAACCTCATTTCCAATATAAAAGGCCTATGATTCCTCTCTACAAAAAACTATTAGGGTTCAAAAGAGTACTTGCATGAAACCTATGGTGGTCAATCTGTATAACATGTAACACAATAGGTTTGTTAACAGAAGGGGATTTTTAATTTGGGGGATTTACAAGACACGCACCATTTATGAATAGGAGGGGGATTAAAGAATAGTTATATAATGTAAGTATGATGTATATATGGAGGGAAATTTCAAATTCAAAATTTCAACATGTATACTTATGGAAAACGGGGGGAAATACAGGAAAAATGTAAAAAATGTAAATGTATGGGTGTTTAATATGTGTGCTCACTCACACATGTTACATGTCTTTTGCCTGCTCCATGAGGGGAAATGGCTTAGTGATAATTTCTCCTCAAAGGGAATTGCATCTATTGGTTGATTCTCACCTTACTATTTTAGTTCCTTTGTACTTCGCTCACATCTTTTGTGATGCTCGCGCACACAAATTAATTAATCGGAATTTAGATTTAAAGTTGAGTAGGGAGACATATTGGGTAGGCTTTATGAATGACTAAAGTCATTCATTTCTTTCCCTTGTTTATTGAGTGACTGTACTAGGGAATGAAATATCACTCCTTGTTCCACCATGAAGCTACATTTTGAGTCTCCATCTCTTTGCTCTCTATGGTATATTTTCAACGTAGTTGCCTCTCTTACTTTTTGGAGGCCACTTTGGGTGTCAATTCTCTCTCTTTGAATTTATGTTTGATCATATGTTCATCTCCATGAAAAATAGCTCCAAATTTTGTCTCTATCATCTAACCAACTAATAAGAGATTCTTGAAGAGCTTTGGAACGTTCAATACTTGATAGGTCAATCCTTTTTTAGAAATAAAGCATAATCTATCAATCCCTTTATGTCCTAAAAAGTCATCAATGAGTCCTTTGCCCTTTTCTTGAATAGGATTTGGTGTATTATCAATGTATAGATTACAATTTTTTGGATCCTTCCAAAGGGATCATTTCTATGAACCAATCCTTATGACCTATCATATGACACAATGCTCTTTCTTATTGTTGTACTTTTGATACCTTTGAAATTTTCTCTATTGTTGTTATAGCAACCACCTTGATCATACTATTTCTTTCTATAATCTCTCTTTCATGAGGCCCAAATTTTGTTACTAGCTGCATTGACGGCTTGGCACATTTCTTGATGAACTTCCTCTACCTTAGAAATTTTATCCTCTACCTTTGAAATATTCTCTATTTGAATTATTTCTACTATTTTGAAAAATTATTGATGGTCACGTTTGTTTCTTCATGATTTCATTCACCTGATGATTGCCTTAATTTCTATTTTTTTGTTGATGTTGATGTCCATGGCTTTTATTTGTGATTTGCCTCTTCTGCTAGCTCTAATTAAGGTTGCAAAGGCTTATTCACTTGATTGTTCTTTCCTAGCTTAACTTGCTTGATTTTTAACTCTTCACCCAATAAAAATTATTGTAATTCTTCCAACATTAGCACTTGCTTCTAAATTGCTATGCTTTGAACCAAGCTTTCACATCCTTCCCAAGTCCATTGAGGATGACTTGGACTATTTCTTCAAACTTCAAATTCTCTCTTGCTATTGCAAGGTCATTATTTATGTCTTCAACCCTTAGTATAATGGTATGCATAGTTTCATTATTATGTTGGAAGCTGATTGATTTGATTCCTTAGTGTTAAAATTCTAGAATTATTATTTGACTCATATAGGGTTGCAAACATATCCCATTCTTCCTTAAATATATTTACCATATTCAATTGTCCAAGCATAACATTTTGTATATTATAATTTATCAAGTACTAAGGATATTCAATCTTCTTGTCCCATGCTACTTCTACTTAAAGACAAACACAATAACAATGTATTTCAAAAATTAGGTGGGAAGCCACATATGATAAGAGCAAAAGATAGGAGACACAATCAATGCAACAAAAAAGTATGAATACCAGATGACCCTAAGTTTACAGCAAGGTTGCATGTACAACTCAACCTAAAAGTAGGAATGATTGTTGAAAAATGCTTTGGGAATCTAGACATCAGTGACAGATTAGCAAACGGTGTTGACGGTATATTCATGGACCATGGCACAAATGAATATCAACCCATGGTATGGATATTCTTTCATGACCAAAAAGTAGGAAGGAAATCAAGATACACCAACAAATTGGACACCAATACTTCAAATACAAAGGGAATTTCAAATCAAAAAAACCAACTCAACACAGTAACAAGAACCCAATTTCCAATTCAGCCTGCAGCTGCAAGGACAGTTCATTGATCTCAAGGACTATCGATGAACTTCCTAGCATTCGATCCTTCAAACATCAAATCACATGGACTAGTTACACAACACTCTCAAGAATAAGAGACCCTAATAATTTGTTCCTATTAAACAACGTTGAAAACAAGCACATCAACGTGGACAACATCGTCATACAAGAAGTACACCATCTTAGAAAGGAATCACCATGGATCATGGACCAAAGGGACCTAACATCAATTCTGGAAAATACAATTATAATCCAATGATTCAACACAACACACCTACACTCACATAAACAAGACATAATAGCAACAGATAACATCATTGCATCAATAATCGTGTGCATAGAAGAAACACATACACGTACAAAGGACAACATCAAAATTAAAGGATTCCAATTTGTTGTCAAACACGAAGGACTAGGATTAGCAACTTATTACAAAAATAACATCACACTTAAACAGACAATCTACATACACAAACAGGGAGCACAATGCTTACTAACCGTCTTTCAAACAATAACCTCAAAAACTTTCAACTTAATTAATAATTTACAAACCACCAGGATCGACAGCTACCTCATTGATAGAAAACCCAACTCATATTTTTTGCAAAACAAAACTACAATACGAAACATACGTTCTTGGAGACTTCAACATTAACTTCAAAGCATTAAGAGATCTAAAACAATTCATGGAAAAATATAACATGCACCAAATTATTAAAACAAACACAGCAATATATGGATTGACAATTGATAATGAAAGCCATAATAAAATATAAAGGACAAACTTTGGTTGTTGGACAGATCACTCAATTTTAAAACACTACATTTGAAGATATTCCTTAATCGATCAAAGAGAGAGGGCAAGCCCGATGAATATTGTTACGATTGCTATTTGCATCCCATCTTTCTCCCCCTCTCGCTCTCCCTTCCTTCTTCTCTCTCTTCTTCTTGTTATTTGAGTCCCATCTTTTTCTCCCCCTTTCTCTCACTCTGTCTTCTTCTTCTTCTTCTTCTTCTCTCTCTCTCCAGGCACATGAATGAAATTCATCTTGTTTGTTGCTTAGAGTCTCTGCTCTCGTTTCTTAGAGCCAGTTCACACGGTCCTAGTAATGCGAGGCTGGTCGAGGGTTTTGAAGAATTCGGGCACCAGACTCGCATTCAATCGTGAACTGCCATCTGGCGTTGCCAATGAGAAATGACCAGCAGCACTCTGCAGCCAGTCAGAAGCACCTTCAGAGCCATTAAAGGCTTCAGAGTCGCTCCAGGATAGGAGTTCAAAGGATGTCCGTTAAGCTAGCCTATATTCGGTGAGAATAAACGGATATTGTCTCTACCGTTTGACATGAGCGATATTTCCTTGATAGCAGCAGCTTGTGGTTTAAGTAATCTCAAAATCGTCGATTTTAGCAGCTTCGTTTTATCTCAGTTTTTCTGCGCTCTCATCTCATCGAAAAGTCACAGTATGTTTCTCTGCTAGCACTTCAAATAGATTAGTAGCTCACACTGAGCTGGATCTGTTCAGTGCCTTAGTACTGGCAAAGCTCGAGGCTCGAAACTTGTAGTTCTTTGTGGTCTCGGTCTTTGGTGTGACGCTATTTTGGCTGCTTCTCGACCCTCTTTTGGGTAATCTTTCTTCTTTCCTTTGTAGCATATGGTAGTTGAGCTGTTTGTTTCTTAGTTTCTTCTCTTGGTTCCTGTGTTTTTTCCCACTATCGTACTTATGTTTTGGTTGCATCGTTTCTTCTTCTTTCAAATATGTTGTAGTACCATTGGCGCCTAGCTTTGGTTTATCATCACATCAACCATGGGTTAATTCTCAAGGCCAGTTTGTAGGTTGTTTAATTAAATTGGCTTGCATTCCGAGTGTCCAAGTTGGCCTTTCGCTCTTGGCATCTAGACTAAAGGAACCTGAGCTTTCTATTCTGCAGTAATGCGAATGGGTTTTATGTGGAAAATTTTCTTTTCTATTCTAGGTGGTGAGCATGGTCGTGTGAAGAGTGCAGAAAAATATTGATTATTACAAGGTATTTATGAATCTATCACTTTTGTGCTTTGTATCTTGAAAAGATTATTATTATTTATAGTTACAAGATATGGATATATGCTAAAGTATTTCAAAATATGCTTTTCAAATTAATGCACTTATTCTCAAGTTTTTAAACTCTTAAATCTATAAAAAAATGAAAACAATAACCTTTAAAACATTATTTTGTCTTTCTTTTAGATTTGTTTATGTGGAAGCGTAATTTTCAATTAAATTACTTAATAAACTTAGAATTTCAAATAGCCATTATTTTGAGATGAACATGCCTTCTCCTTTAGTGCTAGCCTTCGTCATGGCTGAGTTTGCCCTTCACCTCCGGAGTGCCGACAGAAACTCAGTACGAAGACTTTGTATAGATGGATGCTCAAGTGTGTGTGGGTGTGTGGATTTGTATGTGTGAGAGCATACTTTTATACTATGGTCTACACCCACGGTTGGGCGCTGATGATGTCAGTGGGGATGTCATAGTAGCTAGTCCCTGCTATGCGTGATGGAGTTTATGGTTTTTAATCTTATGAGTGACTCTCGTGAGATTGAAACTGCACTATGTTGTGTTTTTAGAGGATGAGTTTGGGAATGTTCCTGGATTCATCTAAAAACTTGGGAACAGAAGGGAAAAGTGTTTGGCACCCGATGGGGTGTGAATGAGGTACAACCCCTACTTGGGCTGATCCCATGTATATTTTGCTATTGCAAGGATGCTCAGCTTCAATTACAATAGTAATGCAGACCCTCGGGCATAACTTGGGATAACGTAGAAATCCTAAGAAGTAGTCCAAAACATATACAATGATCTCGCTGTTGAATGAAAAGTGGAAGAACTTAACACATAAAACTGTAGAAAAGTAACCACTAGCAGCCCGTGATAAAAATAAAGTGAAGAGAAATCTGAAACCCGATGGTCTCAGCAAAAGATCTATGAAATTATTGAATGTAGTTCCAATAAGAAATAGTTAGTATTTTTTACGTAAACATGGTTAGAATCTTTGGAATTCTAAAAATATATGTTAGGAACTAATAAAGTTCGTTTTAGAAAGCCTACAGGCAAAAAGCGAAATCTGAAAATCACTTTTAAATGGGCTTACAGGTGAAAAATCAAATCTGAAATCACTATTTTCATCCCAAACATGACCAAAGCTCTTAGAATTCAAGGCAGGTAGGTTAGAAATAAAAGAATTCACTTTTAGAAGTAATGAAAAACGAAATCTGTAACAGAAAAAATGGCCTGAAATGGCCTGAAATTGAATCACAATTTCATCTTGAGAATTACACTTACTTTGAGGCTTGTTCTGGGTGTGAGAAGACTGCAAGCTAAAGCAGAATTGCAGCAAATTGCCAAGTTGGACAGTAGAAGGAGATCATGATATAGTTAAAGAGTGAAGCGAAGTTGCCAAAGGGTAAGCGGATAGCAAGGAAGCTAGCGATGAGAGGGCGAATTAGCAAGGAGAGCAGTAGGGAAAGGGTGCCAACAGAAAGCTGCGAAAGCACAAAAAGCAGCCTGAAAAAGCTGAAAAAATGATATCTAATATCTTGTTTTCTAATTGTAGTATTTGATTGGTTATTCTAGGTTAGAATAGGTTTTAGGAGTTATTTTAATCCTTTAATTAGGTCTCTTAAAATTTTGCCCCATGACTCCTCTACCCATGCACACAATTAATTAAATTAATAGGCCCAGAATAAATGCACATCCTAGGTTTGCTAGGCTCATAACTTGACCTAGACAACTCCGAATTTATCCAAAATGAATTCATCCTTTAGACCTTGACGTGCTCTATTAATGTGCATGTGAGGGATCAAGGTGCTAGACCTAACACTAAAAAATTAGGGGTTCTGAAGATCAGATCAGCCTCACGGTCAAACACACTGTGATCTTGATTTGCCCTTATTAAGTGAAGCATCATTGCCTAACACACCAAGCTCACCACCAAAGCCAGTTTGAAGGTGTCAGGAATAAACCATGGGTACTGGAAATCCACTGTCACGATCTGTGACGTATTCCTTTCTCTATTTCTAGACTTATGGATGGTTTGATGAATGGACACTTGTGGAAGGGTATGCCCTTTCGACGGGACACTTTCTAAGAGGCACAACCTTTGCCCTTTCGACGGGACACTTCCTATGAGGCACAACCCTTCACAAGAGACACTCTATTGAAGAGACATTTCTATTATAATGTACCCTCTCATCAAGGGTCACACCCTTCACAAGGGGTACACATCTCTTCATGCACATACACTTTGGAGTACATACCTTTTCACGTGTGACTCTTCACTCTCTATATAAGAGAGGCCCAATTGTATGGATGACACACTACAGATACCCTACAGACATTCAAGCAATACAATTATTCCTTGTTCTCTGCTATTTCAGTCTCCTTTCTGTTCCTTAGCACATTTCTAAATATAGTAAATCTGGGATTTCTTACAGTGGTATCAGAGCAAAATTCGCTCCTGCCTGTAGGAAATGCCCCCCACCTTCTAGCGCCGATCTGATACATCTTTTTCGCTAGAAGGATATCCGTGCACATTGTGCATGGAAGAGATGGAGAGGATGAGCGTAAAAATTTTTCGCTCCAACCCTGCCTAAAGTCATCTATGGCCTCTCCATCTCCCACACATCACGAGTTGATGTGAATGGACACGACAAAAATCGTGTCTTTTCAGGTGCTTGGGCTGTCCC
Organism: Dipteris shenzhenensis; assembly: GCF_047967505.1. Classification (NCBI taxonomy): domain Eukaryota; kingdom Viridiplantae; phylum Streptophyta; class Polypodiopsida; order Gleicheniales; family Dipteridaceae; genus Dipteris; species Dipteris shenzhenensis. Next base: position 56,359,752 of record NC_141599.1, read on the forward strand.
AAAACCAAGGGACGCACCTTTTCCACCATCGGACACACCTTTTGATGAAGAGTCTCGACTCCTCACCCAAGGGACACACCCCATCGTGGACAAAAGGACACACCTATTCATGCAGGGACACCCCTTTTAAAAACAGGGACACACCCCTTCATGAAAAGGTGCACCTATTCCAAGGGTCACACCCCTTCGAATAGGCACACCTTTTAGGCACCAAGCACCTATAAAAGGGTACCTAGAGGGGTTAAAATGGAAAACCCAGCCCCAAACCTTAGGTTTACCCTAGCTACCCTAGGGTTAATTAAACCCACCATTTAATTTTTGGGCAACCAACCAACCTAGGTAGCCCCCAACGAAAAAGGGGCGCACTTTTTGACGTCCGTACGGATTTGCATGCAGGTTCGCCTCCACCGTACGGATTTCCATGCAGCAGCAGCCCTCAGCCCTCGCTATTTCGCTGCCAGCCCGCGCAGGTTCGCTGCCAACCTTTGCCTCGCCATCTCGCTGCCAGCCCACGCCATCTTGCTGCCAGCCTTCACGCGCCATCTCGCTGCCAGCCGTGCCATTTTCGCTGCCAGCCCCTCGCCTTTTTCGCTGCCAATTACCTTGCCCTTGCAGCCCCGCTGGTTTTGCAGCCCTGTTCCTTTCCAGCCTGCAACGTGAGCACAGCGCCAGCCAGCCCTTCGGTCGCAAAACAGCCTGCAACCAGATTTTCGCCATTGACAGCCTCGCCAGCCCCTTTTCTGTTTCGCCAGTCTCCCATGACAGCAGCAGCCTGGTGCGCCAGCCCCTATTACGATCCAGAATCGGGTACCTGCAGCCTGTTGCGCCATTGATAGCCTGCTCTCCTTGGTTCGCTACATTTTCCTGCCAGATCAGCAGCAGTTTCAGCCTCCTATCGCGATGAAGACAGTTTGTTAAATACCACGCCCAGATCTGCGATCTTCTACGCAACAATTTGGCAGATTAAATCATTGCCAGGTGGAGTCTTTCCATTCTGCTTTCAAGGATTCTCTTGTCATTATCAAATTACAGCAAATGAAAGACGCTCCCTTAAAGCATGGAAATCCCTGGTAATTCACCCGGCCTTTCAAGGACACCCAGCTTCAGGACAACATCTCCGACTTGGTCCAGAAAGTTCAACAACTTCAAGAGTCTCGCAGTACCACACATACAGAGGATGGCGTGACGCAACCAGACGACTATGCGGATTCATTTCCACCAGAGGTAGAAAACACTGAACTACGTGCCCTCTACCGTTTACTTCAAGCTTCCAAAACTGAAAGACTTGACATCAAACTTCCGGAAGCCTACACTGGTCAACGCAATCGCCGAACAGTTGACCAATGGCTCGCAAAAATGCCCATGTATTTTGATACTGTTGACCTCACTGAAGGCAAAAAGATCGCCTTGGCAGCCTCCCTCCTCAAGGATACAGCTTTTCTATGGTGGCAAAGATGCTTAAAGGACAGCAAAAGTGTGTTAACATGGGAACGTTTTGAACACGTGCTTCGTAAGCAGTTCATACCTGCCAATGCAGACTTCCAAGCACGTTCAAAACTACGACAGTTGGAGCAAACGGGCTCCCTGTCTTCCTACATCTCTCAGTTCACCACATTTGTGTTGGAGATTGATGGTTTAACTGAGGATGATCGCCTTCATGCTTTCATCTCAGGCCTAAATTCCTCGTTACGCATTGACGTCCTTAAAGCAAACATCACCACTACAGCTGGCGCTATTGCTTACGCAGAGCGCATTACAGATTTTCAAAACACAGGGAAGCAGAGTGCTAATCGCACACAGAACTCTACTATGGCCAAAGGTGCTCGCCCTCAAGATAACACCAGGTTTCGAAAAAACTCCGGTAATCAAGGTCAGCGACAGTCTCAAGATCCCCAGAAGACTCAGAAATCATATGCTGGATTCCAACAGAAGCACTCCTCCAAGGATCGCGTCTCTTCTTCTTCACAAAGTCATTACCGACATCCCCAACATAAAGGTGCGGCCACTGACAAGAAGAACAACTCCAGCACAAAAGGACTTTGTATCATCTGTACAGGCGACCATAGATGGTTCGATTGTCCCAAGTGACCAAAGCAAAATTCCAATATGGAACCTAGTACTTCCCAGAGAGAAGATGCTACCCCAGCACAAGACAAGAAAGGCAAAGTTGTTCGATTGGCAAATACCATCCACCTGAGCCTTGCCAGCAAACCCGAATCTTCCCTGGCCACTCAAGTACTTTGTGTTCAAGGATCGATTCGTGGAACAACGGTCACTATCCTCATCGACAGTGGCTGCTCTCATAATTTCCTAGCTAGTTCGATGGTCGACAAACTTCGGTTGACCACCAGTCCTAGTCTCATGGACTATCAGATTGAACTCGCAAATGGAACTACTTTCTTGTGCAACACTAGGATCAAAAACTTGTCTTTTCGCATCCAACATTATACAGGCAAGTTGAACTTCGACATCATGCCTCTTTCTTGGTACGATGTCATACTTGGACAACAGTGGCTCTACGACTATGATCCATCAATCAGTTTTCGTAGCCATACTATCCAGTTTGTCCACCAGGGAAAACTTATTGAGCTAACTGGTTCTAGGGACTCTCCTTCAACCCCAGTTGCCTCTGCCCTACAAGTAAAGAAGTGGGTTCGTAAACGTCAAGTAAAGACTTCACTTCTGTTGGTTATGGCAGTAGAGGAGACACCAACAAAGGATCCTCTTGAATACCTCAACCAACCTTTTTTCCAGCCTTACCTGGATATTTTTCCACAGGAATTGCCAAAGCAGTTACCACCTCGACGACCAGTGGATCACCCAATCGAACTTATTCCCGGCAGTAATGCACCGTCGAAACCTCCTAATCGGGTTTCTTACACTCAAAATGAAGAAATCCAAAGATAGGTGACCGAGCTACTCGACAAAGGTCATATTCGGCCCAGTCGCAGCCCTTTCGGATCTCCTGTACTACTTGTGGAAAAAAAAAATAAGTCAATGCGCCTCTGCATCGACTACCGAGCCCTCAACAAGCTCACTATTAAAAACAAGTATCCATTGCCTCGCATCGATGACCTCTTCGATCAACTTCTACATGCAACACAATTCTCAAAGATTGATCTTCGTTCAGGTTATCATCAAATTCGCATACGAGAACGCGATGAGTACAAGACAGCTTTTTGAACAAAGTATGGACACTATGAATGTTTGGTCATGCCCTTTGGGTTAAACAATGCCCCGGTCACATTCATGACACTCATGAACGACATCTTCAGGCCTTTCCTCGATAAGTTCGTCATCATTTACCTCGATGACATCCTCGTTTTCAGCAGATCCCTACATGAGCACAAACAACATCTTCACCAAGTTTTTGAAGTTCTCCACGCAAATTCTCTCTACATCAACATTGAGAAGAGTGAGTTCTTCAAGACCCAACTCGAATATTTTGGACATGTTATTTCAGCTCAAGGCATCTCTGTGGATCCCAAGAAGGTCGAGGTAATCAGAAACTGGCCTACTCCTAAGAATGTTCATGATGTCTGCTCTTTTCTCGGATTGGCAAACTTCTACCATACAAAGGTCTATCAGTTTTCCGAAATCGCAGCTCCTATGTCCGAATTATTGAAAAGCACAACAGTTTTTCAGTGGCTTCCCGAAATAGAGTATAGTTTCCAACAACTCAAGCAAGCACTCACTACCACACCAGTTATGGCTATTGCTGACCCAAATCTTCCATTTGAGGTCATGACTGACGCTTCCGACATCGCTACAGGAGCAGACTTGATGCAAGAAGGCAGAGTTATTTCTTTTGACAGCCATAAACATTCTGATATCCAAACCCGATACCCGGTTTATGATAAGGAGTTTCTTGCCGTTGTACATGCTTATCGCTCTTGGAAACATTATCTCATGGGAGCCGACTCTGTGGTCAAAACAGACCATCACTCTTTAAAGTATATCTTTACTCAGCCAGTCATGAACGCTCGACAAGCACGCTGGGTTGAGTTTCTGGCCAACTTTCACATGATCATTGAGTACATTCCAAGACTACGCAATGTAGTTGCAGATGCTCTCAGCAGGTTGCCTCTAGCATCAGCTATGGTAATCTCTACATTATCTGTGGATGTTCCGAATTCATTCAAAGGGAAGTATTTCAATGATAAAGACTTTGACACAACAGTACAGGTTCTTTCAAAAGATCAACCTTCGACTTCCGAGCAGAAGATTTTCTCATCCTATTCTTATACGGACAACCTTCTGTACTATCAAGATCGCGTCTGTGTACCACATGACAAGGATGTTCGACATCTTTTGTTAAAAGAGCATCATGTAGTTTCTTATGCTGCCCATCCAGGCATCAACAAGACTTATCGGTTAGTCAGTGCAACATACTACTGGCCTCAGATGAAAAGCGACGTCATCAAAATGGTTACTTCTTGCTTATCTTGTCAACAAATGAAAGCAAGCCGACGACTTCCAACAAGACTTCTTCAGCCTCTTCCAGTAACAAGACTTCTTCAGCATCTTCCAGTTCCAACTGAAAGGTGGGAAAGTATTTCCATGGATTTCATTACAACACTACCACGATCCTCTAGAGGTAACACTCAGATTATGGTAATTGTTGATCGATTGTCCAAAATGGCACACTTTGTTGCTTGCAAAAGCAGTGCACAGGCTCTGGACATAGCCAAACTCTTTATACAACACATCTTCCGACACCATGGATTGCCCAAGAATATCATATCCGACAGAGATCCTAAGTTTACCAGTCACTTTTGGATTTCACTGTTCGAATCTTTGGGTACAACTCTACTGTTCAATTCAGTCTACCACCCAGAATCAGATGGCCATACTGAAAGAGTCAACCAAGTTCTGGAAGAAATGCTTCGACATTATATTCAGTCACGCCTCGCAGCTTGGGAAGAGTATCTACCACTCCTTGAGTTTGCTTATAATAACTCTTTCCATAGTGCCATCAGCATGACTCCATTCCAAGCAGCTTATGGACACACTCCGATTGTACCAACGAATTTTGTACTTCAACATTGCGTGGCCCTAGCTGATCAACTGGTTCAAGAAATGCAAGACATTCTACTCGAAGTAGGGATCATATGCGAAAAGCGCAAGAGTGGTATCAACGGTGTGCCAACAAACATAGACGTCACCTAGAGTTTAACACTGGTGACATGGTGCTATTATTTGTAGCCCCACATCGCTATATGACGGTTAAGTCTGTGTTTCCTAAGTTGCGACCAAGATACTATGGACCTTTCCGGATCGTCAAGAAAAATTCACCTTTAAGTTACAAATTGGAATTTCCACCATCATGGGGTAAAATCCATCCAACATTTCATATTTCTTGGCTAAAGACGTACATTCCAGGCGATGAAGCAGTTCCTCCTGCAGGTGATTATGTTCCAGAAATCGAAGACGATTATGTTCTCCTTATTCCTGAGCATATTCTGGAGCATCGACAACGAGAGACTCGACATCGACTTATCACGGAATTCCTTGTTCTTTGGCGAGATCTGGACGACTCCGCTTGGCAATCTGATGAAGACTTGCAGCAGTATCTTGACATTTTACAGCAGTATTTTCAGAATTTACCGTGATATTTTCTACATCAGTTCATTATCTCCACCAGGGTCTTATTTTGAGTGGGAGGGGATGTCACGATCTGTGATGTATTCCTTTCTCTATTTCTAGACTTATGGATGGTTTGATGAATGGACACTTGTGGAAGGGTATGGCCTTTCGAGGGGACACTTTCTAAGAGGCACAACCCTTGCCCTTTCGATGGGACACTTCCTATGAGGCACAACCCTTCACAAGAGACACTCTATCGAAGAGACATTTCTATTGTAATGTACCCTCTCATCAAGGGTCACACCCTTCACAAGGGGTACACACCTCTTCATGCACATACACTTTGGAGTACACACCTTTTCACGTGTGACTCTTCACTCTCTATATAAGAGAGGCCCAGTTGTATGGATGACACACTACAGATACCCTACAGACATTCAAGCAATATAATTATTCCTTGTTCTCTGCTATTTCAGTCTCCTTTCTGTTCCTTAGCACATTTCTAAATATAGTAAATCTAGGATTTCTTACATCCACGGGTGTTAGAAAACCCTTGTGGATATGTGAAGCATCATCAATCTTGTATGGCATGTTGAAAACGATGGCAGAAGTAGACCATATTGAAGATGGTGAAGTCATATTCAACATGAGAAATCACTCTAAATGAGAGAGACTCACACTCGAGGTCATAGAGTCACACTGGAGGTGACATAAACACGCTGAAGGTATCAGGGACACACTGAAGGTGCCATGTGCTACTTAAATAGTGTGTGGTCATGCTGAGGTGACAGAAGTTAAAATGAAACGATCAGCCATGGTAAGAGCTCTGAACTGTGAATAACAATGCGCGTAAGATTTGTAGAAGATAACCGGCGGGGATGTGATGTCCTATCTAAGAACTCACACAAAGAAAACTCACACGTGGTCAGTAAACATGTGATCATAATAAATGAAAGTAAGATATCTAAAAGAACAACCTTGAAAACGTTGTATCCTTCTTGCTTTTTGATATGAGTTGAATGATTATGAAAAGCAAATAAATGTATGGAAAGGTAAACTGTAAAACAAAAATGTAATTTGTCATTGAGATCAATTTTATTGTTTTCTTTTCCTATGTGTATAATAATATAAAACAAAATTTAGAATAATATTTACTTGTTCTTTCTTGTGTAGGCTTGAAGCTAGAAACTATTTTTCATCAAATAGTTGCTGGATCTCATAATGCTTTAACTAAAATACTAATAGGAGCCAACATTATTTTTAGTCATATACTTAAAACTATATTATCTTTGGATGGAGAGATGAAGTGGGATTATCACAGTCACCCCCCACCTGTGAGCCCCCATATGAGGAGGACACAAGCGAGGTATACCAGCGACATTTGTTGGGAGAGAGAGATGCCACATGAGCATAGAGAGAGGCTGCCACGGGAGGACTGCCACATGGGCAGCATGCTGGCTGCCATGTGAGCAGTGGATATGACTGATTGGAAGGGCAGCAGCAAGTATAGATAGTGTGGGGTAATTCCAGGGCCTGTACCTGGTCAGCAGCAGCACATACCAGTGGCTAGAGCAGACAGGAGGCTGTGGGATAGTTTGTTCAATGGGGAAGGGATACACTGACAAAGTAGCTCCCACATCCAAAACCACAATTGCATAAGATGACCATAGCACATAACACGGCCTCCACATATAATGCACCAAAGGCACATAATGAAATGATGTTTATGTGCATGATAATTCCAGCTAGTGATGACTAGTATGGAGCAGAAGGCTCTGCAAGGGATGCACATAAGGTAGCACACATGGGCTGCCATGGCCATGATATAGGTCCTGCAGACAACATGTCAGAGTAGTTCAGCAGGTTGGACCAATGGCATAGTTGCAAACAAATGCGTTTGCATGCTTTAGCAAACGTTTTTAAACATTTGCTAAAAGCGTGTTTGCAAACTTGTTATTTTTTTGGGCATGCTTCACATGCAAACAATGGAGTGGATGAAATGACAGACGCCATGAGACTTGAGTATGATTGATGACCTGCAGCCTGCAGGCTTCAGCCCTCACATGCAGTCTGATAGCAGTTTTTTTAATGAGAATGTTTGAATTTTAGTAGTGTAGAGGTGAAATACTAAATGCATCTATAGGTCTATAAAGTGCCCATTTTTGTTTCAAACAGGACTAGCAAGCTAGCAAGTACTAACTGCAAGCTGCAAACGTTTTGCTTGCAACTATGACCAACAGGTGACTGCCATGTTGCCGTCCACGTGGCAGTTAGGCTGTAGATTTGGAATAGACTTGGGTCTGCAGTCTAGTTTACAGACCTAGCTGGCTGTTCTTGAGTGCGCAGCTCGACAACCTATAGCTTCTGATTGACAAATCCAAATCGGGTCATGTAGCGTATCAAATCAAATGGGAAGACATGATTTAGATATTTACCAAGTTTTTTGCAGCATTTAGTAACGTTACATGCATCGAAATAAGCATTTAATGAAGTTATGGCTAATTTTTTTCCACCAAGTTTAGAGCATGGTCGTCCATATTAGGCTATCACCGACAGCCCACCTAGGCGCTCCTTTTTCAGGGGGTTCTGCGAAAGGAAACACCGATTCCAGCCCTATATAAAGGGCTCTTGGAGGGGCAGTTCAGTGTTCCAGTGTAGAGCCTCTAGTGCCTCAGTTTGGGTCGCAGTTCAAGCAGCAGGGAGGTCTAGAGAACTCAGTGATAGAGCCTGACAACAGGGTGCAATTCCAGCAGCAAGGAGGCCAGGAATGAGATACCCTTGTGAAACCTTAACCGCACCACAAGCTCACTTCTTGGAACCAAATGCAGCTGCTAGAGTTAATTTGCACCTTGGCAGCAAGCTTGACTTCAATTGCAGTAAGAAGAATGAAACACAGCACTTTGGGGCAAATCGCAGATGCGGGTAGACCTCGTCTAGAGGCTGGAAACTTCGGATAGCGTGTTACAAACTCAATGATGAAGCTAGCAGTTGAAGCACAACATTGCAATAGAAATCTCTTTGTACAAGATGGCGCATGAGGGAGCAGAGTCTGGGTACAATTCTCAATACAAATGGGAGCCTAGAGGCACTTATTTAATAGACTAGGCTAGCCAACTAGAAAGCATGTGCTTTCTAATAGCTAGGCCCACTTTTTTTTGCCTAGAATAGGCGGTTTTCTCTAGAAACTCGAGCTTTCTCCAAATCCTGGGCTTTTCCCAAAAGCAGGCGCTTTTCTCCATATAATGGGGCACCTTTAACGCTTTCAGCTCAAGTGGGCCCTTCATTAATTGGGGCACTACTTGTCTTGTGCTTTTCCCTTAAAAAGTGGGGGAATTTAGCACTCTCCAAAGTTCTGCACCTTGCACAAACAATATCCAACACTTTAGCTCATCAGTAGTTCTTGGACTAATCCTAGTCCCTTGTGGGCATCCCCACAATGTTATTTAACCAATGCAACGCAAAGGAAAATAAAACTTTTTCTAGTAGGCCAACGTTCTTTGATTGAAGTCAATCTTAAAGATTTCTCTTTATTTCTTGGGAGAAGTTACAAACTTGTGACGTCTCCTCGGCTTCTAAACAGTCAATGTCAACTGAAAGGCTTCTTGGTATAGGTGCAGAATTTGGGGTTACTTGAAGAAGAACTCCTCATCCACCCACTTGGCATCAACTACCGAAAAATTCTTGAACTTGATAAGGTACCTATGGGTAACCTTGCCTCTGGGTCCCTTTTTCTATGTGTGAAACAATTTGTTCTGGTTGGAGGATCTCCTCCATTTCTTCCTGTTAGATATGCTCAATGCCCCACCCTCTTGGTAACCACCAGTGGTCCAAGGTGCTCAAGTTGTAAGGCCCCCATATGAGATGTGTGAGCCCGGGACACTAGATGGATCCTGACTTGCATGTTAGATGAGGTTCATCAATGAGACTGTTGATGGTAGAAAGGTGATTGTGTGGGAGCCCCTTACTCTTGCTAGGGTTTGGGGGCCAGTTGGCCCGCAACTGGGGGGTCCCAGGGAGGCCGTTGCGGCCCCTGGTGGGGGTTCGGGGGCGAGAGCCCTTGAGGCGACGGTATAGGAAATATTCCTTGAATATTCCATGGACGACTAGTCGGTTCCATCAACTAGGTTGATTGGTCGGCTTCACTGACTAGGTTGATTGGTCGGTTCCATCGACTACGTTGATTCTACCGCCCTCATAGCTATAAAGAGGGGACCTCCTCAGTCCATTGTACCAGATCAGATCTTCCAGCAAAGATCTTCCGGCTAGTCTTCACCTAGTATCTGTCTAGATCGCCATCTAAGCTCCACTGTGGGAGCGCACGGGTGGATGGAGCCATTATCTGTGCTACATCAGTATTGAAGGAAAATTTTGTTCGTCTCCAATTTGCTGTGTACTCTCTATTCTTTGTTAAGTTTTTGTTTCGCTGCGCCGTGTAATTTAACACTTCCACCTCTGGTGAATCGTCTTGAAATTCCCCGTCTTTCTTCTCTCCCTTGTCTGCTCTTCCCGGATAATCACTTTGCCATCCCTGTAAGCACCCCATTTTCCTGCTTTTTACCTATTTTTGGGAAGATTTTGTTTCGTGATTTGCTTGTTTAGTCGCCTTCTTTCTTTCTTTTTTTCTTTCTCTTTTGTTTTTTTGACGTATTTAGTAAGCATTAGGTTTGTCCAAGAGACTCCGGTGGTTCTTAGAAACGTGGTATAGTTGCTTATGCTTGGGCACTGATGACGACATAATTGTTGCTTTGCTTGCTAAGTATGTCTTCCTTTTGTTTTTTAAAAAGTTTTTGTTTCCTCTTTTTTCTTCTCTTTCGTTTTCTCTTTTATTTTCTGTGTAGATTTTTGGACTTTAGAGCAACAAAAAAACTTAATTTGTATGATTGGATATATTCCAATCTTACAAAGGTATTTAAATCTTCTTGAATTGGTTCAGTGGGTTCTGGTCCTTGATATATCTTTAAAAGACTCACATGGAAAGCATTGTGGATCTTCCAATTCTCTGGTAGTTCTCATCGATATTTATTGGCTCACTAACTGGAAAAGGTCCATTAATATTTGGTTGATAACTTTGGATGTACCTTTTCTTTGTAAATCTGGCTTTCTCAAACTCAAGAACTACCCAATCCCCTTCTTGAAGATTTAGGTCCCTTCCATGCTAATCTGCTGCTCTTTTATGCTTTTCTTGAGATCTTTGGATGTCTGTCGGTACTTGAGAAAAAGCTGTCTGAAGATCCGAACATATGGATCGGCCACAAAAATCTCATCCTTCGTTTGAAGAATAGGTGGGAAAATCACTTTCCCATGGATGGCTTTTCCTAAGGCTATGGAACTGTGAGTAGTGTTGTTATATGCAAACTCCACCAAAGGGAGATACTTTTTCCACTCAGCTTGTTGCTTGGACACAACACTTTAGAAGATCTAGCACCGTGGAATTCACAATCTTACTTTGACCATTTGTCTGGGGGTGAAGGTTATCAGATCGTGTAATTCACAGCAAGACCACCTTTAAACCTTTAGCGAGGAATGAGCGTTGTTTACCATAGAGAGAGAAAGGAGATGAGGGTAGAGAGAGAGTAGAGTCGACAACCGATTGGGTCCTTGTACCTACTGAGGGCCCCCTCCCCCAATCAGGGGAGAATTTGCTTTATACTTGGAGAACTGAGAAATACAAAGAACACTCTTCAAGAGAGCACGGAACGCGCTTCTGAAGAGCTCACTGTGCACACGTATAGCAGACCCAAAGACCTGAGAGGCAACGCCGACCAGTACCGAGACCTTAACAATGTCCACATTGACGATGTAGGACGCTTCTGCAAGGCAAGGGAGAGGCTTGTGCTGTCTACCGGAATGCAAGGTTACTGCGTGAGTGAGAGAGTGAAAACTAGAAAACTAGACGTGATAGATCCTATGAGAGAACTGAGAGATGACTGAAATATAGAGCTGAGAGTGAGCTGTGTAAATTGTAAAAGAGAGCTGAGAAAGCTGAGGAAACAGTGCCCAAACCTCTCTCCGTTTGCTGGTCCAAACCTCCGACTGTTGTGCTGCGTGGACACCTTCAGATCAGGCTGAACTGATGGCCAAGGGACTGAGGCTAGAGCAGGGCCAGAACTGAGGATCTCAGGGGCTGCACAAGGAGGCTGGAGTGGAGCTTGTAGGAGAGCTGAAGGCTGGAGCACTGAATGAGAAAACAGGGCAGCCAAGGGGCCTTTTATAGGGCTGGACTGAGCCAACCCAGTCTGTAAACAGCAGACTGAGTCAGTCTGTTTTACAGACTGGTTGGCCTGGGAATTTTTGGGCAGCCTTTGCAGGCTGCCTTCCCTGCTTACCTGTCCAGCCTTTGGGGACCCTAAAGGGACTCCTAACCTAGGCTAAGACGTAAACTATAAGATGGAAACACTTAACCTACTGTTCTCCAGTGGGTACTAGTGAACAAGAACTAACTTATTGACTTGACCTAAGGCTGAGAGACTGACCTACATAGCTTGTGCCTGACTGTCCCTGGACAAGGGCTCACAAAGGGGTCACAGCATACGACAAAATCTCCTATCTGGGAACTATAATGCACTTGTCGATGTAGCCAGTGTGTCACCCAAGTGCAGGGGTGCATGTGACATTCCGGCTGAAAATAGTGGCTCCCTTTAATCGGTCTAATACATGTGGGATCAGGAATTTCTTTAATTGGTCTAACACATGATCAATGTTTGGGATCGCGAATCTATTCTGAGAGTCATCTTATTGAGGGCTCTAGAGCCCACACACATCTGATAAGACCCATCCTTCTTTTGAACCAATAACACGGGTGAGCAAAAAGGAGAAGAACTAGGTCGAATGAGCTCTTTGGACAGCAAGTCCTGTATCTGTCCTTGGTTTGGGCTGCACTCGCTCAATACCGTGGACGATTTGGGGGCTCACTTCTAGGAATGAGCCGATAACATGATCCTCCTGCCACTTTGGTGGTATTTCATGTTTTTTTTCCTAGGCATAAATCATATAAACTAAAATTGAAGACCTTATTAATTTTCCAGCTGAAACACTAGATACAATAGGAATTATCTCTGTTTTCCCTTTAGCAACAGTGTGATGTTCTTTGCCTCTATGATTCAAAACAAGTGTCTTTTCAGGCATCATGAGATGCACATTTTTCTGATAGAACCAAGGCATCCCCAAAACTAGATCGTATTGTTCCAAAGGTGAAACCATGAACTCTTTGTGATCCTCGTAGTCCTGAATATGGATCTCGAGCTTTCCAATGATTGGTATCATAGGTACTGCTCTCCTTGGAAAATCTATCCGACATCAATGGATATCAAACAAGATCAAAACATTTTGGTCTCTTTCTTTGCCTCATGAGAGAGAAAGTTCTGTGGCCTCTGGATTGGCCACCCTCCCTAGTACACCAAGGACTCCTCCCACCAAAGGCTTTGGCGGTTCTTTTGACTTTTTTGGTCCTTCGAATTCTGGATCTTTTAGGACATTGGACTGCCAAGTATCCTTCAGTCCTGCATCCAAAACACTTCCCCTCTTTTCGCAAGGTCTCGATCTACTCTGGAGTGAATTTAGACTTTCCTTTATAGGGCTTTGGTTGACCCCTCGGCTTCTTAGGCTGAGATTACTTCTTTTCAAATGTTGGTGGGATAGAAGACTGGTACCACATTCTTCTTTTCTGGTCCTCCCTTCTTTGCTTTCTCGAAGGTAGGATGATCATTGATGTACAAAATAACCCCAAGGGAAGCTGAATGCATAACATCCTTAATCTTTGTATGAGACAAGGTGCTCACATAACCTGGTACCTTAGATGGGTAGGCGTGCCTTATACTTTCAAACTTGTACCTCGTCAGAGATTTTAGAAAAACTAGAAAATTGCATATAGGTATCCCAAAATTCCTTGTTGTAAACTTTGATAGGCTTGTCTCTGTCCATGTGAATACAGTCCCAGGTCATTTGCACTTCTTCCACGATTCCACGAACTGTTTTTGGAGGAAGTGGCGATAGAACATGTTCTTGAAATCTTCTCCAGTTTTGGGAGCTTTGCTGGCGGTCAATAGCGCGCTCCACTATGCATTGGTCGTGTCGGTGAGATGCAAACTCACCATGGGAAGCTTAGAAGATTCTTCGTAATTTTCAGCACGAAAGGTCACATCTCGCTAGGTTATAAACTTCATAGCTTTGTCTGAGTGTCCATAGGTTTCATTATAGGTGACAAAACGGACTGATTTACCTCCTTTAGGCTTCTTCGCCTTGGGTGCTGGAGGGTTTTTTGAATGCTTCTGATGTGAAGAAGTAGAGGAACTTAAGTGTGTTGGAATTGGTAGTTGATGACTTTCTTGTGCGCTTCTTACTTTGAGAAGTAGAAGATCTACTTCGCTTTGCTCTTGGATGCAGACTTCTCCCCCTTATTGGACCAGGAGAACGGCGCCAGCTTACTTCCTTATGAATAGTCACCAGCTTAGACACGTGGGGGCCTTCGAACAGTTGCTGAACTCGAGGAATCTTCCTTCAAAATTTGAACTCTTGGATTTTATTCTTAACAAAGTCTTCATCAAGATCACCATTAGGTTCTATAGGCCCTTTCTGATTGGGCCATTGGAAAGCTGAACTGCATGTACGAGATGAGAAATCGGACGCAAATTGAATCAAGCTTGGTTGAGCCAAAATCGGCCAACTACAAAACCCACCCTTCTCAAGGAGGTAAACGCTTACGGGTGAAGACGGGAGCCGGCCCTTTTGGTTGTATGAATCAACCATTGGTCTGGGCTCTAGCCCAAATAACCCCGGCCAAATAAAATAGATAATATAGTATATGGTCTGCTTGAACTAGATTGCGATCAACTTAGGGGCTCCTGTTCCAAATCTTGACATCGACAAACTCTCTTGTGGGCTGAAGATCCCCTGATTCTTCGAAATTGCTGTTAGCCTTGCTCAAATGGATAATTCTTTTGATTGTTGCCACCAAGAAATGTGGCAAGTCTGTGCTCTGATACCACCGAAACCTTAACTGCACCACAAGCTCACATCCTGGAACCAAACGCAGTTGCTAGAGTCAAATCGCACCTTGGAAGCAAGCCTGGAACTGGCTGGAAGCTTCAATCGCAGCAAGAAGGATGAAACGCGTGACTTTGGGGCAAATCGCAGATGTGGGTAGACCTTGTCTGGATGTGCCCCATTCTATGGAGAAAAGTGCTTGCTTTTGAAGAAAGCCTAAGATTTTAGAGAAAGCTTGACTTTCTAGAGAAAAGCGCCTATTCAAGGCAAGAAAAGCGGACCAAGCTTTAAAAAAGCACATGCTTTCTAGTTGGCTGGCCTAGTCTATAAAATAAGGGCCTCTAGGCTCCCAGTTGTATTGAGAATTATACCCAGAGTCTACTACCTCATGAGCCACCTTGTACAAAGAGATTTCTATTGCAATAAAGACCTTGGGGGGGTGGGGGCGGAGGGGGGCTAGCCCTTATTTTTGGGCCCTAGTGTTGTGTTCTTGTTCTCGCTCTCTCTCTCTTATCTTCTCTCTCTACTGTGATTCAACTGCCAGCTTCATCGTTGAGTTTCTAACGCGATGTCCGAAGTTTCCAACCTTTTATGCTTTTAGCTCAAGTGGGCCCTTCATTAATTGGGGCACTACTTTATTGTGCTTTTTCCCTTAAAAAGTGGGGGAATTTAGCACTCTCTCTAGAGAACTTCGGATCTCTGTCACTGACTTTATCGCAAGGCAACCCATACAACTTGAACAACTACTGAACAAAATGATGAGCCAGTTCAGGGGCCTTTACAGCTGTCTTTGTGGGTAAAAATCCAGCCATCTTTGCCAATCTATCTACCACAACCCAAATAGCATGATGGCCTTGCTGGGTCCATGGTAATCCCACGATGAATTGCATGGAAATGTTTTCCCATTTACTTCTAGGGATGTCTAGACGATGCAACAATCCTCCATCCCTAAGGCATTGTGCCTTATTTATTTGATAGTGCTTGCATTTTACCAATTAGTCAGTAATATTAGCCTTCATTTTAGGCTAGTAAACGTCTGTTTTACTAAATCATAGGTTTGTTGAACCTGTGCATGACATGCGGTCAGAGCATCATGACGTTCATGTAGAATGCAGAATGGTATCTTCTCCATACTCAAAGGTGCAAGCTTCTTTTTAAACTCATCCTCAGGATGAAGGAATTCTTCTTTAAACAAGTTTCCGAAATCAGCCCAAGTATCTGGTTTCAATTTGAACTCCCTCCACCAAAGCTAAAGCTTTCCCTTTAAACATCCCTTGAAAGAAAAGTGCACGTGCCACTGGTTCAACCAAGCATCGATGCACTTGGGAGTGTGTTCCTTCTTCTCGCCGGTGAAAGTCTTGGGGGTGAAAGAAGGTGCAACTGGAGCCGTCCCTCCCTTTCCTGCTACTAAGCTCGTAACTGTGGCTTGTAGCACTGCTACAGTCTGATTTTGGGCTCCCACCATGTCTTTCAAGGCCTTCATCTGCTTGTCGAAGTATTTCATTCATTTAGCCTTTAGTTCTTGTTGATCCCCAAAATCCATTTCCTTCTCTTCTTCGTGAGGCTCGTCAAGGGGAGGTATGTCGTTTGTAGCCCGCCAGAAAGAGAGAGTGATTTCAGCAAGTAAATGAGGGAAAGAGAGAGAGAAAGTCGGCTGATTTGCTGCACAAAGGCAGCTGCTGTATAATGTGTATACAGGCTTGACTAGACTAAGGACATCTGGCAAACACGACGAGATTGGTTTGATAAGCCAATCCATGCAGTAGCCAATGTGTTACATCTTTTGTGGAGATGCAAGGAACAATTTGTGGATGAGGAGTTGGGTACTTAATAGAACTCCTATCTAAATCTCGTGGAAGGTGACAACACGCAATCCGTGGAAGAGCTAGAGGATCAGCTACTAGTACTTAGCACGAGAGAGTATCCCATGAACCTTGCATGTTATATCAAGAATGTGTGTGTGAGACTTGTCTACACCTACTATTGGGCGCTAGCGGATGACATTGGTGGGATGTCATAGTAGCTAGTCTCTGCTATGCATGCATGGGTTTGCGGGTTTCAATGTCTTGTGTGTCATGTGTTCTTGTATCATCTAGATATATCTTTGATTTGTACTTAAGTGGACTTTAATAGAATCTGGATCCCAAGAAAGTCCATGATAATACGATTTTACAGAAAAGTATTTTGGGGCGGCAATATACAAAATAGAAGTTTATGGCGTATTAATTGTTGGTATGTGTCTATGTTTACACAAATCATTGAACTTGGTATGTGATAGTGCATGCTTGGATTTGCCTTAAAACAGGAAAATTTTGAGGTTTAGTTTGTTTGTTTAAGCAATACAAGTCATGACAGACGGGGAAGTATCCCTGTTAAGCTTTACAGAAAAGTATAGGACTGGAGTGTGTCAAAGTCAATTCTTCAGTCCATTCATGCATGCTGTTCAGTAATAATGTTTATTAAATGGAGCAGACTGCAGGTGGTCTGATCAACAAGGGCGTTCACCCAATGGAGCAAACTGTACAGTCTCTACAACATGCGTATACTGTGCTTTTGGGCTCTGCTGCATCTGTTTTGGAGGAAAAGGAGGCAGCAGATGGGCAGCGCACCCTACGTATTGATGCTGCCCTTGAGAAATTTCTGCAGAACTGGCAGCTATTCCATGTGGCCTGTGATCAGGCTCAAGAGTTTGTCGAATCTGTTCGACAGAGAATTGGCTCCGAATGTTTAGTTGATGAAGCAACTGGCTCTCTTGCTGCACGAACTGGACAAGATGGCAGACCAGGACTTCCTCCCTTGAGTGCTGTGCGCCTTGAACAAATGAGCAAAGCTGTGCGATGGCTTGTGATTGAGCTGCAACATGGTTCTTCTACATCTGGAATAAGTCCAAGCCAGATATCTACAGGGACTGCTTCAACTGCTGAAGGACGGCCTCTAGAAGATGCAGCACAATAGGCTTTTTCTCAAAGAATGTGTGCATTGGAAATCTGTTTTAAAACTGTAGAGAGAAAAGGTAAAAAGAGTTTCTGTAGGGATAAGAGGTAGCTTCTCTTTTACATGCTGTGAGGTATGCTAATTATGCAAATTTGCTCTGTGAGAGCAAGTGAAACGTGTTAAATTATATGCAGAGCTGATTTATTGAAGGCTATATTCAATCTTATGAGTGATTATCGTGAGATTGAAACTGCACTATGTTGTGTTTTTAGAGGATGAGTTTGGGAATGTTCCTGGATTCATCTAGGTATATATTAAATTGCTATGCCCTATGATCTGTATTTGTTGACTGGCAACTTTCTATTTCAATTTCAAAATGCTTTTATAAAACCCATCCTCTTCCCTTTGAGAGGTATGTGCCACAAGGCCATTTTTTATGCCTAATATCAACTGCAGCTGAGTATTTGAGAAGATGCCTTTCCAGGAGAAAAATTACATACAGTCGGTCTTTTTTTTTTTTGGGTGTGCATAGTAAATACTTCTATTAATATGAATAAACTTCCAAGAAGGGGGAAGTACGACATGCTGTGCATGAGGAAAGAAAACCCTAATGGAGTAGAGCCAAAGAGCTAGAAAATTTCTAAGGTTGAGGTTGATAGTACCACCTCAACTTCGTGGAAGATTGCGAGAAGAATAGAAAGCCGCTCCACTCCCTCATAAAAACATTCCTTCTGGTAGATTTGGGATAAATCTAAAAGAAATTGAAAGATTCTTATCTCAAATTAAGACATGTATATATAAAATATATAAGAGTTATATGTTGTTTTAGAGAAGTGAGCTCGTCTACCAAAACTTATGCACTTGCTCTAGTTTCTCAAAAGGATTTGATCTTAAAACGCCAGAGTGTTTGTGAGTCTTCAGGGTTTGTTTGCAATCCAAGTATCCCTTTTCTTTGTGATGCTTGGAAGCATCACAAAACTCCAAAAAATCTAGGATTTATTGCAGTTGCTTGTGAGACTACTTTGACAGATGTGTCTAAATGGCTAAGCTACTGTTGCAAAGCCATGTTGCCTAGTGTCCATGAACTTTGGAGGGACTTATTAAAGGAGTCAGATGTCCCCTAAACGACTCTTTAGGAGTGATTTCTATCGTAAAAGTTTTTAATTCCTCTCGAAGCATTTAGAAAAACGAGTCTCCTATTCTCCTTCAAACATATGATTTTACTATGCTTTATATAAAGATCGAGTCAGAAGATCTGAAGTTTGGAAATCAAAAAGCTAATGGCTGAAGTTTTGAAGTTGAGATTTGAGATTTGAGATTTGACAAAGATAGATGTAAAGTGCTAAAAGTTGAGAAAACAATGTTATGTTTGACTTTTTGTGGCTAAACATCGATTCTAAAAAGAAAAGATATGCAAAGGTAGGAAGTGTTGTAGTTAGTGTTGAAGACGTTTGCTCTTTGATAGATTTTCTTTTAGATAATCTTTACATCACAAATTGTAGGAATCGCTTTGGGCACTAATTGTGTTGTCTTTTTATCAAACTTTTATCTTTATACTTATGAATTTGACTTTATGCAACGTCTTATTTCTATCTATCCTTTTACATAAGCTTAGCTAAGTTAGGCATTTTGTAGATGATTTATCTGTACTAGATTTGCAGACTTTCAAAAATTTATGTACAAAAGTGCTTATGCTTTTGGAGGAGGTTGATCTATATGATAAACGTGAACAACTTGAATATAGTGGTTTACACATTATAAAAATGCCTCACATTGACTTGAACATTTTTGATTTGGCAAATAATGGGTCATTTCTTCCCAATTCCATAGATTTTTTTGCCTTTGTACAACCAAGGAGTCTTTTATCACTCAATGTAGTGATTTGATCACTGGGTTCGCCCAAGAGAGAAACCTAGTATAGTTGCTTATGCTTGGGCCTTGATGATGACGTAAGTGTTGCTTTGCTTGCTGAGTATGTCTTCCTTTTTGTTTTTCAAACAAATTGTTATCTCTTTTTTCTTCTCTTTCGTTTTGTCTTTTATTTTCTGTGTAGATTTTTGGACTTTAGAACAACACAAAATATAAATTTGTACGATTGGATATATTCTAGTCTTATAAAGTGTGTGTGTGTGTGTGTGTGTGTAATGTATATCATAAATACATATGTATATAGTACATATCAGAGTGCATGATTTTTTTTTGTCATGAGCCATTCTATGGCTTTGGCCGGGCGAAAGCCAAGAAATAGCTCATGACATAAAATCTTCATGCACTTTGCTTCCAATGTCAAACACGCAAGGTAGACCTAGGAGGGGTCCAAAGCCTCTTTGCATGTGGATCTATAGATACACCACGTTGATATGCTCGCCAAAATCTCCCACGATGTATCCATAGAGGGCATTTGTTGTCGAGATCCAAGAACATCATCCAGAGAGCATGACACAACCAAGTGTTGTTGAATTGAAAGAGTATAAGAAGAGTCTTGCATCTCATAAAACACCGGAGGACTCGAAAGAGAAAATCAAGCTACCATGAAAGGAGAACTGATAAAAGTGCTCAATAATGTAGCGATCCCGTTCTAAATAATCCTCGCCTGTCTCCAGTCCCACTAATTTAATTTCAACATAGAAGGTAATTTGTGTAGAATATTTTGATACAGAATACTCATGCTATGAAGCCTTAGATAGCCTACTTTGTTCTTTCAACATGCTATATTTAGTGGCTTAATAAGACACCTATTTCTAAACATTGCAACATATTTGTCATAGTTAGAAATAAATATTATGTATTGCAAGCCGATATTGTGGCTGCTACTTGAAATAACAATCACTTAGTTTTGCTCGAATATGTCCCAGTGAATAGGTCCTCAGATATACAGGATCAACCTATTTATGAGTGCTAGTTTAGGAAGAGGTTGAATATGGTAAAGATGCATTGTGGCTAAATGGGAATATGAGGACCCGTATTTGATGAGACATATTGGTGCTTACATTCATAAGGTTGTTTGTATCTTATTTAAAATAAGTGGCAAAATGTTTTAAGTTTAATCTTTTATACAAACTTGAATTTCCAATATTCATTTGTGACCTACCTTGGTCCAAGTAGATATTTGCGCTTTAAAGTAGGTCCTTTGTTTTTATCAGAGAAGCAAGCATGTCAAATCACATTGGAAAAGTTGCGTTTAAAGATTTGGTCTTGAAATGCACACTACAAGATAATCGTTTCTATAATGAGGGCTTGGTGCAAAATCAAGAAATCCCATTCTAAAGACACTTTAGAAGTACATTATAGATAATCTGAAAACAAAAGCATAATTGCCTCTACATCTATCCATAAATGATTATTTGGATTACATCAAATCTAACCCACCATACTTCTTTCATACATCAAACTTGATATGATAAATATTGTTTAACTGTTAGCCTAGAGAACTACACAGTGACATCTCATTTTGTTACTCGTACAACCTTGTTGACGGTCATGCATAGAGATGCCAAGTGATTGCTCAATGATTTTTTCATCTTCTTTAACTACGTGCCCCCTTCGATAGAAAAATCAAAATTCGAATTAATTCCTCTGCCCCCCTTTCTTTTTTTATGGGATCATCATATATAAAAGTGTGTGAATTACTCTTCACAATCACAGTCATTATTGAATACATACATAAGATGGTATACCTTGCTCGAACTTTCAAAGACAAAAATTAGTCGATTAACCTAAGTTAGAAGGGGGGTCCCCTAAAAAATAACCTATGTTAGTTGAAATATTGATCCCCCCTAAAGAGAAAAATTACAAACGTTGCCCTTGCCTCCCTCTCCTTGCTATCACCTTCACCTCACCATCTTGTTGGTTGAAATATGGATCCCCCCTAAAGAGAAAAATTACAAACGTTGCCCTTGCTTCCCTCTCCTTGCTATCACCTTTGCCTCACCATCTCTGTCTCTCAATCCTCCATGCACAGCCCTATCCCTTCCCCCTTGTTGTCACTCTCTCCGCTTTCTCCCAGCCCCTTTCCCCTTTCTCAACCCTCTGCTCTCCCAGCCTCTCAGTCGCTTGGCTCTCCCCTCTTCCTCTTCCTCTTCCTCTTCCTCTCAACTGCCCGGCCCCCTCTTCCTTCCTCACTAGTTCACTTAGCCTCTCCCTCTTCCTTCCTTGGTGGTCCCCTATTTTCTCTCAACCTTTTCCTGTCCCTCCCTTACCATCTCTCTGAGCTTCCCCCCTCTTGCACGTGCTACCCCCGGTCGGAGTAGATTAGATTATGTTAAACTCATATGTCAATCAGTAATGCAAGTTGTAATTTCACTCATTTTTTGCATCTCTTGTTCTTATGTATGTAAAATATTTTTAAAGCATGATACTTTCTAACAAGATAAGGTTTTTGATTTACATAATTCAAATATGACAACTACTAGTCAATTTCTCCTTTGGGGTAATTGAATATCTTTTTCACTAATTTCCAATGATGCTCCCATGGTTTGACTAAAACTATTGCATAAAATATATCTACTTTGGTCCTTCTTATTAGATAAGTCAATTTGGCAACTTCTTGATAGTACAATGTATCATCTTGGAACTGGTTTACAATCCACCATATCAAACTATTTGAGCATTAATATCATCCACATAGTTAGTAGGTTTCCTTCGTTTTCATCTAGAATATGTGTTGTAGTTGTCTTCCTCAAGATGCCATTGCTCTTGTAAAACTTAAAAAGCTCCTGTGACAAGTACTGTCTGCCATAAACATCTAATTTTCTTGCTAATTGATCTTCTACCATTGCCTTAAATGCCTTGAACATTTTAGAAGTCTTGTATCAAAATTTGTATAATCTAGATAAATACTTTTTTGTTATAATCATCAATGAAAGTAACAAAACATTTGCTCCCTCCCAATGATGTATCTATGTACTCAATACATGCTCATACCTAGGGGACATGAATCTAAGCCTAATGCTATATACATACATACATGCATGCGTGCATGTATCTATGTCCTCAATACATGCTCATACCTAGGGGACATGAATCTAAGCGTAATACTAAACATACACACACACAAACGCACGCACGGACGCCACACACACACACACACTCGATCTTATTTTGTTACCAAGTCTTATGCATGGTCAGATACATGAGTTAGTATTTATTTGTTTAATTAGCGCATATACCTTTACATAGGTGCACATACTTACTATCCCTCTTCCAGGCCTACATAAGCCATTGAGAATTCTACATAGGGATGGCTGCAACTTATCACTAGCATTGGGTCTAATACATCCACGTATAATTCTACTCCCCCTTATTATTTCACCAAGTTCGCACCTTGGATATAGTAAACATCCCGAGATTTACCGTTAGTCAATCCCCCCCGGTTATCCATGTACCAATACTCTCTCTCAAAGGATGATACCAAAATCCTTTAAGAAAGAGTCATAGCACTAATTTGTGTCTCTCACCCCCTTGGATCCCAATACGTTTTTAATATGGTTGCCAGAAAGATGGGTTAGGAATCGCAATAAGTGGATGGTAATTGAAGTTAGTTTGCTGGCGGCCTGGTTGCCAGAAAGATGGGTTAGGAATCGCAATAAGTGGATGGTAACTGAAGTTAGTTTGCTGGCGGCCGAATTGGCATTTACGGCATGATCCTCCATAGTACATGAATCTATCCTATATCTAACCCTAAGTCCCCTATCCTAAGTCTCAAGTCGAATGGCTACTCAAGCCATCTCTGAATTCCTCTCTGGTAATTGGTTGGCTAAGCTAGTTCATCCTATCCATCGTCCACCTCCACCTCCTTATGCTCTCAGCCCTTGCGTTCCCCCATGGCAGATTCGTCTAATCTCCTCTTTGAGTTAAAAGTCTAGTCTCTTCCTCCCGTCCACCTATCACCTGCATCCCCCGTCTCTACACTGCTATTCTTTCGCGTGATATTTGCCCTGCTCCTTGTAGTTGCACTAAGAACTCGGACGATGGCTGCTGACATCGATGTACCTGAGGAACGCAACGTTTCATTTTTTTCTCAGGTGTTCCAATCCTCAGGCACTCTTCGCATGCAGGTCGCCATAATCATTCTTGATTCATGGCGACTGCACTGCAGTCTAGTTGCTGAGCAGTACCTACGGTCGTGGGCCTTCGAATTTTGTCTGAGTATGGAGTGTTTCGTGCTTTTTTTGCCTTCTATTATCTATCTCGGATGGCTTCCGTTGCTCGCTGGTGTCTCTATACCAGGTTTGAGATGGATTACCTGTATTGTTTTGAATCGGGCATCTTTGGAACGCTCTTGTCGTAGCTCACTGTGTTTTTCGGGAGAAGGTTTGCAAAATCCCATGCTTATGCCAGTAGGGCCCCCTTTTTTCGCATTACACGGCTCTCTTGCTTCCCTAGGATAGTGTTTTCTCTCCTCGCTACTCCTAGACATGTATCGTCGCATAATCTCTGTGTGATAAGTTAGATCTCGCCATTAATAATACGTTGCTGCCATCATTTGTTCGAATCCTCTAATGAGTTTCTTCATATAAAGATTAGTGAAGCTAGCCTTTTTTAAACCATCATGACTTAAAGAAAATGGATCTAGCATTGCTCTCTGTAGTTGCCATTGTCTTACACTGTGTTCTTAATAAGCAACGCTCTATGACAGTTCATAGTGCATCTACTTTACTTGATGCGAAAGGTGAGATGATGCGTTTCTTATTGTCTCCTTGAGACCATTTGGTGTAGATGCTACAGCTGAAAAGAACATGCATGCTATATCTATTTTCTGAATACCGAACCTTCAGCTAGTTCTTTGCTTCAATCATTAGATGCTCAACTTTGCTTTTGAGCAAGTTTATCAATTAACATGAAATTAGTCATTTGGTTTTTAGGAAATATACAAGTGGTCCATGAATAGTTTTCTGGACATGTTACTAGGGTTGTGACAGGCCCTTCCTTATCGAGAGAGCGAAGCACTACCTCCTTATAAATACTCATAAATCTTTACAATCTTGTTTTTAACATTATATATGGGGACTTAGTGATAGTCACAATCAGCTTTACCATTCAAAAGGATCCCAAGAAGAGGAAAACTCCTCTTTCAGTTATTTTTTGTTTTTATCAATGTCGGTTGTTTAAGAAAATAGAAGTCAGTCAGCTTGGACCCCTTGTTATTTGATGAAAACCACCCCCGAAGTGGATATGGTCAATCTTCTCCTTGGAGTTTGGCAATATATCCTTGCAGGTATATTCCCACATGTGTTCAGGTATATTCCCACATGTGTTCCTTTGCAATACGATACCATGACTGCAATTGCCTTTGATTGGATTGGTTGCATTCTTTTTATGACTTCAGTGACTGGAGTCCCATGGTCTTTGTTGCTTGCTATGATGGTGAATTTTGACTGAATGACTGCGTGATTAAATAAGTCATGGAAAATAGCATGTGTCCGTATGCGTATGGATTGTAAGCTGTTTGGGTGTGATTTATATGATAATTGGGCCTAAGGCTTTTATAAGATTACATTGGTCACTACACTTTATCTCTAGTTCTTGATCATGTCGTTTGCTCATTCAGACTCATAATAACGATCTATGATGGGCATCCCCTTTATCTCATAGATGGTTAATGTCTTGGTTGCTTTGATGGTGTGTTTGCATAGTCTTCTCATGCTTAACCATATTCTAAAAAAATGGTTAGGGCCATGTTTGTGTCTGTGCATTATATGAATCCATGGTCATTCTTTTTGATGGCGATTTTATCCACTCTGGTACGTATCTACAGAGGGTTGTGTCTTGCCTACAACCAATTAATGGTGGTTGTGCATACCCAGTCCTAGCCCAACAATCCACTCATTTCACTTATGTCAAGTCGCCTTTTTTCGTACGCATGCCATTGCAGCTTATGATTGATGGTGGCAAATTTCTCACATCTTCTAACTTATCCCAGCTAGCTGTTTGCATAATATCTTTGAAATACAATAAATGTTTAATGAGGTAGCTATGTTGTTAGAGCAGTTCAAAGGATACACTATAGAACTATTACATTCTTTTTTTTCATTTTGTGATATTCTATGAGTTTTCCTTAAAGGTTTATGTTGGGCATCATTTGGTATACAATCTTATTTAATGCAACCTTGTCATAATTACTTTGCAAGAATACAATTGAGATGTGGTTTATGGTGTTTTCAAAGTCTACCATCTCCTTCTAAAATCTCATTAAAACTAATGTATATTCTTTATTATCTAGGACAGAATCACTTGTTTTCAGGAGTGAATTTCATGTCCTATCTGAAACACACATATAAACACACACGCATGCACGACGTCTATGCATACGCACACAATTAATTTAACTAGTAAATGTATCACACGCAGACACCTATTTTTTTATACACGAACTCACATACACGATTACTTTCTTAACTATGATTTTTTCTTTTATATACCTTTGTGAAAGTTTTCATTTACACTTTTTTTAAAAGCACTTCACATACCAAGCTTACTAATTGTCCCATATCTCTTTTAATTCTTTTTTAACCCATGCACTTATTCGCTCTTCACTTCACTTGTGACTTAAAATTCACTTAGGAATCCATATGGTTATTTATATTCTTAGGTAAAGCGATAACAAGTTGGGAAAAACAGGCATTCCTTGTCTACCAAAATGTAACTATAATATTCCAATACCTAGTTTGCTTGGATGATGGTAAACAGTGGACTTTGTCCTTAAAACTTGAATTGCTTGAGAATTTGATATTGTTTTTTAAAATCATGTTGGTAAACTCAATATTATTGGAAAACTCTTAATTGTGATAAAAAATTTTACAAACTCAAGTTGTATTTTTCAAACTTAGATATCCCAAACATTTTTTCTGTGTATGTTTTTCTTTTTCAAACTTTTTATTCAATTGATGAAATTTATTGTATGATTCAATTACTGATGCGTGCGGACGCACATACAATAATTGAGCCATACAATAAACTTGATTAGTGACCTAATGAAACCATCAGATGGTCTAGCAAGAACTATAAATGACCATGTTTTTATAATGGTTTGATAGTGTCTCTGTTTGTACACAATGTATATGCTAATTAATTTAAGATGGATTATCTGATTGGTAAGCAACATGTTTAGGTATTTTAGTGAAGATCTTACATTACCATGCCATAAGACATTGTTCAAATACCAATGGATATGATATTCATCATCATGCTAACGCTAAATATATTAATTTTAAATCCACAAGACTTCCTTTAATAATGTAAAATAGTGTTGAGGGTTCTTTCTAGATGGTTGTCATGGTTTTGTCCATATTTGTTAGAGAACATGCTAAGTGACAATACTTGATAGTTAGGTAACTTTCTATTTCGCTAGATAGAAATAGAAATTAAAGATTGCTACTTTTAAAATGGGAAAGAAGAAATAATTTGCCAAGGTACAAAATATTTGTAGGCCAACACAATTGAAACTAAAAGATAAAGAAAGGAAGCGAAAGATTATCACATTGTCAATTAATGCTTTTCATATGTTTTTTGGTTATTGTTTATAGCTTTTAATAATGAAAGATTATCACGTTGTTAATTAATGCTTTTCATATGTTTTTTGGTTATTGTTTATAGCTTTTAATAATGGTCTCTCTTGCTAGATGTGTATTTATCAAATTGTCATCATTGGACCTTAATGGAAAGAATCATAAGGCTTCTAGAAGTCTAGCATAATGATATTGAAAAATATATGTATTGAGAGAAGAGTTGAAATGAAAAGCTTTTATTATTTATAATTTAAGTATATTGTTTTAAGGAAAATTTAGAAAATTCTTTACAATATACATCTTTCAAATTTGAATATAAAGAATGATAAAGATATACTTGATCAAATTAGTCCAATATTTGGCATGCATAATGTTTAGCAAATTAGCTCAAAACTTGTTGGGCTTAACATATTTAGAAACCTACTCTTTGAAAGGTTTTCAATGGTATATAACATGTTGGGGTTTGGACATAGAGATGGAAAGATACAGGGGAGGTTACTTTCTTTTAGAAACCTTTTTATGTTGATTAGTTCAACATTTGGATTAGAGTAATTTCATAAGAAGCAGACAATCCCTATGGATTGATTTCTAGACTTTGCGAGTGAAGTATTTTCTCTTGTTAATAAACATCATTTGTTTGCAAGAAGCCCTCAATGAAGCTTCTAGAAGGAATTTTTTGAAAAGATGTAGTGAAGAGATTATTGGTCTTGTTGGTTTGAAAGACTGTAAATGTGCTCTCTCCTAGTGTTTTAGAATTTCACTAAGTCATTAGATAGATATAACGTCGTACGTCTTTTTAAAATCCAAGGAGGGGACTCATAGAGTACTAGGCAACACTTAGTGACCCATATATGGGGATTCAATGCTTCAAAGTCACTAGAGGATCCAATCTCTAAAGCTTAGACCAATTTGAGATAATCAAAAGTCATTCAATGTGTAGATTAAAGTACTTTGCATGATAAATACCAAAGGTTCTACATGATAAACACATCAAAATTTGCACCACCAAAGGTATTTTTATCCTTCCTTAGGATAAAAAGGGAAATATGCACCGAGAATATGTGAACCAAATTGCCATTGTTGTTGTAGTAGTGGGATTCATAAGGGTTATAAGAAGATTTATTTGACAATCACCTGACTTTCCAAAGTTTCTAACATTAGGAAAAAAGGGAGCTCATTTTGGGACCTTTTAGAAGAGAGAGAAAATAGGCTCTCAACCAATCAGGAGTGGGCCAACGTAACGTTGAAAATTTAACAAAAGAAGATGAAAATTAGAAAAAGAAATAGTACTATATGTTCGTAGAAGCATGTCACATTAATGAGGTGATCTAATTTGAATCTTTTAAAAATTTATTTTCTGTGCAGAATTTGGTGATTCTAACACCGCAGGCGCGTCCGAAACGGCCCAAAATCCCAAAAACGGCACTGGAAACGCTGGAATCAGACATCCGGAGGTCTGGAAACGGCCAAAAAAGAACGAAAAGTGGGATTTGCAGCAAAACGCGATCTGGCACCTTTTGAAATCTCAAAAGGTGCCAGATCGTGTTTTGCTGCAAATCCCACTTTTCGGCCTTTTTTGGTTGTTTCCGGGCCTCCGGATGTCCGGTTTTAGCGTTTCTCAAAAGGTGCCAGATCGCGTTGTGCTGCAAATCTCACTTTTCGGCCTTTTTTGGCTGTTTTCGAGCCTCCGGATGTCCAATTCCAACGTTTGCAGTGCCGTTTTTGGGGTTTTGGGCCGTTCCGGACGCGTCTGCGGTGTCAGAATCACCAAATTCTACATAGAAAAGTGTTGCTCTTATATGAACATTGAATGTAAAGCATGTGAAAGAATATATTTATTCCTTTTCACACTGACATTTCTCACGCAAGTATCCATATTTTCTTGCTTTTATAGAGAGAGAAAAGAGAAAATAGTGAATTTCTTACAGGGCCCCAAAATGAGCTCCCTTTTTTCCTAATGAGCGAAATAGTCCAAGGTGAGAGTGGACCGTCGCCTTAAAATTGAGAGGTCTCCCGTGGATCTTCGGATCCATTTGGAGGATCTCTCTAGATTTGATTGTCGTAAGAGAACGAGTCATGTGAAAGTGAGCAAAAAGCAACTAGTGTGGAAAAACGTGGTTGGTGATTCTAGGAGGAGGAATGACAAAACTAAGCTTTTTCATGGTGTAGACTGTCCTCATGCTAAACCATGTAAGGACATGGTATGCCCTACAAAGATCCTTATGATAAGAGCTCGAAAACACTTATATGAAGCCATAGAAAAGATCTGGCTCTGCTCTAATGGTGAG
This sequence comes from Dipteris shenzhenensis, assembly GCF_047967505.1. Lineage (NCBI taxonomy): Eukaryota > Viridiplantae > Streptophyta > Polypodiopsida > Gleicheniales > Dipteridaceae > Dipteris > Dipteris shenzhenensis. The sequence goes on from NC_141599.1 coordinate 56,389,048, forward strand.
AGCTCCAAAACACTTTTACAAATCCATAGCCAAATTGAGAAATCACTTGCCTTAAAGACTTTCATTTTGAATTAATAATGAGCTTGTAATAAAAAATTTTGAGGCCAAATTTGAAGTGTCATACTATGTTGCATGTCATTTGTTTGCATTCTAGTTGCAAATGCTAGCTTGCCTTCTGGAATTGAATTGGTCATTGATGCTTTCTTGACTTGGACTACTACATTGCTTTTGCAGGTCTCTAATGTATCTTTTCTTGTCTACTTTCTTGTTCCACTATCTTGCATGTGTCTTTGTGCTATTGTTGTGCATCATTGCTAGCTCATTGTAGTCACGTTGTCTATAGAGTTAACTTGCTATGTTGCCACTGGGCTTGATTCACTTGATGTGTATAGGCGCTTGTGTGTTCGTTGTCTTGTCACTACTCTTTGAGTTTTTGAGTTTTTGCTATGTTTATTGCTGTAGGATGTAGCATAGCTGTTGTATTTGTAAATAACTTTTTTTTCAACTTGTTATAGATTGTAGTCATCTTACATTTTTGGGATAGAAGAGGATCTCTCTCTCTCTCACTTTGTGATCTTTTTGTTGGGTGCATTGTGTGTTTGATCCCTAGATCTTCTTCGGATGAGTCATTATTGGCTCCTTGAAATTGTTTCCATGAAGTGAAAAAACCCTCCCCCCCCCCCCCCTCTCTCTCTCTCTCTCTCTCTCTCTCTCTCTCTCTCTCTCTCTCTCTCTCTATCTCTCTCTACAAAAACACACAAAGAACTCTACGCAATATTTTAAGAAAGCTCAAAGAACCATTCCTCCCGCATCAAAACTCAAATTGACAAGCTTTCTAGAGATTGTGGAGTTCAATCTCCTCTAAGACTCTACTATTCTACTAGACTACACATCGATACCTAAAATGCAGCAAAATATTTGACCTTTCTTCATTTTATTTGCTGGTTTGAAGAGGCTACAATGGATCAGAATCAGGATGTAGTTTTGATGAGGAGAATTAATGAAACTATATTGTAGACATATCAAAAGTCAAATCTAAGGTTAGAACTATGTAGAGCATGATTTTCTATGCATTTTTGCTTTTATAGCTCCTTAAAATTGCTCATGGATTAAAAGTGTGAGCCATTTGAAAAAATTTCAAAACTTTGTTTAGAAGAGTGAAAAAAAATGATAAGGTGGCTTGCTCAAGTGATGTGGCACTATGTGTACATATGCTATAAAGAAAGTGTGTCTATGTAGCACAATATTCGTAGGTGGGATTGTGATGAGCATGGTAGTATGCCATGTGGACATGACAATTCATGACTATGTTGATGACATGGCATTTGTTGATGTGGCTAATGAAATTATAGATGTAAGATGTGGCACTTGATGACTATATAGATGATGTGCTAGTTTTAATTAGATAATGATGAAATGGAAACCAACTCCTAATATGGCAATGATGTGGTAGGCCTATGATGTCATGTGTACTTTACTAAAAAACATGGTGACTGAGCCTGCCATGTGTCACTGCTGGATAAAAAAGTGTGTGGCCACGGTTCTTGGAGGGCATTTGCTTCTCGCTCTGCATTGGGCTGCTACATCTTTTCTTGTTTGTTTACATTTGTGGTTGTTGCTTTGGTTGTGTCTTTGTTTATAACATTGTGCATTGAGTAGTATACCATTGAATTTTACTTGTGTAACCGCCATCATTTTCAAACCTATAAAATAAATAGAAAGACAAGTTTGGAAGAGTAATTAGTTTAAAGATAACATATCTAAGTGTTATTGATACTAGTCATCATTTCTTACACCTTTGGCTAAGCAAGACAATGCATCAAAAGCATGCTGCTACAAAGGCTTGCATTTGATAAAGGCATAAAAATGTTTTATATGCTCATTACTCTTATGCAAGGAAAGGTAATTGTGTCAATGCAAATCCCAACCACAATGCTGAAGGTTTAGAAAGCAGGTGAAATTGAGGCTTTTGCAAGTATCCATTGTGGGAGTGTGGGCATTAGATAATGGAACGACCAAGAAGCTGGAAGATTAAGGTCAAAGGTGGCCAACAAATGCAATGTAAGATAGCTTTAAGATGGAGCATTTATTCATTGTGGACTTTATTGAGCATGATTTGACTAGGGATATGTAGTCTACCCCAAGTAATGAGCACAAGGACATGTTTTTTCATTAGAGCATACACTAAAGCACTCCAGAGTTTATCCAAAATTGCAACAGTGTATAAGTGTCCTAGTAAACATGAAAAACTTTTAGCTTATATACAAACTTTCTATCACATGTGCAAGCATTTCAACATATGCACAAGCATTCTATTAGTCATGCTGCATAAATACTAGTATAGCATATATGCAAGCATTCTAGTGGTTTTTTGAAATGAAGAATTGAAATTAAAATTAAAATATCATATTAGTATGTGATTGAGAATAGTGACTATGCAGTGGATGCTAATAAATGAAGCATACATATTTCCATCGTTTCTCCCTCTTGAGGTTACCATATTGTTGAAAAGAGTAAAAATTGATAAGGGAAAATGGTTTTCTTTAGGACATTGATATGCTTCTTCAATCTCTACATAGAATATCGATGCATTCTTTTTGTGAGACTTATGCTAGATGAAATATATATGGTGCATGTGGAAGTACTAACTCATGTTTATTTTTGACATTTCATGAATGGTGTCTTCTTGATAAGTTGATGATATGTTGATTCCTTAGCATATTTTATTAATTTTTATTCTTGTATCTTGATCAAGGAAGCTATATCTTTAACAAAGGTGGAGATAGGGTTGCTCACATCATCAAAAGTAGAGTGCAAAGTCCATGATGACATGTATTTTTTGATGTCCAAATTGCTTTGCTTGACTTGTATGTTCATACACACATTGTTGTGTAGGGAATTTTTTTGTGTTTTCATGTTTTCTTTAATGTTGCATCCTTCATGATTGTGATTTTTGGTCCAAAATAGTGATTAAGCAATGTTTTTAGGTTCGTAATCTGAACAATTCTTTGTTGAGATGGGCACCAATAGTTTTGAGTAATATTGGCAATAATGGTGTAAATATAACTATAATAGTCCAAATACCATCTTTATATTGGAGTGTTTCCAGAGCTAATACTGCCAGTACATGATAGTACATATGGTAACAATGCATTTATAGATGGTATATTGATTGGGTTTCTCACCGATTTTTTGCTTACAAAAGGCTTGCAAGAGGTGCAAGCACTCTTACTTTAGCAAGATTACATGTAGTCCATAGAACCTACACCTAGCATGTTGGGGCAAGGTGGACCACAATTAAGTCATGAGGGAACCGAGTTGTGGGAGAGAGTGACCATTGAGGTTGAGGATGTGGCTGACTACTCCAATATCTATCATATTAGGGAAAGGGTTTACAACAACTTCAAGCCAATGAATGTGTAGGAGATTATGTGAGGTAATGAGATTTCCAAGAGGTTATCTTTGCCCAATTTTTGGCTTCAAATCCGCCTTTATATCCATGTGAGGTGCCAATTGTATTTGGAGAGATTGTATTGATATGTGTCTATGCTTTTGAGCATTTTGTTTGAAAAGGACTATAAGTATGGAGACAAGAAATAGATGTAGAAGTACTGGATGCACAATGAGAAAATGAGCTTCAAGTAGGAGGCAGGGTGTTACAAATGTAGTTGTCTAAACATAGAGGCCTCACTCTCTCATATTGTTGATTCATCTTTTCCATATACTTTGTGCAATAGGATGCATTTACAATCTTGATACTACTAAGTGTGTGGATGTGCTCCTTGTTCAATTATTCTTCTATAAAATTCCATGCATTTCTAGGAAGTTGTCATTTATTTGCTTTTTCCTCCATGCCTACATGAATATAAAAGAAGGTCAATATTACAAAATTGTTACTCCCCGATTGAGAATCCGAGAGGGAGAGAAGGGGAAAAATAATCTAAAAGTCTAATGGAATAATAGCGTATAAATATTTAACAAAGAGCACATATTTTTAGTACATTACAAAAATAAAAATACACAAAAATATTGTGATTTCTAGAAAACAAGGAGTGGACGCGATCACAAAAATATTATGGTTTCTAGAAAACAACTAGTGGAGACAATCCATTTGCAATCAATTTTTTTGTTTTTTATTTTTAGTAGTTGAATGCTTGTCTAAAGTACAAAGGCTTTATGTGCAAATGAGACTGTTATTTTATTTCCATTATGAAAATTCATAAATTTATGAAAATGAATAAAGAAAACATAGCACTAATAGCAAAACTAAAAGTGACAATGCACAATCACATAATTAAAGTAAAATAAGTTGTAAACATTATAAAAAGGAAGAACGTAAATAGAGAATATAATGTGACATTGTAATATAACTTTGTTCAAGTACAATTATACTCCTCCAAAGAAGGAAAAAAAACTATCCAAAAGTCCAAGAAATGGAACTAACTCACATGAAGCAACATTAAAATAGTTAAAAGACAGCATCAATTTCGGGTGCAACTGAAACATCAAACAAAAAATAAAAACAAGGAACCCACAAAAACAAGTGAGACTCACCTAAATCTCAAAATTCCAACAATTTCCTTGACTTGTTGACACATAGATTATAATTCTCAACCAAGGAATGAATTGTCCAAATATAGGGACTATGTATATAGTTCTCAAGTTTTGGCATTTTCAAACCATAAATTGAATTGATTATGGAATTCACACTATAGATTACATTCCAAACTTATTTTGGGTGGGTATATCATCCTACATAATATTTCACGAAAGATAAAAAAGATATTATATAGTCAAAAAATAAGGATTCAACTAACAATGAGGATAGATACTGCAGTACTTATTATGTAGCTCACAAGAAAGACAATTCTTTTAATAAGATTTCTTGTGAGTTATATCAAGCTCACATCACAAATAGAATTCTTATACAAAATGTGGTAACTTTTTTTAGCTTACAATTACATGTTAATGATTGTATACATGTGGGCAAGGTTAGACATATGTTTGAATGCTCGTACGTGAACGGACAAAAAAAATGCTTGTAGTTAAGATTGAATGAAAGAAACGTGTTAGGAATATAGCACATCAATTTTCCAATTTTTAAGAGTGGTGTAAATTGCACCATAGACTAAGGTCTAGAGAGGAGCCTAAAAGAGCCTAAAAGGGTACATGGGGCTTCCCTAACCCTACAAACCTAAGGGCTAAGTTATATGTAAAATCATTTGGTCTTTAATTTTCAATTGTATAATTCTCTCTCTCTCTCTCTCTCTCTCTCATCTCCCCTTCACATAGTCTTCCAATCAAGCCTATACTCTTATTAAATGATGGAAATCAATTGTGGAGGGTTTTGATTTTTTATATGTGTTGCTTTCTAGATTCTATCCTATGTATGTGTTGATTTCCAATTATATTTAAGGCATTGTGTATTCATCCCCTCTCTCTATCTCTCATGTGGACTAGTCTAAGCCAATCATGCCTCACTAGACCTCTCTTATGAGTTGGATGGAGATGAGTTGTGTTCAAATACTCATTTGCCATGTGTTAGAAAGGAAGTCTATGCTTGCCTTACTCTTGTAGAAGCCCACAAATTGTACTCTTTGATTTGTGCCATTGCTTCCATTTTGATTTTATCATGACATATCACATAAAGCTAATATTTTTCCACCTTCCTATCTAATCAAGTCCTTTTTATATATAGTGTTGCAAAGGATGAATATATACAATTCACTTTTAGTTTCATTACATGATTGTGCATTGTTGCTTTTAATTTTACTATTGGACAAGTTTAGGCATTTTCATAATGAAAATTATGTAACAATTTCATATGTATAAAATACCCTTGTACTTCACATAAAAATTCATTATATTCAAATTTAAAACGTAGATTACAAATGTAATATCTTCATTACTTGTCTTTAAAAATCATAGTCTATTAAATCCATGGGGGTACCTCTCATGAACATATTTTCAACATGAATTTGTTAATTATTTGTAATATTTTGAGATATTTATGTAGCTTACCACATTAAAAACACCATTCAACAATTTCTTTTTTGTCAAAGAAAGGACTTCTATTAAGTATGAAAAAAACTCGAAGAGAAAATCTCAAGGGAGAAGTATGCCATGCAAGGCATGAGGAAACAAACACAATAATAGGGCAAAATCAATCTTTTGTAAGAGATCTAGAAAATATCCAAGGTTGAGGCTAAAAGTGCCACCTCAACCTTGTAGTTGACTTCGAGAGGAACAAGGAGGCGTTCATCGCTTGAGGAAAATAGTCCTCTAGGTAGAGGCTTCTTGGGAAAATCCTTGCATACTCCTCCAATTGTCACCAAGGTATGTACAATATCTATCTAAATATTAGCCAATGTGTGTGCACAGTGGACCTAGAAACCATCCAAGGCCTTTGCACATCCATAAAGGCTAGGATAATCATCTAGAGAGCATGTATCAACCAAATGTTATTGAACCAAAAGGCTACCAAACAATAGGTCATGAAGAAAGGAGAATGCATAAAGGTGTAATCCATTTTTAGATGATCCTCACTTGTTTGTAGTCCAATAAACAATGTTGAATAGACGCCTTAGTAGAAAGGCAGTGAATACAAGTACAATATACCCCAAACACAAACCTCCACTGGTTCGCTATAATCCCTCCATGAATAGAAAGCCAAAAGAGAAGAGTGAATTTTCTATTCTAGAGGGATTTCCAGAGTCAATAGATATCTAAAGATTCTCCCAATGAGGAGACTATTCAACACTTTTGGATGTGTCTAGAGTCTAACTTCAAAATTGGACTAAAGAAAAGTTCAAAAAAGATAAATATTGTGCTTCTATAATTCTTTAAGTTATCTTTCAAAACAAAAATTGCTTGAAATAACCAAATACTTGCTATGAATCAAATAGTTAAGCATCCAATTCCATAGTGTAATTATATTCCTAAGACACATCAATAGACGACTTATTCTCATGGCAAGGTGGAGTACATATACCCATTCTTGATGTAAAAATATACCCAAACGCATAAACTACAGTCATACACATTAATACAATCTCAATAAATGAATGATTGATTCCAAAATTTGTTTTACATGGAAGTTCATCTATTCTATACTTTTCTCAACATTCTTCTTGGCCTCTTTCTCTGACATTACAATAACATTTGCCTCTACATCCTCTCTATTGATATGCTCTTGACTAATAGGCTCCTCTAGACCAAATCATGGAGATTTGAGTTACAAGCTCATCACTTCCTACTATAGTAACTACCTCCCTAATTGCCCCAACTTCTCCACTTTCCTATCCTTCAAAAAGGACTCTGGTGCCCTTTTAGGTATTAATTTTTATCTTTCCACCTCTATATACTTCCCTTACCTTTGACTATAACAACATGGGTTGCTTCCTCAATCTTGCCTTCTCTTAAATGAAACCTCAATGGCTCTTTGCAACACTTGATCCCCTCACATCTTTGTGTGCATTTTGTTTAGTTACTCCTTACTAGATCCATCCAATGTAGAGCTACCATCCTTATCAGTCGAGCTAGAGTAAATACTCTTTGGTTCACTCTCTTTCATCTCAACATCTTCATCCTTTCCCACTTCTCTCCTTCCATAAGTGAGCTTATGTATCTTCTCTTCAACATTGCTCTCAATTTCCCCTAAAATTCATCTTATAAATACTTTGTGCAAACTAAAATTGTCTTCAATATTGATCTTATATTGTTGTGCTAAAGAACCTTGCATTGATAAAGTGGGGAGTGAGAGAAATAGACACAGAGAGCGAGGAGTGCACACGATATAACTACTTGTACACTATGTTATATTGAACATAAACATAAATATATATATATACATGAGAACCCCCCTTAGGGTTAGGGTTAGGGTTTGCCCCTAAGGCCCTATCTAGATGGTGCAATTTACACCATTATTAACACCCCATCTTAAATTACACTAGGTAGGTAGAGGGTGCATGTACAAGATCTTTTTGTGTTTCGTTTGGTGCATATGATAGCTTCCAAAATTGAAAATGAAAATAGAAAGAATCAGATTAGTATGTGCATGTGTGAGCACAGTGACTACATAGCAAAAGCATGTACAATGAGTACAACTTATGATCCTATACATAAATCTGCACTTCTCCTCTTAAGTTGTAAGTCATCCTTCGCCTTTGGGAACAAAGCCCAAATGATAGATGAAGGGAAGATGAAGAAAATATGCAGACAATAAAGTCCACCTAGATCAAAGACTAGTCAATCAAAAGATGACTGCATACATGACTACATGTATGGCTACGTGTTGAATATGTCATTAGTCATCATGGACTATGTAGTTGCTCTCGACAAGAGGCATTTGAATGTAGGCTAGTCGATGTAACTATGGAGAAGGAATCCGGTACGAAAGTGTCACCAACCCAAAAGAATTGACAGCAATGTCGGAGGTATACTGCAGTAGAGATTAATCTCTATCATATGATGCAAGACTGTAGAAGGCCACATAGTCATTGTGGAAAGAGTGATCTAGGGGCTGAAATCTAGAGCCAAAGGTCCTACAGGTATGATACACTACTCTGTTGATGAGGAGGCCGAAAAAACTGACAAGATATAGCAATCTATCAAACCTATATGCTCAACTATAATGAATTGAAGGTTTTCTCCTGTGTGCATGGCTAAACATCCATCGACACAGGATGTAGCATCTTTCAAGGGCTCCCCAAGAAGGAGCTCATAGTGTAAAGGCCTATAAGCTTGGAATACAACTGAGAAAACATAAGATATCCATGAGGCATAGGAGGTGTCAAATGCTGATGTCGAGACTAATATGAAGTCCTGGGTCCAATCCCACAGCCCCATTAATTTGCATCAACTACGGACTGTATACAACAACCATAAGTCCATGCTGAAACACTAAGGTTTTCCAAGTTGTGCGATGGCTGAACCTGATGATGTCCACTTCACTAGGGTAGGATTGCACTGATGCATAAGTATCCTCATGCTGAGGAATGATCTGTTGATCAGAGGTGGTGATAATTGGATCCAAGGGTACCAAAAGCATTAGCGATGGATGCTGGAATGAAATCACCTAAAGAGTTGAATGCACTATGGCATATATCTCTGCATGCTGCTAGAGAAGTGAGTGCCTCATACTGAGGACTTCCTATTGTAAATTTGTATGATCACTTGGTAAACTCATGTGATACATCTGTATCACTTGTGGCAAAAGATGGAGTCAGATCCATGCATGAAGATGATGGCTGTGCATCATAAGAATCAGTCTGTGTTAATGTCAATTAGACTGCCTCGTGCTAAGGACTTACTCTCAAACGTGCATGATCACAGTGTGTGGGTTCATCCGTGCTAATATCTAAAACATCTATATCCAATCACTCAAGCCCAATGAGACTTGAGTCATCATCATAAATTGGTACATACCTTGTGGATGAATGGTCAAAGAGAGTTCACTTTCCACTCACGGGATCTCATCCAGAGTCATTACTAGTATATCATCAACTGGGTGATGTGAAAATAACTCTATGATGGAGATGGTCTGGTGCTCTATGCAACTGGATTACCCGTGTATTGACAACAATGTTTACCCATGTATTGAGATGAGAGTGTTTACCCACCATGAGAACACTGTAAAAGCTGCCCCATTGAGGGGCTTATGCTAAACTGTCAAAACCAAGTCATGTGATGGAAGAATTGTGTGTGTGCCAAAGATCAAGCCTATAATATAATAGTGACAACTGTGTGTCGAGATAGCCAAGAGACTGAAATAGTCAACAATGTGTGACTTTACGTGCATAGCATGTGCATGTGCAAGAAGAATGCAATAATTTTGAATTCAAGGAAGATCACTGCCAAGTGTCATGCTGAAGTGTTGAATTGCCGAATGCCAAGAGTACTGAATTGGTGTGAGATGTGCGAATGTGTACACTGATGATAGATCCGGTGGGACTGACAGTGCTGGGAATGTGGCAATGGATTACTTGGCTTGGTGGAATTGACTCTCCTCTATGGCTATTCTAGTCTAGATCTAGACTATATGTTGGCACAAAATACTACAAATGAATTCCATCTGCATTCATTTTATATGCTGAGTACGTTGCCATGGATCAAGATGTGGTTTCGATAATGAGAATTTAATGTTTCTGATATATGGATAAGTCAAAATATAGATTTGAGATACTGAGCACATAGAGCATGATTTGGCAACCATTTTTGCTTTTTGGATCACCTCCAAATTCCTCCTAGATCAAAAGTTATGGCTCCTGAAAGGATGGCCAAACTTTGATCCCAAGAGAGTGGTAAAAAAGATGATGTGGATGGAGGGTGATGTAGTAGTGTGACATGATGTTTACAAAGCTATGCCTGTGTGGCACTATCTAATGACATGGCATGATGATATGTCATTTCCACGTGTCATGATGACATGGTAGATAGATGAGGTGGCATGCTAACTTGGCAAATGATGTGGCAATGTGGGTGTAGAGTGATGATGTGGTAGATAAGGCTACCACATGTTAGGTAGTTAACCAATCCTATCCAGAAGGTTGACCCAAGGTCAACACTACTTAACTCAGGTAAGGTATTATTTGCCATGTGTTAGAATGTAGGCCAACCCTCTGGTGTGGTTTAAAGATTGCCATAGTCCAAAGCCAAGTAAGGATGTTGAAATAGTTTCGTTGAAGAAGTGATGATTTAAAAAATGCCATTGAACATAGTCAATGCAAGTAACATTAAGAAAGATATATAAAATGATGAGTAATCAATTTACATCATTGTACATGATGCTATAATATTGCATTCTTATTAGAGGGAGGGAGCTATTTAAAATATCAATAAGTTTAATTGCATCAAAATTAAAGGAACGAATCATAAGATAGCATCATTATCAAGATACAAGCACACACCACCCTAAATAGAGGGTATATGTGGACTAGAAACACACTTGTATGGAGTATTAGTACATGGATTTGACTATTTTGTGACATATGGATTCATGGTTTACATGAACACGATAGTAGTAAACAATGGTAACATCCAGCATGAAGGCAATACAAAAGGTCAAAGATGAGTTTTTACATTGCATTTTGCATATATAGCTTGATAATTTCTAGAGCGCAAGATACATATTTGGTTTGTGCTCTATGTTGGTTGGTTTGAAAACATTTGAAAAAGTGGAAGATGATTTTCTCTTGTCAGTGATATGAACTTTGCAAAGCCTTTGAATGTCCTCCCAAAAGATAATACAATGAAACAATGTTGTGAGGGTTGCTTGCAAAAGAAAAGTGAATGGATTCCAAACCAAGAGGATGTGACAAGGTGTAAGTGAATAGCATTATTCATTGATAGAAATTGATGACTCAAAGTATTAAAAAAAAGCATGGATATGATGTTGAAAGATGTGTCAAAATCCCTACTATAGCTTAACACATCTTAAACATTATTTGGACATACTTGATCCATCAATTCAAATGCAATATCAAAATATGATGACTCTAAACAAGATTTAGAAGTATATGATAACATTTTTAATGTTTTTCTTCAAACGGATGATGTACCTTTACACCACCTAATATATATTTCAAACCAATGGTATATCATTACACCACCTATCATTTCACCAATCTCTATAGATATGTAATTATATTTCCACTATCAAACATTGAAGTTGCAAGTGGAAGCAATATTATTAGGTGGACAAAAAAGCATCTCGTTGACATTGCTTTTAGCTGATGTGTGAAAACTTGAGGAATGGTAATTTGGGATGGCATTAATAACATCAAATTTTATCCATTATTTGATTTTGGTTCACTATTGAATATGGGTCATCCGCATGAATATGCATGAAATTAAGGGTGGTGGCCAGCCACGACCCTACCACCTTTGCTTTTCCCTCCTTGCCATTCATTTCATTCAATTACTTTATTTTGGATTTGTACTTAGTGCATGAGCTGTAACAAGAGCTTCTTATTATGAATGCTAATTTCTATTTGTCTATTAACATAGTGCACCTACTAATTCTGTGCTTAGTACACCTCTCTCTCTCTCTCTCTATTGCCTGTTCACTATCTCTCTCTTTATTCCTCTATCTCATTCTTTCTTATCTAGATATTTCCACTTTATCTTTATCTTTATGAACATATTGTGAACATCTGTTGTCCATGAATTTTTTTCTACATGAGAGATGCAAGCCAATGCAAAGTCGTTAGAGATGCATCTACGTTCAAAATGCAAGGCAGTCACATTTCTTGTTTATACTATGGAGACTTGATGCTATTTCTTTGTACACATGATATCAAGCTCAATAACACCTTCTTAATTTAATTTTTGTGTAAGAGCACCTCTCTCTCTCTATGTATATATATATATATATATGGAGAGAGAGAGAGAGAGAGAGAGAGAGAGAGAGAGAGAGAGAGAGAGAGAGATGTGAAAATTTGTTGTCCATGCTTTGTTGTCTATGTTAGGGATTTAGGCTAGTGTGAACTTGTTAGAGATGCATCTATGTTCGAAATGTAGGGCAATCATATTTCTTGTTACCACTATGGAGACTGGATGTTATTTCTTTGTGCATGTGATCTCACGTTGAGTAACTAACAACTTCTCACTTTAATCTTCGTGTTTGAGCACCTCTCTCTCTTGCTCTCTCTCTCTCTCTCTCTCTCTCTCTCTCTATATATATATATATATATATATATATATATATATGTAAATGTATGTATGATACATATGTATATATATATATATGTATGTATGTATGTGTGTGTGTGTGTATGCATGCATGCATACATGTATTAAAATGCGTGTATCTCTCTTTCACCTTGACTCATTATTGTTTTCTTAATCATCCCCAAGTACTTGAGCATAATCTCTTCTTACAAACATAGTACTAGGAGGAAATGACAAGTTTCTTCAAGGAGCAAATAGCCAATTTGAGATGGGTCGAGGCTGATTTAATAGCAAACTGTAAAATGCTCCATGGACAACTGGACAATAGGAAAGAAGTACGAAACTACTCCCTGTTGTAGAACAATCATATCGAGCTCAAGTAGACTTTGACATTCTCCAGTGCAAAGTTGAAAGATTTAAAAATCTTGTAGCCAAGTCTGAGTGAGCTCGTGGCCATTGCAAAGAAGAATATCCACCTGCAATATGCATTAAAGAATGTGCAAAAGGTTGAATTGAAGGAATACCAAGTGACCCGGGCCAAGGTTGTGATGCTCAAAAAGGAGACTGCCCGATTGTCTCATAGCTCTCGAGAATGAGGACCTTAGGAAGGAGAATGCACATTTATAGGTGGAGTTGGAGTGATACTCCAAACTCCAAACACTTGTCTGTGTCCTCTAGGCTCTCGACAAACACCCAAACAAGTTACCTTGTTGATAGCCACTAGACCATGATCGGTTAGATGGTCAAGCTGGTGTGCATGAATCATCATAGCCAAGCAACCAAGTCGGCACCTCAAAATAGAAGTTGACTGAAGGCGGAGTTAGCTCATAGATGAAGGTAGCAAAAGGGATCACGGCCTAAACTCTTTTAATGCTCAACTCAATAGGTTGAGCAGAGTGCAAGAATGTAGTGACACAAATGTACTGCAATTTTGAAGATGCTATAGTACAAGTTAAGATTTTGGTGAACATAAGTGACGTGGGAGTGCATATCAAGTAGATTTTGGAGGCCAATCCCATTTTGCCAACACTGGCTATCGCAACTCTAGAAGTTTTGCACCAAGTTTTGGGTCAAGAGGAGATGCCTATATGATATCAAGTCTATTGGTATATGGAGGAAATGGAGTTTCTATACATCAAGGGGTACTTGGGCCAGTGAAGTCCATTATATTTGTATACAACTGAGCAATTAAAGCCTTCAACCATTTTGTCAAAGAGCACCATAAACCATTCTATCGTAGAGCATGCCCAATGCTACCATAACATTTCCAAGATGGAGCACCAGTTGATCATTTCTTGGATTCACCAATTGCCCAAGCCTATGATGCCCAAGCTCCCTTCTTATTACTCCAACATTTTGTAAGAGCTCGAGAAGCTTATAAGTAGTCATGTTATAGAGGTAGTGGCAATGCTAACTAATTTATGTGACATGTGTAAGGATTCAAGCACTAAGTGGTAGGAGAGGGTAACCCAGGTCGTAACCCAGGTCCAATGCTACACTACAAATTTTGCAATGGCACTGAACATCACCAACTGCATGAAGAATCAATGGCCAAAGCATGGACTATAAATTGTTGGATCACCAACCCGACCAGCCTCTTGTCGACGTTAGCTCGCTATATCCATGGCCTCAAGGATGATAAAAATTTTAAGCCAAGCACTAACCTCTTCTCCTCAAGTGTCTATAACAGATGAAGCTGGCCCTTCTCACTTGCCAGCTCTCACCCCTGTCCCCCATTTCGACGACGAAGGCCCTCATTGTCATCGATGGCCCACATGGCTTCAATCCAAGAGCCCCAATGTTTGAGCAACCTGGCTAGTCCTTGCTAGCCTATGAGGACACAACTAAGTGTGGCCGTGGCAAAATCTTAGCCATTAGGTTAGGATAACATGGAGCCACAGGTTAGAGTGTAGTCATTGAGTGCCGAGCTCAAAAGTGGTGGAGTCTTGAACCGAGCCCATTTTGTAATAGAGGTGCAGAAGATTGTGGTGGTTTGACCAATCAGTAATAGCAGCATGATGCACCAAGTGCCACCACACTTAGAAGGTGGTTTTGTTTTGATAGATGATGCAGTTGTAACAAGAAGAGAAGAGAACAAGAGAGTAGTGTGTCAAGTTCTCTTCCTCTAAGCTAAGCTTGCTATGATAGGGAGCGAGACTAAGTGTTTATTGCAAGCTAAGGTGCCTTGGTTGTACACAAATCAATATAAGTGGATTCAATACAAGTTGATTCCATTACTTGTCCTTGTTAATGAATTGCTTAGTACTCTTTAAGAGTGTGTGTAACTCAATATTCTTATATCACCATATGGTTCTCTTGCAATAGCTAACCCCAAACTTTGAGTGTCAATGTTCTATTCTATCACCTGAGCACATCATACTAAGGGCTGCAAGAGGGCATTTTTCGAGAGGATAGCATAGGGTTGAGTTTACACCATGCACCTTTTGTACGTTAGCCATGGGTGAGGGGACTGAACCATCAACACAAATGTTCAGCTTTAGAGTTTTGTATCAGCAGATTTTGGGCATCTTGGAGCAATTGCCTGTGATTGTTAGGAGGTGGTGGTATTGTTAACACAACTTTTGGTGTGTGCAAAAATTTCACCTCGAATATTGTTATGCCTCCTTTCTTTTGTGGGCAAAGTTTTGTGTTGTTGGGTGCATGCAAACGAAGGACATGGGTCTACTTTGTGAGTAAGTGCTCTTTCACCATATCGTTTAGAATAACCATGTTGTTTGGATGTAAAATCTGCACTATTGGTCCTGTTTCTCACATGGCTATGTGCCCATATGGGACCAAACTTAGCTCGAGGAATTTATTCCACATTGTTTCTTACATTTTTTAAAGCATTGAACCAAAAATTCCATACTTTTAGGTTTGTCTCATGCTTGGATTTCACCTCCTTGCTCACTTTATTCAACCAAAGTTTACAATATTTCTCTACAAGGGCCTCTACACTTATTCCAATGCTTTGCTTGAAGAATTTCAGCAATGCTTTATTGTATACTTTTTCTAATACTATGATCTCTTCTGCAAATACACCTCCTTCATAAATCACACACTCATTCTTTTCTGTCCAAGATGCTTTGATTTCCCATGGTGAGTAGGACCACACTTTAATGCTTTGGTCTTCCATTGTGTTAGGCCTCCATTTACCAAAGCAATACTTGTAGAGTCTCTTAACTATAGCTTCATGTACTTGATCAGTAGATTTTTGCAAGCTCCATCCTAATAAATAACCTCACAACCTTTTCTAGGTTCAACAGTTCACCTATCTTTTCAAGTGCATTTATGTCTGATGCTATTCCTGGATATGAAGCAATATCAACAAAAGGGACATCTCCAAGGTTCAAATAGCTAGCCGTCTTTGTAGATTGTAGAAAGAAAGCTTGAGGACACTGAAAGTCATGAGATGTCTTCATCCATTTGCAACCCTTGAGGGTTCACCATGTAGGGAAGACACCATATGGAATACTTCGAAACCCAAAAGAGAAGCAATGTTGCAGCTTCAGCATTTCAAAGTACTTTCACATCCAAAAAACTCTTGTTAGGCAAAAACAAATAAAAATGTCGCCGTACTTTTAATGTTCTAGATACGAAATTTTTTAATCAACCCGACTGGAAGCCCTTCTGATATGAAGCAATTTACATTCTACCTTACGATATTTTTTTGACATCTTAAGAACCCAATCATTCCAAGCACAACTTAGAATTAAGAGAGGCCATTTGTTGGCACAACTTGAAGGCAAGAGACCGGACTAGAGGATCAAGGTCTTGGAACAAAACGTTCATAGTTATATCTATCATAGGCATGTACATGGAAACCAACTTCTCAATTTCATGGCTCATCAAGCTAAACCATCCCGGTGGTTGAAATTATGATAGTGCCCTAAGCTATCCCTATGGTTGAAATTGTGACTGTCCTAAATGTGTCCTAAACCAGCCCAATGATTGAAATTGTGACTGTCCGAAACCAGTGCGGTGGTTGAAAATTTTTTTGCTTCATTATATACTTGAATTACACTGTGTTTTGTATTCTTTTAGAAGTAGCAAAAAGGGGGCTCATTGTTCTGTTGTTCCCATATGTTGGGTCAGTAGATGGAGTTGTATCTCAAAGCCATGTTTTTGAGACAGATCAAACAAGACATGAGTTATAGATATTGTAAACTACACATTGTGGATGGTTGAAATAGCTTTCAAAACTTGTGAGGTAAACTTTGCTAGTGTGAGTTTAGTTAGCATTGAATTGTGGACTTGTGAGCACTACACTATTAAACCTTTTAGAATGTGATTTTTGAGAGCAATAAAAAACATGGTCTATGTTGGAATATACTTTGTCAAATATAGATCCACCTTTTTTCAAGAGAGTTTTATTCCTTGCAATCTCACATGGCAAGTAGATTAATTTTTTTGTAAGATTAATAATGACCATTGTTGAAGATTGGATCTTTGAGAATGAATGCCCTACTGTTTATTTCTTGGTTATATCTATTTATTATCTTTGGTACACATATTAATTGCACCAAAAGAATCTCTTTTCACATTTGTGTTAGACCTTTCCTTCTTAAATTATGATGCCATAGATTTTATTGTGTCTCTCTCATACTATGGTTGTCTTGGATAACATGCACAATTATTTAAAGAAGAAAAGATGCATATATCTCTTGCTCCAAAGTCTAAATACACCTAAAAGAATTGAAGATAATTATGCAACAATTGAATTGTATTTCTTGCAAGGAATATAATTCAATTGCATTTTTTCAAAGAATCCAAATCTGTAAACGTTATTAAATTGAGATATGTAATTGATTTATACATTTTTAGATATTTTTCTTTCATAGAGTATATTCCATCCTAATAAGGAGCATTCGAAGTCTAGAGTGTATTCCATCCTAATAAGGAGCACTCAAAATCTATTAAAAGCTACTTTGAATAAAACTATATGTGGGTGAAGCTCATCGACTTGAATTTGATGTTTTTCTTGTTATTGGTGGGAAATAACAGTCAGTCATTGCCTTTTGACAACTCATATTGGATAGTCATTCATGCTTTCGATCATAGATGTCCATGGATAGTCATTCATGCTTTCGATCATAGATGTCCATGGCTCAAACATCTATCAACACAGTAGTATTAGATAAAGTGGGACAAAAGTTGCATTTTGGGAATTTTGAAATTGGGTGGATTTCATTAAAATTGGGAAAGGCTTCATTAAATTTGGGAAAATTTCCATTAATTGTGGGAATTTTACCAATATTGAATAAGCTAATATTTGGAATTCCAATGATTATGAAAAACTTCATCTGTTGTGAAACAGTTCATTGTGTATAAAAATCGAAATAAAGCATTTGTGGCAGAGTTTGAAAATCATGTATTTGGTGGTGTTAATAAACACCGTCTAGGGACAACATGTATATTTTACTTGAGGTGTTAATAAACATAGTTGGTGGTGTTAACAAACACCATGCATGGTGAGTTCCACTAGAAACAAAGCAGTTTTGTTGGTGAAGGTCAGCTTCTGAAAATTATCATATTAATAATATGCAAATACCCATTGACAAGATAACAACAATTGAGAAACATCACATGAGAACACACCTTAAAATGGAAGTTTGGGAGATTAAGAGGGAGAAAATCGACACCATTTTCTATGCTCTGATACCAAGCAAGCTCTCCTATGCTTTGATACATACGCTCTGTGGAATCTTGATCTTCTTGGGTCTATTTATGGATTTTGATGTCCATGACCAGACAATTGCATCATTACACTCCCATACCTATGGATCCAACCTATTCTCTGGCCGATACTTGTTCCAGCAATCAACATAGGCATCTGCATCATTGAGCCCCTTTCTCTTAATTGATGGTGCCCAATACTGAATTAATAATTTCTTGAAATTAGGAGAAGCAGCATCCATCTCGGCACTTGATATGGCAACCCCAAGCCATATGAGGTATATAGGATCTGATGGCCTCACCAAGACGAAGTCACCTTGCTTAACATCCACCATTGGTCTAAACTCTTCCCTCGGCTTACCTTTTAGAGGCCCACAATAGTGATCATTCCATTCCTCATAGCCTTGGAAATCATTAATGCAAGCATCTATATCATCCTCCTCATCAGGAGATTGTGTTCTTGGCCAAAACTCTCTGTACACTCCTATCTCTGAGATGTTTTCCTGTTCGAGCTCACCGATCATGGTTTTCCAATAGTCTATCACTGGCCTAATGTAGGACTCATAGGATGCATTCTTTCCACTTGCACATCTCTCCAAAAACTTAATGTAATCCTTTATCCCTGATATTACTTGCAAGTGATATCTCACAAATGCAGCCATTGGCAGTATATCCGGACAACCTGTTGGCAACAATGATCGACCCTCACTATCTTTCTTCCATAGCTCAATTCCCCCTTCAATGGGCATCCAATTCGGTGATTTTGTACTGCATCATTGGTCTATCACCTTGCATGTAAAATCGAAATTGTAATGGCTTTGTATGTCCAACTAGCATTTCTTGCCCATCACATAGGTAGCCATCCACATAATCCTTGAAGTTAGGAACCCGTGTAAGAACAAATGGTGCCGGTGAAGATGATGTACATTTTTTGAATGTATCCATCAGATGCGGGAAAGTGAATGTTTGTCCCACCCGCAAGCTCTTAGAAAACCTGCTGAACATTGCATCAATGTCCTCATGTGTGTGCCCTACCATCAAGAAGCCCAATTGAACTGTCTTGAAAATGCCCCTTGCTACAAGAAGAGAAAGTTATGCAAACAAGTATCTATTTTTGTTCTCAGACCCACAATTATCTAGTTGGAGTAGCAAGTTCTCTGGCAACTTTTGGAATGGTGGCTCAATAGCAACACTCTCCTCTAAAGAGGGTGGGTTTTCTCTTGTATTTGATGGAAAAAAATTCATACATGTGTCTGTAGCCCTTGCAATGGAAGTTGTCATGGCCTCCGTGATAGACTTCAGGTCACTTTCCGATACAGTTTCTAGATTTGCATCTGTGATCATGACATCTACATTTTCAGACAAGCTAGCTCCACTTGTGGAAACATGTGCACCTTTAGAACTATAATGGGAGTCCAAAGCGTTTCTTGAACATAGAGCATTCAAAAGGCGAGCATTGCTTCTAGGAATCCCATTAGTAGCAAGGTCTCCAAGGTCATGCATATCCATCCTCTCGAGGTTGCACAAACAAATTGAGAGCGATCCAATCGTCAGGTTGGGATCAGATGGCCACAAACCATTGAGGGTGAAGTGTCCATAATGACCGTTTCCATGCCCATGGGTAATCATTCCAATGAGTGAAACCTGTAATTGCCATGCAGAATCAGTGTCCTTGGACCTCACCCGAAGTCTTGGAATTGTTGTCTTTTTTTGGTCCATCTTATCATGGATTATGCATACATACTTTTTTGGATCCATCTCGGAGTACCTACGCCATGCATAGTATAAGTTCCTACAACTTTGTTGCTGTATCATATGCATCTTTCTCTCTTCCATCAGCGAATTGTGCTCATCTTGACTTTTTGTGGCTGCCAATTGAGCCTTGATCCGGCTGCACAAGCTACATTTAGAGAATTCACTCGTCTTAGCAAGGGCTACATTTTTTAAGTCTGATTTCCAAATCCTACCAAATGTGGATGTGGATAGGCTTTGATAACCACGTTGATTAAGTGAAGTGTTGACTTCACGTAGGATGTCTATCTTCTTATACACTTCAGGTATCACTTGCTGTGTCTCTCTAGAACCATCCTGGATGGTTCTACTCTTGTGAGGCATATGCTCTGTGCTATTATCCACAAAGTGTTGAATGAGAGCCCTTCCCATACCTATGTGCTCCCTGCTCCTCCTCATAATCCCTGAATTGCCATGCACATATCGCTGCACACCACTCTCAAATTGCTCCTTGTATCGATAAAATGATGTCCTTGGAATTCCATGCATCTCATACCATGCTCTACAACAGACATCCCGACCGTTTATCTTGAAGTTGTAGCATATCCTCCCTCTGTAGTCATGATGCCAAGCCGTTGACAACACATCATATATAAAGTTTGTACGAGACTCCAAGGAGCTGCCCCAAAAGTTCTTCCTTAGATTCATTAAGAGATCTCACTCTGCATGTTGGCAACACCTACTCCCACAACAATCGATGGAAGAAACCTGCTGCACTGAATCTAGTGACATTTTGTACATTGGTGTTGGAGGCTCTCTTTGTTTAGGCACCCTGTTAATGAAAGTGTACCTTCTTTTCTTTGATGTTGGATCATCCCTTTTCAACATTTGATCATTGACCAACTCATCTATACCAGCAACGTGGTCCATGGGCACATATTGTTGCAATGGGCTTCCTTTAAGTAAGGTAATCTGCTTGATGGGCCACTTTACTAGGCTGAGAGAGCCGACATCTTGCATAGAAGACCCTAAGTCACTTCCTCTAATTTGTTCTTTCTTTTCAATACCCACACCAATGCAATCGTTACCCAATAGGTCAAAGTTTATAGAGTCTCCCGGGAAAACAAATAAGATCACACCTTCCCCCACGGTCTTTGTTTTGCTCTCATCCCATAAGACAACTTTTTTCTCTTTCCAAGATTCACGAATGAAATTGTCAGTTTCCAATGAAGAAATTGGCATTGCCTCAACATAAGGTCACTCAGGCTCACTTGGTGCAGCTTCTTCAGTTATCGATCATCTAAAGAATCACCAACATGTTTTAGAGAGCCCTTCGGCCACTTGACAATGCTCCAAATTGCCTCACCAACAAGCACTGCATCCATAGTGGGAAATGGCAAGAGCATTTCACTATTGATAGACTTCTCCACTATCACCGATAAATTTTTTGTCCCAATCTTCACACCACTACAGTAGGCCTCCGGATCTATTGCACACACTCCACCAATTCCAACCACTTCATTCCCCACCATCATCATGACCTTGTCCCCGCTTCTGATAGCCATCCTCTGTCATTACGATTATGGAGAATTAAGTATGAACAAATTACAACCAAAGAATTTCATAAGACCATCAAACATGTCAATCTAGAGGGGAAGAATGGCATTGGTGCAAATCTCTAGAATGCATGAATGAGTCTATACAAAATTTTCATGAAAGCATGAATTATTGCCCTAAAAATTTTAGCAATTTCATAAAACTTTTTCTAAAGCATGAATTATTTTCACCATCGTCATGACCTGATTCATGCATCTGATAGTAGCCATCCCCTCTCATTACGATGACAGTAAATTGATTATGAACAAACTACAACCAAAGAATTTCATAAGCCCAACAAAGTTGTCCTTGTAGCGGGGGGAGAATGGCACCAGTGCCATTCTCCATGTGGGATTGTGGAGAATGGCATTGGTGACATTCTCCATGTGAATTCGGCTTTCCTATGGAGAATTGCATATCCCATCTTTGAAAAGGGGAATGGCACCAGTGCTATTTTCCCCATGCATTGACTTGAGAAAAACATTTGTCTTCATAAGAGGAGAACAGACTAGTGCCATTCTTCCTTTGGAAGACAAAATTTTGACTTGGGACTTTGCCGTGGGAGAATGCCAATGGTGCCATGCTCCCTTTGCAAAGCCAAAATTTTATATTAGGACATTGCAATGGGAGAATGGCACTGGTGCCATTCTCCCTTTATGAAGGCAAACTTTGAATCAAGACATTGCATTGGGAGACTGGCACTGGTGCCATTTTCCCTTTGCAAAGCCAAGATTTTGAATCGTGACATTGCAATGGGAGAATGGCACTAGTGCCATACTGTCTTTGTGAAGTAGAAATTTTGAATCACGACATTGCATGGGGAGAATGGCACAGCCAAAGTTTTGAGTCAGGACATTGCAACGGGAGAATGGTAGTGGTGCAAATTTAAAATTTAAAAATTTTGGCTTTGTAATAGGAAAATGGAGAATGGCACTAGTGCCATTCTCCCATTGGAATGTCCTAATTCAAAATTTTGGTTTCACAAAGGTAGAATGGCACCGGTGCCATTCTCCCATTGGAATTAGTGGAATGTCAATCTATAGGTTTAGTTTGTCTAGATTACCACTAGTGGAGAATGGCAGTGATGCCAATCTCATGCTGGCAACTACATAATGACATTGAGATCATCAAACTCACATGTGGAATGGAATCAGACACCACTCTCCTATGATCACAATCTCTGCTTTGTATAGTTCATATGGATTTGTGTCAATCTCTGTGGAGAATGGCAGTGGTGCCAATCTCATACCATGACCTGAAAACATGCACAAGGAATCCTAAACTCACATGTGCATTTGCACTTTTGCCATTATCCTACTGTAGCCAATAAAATTAGTGAAATGTCAATCTACAGGTTTAGTTTGCCTAGATTACCACTAGCGAAGAATGGCAGTGATGCCAATCTCATGCTGGCACCTACATAATGACACTGAGATCATCAAACTCACATGTGCCATTTCCCCTTTGCACAGCCAAGATTTGATTCAGGAAATCACAATGGGAGAATGGCACTGGTGCCATTCCCCCTTTACAAAGCCAATGTTTTGAATTGGGACATTGTAATGGGAGAATGGAAGTGGAGCAAATTTAGAAATTTTTAGCTTTGCAAAATGGGGAGATTGGAGGATGGCAGTAGTGCCATTCTCCCATTGCAATGCCAGAACTTGAGACCATAGACTTTTTTTGTGTGTGTGTGTGTGTGTGAACGTGGTATTCATTTGAAACCATACATTATTTTACTTCCATTTATTCATATATGTGGTAAAGTTGATCGATATTACTTTATGAAACCTAGCTCGTTATGTGAGTTTATCCACGTTAGTTTGGTTATGCTAGGTTGGTTAAGTTACAAATTTTTATATTAGAGTATGTTTTTCTTGATCAAGGTCCAAGTAATGTAAAATTTTAAGGTATAGATTGAATTAGTTGATGAGAATGTGATTTTTCTCCATGTTAAAAAAATTGTAATCATGCTCATCATTAGATCACAAGCTATGGATTTTTTTAAAGGAAGATGAGAATAGGTTAAATAAAAGGCGTGAGGACAATGTAAAAAAGGAAGAAAATGAGTGTGGACAATGTAAAATAGAAATAAAAGAAATGCATACGTTAGATATGTTAAATGAAAGAAATAAAATAAATGTTAGATATGTCCCAATTCCTCCATTAGTTGGCTAATTGGTGTTTATACTAAAAAGCAACTTGAAAAGCATATACTAAAAACTTTGAAACAGATCGTCTATCACAAAATAGGAATTGCCTTCATTTATCAATGATGTTAACATTAATGAAAGCTTTGTTGGGAAATTCTTTGTAGCCACTAATGGCTTTGTACTTCTTTTGAGTGTGTGCTTGTTTAATCTTAAGGTTTAGCGTATCTGCTTTAGTGTCATAATAGAGAATAAATATGGGATCATTATGATGTCTAAGATCAGGGGTGTGATTTGGCTTTATAATACTCATGTTTTCCAAGTTATGACCACATGGTGGTTCACAAAATAAGGAGTGTGATTTGGCTTTAAGATACTCATCTTTTCAAGTTAAGATCACGTGTTTGTTGTACAACTAGTGTGATTTGGTTCTATGATACTCATTACTACATTATTCAAAAAAGGCAATTGCTAGAGAACATGGAAGCAACATATACTTTGATGGTGACAAGTATCTCGATAATCGATGTAGCTTTAAGGTGTGCTTGCAACTCAACGAGCTTGCAGGTGATAAAAGATAGCATGTACACTCTTGCACACAAAAATAAGTGCTTCCAAGCTCTGATTGGAAAAAAGTGCTTCCCTAGAAATGTGTCAAGACTTATCAAAGGATTACATGTTGAAGCATGTGCTGCTTAGAATGCAAATGCAAGGAATGGGAAATTGCCAAAGAAAGTCTTGCAAGTATTTACTTGGAAAACATCTTAAGGCACTTTAGTGCAGGTTCAGTTTTTAGTTGCTCAAGCTTCATCGCTATGGTGAAAGCCTTGCTATTCAGAGAATGTGTCTCTCAATTAGAACTCTCTATGAAGGTGCTTCCAAGATAACAAAAAAGCAAGGAGCTATGAAAAACTATAACAAAGAGCTCTCAAGTAATAGGACCTCCAACAACTTGAGCTATACAAAGAAAGACTATGTAGTGTGAAAGGATCTTAGATACTTCCAAAACTTGAAAGAAATCACAAACTAAGGCATTCTCACAATTTTTAAAGAGTTATAAAACTTGAATAAAAGTAACAGCAAAGGGATCGCAATAATGGCAAATTATAGGCTAGGAAAATGTGGTATGAAGCCTTGAATGCAATTTTGACAAAAAGCAAAAGCTTAAACTAATGAAGGTAAAAAATTGTTGAATTTGTTTTTTAACAAAAAGCAAAAGGTTAGAAAGGTAAAAAATTAAAATACCCTAATACCTTCTCTGTCATGATTACGCTCATTGCCCTATGTTGATCGACTTTTCTCTCGTGGGGATTTGCGCTCTCGTGAGCAACGACACGCCTTGCTACTGGAGTGGCATCTCTTGTGCCAACATCCCACAGAAAGCTGCGCCATCATATCAATTGGATCGGTCGATGAGCTGCGCCGCTTGAGCCATACGGTCCATGCTTTTGGAGCGCTCGATCAGCTGCACCGCTTGAGCTCTTCAAGGAAACAGCATCCATGGTACTCTCCCGCCCGAGCTCTTCAACGCGATTTCCGTTCATAACATCTTGCATGGAGGCAACCAAATAATGGGAGCTTTGCCTCCTTAGATCAGCCGCCTAAGCAAAGAGACGATGAAGAAGAAGAAGATGGTAGAAAAAATGCTAGTAACAAGCTGCAAACTCTCATTCTCACCCTAGAGTAGCAGGCTCTCGTTCTCGCCAACTGCAAACTCTCGTTCTCACCCTAGAGCAGCTCGACCTTTCAGCCGATTCTTTCAAGTCCTTCAACCACCTCTTTGGTCACAACAATCTCAGTGGTAAAATCCCACAAGAGGACTTCACAAAGTCACCGACCTCAAAAGGGACTTCACAAAGTCGATTCTGCCCCTGCCTCTGAGAGCTGTGGTGAGTAAAACTCTGAGACTCCTCTCCAATTCTGCTAAATTGAAATGAGTTGTTTGGAATGAATAGAAAGTGAATAAGGGAAAGGCATCAATTGAAATGAGAGAAAAGGTCTTGATTTGTCTGAAATGTAGATTGAAAGTTAAAAGTGATAGTTTGAAACTACTAAATAATTCACATTTTGAAATATAGCTCTTCCCGCCATTGTTCCCTTTTGAATTTTGGATATATAGAGTGGCACTTATGCCATTCTCTCCAATATTAAATTTAAATTCAAATTCATATTGATATTTTTTATTTCAATTTGTATTTCAAATTGAATTATTCTTTTGAAATTGTATTTCAAAACCTAAATTCTAGTTTTCAAATTTTGATTTCAAGTTAAACTTCAATCTCAATTTTGATTTTCATGATTGAATGGCAATTTTAGAGATTGAAATTCTAATTTTAAATGGAGAATGGCACCAGTGCCATTCTCCAAGACCTCATAAGAAGTCCTTGAGAGTGGCACTAGTGCCAATATCCCTTGAGATAAATAAAATTTTGAAATATAGCTCTTCCCGCCATTGTTCCCTTTTGAATTTTGGATATATAGAGTGGCACTTATGCCATTCTCTCCGAATTTAAATTCAAATTCAAATTCATATTGATATTTTTAATTTCAATTTGTATTTCAAATTGAAATTATTCTGTTTGAAATTGTATTTCAAAACCGAAATTCTAGTTTTCAAATTTTGATTTCAAGTTAAACTTCAATCTCAAATTTGATTTTCATGATTGAATGGCAAATTTAGAGATTGAAATTCTAATTTTAAATATATCCCTTGAGATAAATTGAAAGACCTCATAAGAAGTCCTTGAGAGTGGCACTAGTGGAGAATGGCAGTGACGCCAATCTCATGCTGACAACTACATAATGACACTGAGATCATCAAACTCACATGTGCATTCTTCTATGTAGTGATCACTATCTTCATTGTGTAGAGATCATATGGACTTGTGTCAATCTCTGCGAAGAATGCCACCAATGGAGAATGGCAGTGGTGCCAATCTCATACCATGACTTAAAAACATGCACAAGGAATCCTAAACTCACATGTGCATTGGCACTTTTGCCATTATCCTACTACAACCAATAAAATTAGTGGAATGTCAATCTATAGGTTCAGCTTGTCTAGATTACCACTAGCGGAGAATGGCAGTGATGCCAATCTCACGCTGGCAACTACATAATAACACTGAGATCATCAAACTCACATGTGGAATGGAATAGGACACCACTCTACTATGATCACTGGAATAGCACTCCTAGAATAGTAAACATTTGTACAACTGGAGAATGGCAGTGGTGCCAATCTCTTATTAGGCCCTAAGAAATGGCATTGAGAAGCCTAAACTCACATGTGTAGAGATTGTTGAGAGTTGTGGTGCCATGAGCATATGTAGAGCAAAGGTATGAGCAAAGGATAAGCTGCCACATGGCATGGAGGAGATATCCCACATGTGAGCAAGCAAATGGATGTAAGTACCCTCACCTATAAAAGGGAGGTTCATTTGAAGGAATATCAATCAAGCACTTTGCACTATCTCAAGATTCTCTTTATGAGTCCAAGCTAATCTATCTTGGAACCTAATTGACTTGAGATACATGTCATGAGCACTCTCTTCATCATGTTTCCACATAGGTTCCATCCACCTTAGAGCGTTCCATAGATCCTGAGGCACACATGTTTTGTCATGGTATCAGAGCATAGGTTTAGCTCTCCTAGTTTAGCTCATTAGTAGTTCACTAGGATTGCTCCCATTCCTAGTTTAGTTGTAGGCTTGCCATCGGAGCACATGTTTTCACCTAGGTTAGTTTTAGTTTTAGATTGAGAAAATTCCGTCCATTGATTTACATTGAGGGAATTCTGTCCTTGAGAGTCTTTGAGATAAAGTTTCCGCCACTGTGAGATTTCCATCCATGTGAGAGTGAGACAGATTTTTTGATTGTTTTCATTATTGAGAGAAGAGTGAGAGCTTTCAAAGCTTGGATATAGGGAGAGTTCATCGAGAGAAAAAGGACCATCTGCAAGTCTTGAGAGGTTAGAGCTTGCATCTAGCCTCAAGCAAGCCATCCAATGTCAAAAGCCAATGCAGACTCGAGCCAACAGCCCTAACGTCCCTGCGATAAAAGCGGTTCCATAGCCGATAGCAGTAAACAGTGCCTTGAGTCTCCAAGCGGACCATCAAAGCTTCAGTCACGGTCTGCAGCTCCAAGGCCTTCAACCGAACCTTCATCGACTCGATCTTTAAGGCTCTAAGCCCAGGCAGCCTCAGCCTTCATGCACGCAGACCAACGCGCCATCGACGAAAAGCCTCTACACTAGCGCCTACCTTCCCAACGCCAGGCATCTCCAAGGAGACAACAAGCCTGCCTCTTCGTTCAGCCAATGCTCCAGCAGCCACACAGGCCTCGACTCCAAACAGCCCGGACGGCCGCTCCACAAACTCTCATGCCAGCCCGATAAACAAGCAAACGCCTTCTCTGCCTCTTGAAGAATGCTAAGCCCAGCATCGATGACCACCGAGAAGCTCCAAGGGTCTAGCAAAGGCTCACCCGCCTCAATGGAGAACAGCTCTTCTGCATGGCCAGTGCACCGACGAACCTCCTAGCTCCAAACAAACGTTGCTCCAACACAGACTCTGATGGCATGACGGACCCTTTCATGAAAAAGCCATGAGCACATGTAGAGCAAAGGTATGAGCAAAGGATAAGCTGCCACATGGCATGGAGGAGATATCCCACATGTGAGCAAGCAAATGGATATAAGTACCCTCACCTATAAAAGGGAGGTTCATTTGAAGGAATATCAATCAAGCACTTTGCACTATCTCAAGATTCTCTTTATGAGTCCAAGCTAATCTATCTTGGAACCTAATTGACTTGAGATACATGTCATGAGCACTCTCTTCATCATGTTTCCACATAGGTTCAATCCACCTTAGAGCGTTCCATAGATCCTGAGGCACACATGTTTTGTCAGAGATCATATGGAATTGTGTCAATCTCTGTGGAGAATGCCACCAGTGGAGAATGCCACTAGTGGAGAATGGCAGTGGTGCCAATCTCATACCATGACCTGAAAACATGCACAAGGAATCCTAAACTCACATGTGCATTGGCAGTTTTGCCACTATCCTACTGCAGCCAATAAAATTAGTGGAATGTCAATCTATAGGTTCAGTTTGTCTAGATTACCACTAGCGGAGAATGGCAGTGATGCCAATCTCATGATGTCAACTACATAATGACACTGAGATCATCAAACTCACATGTGGAATGGAATAGGACACCACTCTCTTATGATCACTGGAATACCCCTCCTAGAATAGTAGGGTAAACATTTGTACAATTGGAGAACTGTAGTGGTGCCAATCTCTTATTAAGCCTTAAGAAATGGCATTGAGAAGCCTAAACTCACATGTGTAGAGATCATATGGATTTGTGTCAATATCTGTGGAGAATGCCACCAGTGCAGAATGGCAGTGGTGCCAATCTCATACCATGACCTGAAAACATGCACTTTTGCCATTATCCTACTGTGCATTCTTCTATGCAGTGATCACTGTCTCCGCTGTGTAGAGATCATATGGAATCCTAAACTCACATTTGGATTGGCACTTTTGCCATTATCCTACTGCAGCCAATAAAATTAGTGGAATGTCAATCTATAGGTTCAGTTTGTCTAGATTACCACTAGCAGAGAATGGCAGTGATGCCAATTTCATGCTTGCCCTAAGAAATGGCATTGAGAATCATAAACTCACATGTGCATTCTTCTATGTAGTGATCACACTGTCTCCGCTGTGTAGAGATCATATGGAATTGTGTCAATCTCTGTGGAGAACGGCAGTGGTGCCAATCTCATACCATGAACTGAAAACATGCCCAAGGAATTCTAAACTCACATGTGCATTGGCACTTTTGCCATTATCCTACTGTAGCCAATAAAATTAGTGTTATGTCAATCTATAGGTTCAGTTTATCTAGATTACCACTAGCGGAGAATGGCATTGATGCCAATCTCATGCTGGCAACTACATAATGACACTGAGATCATGAAACTCACATGTGGAATGGAATAGGACACCACTCTCCTATGATCACTGGAATACCCCTACTAGAATAATAGGGTAAACATTTGTACAAGTGGAGAATGGCAATGGTGCCAATCTCTTATTAGGCCCTAATAAATGGCAGTGGTGCCAATCTCTTATTAGGCCCTAATAAATGGCAGTGGTGCCAATCTCTTATTAGGCCCCAATAAATGGCAGTGGTGCCAATCTAATACCATGAACTGAAAACATGCACAAGGAATTCTAAACTCACATGTGCATTGGCACTTTTGCTATTATCCTACTGCAGCCAATAAAATTATTGGACCACTAGTGGAGAATGGCAATGATGCCAATCTAAACTCACATGTGCATTGGCACTTTTGCCATTATCCTATTGCAGCCAATAAAATTCGTGGAATGTCAATCTATAGGTTCAGTTTGTCTAGATTACCAGTAGCGGAGAATGGCAGTGATGCCAATCTCATGCTGGCAACTACATAATGACACTGAGATCATCAAACTCACATGTGCATTCTTCTATGTAGTGATCACTGTCTTCGCTATGTAGAGATCATATGGAATTGTGTCAATCTCTGTGGAGAATGCCACCAGTGGAGAATGGTAGTGGTGCCAATCTCATACCATGACCTGAAAACATGCAGAAGGAATCCTAAACTCACATGTGCATTGGCACTTTTGCCATTATCCTACTACAGCCAATAAAATTAGTGGAATGTAAATCTATAGGTTCAGTTTGTCTAGATTACCACTAGCGGAGAATGGCAGTGATGCCAATCTCATGATGTCAACTACATAATGACACTGAGATCATCAAACTCACATGTGAAATGGAATAGGACACTACTCTCTTATGATCACTGGAATACCCCTCCTAGAATAGTAGGGTAAACATTTGTACAACTGGAGAATGGCAGTGGTGCTAATCTCTTATTAGGCCTTAAGAAATGGCATTGAGAAGCCTAAACTAACATGTGTAGAGATCATATGGATTTGTGTCAATATCTGTGGAGAATGCCACCAGTGGAGAATGGCAGTGGTGCCAATCTCATACCATGACCTGAAAACATGCACTTTTGCCATTATCCTACTGTGCATTCTTCTATGCAGTGATCACTGTCTCCACTGTGTAGAGATCATATGGAATCCTAAACTCACATTTGGATTGGCACTTTTGCCATTATCCAATTGCAGCCAATAAAATTAGTGGAATGTCAATCTATAGGTTCAGTTTGTCTAGATTACCACTAGCAGAGAATGGCAGTGATGCCAATTTCATGCTTGCCCCAGGAAATGGCATTGAGAATCATAAACTCACATGTGCATTCTTCTATGTAGTGATCACTGTCTCCACTGTGTAGAGATCATATGGAATTGTGTCAATCTCTGTGGAGAACGGCAGTGGTGCCAATCTCATACCATGAACTGAAAACATGCCCAAGGAATTCTAAACTCACATGTGCATTGGCACTTTTGCCATTATCCTACTGTAGCCAATAAAATTAGTGTTATGTCAATCTATAGGTTCAGTTTATCTAGATTACCACTAGCGGAAAATGACAGTGATGCCAATCTAAACTCACATGTGCATTGGCACTTTTGCGACTATCCTACTACAGCCAATAAAATTAGTGGAATATAGGTTCAGTTTGTCTAGATTACCACTAGCGGAGAATGGCAGTGATGCCAATCTCATGCTGGCAACTACATAATGACACTGAGATCATCAAACTCACATGTGCATTCTTCTATGTATTGATCACTGTCTCCGCTGTGTAGAGATCATATGGAATTGTGTCAATCTCTGTGGAGAATGCCACTAGTGGAGAATGGCAGTGGTGCCAATCTCATACCATTACTTGAAAACATGCACAAGGAATCCTAATCTCACATGTGCATTGGCACTTTTGCCATTATCTTACTACAGCCAATAAAATTAGTGGAATGTCAATCTATAGGTTCAGTTTGTCTAGATTACTGCTAGCGGAGAATGGTAATGATGCCAATCTCATGATGTCAACTACATAATGACACTGAGATCATCAAACTCACATGTGGAATGGAAGAGGACACCACTCTACTATGATCACTGGAATGCCACCAGTGGAGAATGGCAGTGGTGCCAATCTCATACCATGACCTGAAAACATGCACAAGGAATGCTAAACTTACATTTGGATTGGCACTTTTGCCACTATCCTACTGCAGCCAATAAAATTAGTGGAATGTCAATCTATAGGTTCAGTTTGTCTAGATTACCACTAGCAGAGAATGGCAGTGATGCCAATCTCATGCTGGCAACTACATAATGACACTGAGATCATCAAACTCACATGTGGAATGGAATAGGACACCACTCTACTATGATCACTGGAATGCCACCAGTGGAGAATGGCAATGGTGCCAATCTCATACCATGACCTGAAAACATGCACAAGGAATCCTAAACTCACATGTGCATTGGCACTTTTGCCACCATCCTACTGTAGCCAATAAAATTAGTGGAATGTCAATCTATAGTTTTAGTTTGTCTAGATTACCAGTAGAGTGGTAGTGATGCCACTCTACTATGATCACTGGAATGCCACAAGTGGAGAATGGCAGTGGTGCCAATCTCATACTATGACCTGAAAACATGCACAAGGAATCCTAAACTCACATGTGCATTGCCACTTTTGCCACTATCCTACTACAACCAATAAAATTAGTGGAATGTCAATCTATAGGTTCAGTTTGTCTAGATTACCACTAGCGGAGAAAGGCAGTGATGCCAACCTCATGCTGGCAACTACATAATGACACTGAGATCATCAAACTCACATGTGGAATGGAATAGGACACCACTCTACTATGATCACTGGAATGCCACCATTGGAGAATGGCAGTGGTGCCAATCTCATACCATGACTTGAAAACATGCACAAGGAATCCTAAACTCACATGTGCATTGGCACTTTTGCCACTATCCTACTGCAGCCAATAAGAACTTCTACCATTCTCCTTAACATCATGGAGGATGGCACCAGTTACATTATCCTCAAACTCTCACGAAAGATGGCACTTGTGCCATTCTGAACAAACTCACAATCCATGTATTCAATGGCATTTGTGACACTCTTCTAACATCATATTATGTTGGAGAATGGCACGAATACCATTCTTTATTATAACCATCTTAACTTTGATATTGTGTATATTTGCTTGCTGTGTTGGTGTAGTTTTTCATAATGCATATATAAGTTGCTTCGCCTTGGTTATTTTGTTAATAGAAGTTGCATTGTGGTTGTAATATTTCCTACTATAGTTATGATTTTCTATTATACATTTCATTGTGTCCTTGGTTCTTTTGTTAACAAAACATTGCAAGAATGGCTAGCAAGGGAAAGAGAAAGGTTTGAGAGGTGTCAGTTTATGATGGAGTTAGTTCTGGAAGAGGATGGTTTTTAGATACATACAATAACGAACTCCAAAAACTCCATAAAGTGCATTGTTTTGTGAACATCCAAGGAACAACTTTTGAAGATGTTGGACAAGTTAAAGAGATGGAGGATACCGAGAAAGACAACGTTCCTTGTCTCAAAATTCATACATTGGGAGGCAATGTGTATCAATTGGATCCTGCTTGTTTTGATCATGCGAGGATGAATGCAACTGGGGAGGACACAATGATATCTAGGGGTTGGATCAATGAGCCAGAAAATTATACCAATCAACAGATATTAGAAAGCTTTGATTTGGTAACAAAAGGGATAAAGCAAGATATAAAAAAGAGTAGAAAAGTTTCGAAAAGATCCAAGAAAAGTGATGTTGAGGGATCAAGCTCTCAAGTGTCTCAAAACACATTGAAAGAGAAGGCTAGAGAGACCGGTGAGGAGGAAACAACAGGTGAGAAGGAAATAAGGTCAGATGGAAAAACAAGCATTGGGGATAAACTGGAGGCTAAAGACAAAGAGACAATTTTAGGAGGAAAACAAGGAGGTATCAGAATAGTCACTGATGGAACTGGAAGTGGAGGTGATGCAACGAGAAGTGGTGCGACACATATAACAGGACATGGTGAGAAATCATCTAAAGCAACTATCATCCTGTATAAAAAATTCCAGCCAGATGTTGACTTTAAGGCACTACAAAAGAAATTGGAAA
The DNA here is from genome assembly GCF_047967505.1 of Dipteris shenzhenensis. Classification (NCBI taxonomy): domain Eukaryota; kingdom Viridiplantae; phylum Streptophyta; class Polypodiopsida; order Gleicheniales; family Dipteridaceae; genus Dipteris; species Dipteris shenzhenensis. The sequence continues at coordinate 56,423,018 of NC_141599.1, forward strand.
GGAAGGAAGGACACAAGTATGACAGGCTTGATGGAGTACGTAGAGTACTTCCCATTTGGTTTGGAGTTTGAGGTGTTGATCCTAGTGATGGATTGCTTTAGAGCACCAAGCCAATATGTGTACAGGACATTGACCCTCAGCTATGTCAGTGACTTGGTCAAGAGTTTTGCAATGAATGCATGACCTCCTGCGACATGTGCATATCTTATGCCTTACCACACAGGCACAAATACTCCGATGTGCAAGGAAGAGATAAAGGTGGAAAAGTTAAAGGAGTATAATTATTGGATTCTCGCAGGGTAGCATTCGATTTATGCTGCAAGGATATTTATAACTAAAGCACATGGAGAAGCCTTCAATCAACAAAAAGGTTTCTATACACGGAGGAAGGCGAGAATTGTTGTCAATGCACCAGTTGAAGCAAGTTGTAAGATATCATCAATGGCCAACATGGAGGCACAGACCGTTTTGAAAAATCAACGATATATCGATATCTTACAACACCTAAGGGCGTAGTGGATTGCATTCGGACGACCAAAGAAACCAGCCCAAGGCCTTGTCAAAGGGCATAAAGATTGACAAAGTTGGGATGTGAGTAATAAACTTTGTTTTGTATGCATTTTTTATTTCAAGAATGTTTATGGCTTTGTAAAAGAAATGATAGTAGTGTCAATTCCCTGAACAGGTAGCACAGCCAAAAGTGCAAGAGTGCACTATCTTAGATTGAGATGCCCTTCGTGGTGTGGCAAGAGGATAGTATATGCTGTGGGAAAGGGCAAAGCCAGCGGTGACTTTATTTTTCTAATTTAAGGCCGTTTCAGGGCCCATTTTGAAGGCGAAAGTTCTTCGCAGGCACTGAGAAAAAGGCCTTGTTTTTGCTATGCGACCACTACTCTGCAGGTCGGTGAAAAGTTGTCACAAAAATTGCATCGTATGCTTATGCGTAGAGATATTGGGAGTTGCAGAATCATCCTTGTTGCCTGTTGATGCAAACTAGGAAGTGACTGTGTGGTCAAATACCACTTTCGTCAGTTTTGCAAATCTGTCTATGTGAGGCAAAAGCTGTGTTTTTTGCAGTGATAGAATATTTTGTAGTGTTCTGTAATGGTGTCTGATTCACTTTTATAGATTGTCACTGAAAAGCTTGACAAGAACAAATTCCAGGCATGGAAGTTTAGAATGACAAATTTCCTTATGGGAAAAGGCTATTGGGAGTTCATTACAGGAAATGAAGAAGAACCAGTTCTTCCTAATGTTCCCAATCAACAGGAAATGCAAGCGTTTAAAGAATGGCATGAGAGAGCCAGAAAAGTTATGTACTGGCTTTCTATCAGTATTTTGGATTCTATGATTGTGCATATTCAGGATGCAAGTACGCCAAAGGAGGCATGGGATACTTTGGCAAAAATGTACAGCACAAATACACAAGCCAGGAAAATGCAGCTAAAGCAGGAGTTGCACAATGTGTAGAGAGAAAATATGAGCATCAATGACTACCACATGAAGGTGAAGAAAATTGCAGATGCACTTGCTTCCATTGGGTCGCCAGTGGAGGATGATGATCTAGTTTCTGTGACCTTGAATGGTGTAGGAAAGGATTATGCACAGTTCCGGACATCCATTGCCATCCGTGAAAGGAGTTGTTTGCTCTTCTAATTTCTAAAGAGTAGAGAAATGGTGGTGCATCTTCTTCAGGAGGAACTTCAAAAGAAACTGTTTTCTACTCAAATGCTAGAAGAGGTAGAGGCCGAGGTAGAGGAGGCCGATCCTATGGAGGAGGACGTGGTAAGTCTAGAGGCAAGGGGAGCTAGAGAGGCCGTGGTGGATGGCAGAGAGGCCAAAATGCAAAAGCAATGTTGAATTCTACTATTGTGGTAAAATGGGTCATATGGCTAAAGACTACTATAAAAAGCAGAATGACATTATGAATGGAAAATTGCAGCAAGGCAACTATGCATCCTCTGGTAGACAAGGTGATGATAGAAATGAGCATTTGTTTATGGTGCAGCACATGACCAATTCTGTGACAAGTGTAGAAGAAAGTAATGATGTGTGGTATGTTAACTCAGGTGCATCAAACCACATGACAGGTCATGAAGAATGGATGCAGGATGCATGGAAAATGGAAAGACCTGGATTTATGGAGACTGGTGATGATACTGCACATCCTATTGTGCAGATTGGTAAAATTCCTTTGTCTATGCAGGATGGGAAAAAGAAATACTTGTCTGATGTATTTCATGTCCCGAATATCACCAAGAACTGGTTTTTGTTGGTCAAATGGTTGAGCAGGGCTTGCAGGTCAGATTTAATCCTCATGGATGCTTTGTTGAGGATATGAAAAATAGCGGTCGCTTGATAGCAAAAGGAAAGAAGGACAGGATGCTTACGTTGGATGCGGACATGCCTGAATTAAGTGCAACAATGTTTGCACATGGGACCACTATAGTTGTAGATATTGATATCTGGCATAAACGCATTGGTCATGTTAATGTACATCGACTTAAATCAATGCAAGCTCAAAATATTATTGCAGGATTATTATCAACCAAAGAAGCATTAGTATCATATTTGGCTAATCTTTCTTGTTGTAGCACTCGCTATAGGGGATGTGCTTGAGATGAAGAATAAGTCACAAGAAACCAACAAAGAATCTTATATTCCTTGTAACTTTTCTTGTGTTGTGATTTTATTACTCATTGAGAGATGTGTGAAGCAAAAGACCCAGAGGTTGCTTTTGAGATAGAGAGCACCAATATACATATCTTCTAGTAATTATAATGAAGAAGAGTTTTCATATGAATTAAAATATTTTTTCCCTTCAGAAAGGTATTTGTCCACACCAATTATTACATTAAATTTCAGAATTCTCATTTTTTGAAGCCTCCAAAAAGTTAATCTTTTTGGTTTAATATTTTTTTTCAAAAAGTGACTTCTTTTATCCAATTTTTTCTATAAAAATGAATTTGGAGAGTTGACTAGTCCAAATTAATGAATAAGGTCATTATCATGTTTATTTCATTTAGTATTTGAAAGAAACCTCTATGTTTCTAGGTACTCCTGATATGTAGCAAGAGAAAAGACAATTCTAGATTGTGTTAAATGCAATATGTGATGTTTGTGAAATGGTGTGACAAAGAAAGTAGAGCTTGCATGATTTATGTGTGCTGTCTGTCTTAATGCATTGAGGATATTTGTAGAGTGTTTGGAGTTTTATCATGTTTATTTCATTTGGCATTTTGAAAGTAACCACTAGGTATTCTAGGTAGACCTGATGTAGAAAGAGAGAAGACGATTTTAGTGGTGTTGTGATTAAGAAAGTAGAGCTGATTAAAGTGTACAGCCAGGGACAACTAGCCCAGATTCAAATGAACTCAATGAAAATATAGTTAGGAAGCTGTATCATGTTTATTAAAAAAATTCAACGAAAATATAGTTTGGAAATTGTATCATGTTTATGAAATTCGGAATTTGAAAGTAACAACTATGTACTCTAAGTAGAGATTATGTAGAAAGAGAGACAACAATTCTATATGGCGGTAAATGTAAACTGTCATCTTTGTGAAATGGCATGACAAAGAAAATATTGCTAATTAAGGACCTATCACAATCACTTTATTTCAAATCTTCCACTTACTTTTTGAAAGCTGTGACACTTCACACAATTGAGTACTCCATACTCACACTCTCCTCATTCTTTAAGTAATTCCAACTGCACCATTTTCCCAACCTCCTCCATTTTTAAGTAGTACCACTCTCGTTCCTTCTTCTCTCTCTGCATTACAAAGCACAACCTTACCCTCTCATTAGTATTCTCACACCCTAGCCCTTGCTTAAGCTCTCATTCTTTCTACCATCTTACCTTCACTCATTAGCAGTCTCTGATAGTAGCCATTACTTAAGCACTTCGTCTCTCCTTCTTTCTTCCATCTTGCCTTCTCCTTGCGTAAAAGCACTTCGTCTCTCCTTCCTTCTTTCTTCTTGACTTCTCCCTAAACCTTCTTCCATCCTGTCTTCTCCTACTCTTGTATTTGTCTTATCTGCATATCAATGGATCTTTAACTACAATGGAGCAATTAATAAGTTCCAGCTTAGCTTGGGTTACTGAGAACAAAGCACGTTGAGTGGAGAAAAAAACGCAAGGAGAACCATTATTAGAAGATGAGAAATACGAGTTTTCTCTTGAGAAGAGCCAAGAGAAGGAGGAGATGGAGTGAGTAAGCATGAGAAGATACGAAATAAAAACTTTATTGTCAACCAAAGAAGCATTAGTATGATATTTGGCTGATCTTTGTTGTTGTAGCACTCGCTATGGGTGATGTGCTTGAGATGAAGAATAAGTCATAAGGAACCAACAAAGAATCTTATATTCCTTGTAACTTTTCTTGTGTTGTGATTTTATTACTCATTGAGAGATGTGTGAAGCAAAAGACTCAGAGGTTGCTTTTGAGATAGAGAGAGCCAATATACATATCTTCTAGTAACTATAATGAAGAAGACCAGTTTTTCTATGGATTTAAAATACTTTTTTCCCTCCAGGAATGTATTTTTTAACACAAATCGTTACATTAAATTTCAAAATTTTAAATTTTTGAAGCTTCAAAAAAGTTAATCTTTTTGGTTTAACATTTTTTTTCAAAAAGGGACTTCTTTTATCAAAATTTTACTATAAAAATGAATTTGGAGAGTTCACTAGTCCCAACCTAATCAATAAGGTCATTATCGTGTTTATTTCATTTAGTATTTGAAAGAAACCTCTATGTTTTTAGGGAGTCTTGAGATAAAGGAAGAGAAAAGACAATTCGAGATTGTGTTAAATGCAATATGTGATGTTTGTGAAATGGTGTGACAAAGAAAGTAGAGTTTGCATGATTTATGTGTGCTGTCTGTCTTAAGAGAAGACGATTTTAGTGGTGTTGTGACAAAGAAAGTAGAGCTGATTAAAGCGTACAGCTAGCAACAACTAGCCCAGATTCAAATGAACTTAATGGAAATATAGTTAGAAAGTTGTATCATGTTTATTAAATGAATTCAACAAAAATATAGTTTGGAAGTTGTATCATGTTTATTAAATTCGGAATTTGAAAGTAACAACTATGTATTCTAAGTAGAGATTATGTAGAAAGAGAGACCACAATTCTATATGGCGGTAAATGTAAAATGTCATCTTTATGAAATGGCATGACAAAGAAAATATTGCTAATTAAGGTGTATAGCCCCCTGGCAACTTGCCCAAATTTGGGCAAATCCAATAGCAATATAGATAGGGAAATTCTTTAAAAGATCACTTGGGATCTTAAATGTAGCATCGTTCAAGTTGTGCAGCATTAAGGATAACTTGCCCAAAATCTAGATGATCCTAATGGCATTTGTTACAATGGTTGGGAAATTAGCAAATCATCTTTGGTTGCAAATTGTGACCGGTTCAGGTGCCTACCTGAAGAGGCCAATCGCTACCACCTTTAGGATAAGCAATGTGGAGATCAGGTGGGATGCTTTCTGAGAGATCATTTTGAAAGGGTGTGAGGTCTATAAAAGCCTATATCCTTAACTTCCACTACATGTCAAATCTTTCAATCTAATTTATTAGCTATTATGTTCATGTCTCAGGGTAAAAAATCAATCATTATATGGGACCTATCACAATCACTTTATTTCAAATCTTCCACTTACTTTTTGAAAGCTGTGACACTTCACACAATTGAGTACTCCATACTCACACTCTCCTCATTCTTTAAGTAATTCCAACTGCATCTTTTTCCCAACCTCCTCCATTTTTAAGTAGTACCACTCTCGTTCCTTCTTCTCTCTTCGCATTGCAAAGCACAACCTCACCCTCTTATTAGTATTCTCCCACCCTAGCCATTGCTTAAGCTCTCATTCTTTCTACCATCTTACCTTCACTCATTAGTAGTCTCTGATAGTAGCCATTACTTAAGCACTTCGTCTCTTCTTCCTTCTTTCATCTGGCCTTCTCCTTGCTTAAAAGAACTTCGTCTCTCCTTCCTTCTTTCGTCCTTACTTCTCCTAAACCTTCTTCCATCTTGTCTTCTCCTACTCTTGTATTTGTGTTATCTGCATATCAATGGATCTTTTTGAAGCTATAACTACAATGGAGCAATAAATTAGTTCTAGCATAGCTTGGGTTACTGAGAACAAAGCACATTGAGTGGAGAAAAAAACACAAGGAGAACCATTAATAGAAGATGAGAAATACGAGTTTTCTCTTTAGAAGAGCCAAGAGAAGGAGGAGATGGAGTAAGTAAGCATGAGCACAGACGAAATAAAAACTTTACTATCAACCAAAGAAGCATTAGTATCATATTTGGCTGATCTTTCTTGTTGTAGCACTCGCTATGGGCGATGTGCTTGAGATGAAGAATAAGTCACAAGGAACTAACAAAGAATCTTATATTCCTTGTAACTTTTCTTGTGTTGTGATTTTATTACTCATTGAGAGATGTGTGAAGCGAAAGACCCAGAGGTTGCTTTTGAGATAGAGAGCACCAATATACGTACTGGTTACTTTGAAAATGCCAGATGAGATAAGGTCATTATCATGTTTATTTTATTTAGTATTTGAAATAAACCTCTATGTTTCTAGGTAATCCTGAGATGTAGGAAGAGAAAAGACAATTCTAGATTGTGTTAAATGCAATATGTGATGTTTGTGAAATGGTGTGATAAAGAAAGTAGAGCTTGCATGATTTATGTGTGCTGTCTGTCTTAATGCATTGAGGATAATTCTATATGGCGGTAAATGTAAAATGTCATCTTTATGAAATGGCATGACAAAGAAAATATTACTACTCAAGGTGTATAGCCCCTTGACAACTTGCCCAAATTTGAGCAAATCCAATAGCAATATAGATAGGGAAATTCCCTAAAAGCTCACTTCGGATCTTAACTGTAGCACTGTTCAAGTTGTGCAGCATTAAGGATAACTTGCTCAAAATCTAGATGATCCTAATGGCATTTGTTACAATTGTTGGGAAATTAGCAAATCATCTTTGGCTGCAAATTGTGACCAGTTCAAGTGCCTACATGAAGAGGCCAATCGCTATCACCTTTAAAATAAGGAATGTGGAGATCAGGTGGGATGCTCCTTGAGAGATCATTTCGAAAGAGTGTGAGGTCTATAAAAGCCTATAATATCCTCAACTTCCACTACATCTCAAATCTTTCAATCTAATTTATTAGCTATTATGTTAATGTCTCAAGATAAAAAATCAATAATTATAAGGGACCTATCACAATCACTTTATTTCAAATCTTCCACTTACTTTTTCAAAGCTATGACACTTCACACAATTGAGTACTCCATACTCACACTCTCCTCATTCTTTAAGCAATTCCAACTGCACCATTCTCCCACCCTCCTCCATTTTTAAGTAGTACCAATCTCGTTCCTTCTTCTCTCTCTACATGCAAAGCACAACCTTACCCTCTCATTAGTATTCTCCCACCCTAGCCATTGCTTAAGCTCTCATTTCTTCTACCATCTTACCTTCACTCATTAGCAGTCTCTGATAGTAGCCATTACTTAAGCACTTCGTCTCTCCTTCCTTCTTTCATTTTGACTTCTCCCTAAACCTTCTTCCATCTTGTCTTCTCCTACTCTTGTATTTGTGTTATCTCCATATCAATGGATCTTTTTGAAGCTGTAACTACAATGGAGCAATTAATAAGTTTCAGCTTAGCTTGGGGTACTGAGAACAAAGCACGTTGAATGGAGAAAAAAACACAAGGAGAACCATTAGAAGATGAGAAATACGAGTTTTCTCTTTAGAAGAGCCAACAGAAGGAGGAGATGGAGTAAGTAAGCATGAGCAAACACGAAATAAAAACTTTATTATCAACCAAAGAAGCATTAGTTCATATTTGGCTGATCTTTGTTGTTGTAGCACTCGCTACAGGCGATGTGCTTGAGATGAAGAATAAGTCATAAGGAACCAACAAAGAATCTTATATTCCTTGTAACTTTTCTTGTGTTGTGATTTTATTACTCATTGAGAGATGTGTGAAGCAAAAGACCCAGAGGTTGCTTTTGAGATAGACAGCACCAATATACATATCTTCTAGTAAGTATAATGAAGAAAAAGAGTTTTTCTATGGATTTAAAATACTTTTTTTCCTCCAAGAAGGTATTTTTTAACACTAATTGTTACATTAAATTTCAAAATTTTGATTTTTTGAAGCTTCAAAAAAGTTAATCTTTTTGGTTTAATATTTTTTTTCAAAAAGTGACTTCTTTTATCCAATTTTTACTATAAAAATGAATTTGGAGAGTTCACTAGTCCCAAATGAATGAATAAGGTCATTATCGTGTTTATTTCATTTAGTATTTGAAAGAAACCTCTATGCTTCTAGGGAGTTTTGAGATGTAGGAAGAGAAAAGACAATTCTAGATTGTGTTAAATGCAATATGTGATGTTTTGTGAAATGGTGTGACAAAGAAAGTAGAGCTTGCATGATTTATGTGTGATGTCTGTCTTAATGCATTGAGGATATTTGTAGAGTGTTTGGAGTGTTGAGATATCGAGCTCCACTCGTGATATGCCAGGGTGACCATTGTGCATTTATGTCACCGACTTGTTAGCTCCAAATGCGGTTGGTACACTAACAATGAATAATAGCTAGATGACAGCTATCGTTATCTACTCTAGTTCGTGGCTCAGTTAGTATGCCACCTTAGTTAGCTGAATTTTGTTTGAGACCCACATGTAGGGTCATTCTATTTCTTTGTACTAGAGTTCTTTTGACTTTCACAACTAAGAAGAGGAAAACTGTTTTCAGCCTCCACCTTTGTGTGCCCAACTCATCATTAATGCTCTGTTCTAAGCCACTGGATTCACCATCCACATAAGAGTGACCTGCATTCACATCAAACATGGGCTGATCTACCTTCTCTTTTTCTTTTCATGATACCTGCATACCACTATCTGCATTGCTTTGAGGAGATTCTCCTGATCTCAATCTACCTATCCATGGTGAAGTATGTGAACCATTGCTAGAGGACACTGTAGGTCCACTAATATTTTGTGATTGTTGCTGTGAATTCTGTGCAGCATTACCATTTTGTGCATCTACATCATCAATCACATTTACTGGTTTGTACCAGCTGCTCATCTCATAAAAAACGACATCTCTGCTCACTGTAAACTTACGAGTAGAAAGGTTATAGCATCTATATATACCCTTTCTGTTGCAGAGAATAACCAATAAAGATGCACTTCTCAGCTTTTGGATCCAACTTGGACCTTAACTCATCCAGCACATGAACATAGGCAATGCAACCAAAAATTTTCAAATGAGATCACCATGCAAGAAAGCATTCTTTACATCCATATGATGTAAAGACCATCCCTTTGATGCAGCCATAGCAATGAATGCTCTTACAGGTCCCATTCTTGCAACCGGATTGAATGTTTCTTCATAATTGATGCCATATGTTTGTGCATACCCCTTAACAACTAATCTTGCATTGTATCTGTTCACAGAGCCATTTGAATTGTGCTTCACCTTATAAACCCACTTACAGCCAATTGCATTTTTGTCTTTAGGCAAAGACACCAATTCCCATGTAGCATTTGCTTCCAAGGCATCCATTTCTTCATCCATGGCTTTCTCCCATTTTTCTTTTCCCATGGCTTGCTCAAAAGAAGTGGGTTCTAGTTCCTGTATCACTTTGACCATATAGGCATAGTGAATGGCTATAAATCCATCATATTTCAGCCTATCCATAGGATACTTAGCTCTGGTAGACCTGCGCAAAATAGGCTCACTTCTAGGTGCTCTCAAAACATCTCTGGTCTTCCTTAATCTAGGTGTAACGACAAAAGGAATACCCAACTCATCATCAATGCTCTGTTCTGAGCCACTGGATTCACCACCACATAAGAGTGACCTGCATTCACATCAAACATGGGCTGATCTACCTTCTCTTTTCCTTTTTGTGATACCTGCATACCACTGTCTGCATTGCTTTGAGGAGATTCTCCTGATCTCAATCTGCCTATCCATGGCGAAGTATGTGAACCACTCCTAGAGGACACTGTAGGTCCACTAATATTTTGTGATTGTTGCTGTGAATTCTATGCAGCATTACCGATGCACTTATCAGCTTTTGGATCCAACTTGGACCTTAACTCATCCAACACATGAACATAGGCAATGCAACCAAAAATTTTCAAATGAGAAATATCTGGTTTCCTACCAGTATACATCTCCTCTGGCGTCATGCCATGTATTACTACAGTGGGAGTCATGTTCATTATGTAAACTACTGTAGCAACTACTTCAGCCCAATAATAATCTAGTAGGTCTTTTTCATTTAGCATGGCCTGAGAAACCTCTCCAATATGCCTATTTTTCCTTTCTGCAAGTCCATTTTGCTGTGGGGTATGACTGCATGAATATTGCTACTTTATGCCATGCTCCTGCAGGAACCTTGCAAACTCATTTGAGAGGTACTCTCCCCCTCCATCTGACCTTAGGCATTTTATTTGTAGACCTGTTTCTTTTTCAACCATAGCTTTAAAAGCTTCGAAATGCCCAAACACTTCACTTTTATTTTTCATAGAATACACCCAAACTTTTCTGCTGTAGTCATCAATAAAAGTGACAAAATAATGATAGCCTTCAATAGATACAGCTTTAGTAGTCCACACATCAGAGTGGATTAATTCCAATGGCTTCTTACTCTTTTGAACATGCATTGATGTAAGTCGATGTACATTAACATGACCAATGCATTTATGCCAGATATCAATATCTGCAACTACATCGGTCCCATGTGCAAACATTGCTGCACTCAATTCAGGCATGTCCGCATCCAACGTAAACGTCCTGCCCTTCTTCTTTCCTTTTGCTATCAAGCAACCGTTATTTTTCATATCCTCAACAAAGCATCCATGAGGATTAAATCTGACTTGCAAGCCCTGCTCAACCATTTGACCTTCATGCATCCTCTCTGTGGTACATAGATTATCCCTTATGCATGCAGAATCTCGTGTCCCATTAATATGTTCCCAAATGGTAGATGCCACATTCTTAAAGATATGCATGGGATCAAGCAGGTGATTGATCTTGAGGTGGGACCAATATGGTAGTCGATAAAAGATGGAGTATCTAAACAAAATATGGTGTTAGCGTACAATCTTTCTTTCCATTCAATATAGCACACATCTTCTATTAATGGTTCTCCTTGTGTTTTTTTTCCACTCAACATGCTTTGTTTTCAGTAACCCAAGCTAAGGTGGAACTTGTTAATTTCTCCATTGTAGTTACAGCTTCAAAAAGATCCATTGATATGCAGATAACACAAATACAAGAGTAGGAGAAGTCAGGATGGAAGAAGGAAAGAGAGACGAAGTGCTTTTATACAAAAAGAAGGCAAGATGCAAGAAGGAAGGAGAGACGAAGTGCTTAAGTAATGGCTACTATCAGAGACTACTAATGAGTGAAGGTAAGATGTTAGAAAGAATGAGAGCTTAAACACTGGCTAGGGTGGGAGAATACTAATGAGAGGGTAAGGTTTTGCTTTGCAATATGCAGACAGAGAAGAAGGAACGAGAGTGGTACTACTTAAAAATGGAGGAGGGTGGGAGAATGGTGCAGTTGGAATTGCTTAAAGAATGAGGAGAGTGTGAGTATGGAGTACTCAATTGTGTGAAGTGTCAGAGCTTTGAAAAAGTAAGTGGAAGATTTGAAATAAAGTGATTGTGATAGGTCCCTTATAATTATTGATTTTTTATCTTGAGACATTAATATAATAGCTAATAAATTAGATTGAAAGATTTGAGATGTAGTGGAAGTTGAGGATATTATAGGCTTTTATAGACCTCACACTCTTTCGAAATGATCTCTCAAGGAGCATCCCACCTGATCTCCACATTCCTTATTTTAAAGGTGATAGCGATTGGCCTCTTCATGTAGGCACTTGAACCGGTCACAATTTGCAGCCAAAGATGATTTGCTAATTTCCCAACCATTGTAACAAATGCCATTAGGATCATCTAGATTTTAGGCAAGTTATCCTTAATGCTGCACAACTTGAACGGTGCTACATTTAAGATCCCAAGTGATCTTTTAGGGAATTTCCCTATTTATATTGCTATTGGATGTGCTCAAATTTGGGCAAGTTGTCAGGGGGCTATACACCTTGATTAGCAATATTTTCTTTGTCATGCCATTTCACAAAGATGACATTTTACATTTATCGCCATATAGAATTGTGGTCTCTCTTTCTACATAATCTCTACTTAGAATACATAGTTGTTACTTTCAAATTCCAAATTTAATAAACATGATACAACTTCCAAACTATATTTTTGATGAATTCATTTAATAAACATGATACAACTTCCTAACTATATTTCCATTGAGTTCATTTGAATTTGAGCTAGTTGTCGCTGGCTGTACACTTTAATCAGCTCTTCTTTCTTTGTCACAACACCACTAAAATGGTCTTCTGTCTTTCTACATCAGGTCTTCCTAGAATACATAGTGGTTACTTTCAAAATGCCAAATGAAATAAACATGATAAAACTCCATGTGAAGATAGTGGGAGAGAGCGAAGGAGTCTCACTTGCGGCTTTCTCACTTACACAATGGGGGAATACACACAAAGGTGGAGGCTAAAAACAGTTTTCCTCTTCTCAGTTGTGAAAGCCAAAAGAACTCTAGTACAAAGAAATAGAAGAACCCTATATGTGAGTCTCAAACCAAACTCAGCTAACTAAGGTGGCATACTAACTGAGCCACGAACTAGAGTAGATAACGATAGCTGTAATCCAGCTATTAGTCATGGGCGGTGTACCAACCGCATCTGTAGCTAACAAGTCGGTGACATAAATGCATAACGGTCACCCTGGCATATCACGAGTGGAGCTCGATATCTCAACACTCCCCCTCGAACTCAATCCCAATTCCTGCATACCAAGCAGGTCTCTGAACTTTTGCAGCTTCTGTACGCCGAATGCCTTCATGAACATGTTAGCTACCTGACCCTTTGTGCTGACATTAACTAGATCAATAAGACCTAGTAAAACCTTCTCCCACACATAATGATAATGCACCTCAATGTGCTTTGTTCTAGCATGATAGACTAGGTTATTTGCCAAATGTATACTCCTCATGTTGTCACAGTAAATGACAACTGGCCCATCTGTAGACTGAACTTTTGCAGCTTCTGTACGCCGAATGCCTTCATGAACATGTTAGCTACCTGACCCTTTGTACTGACATTAACTAGATCAATAAGACCTAGTAAAACCTTCTCCCACACATAATGATAATGCACCTCAATGTGCTTTGTTCTAGCATGATAGACTAGGTTATTTGCCAAATGTATACTCCTCATGTTGTCACAGTAAATGACAACTGGCCCATCTGTAGACTTATGCATATCATAGAGTAGCTTATGCAACCAAGCTACCTCACATGCAGCCATTGTTGCACCCCTGTACTCAGCCTTTGTGCTCAACAAGGCAACAGTAGTTTGTTTCTTACTGCTCCAAGTGACTGCAACACTCCCAAAAGAGAACATATATCCACTGGTAGATCGTCTATCTGAAATACTACTAGCCCAATCAGCATCAGTGTATCCATGCAACTGTATCTAAACCTTAGCCTCATAAAATAGTCCATACTGCAATGTGGCCTTCACATACCTGAGTATGCATCTAGCCGCATCCAAATGCGGTTTCCTTGGAGCCTGCATAAACTGACTTACCAATCCAATAGCATAGCTCAAATCTGGCCTGGTAATAGTCATATAAATCAAACTTCCTACTATGCGCCTGTACATAGTAAGGTCTTCCAGAAGCTCACCTACATCTGTGCTGAGCTTCACAGCCTGTCATCCCACATTTGGATAGCATGTCCAATCCATACTACCTCTGCAAGAGCTGTATCCCACTTGGTGATTTAATCACCTCAATGCCCAAGAAATAACGCAGCTCTCCCAAATCCTTCATCTCAAACTTCTGCTTCAATAGCATTTTCACATGAAGGATATATTCATCACTATCACCTGTGATTATCAAATCATCAACATAAATGACAAGTAGCATAATACCTTTCTCTGTTTTTCTCACAAAGTGAGAAATCTGCCTTGGAAATCTAAAAGCCAATAGTGATAAGATACTATCCTATCTTGTCAAACCATGCTCTAGGTGCTTGCTTCAAGCCATACAAGGCTTTCTTCAATCTAGAAACAAACTCAAGATGAACAGCATGAACATAACCTGGTGGTTGCTCCATAAAAACCACTTCTTGCAAATCACCATGCAAGAAGGCATTCTTTACATCCATCTGATGTAAAGACCATCCCTTTGATGCAGCCATAGCAATGAATGCTCTTACAGTTGCCATTCTTGCAACTGGACTGAATGTTTCGTCATAATCGATGCCATATATCTAATTTCTTTGTCACAACACCACTAAAATCATCTTCTCTCTTTGTAGATCAGGTCTACCTAGAATACGTAGTGGTTACTTTCATAATGCCAAATGAAATAAACATGACAAAACTCTAAACACTTTACAAATATCCTCAATGCATTAAGACAGACAGCACACATAAATCATGCAAGCTTTACTTTCTTTGTCACACCATTTCACAAACATCACATATTGCATTTAACATAACCTAGAATTGTCTTTTCTCTTCCTACATATCAGGATTACCTAGAAACATAGAGGTTTCTTTCAAATACTAAATGAAGTAAACATGATAATGACCTTATTCATTAATTTGGGACTAGTCAACTCGCCAAATTCATTTTTATAGCAAAAATTGGATAAAAGAAGTCACTTTAAAAAAAATATATATTAAACCAAAAAGATTAACTTTTTGGAGGCTTCAAAAAATGAGAATTCTGAAATTTAATGTAACACTTGGTATTGAAAATACCTTCGTGAAGGGGAAAAATATTTTAAACCATATGAAAACTCTCTACTAGAAGATATGTATATTGGTGCTCTCTATCTCAAAAGCAACCTCTGGGTCTTTTGCTTCACACATCTCTCAATGAGTAATAAAATCACAACACAAGAAAAGTTACAAGGAATATAAGATTCTTTGTTGGTTTCTTGTGACTTATTCTTCATCTCAAGCACATCACCTGTAGCAAGTGCTACAACAAGAAAAATCAGCCAAATATGATACTAATGCTTCTTTGGTTGATAATAAAGTTCTTATTTCATCTCTGCTCATGCTTATAGACTCCATCTCCTCCTTCTCTTGGCTCTTCTGAAGAGAAAACTCGTATTTCTCATCTTCTATTAATGGTTCTCCTTGTGTTTTTTTCTCCACTCAACATGCTTTGTTCTTAGTAACTCAAGCTATGCTGGAACTTATTAATTGCTTCATTGTAGTTACAGCTTCAAAAAGATCCATTGATATGCAGATAACACAAATACAAGAGTAGCAGAAGAGAGGATGGAAGAAGGTTTAGGGAGAAGTCAAGACAAAAGAAGGAAGGAGAGACGAAGTGCTTTTATGCAAGGAGAAGCCAAGATGGAAGAATGAAGGAGAGATGAAGTGCTTAAGTAATGGCTACTATCAGAAACTACTAATGAGTGAAGGTAAGATGGTAGAAAGAATGAGAGCTTAAGCAATGGCTAGGGTGGGAGAATACTAATGAGAGGTTAAGGTTGTGCTTTGCAATGCAGAGAGAGAAGAAGGAACAAGAGTGGTACTACTTAAAAATGGAGGAGGGTGGGAGAATGGTTAGGTTGGATTCGCTTAAAGAATGAGGAGAGTGTGAGTACGGAGAACTCAATTGTGTGAAGTGTCACAGCTTTAAAAAACTAAGTGGAAGATTTGAAATAAAGTGACTCTGATAGATCCCATATAATTATTGATTTTTTATCATGAGACATTAACATAATAGCTAATAAATTTGATTGAAAGATTTGACATGTAGTGGAAGTTGAGGATATCCCAGGACATCTCCAAATTCATTTTTACAGTAAAAATTGGATAAAAGAAGTCACTTTTTGAAAAAAAATATTAAGTCAAAAAGATTAATTTTTTTGAGGCTTCAAAAAATCAAAATTTAAAAAATACCTTCCTGGAGGAAAATAATATTTTAAATCCATAGAAAAACTCTTCTTCTTCATTATAGTTATTAGAAGATATGTATATTGGTGCTGTCTATCTCAATAGCAACCTCTGGGTCTTTTGCTTCACACATCTCTCAATGAGTAATAAAATCACAACACAAGAAACGTTACAAGGAATATAAGATTCTTTGTTGGTTCCTTATGACTTATTCTTCATCTCAAGCACATCGCCCGTAGCGAGTGCTACAACAAGAAAGATCAGCCAAATGAAAACTCGTATTTCTCATCTTCTATTAATGGTTCTCCTTGTGTTTTTTTCTCCACTCAATGTGCTTTGTTCTCAGTAACCCAAGCTAAGGTGGAACTTTTTAATTTCTCCATTGTAGTTACAGCTTCAAAAAGATCCATTGATATGCAGATAACACAAATACAAGAGTAGGAGAAGACAGGATGGAAGAAGGTTTAGGGAGAAGTCAAGATGAAAGAAGGAAAGAGAGACGAAGTGCTTTTACACAAAAAGAAGGCAAGATGGAAGAAGGAAGGAGAGACGAAGTGCTTAAGTAATGGCTACTATCAGAGATTGCTAATGAGTGAAGGTAAGATGGTAGAAAGAATGAGAGCTTAAGCACTGGCTAGGGTGGGAGAATACTAGTGAGAGGGTAAGGTTGTGCTTTGCAATGCAGAGAGAGAATAAGGAACGAGAGTGGTACTACTTAAAAATGGAGGAGGGTGGGAGAATGGTGCAGTTGGAATTGCTTAAAGAATGAGGAGAGTGTGAGTATGGAGTACTCAATTGTGTGAAGTGTCACAACATTAAAAAAGTAAGTGGAAGATTTGAAATAAAGTGATTGTGATAGGTCCCTTATAATTATTGATTTTTTATCTTGAGACATTAACATAATAGCTAATAAATTAGATTGAAAGATTTGAGATGTAGTGGAAGTTGAGGATATTATAGGCTTTTATAGACCTCACACTCTTTCAAAATGATCTCTCAGGGAGCATCCCACCTGATCTCCACATTCCTTATTTTAAAGGTGATAGCGATTGGCCTCTTCATGTAGGCACTTGAACCGGTCACAATTTGCAGCCAAAGATGATTTGCTTATTTCCCAACCATTGTAACAAGTGCCATTAGGATCATCTAGATTTTAGGCAAGTTATCCTTAATGCTGCACAACTTGAACGGTGCTACATTTAAGATCCCAAGTGATCTTTTAGGGAATTTTCCTATTTATATTGCTATTGGATGTGCTCAAATTTGGGCAAGTTGTCAGGGGGCTATACACCTTGATTAGCAATATTTTCTTTGTCATGCCATTTCACAAAGATGACATTTTACATTTATCGCCATATAGAATTGTGGTCTCTCTTTCTACATAATCTCTACTTAGAATACATAGTTGTTACTTTCAAATTCCGAATTTAATAAACATGATACAACTTCCAAACTATATTTTTGATGAATTCATTTAATAAACATGATACAACTTCCTAACTATATTTCCATTGAGTTCATTTGAATTTGGGCTAGTTGTCGCTGGCTATACACTTTAATCAGCTCTACTTTCTTTATCACAACACCACTAAAATGGTCTTTTGTCTTTCTACATCATGTCTACCTAGAATACATAGTGGTTACTTTCAAAATGCTAAATGAAATAAACATGATAAAACTCCAGGTGAAGATAGTGGGAGAGAGCGAAGGAGTCTCACTTGCGGCTTTCTCACTTACACAATGGGGGAATACAAAAGCCAAAAGAACTCTAGTACAAAGAAATAGAAGAACCCTATACGTGAGTCTCAAACCAAACTCAGGTAACTAAGGTGGCATACTAACTGAGCCACGAACTAGAGTAGATAACGATAGCTATCATCCAGCTATTAGTCATGGGCAGTGTACCAACCGCATCTGTAGCTAACAAGTCGATGACATAAATGCACAACGGTCACCCTGGCATATTTCGAGTGGAGCTCGATATCTCAACACTCCCACTCGAACTCAATCCCAATTCCTACACACCAAGCAGGTCTCTGAACTTGCGCATCTTCTGTATGCCCAATGCCTTCATGAATATGTCAGCTACCTAATCCTCTGTGCTGACATAAACTAGATCAATAAGGCCTAGTAAAACCTTATCCCGCACATAGTGATAATGCACCTCAATGTGCTTTGTTCTAGCATGATAGACTGAGTTATTTTCCAAGTGTATACTGCTCATGTTGTCACAATAAATGACAATTGGCTCATCTGTAGACTTATGCATATCATAGAGTAGCTTATGCAACCAAGCTACCTCACATGCAGCCATTGATGCACCCCTGTACTCAGCCTCTGTGCTCAACAAGGCAACTGTAGGCTGTTTCTTGCTACTCCAAGTGACTACAACACTCCCAAAAGAGAACATATATCCACTGGTAGATCGTCTATCTGAAATACTACTAGCCCAATCAGCATCAGTGTATCCATGCAACTGTATCTGAACCTCAGCCTCATAAAATAGTCCATACTGTAATGTGGACTTCACATATCTGAGTATGCGTCTAGCCGCATCCAAATGCGGTTTCCTTGGAGCCTGCATAAACTGACTTACCAATCCAATAGCATAGCTCAAATCTGGCCTGGTAATAGTCATATAAATCAAACTTCCTACTATGCGCCTGTACATAGTAAGGTCTTCCTGAAGCTCACCTACATCTGTGCTGAGCTTCACATTCTGCTCCAAAGGAACTGAAATAGGCTTACAACCTATCATCCCATATTTGGATAGCATGTCCAATCCATACTACCTCTGCAAGAGCTGTATCCCACTTGGTGATCTAATCACCTCAATGCCCAAGAAATAACGCAGCTCTCCCAAATCCTTCATCTCAAACTTCTGCTTCAATAGCATTTTCAAATGAAGGATATATTCATCACTATCACCTGTGATGATCAAATCATCAACATAAATGACAAGCAGCATAATACCTTTCTCTGTTTTTCTCACATAAAGTGAGAAATCTGCCTTGGAAATCTGAAAGCCAATAGTAACAAGATACTATCCTATTTTGTCAGACCATGCTCTAGGTGCTTGCTTCAAGCCATACAAGGCTTTCTTCAACCTACAAACAAACCCAGAATGAATAGCATGAACATAACCTGGTGGCTGCTCCATAAAGACCTCTTCTTGTAAATCACCATGCAAGAAGGCATTCTTTACATCCATCTGATTTAAAGACCATCCCTTTGATGCAGCCATAGCAATGAATGCTCTTACAGTTGCCATTCTTGCAACCAGACTAAATGTTTCTTCATAATCGATGCCATATGTCTGTGCATACCCCTTAACAACTAATCTTGCCTTGTATCTGTTCATAGAACCATCTGCATTGTGCTTCACCTTATAAACCCACTTACAGCCAATTGCATTTTTGTCTTTAGGCAAAGGCACCAATTCCCATGTAGCATTTGCTTCCAAGGCATCCATTTCTTCATCCATGGCTTTCTCCCATTTTTCTTTTCCCATGGCTTGCTCAAAAGAAGTGGGTTCTAGTTCCTGTATCACTTTGACCATATAGGCATAGTGAATGGCTATAAATCCATCAATCATATTTCAGCCTATCCATAGGATACTTAGCTCTGGTAGACCTGCGCAAAATAGGCTCACTTTTAGGTGCTCTCAAAACATCCCTGGTCTTCAAAAAAACTTTTTTGAAGCTTCAAAAAATCAAAATTTTAAAATTTAATGTAACAATTAGTGTTAATAAATACCTCCTTGGAAGAAAAAAAGTATTTTAAATCCATAGAAAAACTCTTTTTCTTCATTATACTTACTAGAAGATATGTATATTGGTGCTGTCTATCTCAAAAGCAACCTCTGGGTCTTTTGCTTAACACATCTCTCAATGAGTAATAAAATCACAACACAAGAAAAGTTACAAGGAATATAAGATTCTTTATTGGTTGCTTATGACTTATTCTTCATCTCAAGCACATCGCCTGTAGCGAGTGCTACAACAACAAAGATCAGTGAAATATGAACTAATGCTTCTTTGGTTGATAATAAAGCTTTTATTTCGTGTTTGCTCATGCTTACTTACTCCATCTCCTCCTTCTCTTGGCTCTTCTAAAGAGAAAACTCGTATTTCTCATCTTCTAATAATGGTTCTCCTTGCGTTTTTTTCTCCACTCAATGTGCTTTGTTCTCAGTAACCCAAGCTAAGGTGGAATTTATTAATTGCTCCATTGTAGTTAAAGTTGTAGTTAAAGATCCATTGATATGCAGATAAGACAAATACAAAAGTAGGAGAAGACAGGATGGAAGAAGGTTTAGGGAGAAGTCAAGAAGAAAGAAGGAAGGAGAGACGAAGTGCTTTTACGCAAGGAGAAGGCAAGATGGAAGAAAGAAGGAGAGACGAAGTGCTTAAGTAATGGCTACTATCAGAGATTGCTAATGAGTGAAGGTAAGATGGTAGAAAGAATGAGAGCTTAAGCAAGGGCTAGGGTGGGAGAATACTAATGAGAGGGTAAGGTTGTGCTTTGTAATGCAGAGAGAGAAGAAGGAACGAGAGTGGTACTACTTAAGAATGGAGGAGGTTGGGAAAATGGTGCAGTTGGAATTACTTAAAGAATGAGGAGAGTGTGAGTATGGAGTACTCAATTGTGTGAAGTGTCACAGCTTTCAAAAAGTATTTCAAAAAGTAAGTGGAAGATTTGAAATAAAGTGATTGTGATAGGTCCTTAATTAGCAATATTTTCTTTGTCATGCCATTTCACAAAGATGACATTTTACATTTACCGCCATATAGAATTGTTGTCTCTCTTTCTACATAATCTCTCTACTTAGAATACATAGTTATTACTTTCAAATTCCGAATTTAATAAACATGATACAATTTCCAAACTATCTTTTCGTTGAATTCATTTAATAAACATGATACAGCTTCCTAACTATATTTCCATTGAGTTCATTTGAATCTGGGCTAGTTGTCCCTAGCTGTACACTTTAATCAGCTCTACTTTCTTTGTCACAACACCACTAAAATCGTCTTCTCTCTTTCTACATCAGGTCTACCTAGAATATGTAGTGGTTACTTTCAAAATGCCAAATGAAATAAACATGATAAAACTCTAAACACTCTACAAATATCCTCAATGCATTAAGACAAACAGCACACATAAATCATGCAAGCTCTATTTTCTTTGTCACACCATTTCACAAACATCACATATTGCATTTAACACAATCTAGAATTGTCTTTTCTCTTCCTACATATCAGGATTACCTAGAAACATAGAGGTTTTTTTCAAATACTAAATGAAATAAACATGATAATGACCTTATTCATTAATTTGGGACTAGTCAACTCGCCAAATTCATTTTTATAGAAAAAACTGGATAAAAGAAGTCACTTTTTGAAAAAAAATATTAAACCAAAAAGATTAACTTTTTGGAGGCTTCAAAAAATGAGAATTTTGAAATTTAATGTAACACTTGGTGTTGAAAAATACCTTCGTGAAGGGGAAAAATATTTTAAACCATATGAAAACTCTTCTTCTTCATTATAATTACTAGAAGATATGTATATTGGTGCTCTCTATCTCAAAAGCAACCTCTGGGTCTTTTGCTTCACACATCTCTCAATGAGTAATAAAATCACAACACAAGAAAAGTTACAAGGAATATAAGATTCTTTGTTGGTTCCTTGTGACTTATTCTTCATCTCAAGCACATCACATTTAGCGAGTGCTACAACAAGAAAGATCAGCCAAATATGATACTAGTGCTTCTTAAGTTGATAATAAATGTCTTATTTCATCTCTGCTCATGCTTACTGACTCCATCTCCTCCTTCTCTTGGCTATTCTGAAGAGAAAGCTCGTATTTCTTGTCTTCTATTAATGGTTCTCTCTATAATTACTAGAAGATATGTATATTGGTGCTCTCTATCTCAAAAGCAACCTCTGGGTCTTTTGCTTCACACATCTCTCAATGAGTAATAAAATCACAACACAAGAAAAGTTACAAGGAATATAAGATTCTTTGTTGGTTCCTTGTGACTTATTCTTCATCTCAAGCACATCACATTTAGCGAGTGCTACAACAAGAAAGATCAGCCAAATATGATACTAATGCTTCTTAAGTTGATAATAAATGTCTTATTTCATCTTTGCTCATGCTTACTGACTCCATCTCCTCCTTCTCTTGGCTCTTCTGAAGAGAAAGCTCGTATTTCTTGTCTTCTATTAATGGTTCTCCTTATGTTTTCTTCTCCACTTAAGCTATGCTGGAACTTATTGATTGCTTCATTGTAGTTACAGCTTCAAGAAGATCCATTGATATGCAGATAACACAAATACAAGAGTAGCAGAAGACATGATGGAAGAAGGTTTAGGGAGAAGTCAAGACGAAAGAAGGAAGAAGAGACGAAGTGCTTTTATGCAAGGAGAAGGCAACATGGAGGAAGGAAGGAGAGATGAAGTGCTTAACTAATGGCTACTATTAGAGACTACTAATGAGTGAAGGTAAGATGGTAGAAAGAATGAGAGCTTAAGCAATGGCTAGGGTGGGAGAATACTAATGAGAGGTTAAGGTTGTGCTTTGCAATACAGAGAGAGAAGAAGGAACAAGAGTGGTACTACTTAAAAATGGAGGAGGATGGGAGAATGGTTTAGTTAGAATCGCTTAAAGAATGAGGAGAGTGTGAGTATGGAGAACTCAATTGTGTGAACTATCATAGCTTTAAAAAAGTAAGTGGAAGATTTGAAATAAAGTGACTCTGATAGATCCCATATAATTATTGATTTTTTATCATGAGACATTAACATAATAGCTAATAAATTAGATTGAAAGATTTGACATGTAGTGGAAGTCGAGGATATCCCAGGACATCTCCAAATTCATTTTTACAATAAAAATTGGATAAAAGAAGTCACTTTTTGAAAAAAAATATTAAGTCAAAAAGATTAATTTTTTGAGGCTTCAAAAAATCAAAATTAAAAACAATACCTTCCTGGAGGAAAATAATATTTTAAATTCATAGAAAAACTCTTCTTCTTCATTATAGTTATTAGAAGATATGTATATTGGTGTTGTCTATCTCAACAGCAACCTCTGGGTCTTTTGCTTCACAAATCTCTCAATGAGTAATAAAATCACAACACAAGAAAAGTTACAAGGAATATAAGATTCTTTGTTGGTTCCTTATGACTTATTCTTCATCTCAAGCACATCGCCCGTAGCGAGTGCTACAACAAGAAAGATCAGCCAAATATCATACTAATGCTTCTTTGGTTGATAATAAAGTTTTTATTTCGTCTCTCCTCATGCTTACTCACTCCATCTCCTCCTTCTCTTGGCTCTTTTGAAGAGAAAACTCGTATTTCTCATCTTCTATTAATGGTTCTCCTTGCGTTTTTTTCTCCACTCAACGTGCTAATGAGTAAAGGTAAGATGGTAGAAAGAATGAGAGCTTAAGCACTGGCTAGGGTGGGAGAATACTAATGAGAGCGTAAGGTTGTGCTTTGCAATGCAGAGAGAGAATAAGGAACGAGAGTGGTACTACTTAAAAATGGAGGAGGGTGGGAGAATGGTGCAGTTGGAATTGCTTAAAGAATGAGGAGAGTGTGAGTATGGAGTACTCAATTGTGTGAAGTGTCACAGCATTAAAAAAGTAAGTGGAAGATTTGAAATAAAGTGATTGTGATAGATCCCATATAATTATTGATTTTTTATCTTGAGACATTAACATAATAGCTAATAAATTAGATTGAAAGATTTGAGATGTAGTGGAAGTTGAGGATATTATAGGCTTTTATAGACCTCACACTCTTTCAAAATGATCTCTCAGGGAGCATCCCACCTGATCTCCACATTCCTTATTTTAAAGGTGATAGCGATTGGCCTCTTCATATAGGCACTTGAACCGGTCAGAATTTGCAGCCAAAGATGATTTGCTAATTTCCCAACCATTGTAACAAATGCCATTAGGATCATCTAGATTTTAGGCAAGTTATCCTTAATGCTGCACAACTTGAACGGTGCTACATTTAAGATCCCAAGTGATCTTTTAGGGAATTTTCCTATTTATATTGCTATTGGATGTGCTCAAATTTGGGCAAGTTGTCAGGGGGCTATACACCTTGATTAGCAATATTTTCTTTGTCATGCCATTTCACAAAGATGACATTTTACATTTATCGCCATATAGAATTGTCATCTCTCTTTCTACATAATCTCTACTTAGAATACATAGTTGATACTTTCAAATTCCGAATTTAATAAACATGATACAACTTCCAAACTATATTTTTGATGAATTCATTTAATAAACATGATACAACTTCCTAACTATATTTCCATTGAGTTCATTTGAATTTGGGCTAGTTGTCGCTGGTTGTACACTTTAATAAGCTCTACTTTCTTTGTTAGAACACCACTAAAATGGTCTTTTGTCTTTCTACATCAGGTCTACCTAGAATACATAGTGGTTACTTTCAAAATGCCAAATGAAATAAACATGATAAAACTCCAGGTGAAGATAGTGGGAGAGAGCGAAGGAGTCTCACTTGCGGCTTTCTCACTTACACAATGGGGGAATACACACAAAGGTGGAGGCTGAAAACAGTTTTCCTCTTCTTAGTTGTGAAAGCCAAAAGAACTCTAGTACAAAGAAATAGAAGAACCCTATATGTGAGTCTCAAACCAAACTCAGCTAACTAAGGTGGCATACTAACTGAGCCACGAACTAGAGTAGATAAGGATAGCTGTCATCCAGCTATTAGTCATGGGCGGTGTACCAACCGCATCTGTAGCTAACAAGTCGGTGACATAAATGCACAACGGTCACCCTGGCATATCACGAGTGGAGCTCGATATCTCAACACTCCCCCTCGAACTCAATCCCAATTCCTACACATCAAGCAGGTCTCTGAACTTGCGCAACTTCTGTACGCCCAATGCCTTCATGAATATGTCAGCTACCTGATCCTCTGTGCTGACATAAACTAGATCAATAAGACCTAGTAAAACCTTATCCCACACATAGTGATAATGCACCTTAATGTGCTTTGTTCTAGCATGATAGACTGGGTTATTTTCCAAGTGTATACTGCTCATGTTGTCACAATAAATGACAACTGGCCCATCTGTATACTGATGCATATCATAGAGTAGCTTATGCAACCAAGCTACCTCACATGCAGCCATTGATGCACCCCTGTACTCAGCCTCTGTGCTCAACAAGGCAACTGTAGGCTGTTTCTTGCTTCTCCAAGTGACTGCAACACTCCCAAAAGAGAACATATATCCACTGGTAGATCGTCTATCTGAAATACTACTAGCCCAATCAGCATCAGTGTATCCATGCAACTGTATCTGAACCTCAGCCTCATAAAATAGTCCATACTGTAATGTGGACTTCACATACCTGAGTATGCGTCTAGCCGCATCCAAATGCGGTTTCCTTGGAGCCTGCATAAACTGACTTACCAATCCAACAGAGCATAGCTCAAATCTGGCCTGGTAATAGTCATATAAATCAAACTTCCTACTATGCGCCTGTACATAGTAAGGTCTTCCTGAAGCTCACCTACATCTGTGCTGAGCTTCACATTCTGCTCCAAAGGAACTGAAATAGGCTTACAGCCTGTCATCCCATATTTGGATAGCATGTCCAATCCATACTACCTCTGCAAGAGCTGTATCCCACTTGGTGATCTAATCACCTCAATGCCCAAGAAATAACGCAGCTCTCCCAAATCCTTCATCTCAAACTTCTGCTTCAATAGCATTTTCACATGAAGGATATATTCATCACTATCACCTGTGATTATCAAATCATCAACATAAATGACAAGCAGCATAATACCTTTCTCTGTTTTTCTCACATAAAGTGAGAAATCTGCCTTGGAAATCTAAAAGCCAATAGTAACAAGATACTATCCTATCTTGTCAGACCATGTTCTAGGTGCTTGCTTCAAGCCATACAAGGCTTTCTTCAACCTATAAACAAACCCAGGATGAACAGCATGAACATAACCTGGTGGCTGCTCCATAAAGACCTCTTCTTGTAAATCACCATGCAAGAAGGCATTCTTTAAATCCATCTGATGTAAAGACCATCCCTTTGATGCAGACATAGCAATGAATGCTCTTACAGTTGCCATTCTTGCAACCGGACTGCATGTTTCTTCATAATCGATGCCATATGTCTGTGCATAACCCTTAACAACTAATCTTGCCTTGTATCTATTCACAGAACCATCTGCATTGTGCTTTACCTTATAAACCCACGTACAGCCAATTGCATTTTTGTCTTTAGGCAAAGGCACCAATTCCCATGTAGCATTTGCTTCCAAGGCATCCATTTCTTCATCCATGGCTTTCTCCCATTTTTCTTTTTCCATGGCTTGCTCAAAAGAAGTGGGTTCTAGTTCCTGTATCACTTTGACCATATAGGCATAGTGAATGGCTATAAATCCATCATATTTCAGCCTATCCATAGGATACTTAGCTCTGGTAGACCTGCGCAAAATAGGCTCACTTTTAGGTGCTCTCAAAACATCCCTGGTCTTCCTTACTCCAGGTGTAAGGATAGAAGGAATACCCAACTCATCATCAATGCTCTGTTCTAAGCCACTGGATTCACCATCCACATAAGAGTGACCTGCATTCACATCAAACATGGGCTGATCTACCTTCTTTTTTCCTTTTTGTGATACTTGCATACCACTATCTACATTGCTTTGAGGAGATTCTCCTGATCTCAATCTACCTGTCCATGGCGAAGTATGTGAACCACTGCTAGAGGACACTACAGGTCCACTAACATTTTGTGATTGTTGTTATGAATTCTGTGCAGCATTACCATTTTGTGCATCTACATCATCAATCACATTTACTGGTTTGTACCAGAGAGGTACTCTCCCCCTCCATCTAACCTTAGGCATTTTATTTGCAGGCCTGTTTCTTTTACAACCATAGCTTTAAAAGCTTTGAAATGCCCAAACACTTCAGTTTTATTTTTCATAGAATACACCCAAACTTTTCTGTTGTAGTCATCAATAAAAGTGACAAAATAATGATAGCTTTCAATAGATGCAGCTTTAGTAGTCCACACATCAAAGTGGATTAATTCCAATGGCTTCTTACTCTTTTGAACATGCCTAGGAAATGGTTTCCTTGCCTGTTTTCCAAATTGATAGGCTTCACATACTTTATGCATTTCTGCAACCTTGAATTTAGGCAATCCTGCAATAATATTTTGAGCCTGCATTGATTTAAGTCGATGTACATTAACATGACCAATGCGTTTATGCCATATATCAGTATCTGCAACTACACTGGTCCCATGTGCAAACATTGTTGCACTCAATTCAGGCATGTCCACATCCAACGTAAACATCCTGCCCTTCTTCTTTCCTTTTGCTATCAAGCGACTGTTATTTTTCATATCCTCAACAAAGCATCCATGAGGATTAAATCTGACCTGCAAGCCCTACTCAACCATTTGACCAATAGAAACCAGGTTCTTGGTGACGTTCGGGACATGAAATACATCAAACAAGTATTTCTTTTTCCCATCCTGCATAGACAAAGGAATTTTACCAATCTGCATAATAAGATGTGCAGTATCATCACCAGTCTCCACAAATCTAGGTCTTTTCATTTTCCTTGCATCCTGCATCCATTATGCATGACCTGTCATGTGGTTTGATGCACCTGAGTCAACATACCACACATCATTACTTTCTTCTGCACTTGTCATAGAATTGGTCACGTACTGCACCATAAACAAATGCTCATTTCTGTCATCACCTTGTCTAGTAGAGGATGCATAATTGCCTTGCTGCAATTTTCCATTCATAATGTCATTCTGCTTTTTGTAGCAGTCTTTAGCCATATGACCCATTTTACCACAATAGTAGCATTCAACATTGCTGTTTGCATTTTGGCCTCTTTGCCATCCACCACGGCCTCTTTGGCTCCCCTTGCCTCTAGACTTACCACATCCTCCTCCATAGGACTGATTTTCTTGAGTTTGTTGCATAATTTGATTTCTACCATGGCCTTCGGATCGGCCTCCTCTACCTCTACCTCTACCTCTACCTCTTCCAGCATTTGAGTAGAAAATAGTTTCTCTTGAAGTTTCTCCTGAAGAAGATGCACCACCATTTCTCTGCTCTTCAAAAATTAGAAGAGCAAACAACTCCTCAAAATCAAGAAATTTTTCACGGATGGCAATGAATGTCCGGAACTGTGCAGAATCCTTTCCTACACCATTCAAGGTCATAGAAACTAAATCATCATCTTCCACTGGCGACCCAATGGAAGAAAGTGCATCTGCAATTTTCTTCACCTTCATGTGGTAGTCATTGATGCTCATATTTTCTCTCTACACATTGTGCAACTCTTGCTTTAGATGCATTTTCCTGGCTTGTGTATTTGTGTTGTACATTTTTGCCAAAGTATCCCATGCCTCCTTTGGCGTACTTGCATCCTGAATATGCACAATCATAGAATCCAAAATACTGATAGAAAGCCAGTACATAACTTTTTCGGCTCTCTCATGCCATCCTTTAAACGCTTGCATTTTCTATTGATTGGGAAATTAGGAAGAACTGGTTCTTCTTCATTTCCTGTAATGAACTCCCAATAGCCTTTTCCCATAAGGAAATTCGTCATTCTAAACTTCCATGCCTGGAATTTGTTCTTGTCAAGCTTTTCAGTGACAATCTGTAAAAGAGAATCAAACACCATTACAGAACACTACAAAATATTCTATCACTGCAAAAAACACAGCTTTTGCCTTACACGGGCAGATCTGCAAAACTGACAAGGATGATTCTGCAACAGGCAACAAGGATGATTCTGCAACTCCCAATATCTCTATGCACATGCATATGATGCAATTTTTTAGGCAACCTTTCACCGACCTGCAGAGTAGTGGTCGCACAGCAAAAATAGGGCGTTTTTTTGAGTGCCTGCGAAGAACTTCTGTCTTTAAAACGGGCCCCGAAATGGCCTTGATTTAGAAAAATAAAGTCACCGCAGGCTTTGCCCTTTCCCGCAGCATATACTACCCTCTTGCCACACCGCAAAGGGTATCTCAATCTGAGACAGTGCACTCTTGCACTTCCGACTATGCTACCTGCAAAGATTTGCTCCCAAACTCAAAAAAGGAAAGCAACACTGGTCCTCTTACTAGGACACCGCGAACTTGGTTTGCTTTCTTGGTCTCCTTACCATGAACCAGGCTCTGATACCATGTTAAGATAGTGGGAGAGAGGGAAGGAGCCTCACTTGCCGCTTTCTTTTTTGTTGTTACACCTGGAATAAGGAAGACCAGGGATGTTTTGAGAGCACCTGGAAGTGAGCCTATTTCGCGTAGGTCTACCACAGCTAGATATCCTATGGATAGGCTGAAATATGATGGATTTACAGCCATTCACTATGCCTATATGTTCAAAGTGATACAGGAACCAAAACCCACTTCTTTTGAGCAAGCCATAGGAAAAGGAAAATGGGAGAAAGCCATGGATGAAGAAATGGATTCCTTGGAAGCAAATGCTACATGGGAATTGGTGCCTTTGCCTAAAGACAAGAATGCAATTGGCTGTAAGTGGGTTTATAAGGTGAAGCACAATGCAGATGGTTCTGTGTATAGATACAAGGCAAGATTAGTTGTTAAGGGGTATGCACAGACATATGGCATTGATTATGAAGAAACATACAGCCTATATCCTCAACTTCCACTACATGTCAAATCTTTCAATCTAATTTATTAGCTATTATTTTAATGTCTCATGATAAAAAATCAATAATTATATGGGACCGATCACAATCACTTTATTTTAAATCTTCCACATACTTTTTTAAACCTGTGACACTTCACACAATTGAGTACTCCATACTCACACTCTCCTCATTCTTTAAGATTTTCCAACTGCACCATTCTCCCACCCTCCTCCATTTTTAAGTAGTACCACTCTCGTTCCTTCTTCTCTCTCTGCATTGCAACGCACAACCTTACCCTCTCATTAGTATTCTCCCACCCTAGCCATTGCTTAAGCTCTCATTCTTTCTACCATCTTACCTTCACTCATTAGCAGTCTCTGATAGTAGCCATTACTTAAGCACTTCGTCTCTCCTTCCTTCTTCCATCTTGCCTTCTTTTTGTGTAAAAGCACTTCGTCTCTCCTTCCTTCTTTCATCTTGACTTCTCCCTAAACCTTTTTCCATCCTGTCTTCTCCTACTCTTGTATTTGTGTTATCTGCATATCAATGGATCTTTTTAAAGCTGTAACTACAATGGAGAAATTAATAAGTTCCACCTTAGCTTGGGTTACTGAGAACAAAGCACGTTGAGTGGAGGAAAAAACACAAGGAGAACCATTAATAGAAGATGAGAAATACGAGTTTTCTCTTTAGAAGAGCCAAGAGAAGGTGGCGATGGAGTAAGTAAGCATGAGAAGAGACGAAATAAAAACTTTATTATCAACCAAAGAAGCATTAGTATGATATTTGGCTGATCTTTCTTGTTGTAGCACTTGCTACGGGCGATGTGCTTGAGATGAAGAATAAGTCATAAGGAACCAACATAGAATCTTATATTCCTTGTAACTTTTCTTGTGTTGTGATTTTATTACTCATTGAGAGATCTGTGAAGCAAAAGACTCAGAGGTTGCTTTTGAGATAGATAGCACCAATATACATATCTTCTAGTAACTATAATGAAGAAGAAGAGTTTTTCTATGGATTTAAAATACTTTTTTTCCTCCAGGAAGGTATTTTTTAAATTTTGATTTTTTGAAGCCTCAAAAAAATTAATCTTTTTGACTTAATATTTTTTTTCAAAAAGTGACTTCTTTTATCCAATTTTTACTATAAAAATGAATTTGGAGATGTCCTGGGATATCCTCAACTTCCACTACATGTCAAATCTTTCAATCTAATTCATTAGCTATTATGTTAATGTCTCATGATAAAAAATCAATAATTATATGGGATCTATAAGAGCCACTTTATTTCAAATCTTCCACTTACTTTTTTAAAGTTGTGACACTTCACACAATTGAGTTCTCCATACTCACACTCTCCTCATTCTTTAAGCAATTCCAACTAGACCATTCTCCCACCCTCCTCCATTTTTAAGTAGTACCACACTTGTTTCTTCTTCTCTCTCCGCATTGCAAAGCACAACCTTAACCTCTCATTAGTATTCTCCCACCCTAGCCATTGCTTAAGCTCTCATTCTTTCTACCATCTTACCTTCACTCATTAGTAGTCTCTGATAGTAGCCATTAGTTAAGCACTTCATCTCTCCTTCCTTCTTCCATCTTGCCTTCTCTTGTATAAAAGCACTTCGTCTTTCCTTCCTTCTTTCATCTTGACTTCTCCCTAAACCTTCTTCCATCCTGTCTTTTGCTACTCTTGTATTTGTGTTATCTGCATATCAATGGATCTTTTTGAAGCTGTAACTACAATGAAGCAATTAATAAGTTCCAGCATAGCTTGGGTTACTAAGAACAAAGCACATTGAGTGGAGAAAAAAACACAAGGAGAACCATTAATAAAAGATGAGAAATACGAGTTTTCTCTTCAGGAGAGCCAAGAGAAGGAGGAGATGGAGTCAGTAAGCATGAGCAGAGATGAAATAAACTTTATTATCAACTAAAGCAACATTAGTATTATATTTGGCTAATCTTTCTTGTTGTAGCACTTGCTACAGGCGATGTGCTTGAGATGAAGAATAAGTCACAAGGAAGCAACAAAGAATCTTATATTCCTTGTAACTTTTGTTATGTTGTGATTTTATTACTCATTGAGAGATGTGTGAAGCAAAAGACCTAGAGGTTTCTTTGAGATAGAGACACCAATATACATATCTTCTAGTAATTATAATGAAGAAGAAGAGTTTTCATATGGATTTAAAATATTTTTTTCCCTTTAGGAAGGTATTTTTTAACACCAATTGTTATATTAAATTTCAGAATTTTGATTTTTTGAAGCCTCCAAAAAGTAAATCTTTTTGGTTTAATATTTTTTTTCAAAAAGTGACTTCTTTTATCCAATTTTTGCTATAAAAATGAATTTGGAGAGTTCACTGGCCCCAAATTAATGAATAAGGTCATTATCATGTTTATTTCAGTTAGTATTTGAAAGAAACCTCTATGTTTCTAGGTAATCCTGATATGTAGGAAGAGAAAAGACAATTCTAGATTATGTCAATGCAATATGTGATGTTTGTGAAATGGTGTGACAAAGAAAGTAGAGCTTGCATGATTTATGTGTGCTGTCTATCTTAATGCATTGAGGATATTTGTAGAGTGTTTGGAGTTTTATCATGTTTATTTCATTAGGCATTTTGAAAGTAACCACTACGTATTCTAGGTAGACTTGATGTAGAAAGAGAGAAGACGATTTTAGTGGTGTTGTGACAAAGAAAGTAGAGCTGATTAAAGTGTACAGCCAGGGATAACTAGCCTAGATTCAAATGAACTTAATGGAAATATAGTTAGGAAGTTGTATCATGTTTATTAAATGAATTCAACGAAAATATAGTTTGGAAATTGTATCATGTTTATTAAATTCGAAATTTGAAAGTAACAACTATTTATTCTAAGTAGAGATTATGTAGAAAGAGAGACAACAATTCTATATGGCGGTAAATGTAAAATGTCATCTTTGTGAAATGGCATGCCAAAGAAAATATTGCTAATTAAGGACCTATCACAATCACTTTATTTCAAATCTTCCACTTACTTTTTGAAAGCTGTGACACTTCACACAATTGAGTACTCCATACTAACACTCTCCTCATTCTTTAAGTAATTCCAACTGCACCATTTTGCCAACCTCCTCCATTTTTAAGTATTACCACTCTCGTTCCTTCTTCTCTCTCTGCATTACAAAGCACAACCTCACCCTCTCATTAGTATTCTCCCACCCTAGCCCTTGCTTAAGCTCTCATTCTTTCTACCATCTTACCTTCACTCATTGGTAGTCTCTGATAGTAGCCATTACTTAAGCACTTCGTCTCTCCTTCCTTCTTCCATCTTGCCTTCTCCTTGCGTAAAAGCACTTCGTCTCTCCTTCCTTCTTTCATCTTGACTTGTCCCTAAACCTTCTTCCATCCTGTCTTCTCCTACTCTTGTATTTGTCCTATCTGCATATCAATGGATCTTTTTGAAGCTGTAACTACAATGGAGCAATTAATAAGTTCCAGCTTAGCTTGGGTTACTGAGAACAAAGCACGTTGAGTGGAGAAAAAAACACAAGGAGAACCATTAATAGAAGATGAGAAATACGAGTTTTTTCTTCAGAAGAGCCAAGAGGAGGGGGAGATGGAGTGAGTAAGCATGAGAAGATACGAAATAAAAACTTTATTATCAACCAAATAAGCATTAGTATGATATTTGGCTGATCTTTCTTGTTGTAGCACTCGCTACGGGCGATGTGCTTGAGATGAAGAATAAGTCATAACTAACCAACAAAGAATCTTATATTCCTTGTAACTTTTCTTGTGTTGTGATTTTATTACTCATTGAGAGATGTGTGAAGCAAAAGACTCAAAGGTTGCTTTTGAGATAGAGAGAGCCAATATACATATCTTCTAGTAACTATAATGAAGAAGAAGAGTTTTTCTATGGATTTAAAACACTTTTTTCCCTCCAGGAAGGTATTTTTTAACACCAATTATTACATTAAATTTCAAAATTTTGATTTTTTGAAGCTTCAAAAAAGATAATCTTTTTTGTTTAAATTTTTTTTTCAAAAAGTGACTTCTTTTATAAAATTTTTACTATAAAAATGAATTTGGAGAGTTCACTAGTCCCAACCTAATGAATAAGGTCATTATCACGTTTATTTCATTTAGTATTTGAAAGAAACCTCTATGTTTTTAGGGAGTCTTGAGATAAAGGAAGAGATAAGACAATTCTAGATTGTGTTAAATGCAATATGTGATGTTTGTGAAATGGTGTGACAAAGAAAGTAGAGCTTGCATGATTTATGTGTGCTGTCTGTCAAAATGCATTGAGGATATTTGTAGAGTGTTTGGAGTTTTATCATGTTTATTTCATTTGGCATTTTGAAAGTAACCACTATGTATTCTAGGTAGTCCTGATGTAGAAAGAGAGAAGAGGATTTTAGTGGTGTTGTGACAAAGAAAGTAGAGCTGATTAAAGTGTACAGCCAGCAACAACTAGCCGAGATTCAAATGAACTCAATGGAAATATAGTAAGGAAGCTGTATCATGTTTATTAAATGAATTCAACGAAAATATAGTTTGGAAGTTGTATCATGTTAATTAAATTCGGAATTTGAAAGTAACAACTATGTATTCTAAGTAGAGATTATGTAGAAATAGAGACGACAATTCTATATGGCAGTAAATGTAAAATGTCATCTTTGTGAAATGGCATGACAAAGAAAATATTACTAATCAAGGTGTATAGCCCCTTGACAACTTGCCCAATTTTGAGCAAATCCAATAGCAATATAGATAGGGAAATTCCCTAAAAGATCACTTGGGATCTTAAATGTAGCACTGTTCAAGTTGTGCAGCATTAAGGATAACTTGCCCAAAATCTAGATGATCCTAATGGCATTTGTTACAATGGTTGGGAGATTAGCAAATCATCTTTGGCTGGAAATTGTGACCGTCTGGTTCAAGTGCCTACATGAAGAGGCCAATCGCTACCACCTTTAGGATAAGGAATGTGGAGATCAGGTGGGATGCTCCCTGAGAGATCATTTTTAAAGAGTGTGAGGTCTATAAAAGCCTATATCCTCAACTTCCACTACATGTCAAATCTTTCAATCCAATTTATTAGTTATTATGTCAATGTCTCATGATAAAAAATCAATAATTATATGGGACCTATCACAATCACTTTATTTCAAATCTTCCACTTACTTTTTTAAAGCTATGACACTTCACACAATTGAGTACTCCATACTCACACTCTCCTCATTCTTTAAGCAATTCCAACTCCACAATTCTTCCACCCTCCTCCATTCTAAAGTAGTACCACTCTCGTTCCTTCTTCTCTCTCTGCATTGCAAAGCACAACCTTACCCTCTCATTAGTATTCTCCCACCCTAGCAATTGCTTAAGCTCTCATTCTTTCTACTATTGTATCTTCACTCATTAGAAGTCTCTGATAGTAGCCATTACTTAAGCACTTCGTCTCTCCTTCCTTCTTCCATCTTGCCTTCTCCTTGTGTAAAAGCACTTCGTCTCTCCTTCCTTCTTTCATCTTGACTTGTCCCTAAACCTTCTTCCATCCTGTCTTCTCCTACTCTTGTATTTGTGTTATCTACATATCAATGGATCTTTTTGAAGCTGTAACTACAATGGAGCAATTAATAAGTTTCAGCTTAGCTTGGGTTACTAAGAACAAAGCACGTTGAGTGGAGGAAAAAACACAAGGAGAACCATTAATAGAAGATGAGAAATACGAGTTTTCTCTTCAGAAGAGCCAAGAGAAGGAGGAGATGGAGTAAGTAAGCATGAGCAGAGATGAAATAAAAACTTTATTATCAACCAAAGAAGCATTAGTATCATATTTGGCTGATCTTTGTTGTTGTAGCACTCACTACGCGTAATGTGCTTGAGATGAAGATAAGTCATAAGAAACCAACAAAGGATCTTATATTCCTTGTAACTTTTCTTGTGTTGTGATTTTATTACTCATTGAGAGATGTGTGAAGCAGAAGACCTAAAGGTTGCTTTTGAGATAAACAGCACCAATATACATATCTTCTAGTAACTATAATGAAGAAGAAGAGTTTTTCTATGGATTTAAAATACTTTTTTTCCTCCAGGAAGGTATTTTTTAACACTAATTGTTACATTAAATTTCAAAATTTTGATTTTTTGAAGCTTCAAAAAAGTTAATCTTTTTGGTTTAATATTTTTTTTCAAAAAGTGACTTCTTTTATCCAATTTTTACTCTAATAATGAATTTGGAGAGTTCACTAGTCCCAAATTAATGAATAAGGTCATTATCGTGTTTATTTCATTTAGTATTTGAAAGAAACCTCTATGCTTCTAGGGAGTTCTGAGATGTAGGAAGAGAAAAGACACCTCTAGATTGTGTTAAATGCAATATGTGATGTTTTGTAAAATGGTGTGACAAAGAAAGTAGAGCTTGCATGATTTATGTGTGCTATCTGTCTTAATGCATTGAGGATATTTGTATAGTGTTTGGAGTGTTGAGATATCGAGCTCCACTTGTGATATGCCAGGGTGACCGTTGTGGATTTATGTCATCAACTTGTTAGCTACAAATGAGGTTGGTACATCACCCATGAATAATAGCTAGATGACAGCTATCCTTATCTACTCTAGTTCGTGGCTCAGTTAGTATGTCACCTTAGTTAGCTGAGTTTGGTTTGAGACCCACATATAGGGTTCTTCTATTTCTTTGTACTAGAGTTCTTTTGGCTTTCACAACTAAGAAGAGGAAAACTGTTTTTAGCCTCCACCTTTGTGTATTTTCCCCCATTATGTAAGTGAGAAAGCCACAAGTGAGACTCCTTCCCTCTCTCCCACTATCTTCACATGGTATCAGAGCCTGGTTCATGGTAAGGAGCTCAAGAAAGCAAACCAAGTTCGCAGTGTCCTGGTAAGAGGACCAGTGTTGCTTTCCTTTTTCGAGTTTGGGAGTAAATTTTTGCAGGTAGCACAGCCGAAAGTGCAAGAGTGCACTGTCTCAGATTGAGACGCCCTTCACGGTGTGGCAAGAGGGCAGTATATGCTGCAGGAAAGAGCAAAGCCTGCGGTGACTTTATTTTTCTAATTCGAGGCCATTTCGGAGCCCGTTTTGAAGGCGGAAGTTCTTCACAGGCACTCAGAAAAAGGCCCTGTTTTTGCTGTGCGACCACTACTCTGCAAGTCGGTGAAATTCCCTAAAAGATCACTTGGGATCTTAAATGTAGCATCGTTCAAGTTGTGCAGCATTAAGGATAACTTGCCCAAAATGTAGATGATTCTAATGGCATTTGTTACAATGGTTGGGAAATTAGCAAATCATCTTTGGCTGCAAATTGTGACCGGTTCAAGTGCCTACATGAAGAGGCCAATCGCTACCACCTTTAGGATAAGCAATGTGGAGATCAGGTGGGATGCTCCCTGAGAGATCATTTTGAAAGATTGTGAGGTCTATAAAAGCCTATATCCTCAACTTCCACTACATGTCAAATCTTTCAATCTAATTTATTAGTTATTATGTTCATGTCTCATGATAAAAAATCTATAATTATATGGGACCTATCACAATCACTTTATTTCAAATCTTCCACTTACTTTTTGAAAGCTGTGACACTTCACACAATTGAGTACTCCATACTCACACTCTCCTCATTCTTTAAGTAATTCCAATTGCACCATTTTCCCAACCTCCTCCATTTTTAAGTAGTACCACTCTCGTTCCTTCTCTCTCTGCATTACAAAGCACAACCTTACCCTCTCATTAGTATTCTCCTGCCCTAGCCATTGCTTAAGCTCTCTTTCTTTCTGCCATCTTACCTTCACTCATTGGTAGTCTCTGATAGTAGCCATTACTTAAGCATTGTCTCTCTTTCCTTCTTCCATCTTGCCTTCTCCTTGCGTAAAAGCACTTCGTCTCTCCTTCCTTCTTTCATCTTGACTTCTCCCTAAACTTTCTTCCATCATGTCTTCTCCTACTCTTGTATTTGTCTTAACTGCATATCAATGGATCTTTTTGAAGCTGTAACTGCAATGGAGCAATTAATAAGTCTCACCTTACCTTGGGTTACTAAGAACAAAGCACGTTGAGTGGAGAAAAAAACACAAGGAGAACCATTATTAGAAGATGAGAAATACGAGTTTTCTCTTCAGAAGAGCCAAGAGAAGGAGGAGATGGAGTGATTAAGCATGAGAAGATACGAAATAAAAACTTTATTATCAACCAAAGAAGTATTAGTATGATATTTGGCTAATCTTTCTTGTTGTAGCACTCGCTATGAGTGATGTGCTTGAGATGAAGAATAAGTCATAAGGAACCAACAAACAATCTTATATTCCTTGTAACTTTCTTGTGTTGTGATTTTATTACTCATTAAAAGATGTGTGAAGCAAAAGACTCAGAGGTTGCTTTTCAGATAGAGAGCACCAATATACATATCTTCTAGTAACTATAATGAAGAAGAAGAGTTTTTCTATGGATTTAAAATACATTTTTCCCTCCAGGAAGGTATTTTTTAACACCAATTGTTACATTAAATTCTAAAATTTTGATTTTTTAAAGCTTCAAAAGAGTTAATCTTTTTGGTTTAATATTTTTTTTTAAAAAGTGACTTTTTTTCTCCAATTTTTACTATAAAAATGAATTTGGAGAGTTCACTAGTCCCAAATTAATGAATGAGGTCATTATCGTGTTTATTTCATTTAGTATTTGAAAGAAACCTCTATGTTTCTAGGGAGTCCTAAGATGTTGGACACAAAAAAGACAATTCTAGATTGTGTTAAATGCAATAGGTGATGTTTGTGAAATGGTGACACAAAGAAAGTAGAGCTTGCATGATTTATGTGTGCTGTCTGTCTTAATGCATTGAGGATATTTGTAGAGTGTTTGGAGTTTTATCATGTTTATTTCATTTGGCATTTTGAAAGTAACCACTACGTATTCTAGGTACACCTGATGTAGAAAAAGAGAAGACGATTTTAGTAGTGTTGTGTACAGCCAGCAACAACTAGCCCAGATTCAAATGAACTCAATGGAAATATAGTTAGGAAGTTTTATCATGTTTAGTAAATGAATTCAACCAAAATATAGTTTGGAAGTTGTATTATTTTATGAAATTCAAAATTTGAAAGTAACAACTATGTATTCTAAGTAGAGATTATGTAGAAAGAGAGACGACAATTCTATATGGCGGTAAATGTAAAATGTCATCTTTGTGAAATGGCATGACAAAGAAAATATTGCTAATCAAGGTGTATAGCCCCCTGACAACTTGCCCGAATTTGAGCAAATCCAATAGCAATATAGATAGGGAAATTCCCTAAAAGATCACTTGGGATCTTAAATGTAGCACTGTTCAAGTTGTGCAGCATTAAGGATAACTTGCCCAAAACCTAGATTATCCTGATGGCATTTGTTACAATGGTTGGGAAATTAGCAAATCATCTTTGGCTACAAATTGTGACCGTCTGGTTCAAGTGCCTACATGAAGAGGCCAATCGCTACCACCTTTAGGATAAGGAATGTGGAGATCAAGTGGAATGCTCCCTGAGAGATCATTTTCAAAGAGTGTGAGGTCTATAAAAGCCTATATCCTCAACTTCCACTACATGTCAAATCATTCAATCTAATTTATTAGCTATCACATGATAACAAATCAATAATTATATGGGACCTATCACAATCACTTTATCTTTATTCTTCCACTTACTTTTTTAAAGCTGTGACACTTCACACAATTGAGTACTCCATACTCACTCTCCTCATTCTTTAAGATTTTTCAACTGCACCATTCTCCCACCCTCCTCCATTTTTAAGTAGTACCACTCTCGTTCCTTCTTCTCTCTCTGCATTGCAAACCACAACCTTACCCTCTCATTAGTATTCTCCCACCCTAGCCATTGCTTAAGCTCTCATTCTTTCTACCATCTTATCTTCACTCATTAGTAGTCTCTGATAGTAGCCATTGCTTAAGCACTTCACCCCTCCTTCCTTCTTATATCTTACCTTCTCCTTGCTTAAAAGCACTTCATCTCTCCTTCCTTCTTTCATCTTGACTTCTCCCTAAACCTTCTTCCATCCTGTCTTCTCCTACTCTTGTATTTGTGTTATCTGCATATCAATGGATCTTTTTGAATCTGTAACTACCATGGAGCAGTTAATAAGTTCCAGCGTAGCTTGGGTTATTGAGAACAAAGCACATTGAGTGGAGAAAAAAACACAAGGAGAACCAGTAATAGAAGATGAGAAATACGAGTTTTCTCTTCAAAAGAGCCAAGAGAAGGAAGCAATGGAGTAAGTAAGCATGAGTAGAGATGAAATAAAAACTTTATTATCAACCAAAGAAGCATTAGTATGATATTTGGCTGATCTTTCTTGTTGTAGCACTCGCTACGGGTGATGTGCTTGAGATGAAGAATAAGTCATAAGGAACCAACAAAGAATCTTATATTCCTTGTAAATTTTCTTGTGTTGTGATTTTATTACTCATTGAGAGATGTGTGAAGCAAAAGACTCACAGGTTGCTTTTGAGATAGAGAGCACCAATATAGATATCTTCTAGTAATTATAATGAAGAAGAAGAGTTTTTCTATGGATTTAAAATATTTTTTTCCTCCAAGAAGGTATTTTTTAAATTTTGATTTTTTGAAGCCTTAAAAAAATTAATCTTTTTGACTTAATATTTTTTTTTTAAAAGTGACTTCTTTTATCCAATTTTTACTACAAAAATGAATTTGGAGATGTCCTGGGATATCGTCAACTTCCACTACATGTCAAATCTTTCAATCTAATTTATTATCTACTATGTTAATGTCTCATGATAAAAAATCAATAATTATATGGGACCTATCAGAGTCACTTTATTTCAAATCTTCCACGTACTTCCTTAGAGCTGTGACACTTCACACAATTGAGTTCTCCAAACTCACACTCTCCTCATTCTTTAAGCAATTCCAACTAAACCATTCTCCCACCCTCCTCCATTTTTAAGTAGTACCACTCTTGTTCCTTCTTCTCCCTCCGCATTGCAAAGCACAACCTTAACCTCTCATTAGTATTCTCCCACCCTAGCCATTGCTTAAGCTCTCATTCTTTCTACCATCTTACCTTCACTCATTAGTAGTCTCTAATAGTAGCCATTACTTAAGCACTTCATCTCTCCTCTTCTTTCGTCTTGACTTCTCCCTAAACCTTCTTCCATCCTGTCTTTTGCTACTCTTGTATTTGTGTTATCTGCATATCAATGGATCTTTTTGAAGCTGTAACTACAATGAAGCAATTAATAAGTTCCAGCATAGCTTGGGTTACTAAGAACAAAGCACGTTGAGTGGAGAAAAAAACACAAGGAGAACAATTAATAGAAGACGAGAAATACGAGTTTTCTCTTCAGAAGAGTCAAGAGAAGGAGGAGATAGAGTCAGTAAGCATGAGCTGAGATGAAATAAAAACTTTATTTTCAAACAAAAAAGCATTAGTATCATATTTGGCTGATCTTTCTTGTTGTAGCACTCACTACAGGTGATGTGCTTGAGATGAAGAATAAGTCACAAGGAACCAACAAAGAATCTTATATTCCTTGTAACTTTTCTTGTGTTGTGATTTTATTACTCATTAAAAGATGTGTGAAGCAAAAGACCCAATGGTTGCTTTTGAGATAGAGAGCACCAATATACATATCTTCTAGTAATTATAATGAAGAAGAAGAGTTTTCGTATGGATTTGAAATATTTTTTTCCCTTTAGGAAGGTATTTTTTAACACCAATTGTTACATTAAATTTCAGAATTTTGATTTTTTGAAGCTTCCAAAAAGTTAATCTTTTTGGTTTAATATTTTATTTCAAAAAGTGACTTCTTTTATCCAATTTTTGCTATAAAAATGAATTTGGAGAGTTCACTGGTCCCAAATTAATGAATAAGGTCATTATCATGTTTATTTCATTTAGTATTTGAAAGAAACCTCTATGTTTCTAGGTAATCCTGAGATGTAGGAAGAGAAAAGACAATTCTAGATTGTGTTAAATGCAATATGTGATGTTTGTGAAATGGTGTGACAAAGAAAGTAGAGGTTGCATGATTTATGTGTGCTATCTGTCTTAATGCATTGAGGATATTTGTAGAGTGTTTGGAGTTTTATCATGTTTATTTCATTTGGAATTTGGAAAGTGACCACTACGTATTCTAGGTACACCTGATGTAGAAAGAGAGAAGACGATTTTAGTGGTGTTGTGATAAAGAAAGTAGAGCTGATTAAAGTGTACAGCCAGGGACAACTAGCCTAGATTCAAATGAACTCAATGGAAATATAGTTAGGAAGTTGTATCATGTTTATTAAATGAATTAAATGAAAATATAGTTTCGAAGTTGTATCACGTTTATTAAATTTAGAATTTGAAAGTAACAACTCTGTATTCTAAGTAGAGATTATGTAGAAAGAGAGACGACAATTCTATATGGCGGTAAATGTAAAATGTCATCTTTGTGAAATGGCAGGACAAAGAAAATATTGCTAATCAAGGTGTATAGCCCCCTGACAACTTGCCCAAATTTGAGCAAATCCAATAGCAATATAGATAGGGAAATTCCCTAAAAGATCACTTGGGATCTTAAATGTAGCACCGTTCAAGTTGTGCAGCATTAAGGATAACTTGCCCAAAATCTAGATAATCCTAATGGCATTTGTTACAATCGTTGGGAAATGAGCAAATCATCTTTGGCTGCAAATTGTGACCATCTGGTTCAAGTGCCTACATGAAGAGGCCAATCGCTACCACCTTTAGGATAAGGAATGTGGAGATCAGGTGGGATGCTCCCTGAGAGATCATTTTCAAAGAGTGTGAGGTCTATAAAAGCCTATATCCTCAACTTCCACTACATGTCAAATCTTTCAATCTAATTTACATGTCAAATCTTTCAATCTAATTTACATGTCTAATCTTTCAATCTAATTTATTAGTTATTATGTTAATGTCTCATGATAAAAAATTAATAATTATATGGGACCTATCACAATCACTTTATTTCAAATCTTCCACGTACTTTTTTAAAGCTATGACACTTCACAGAATTGAGTACTCCATACTCACACTCTCCTCATTCTTTAAGCAATTCCAACTCCACCATTCTCCCACCCTCCTCCATTTTTAAGTAGTACCACTCTCGTTCCTTCTTCTCTCTCTGCATTGCAAAGCACAACCTTACACTCTCATTAGTATTCTCCCACCCTAGCCATTGCTTAAGCTCTCATTCTTTCTATCATCTTATCGTCACTCATAAGAAGTCTCTGATAGTAGCCATTACTTAAGCACTTCATCTCTCCTTCCTTCTTCCATCTTGCCTTCTCCTTGTGTAAAAGCACTTCCTCTCTCCTTCCTTCTTTCATCTTGACTTCTCCCTAAACCTTCTTCCATCCTGTCTTCTCCTACTCTTGTATTTGTGTTATCTGCATATCAATGGATCTTTTCGAAGCTGTAAATGGAGCAATTAATAAGTTTCAGCTTAGCTTGGGTTATTGAGAACAAAGCACGTTGAGTGGAGAAAAAAACACAAGGAGAAGCATTAATAGAAGATGAGAAATACGAGTTGAGTACTCCATACTCACACAATTGAGTACTCCATACTCACACTCTCCTCATTCTTTAAGCAATTTCAACTCCACCATTCTCCCACCCTCCTCCATTTTTAAGTAGTACCACTCTCGTTCCTTCTTCTCTCTCTGCATTGCAAAGCACAACCTTACACTCTCATTAGTATTCTCCCACCCTAGCCATTGCTTAAGCTCTCATTCTTTCTATCATCTTATCGTCACTCATAAGAAGTCTCTGATAGTAGCCATTACTTAAGCACTTCATCTCTTCTTCCTTCTTCCAGCTTGCCTTCTCCTTGCGTAAAAGCACTTCCTCTCTCCTTCCTTCTTTCATCTTGACTTCTCCCTAAACCTTCTTCCATCCTGTCTTCTCCTACTCTTGTATTTGTGTTATCTGCATATCAATGGATCTTTTCGAAGCTGTAACTACAATGGAGCAATTAATAAGTTTCAGCTTAGCTTGGGTTACTGAGAACAAAGCACGTTGAGTGGAGAAAAAAACACAAGGAGAACCATTAATAGAAGATGAGAAATACGAGTTTTCTCTTCAAAAGAGCCAAGAGAAGGAGGAGATGGAGTAAGTAAGCATGAGCAGACACGAAATAAAAACTTTATTATCAACTAAAGAAGCATTAGTATCATATTTGGCTAATCTTTGTTGTTGTAGCACTCACTATGGGGATGTGCTTGAGATGAAGAATAAGTCATAAGGAACCAACAAAGAATCTTATATTCCTGGTAATTTTTCTTGTATTGTGATTTTATTACTCATTGAGAGATGTGTGAAGCAAAAGGGCCAGAGGTTGCTTTTGAGATAGACAGCACCAATATACATATCTTCTAGTAACTATGATGAAAAAGAAGAGTTTTTCTATGGATTTAAAATACTTTTTTTCCTCTAGGCAGGTATTTTTTAACACTAATTGTTACATTAAATTTCAAAATTTTGATTTTTTGAAGCTTCAAAAAAGTTAATCTTTTTTGTTTAATATTTTATTTCAAAAAGTGACTTCTTTTATCCAATTTTTACCATAAAAATGAATTTGGAGAGTTCACTAGTCCCAAATTAATGAATAAGGTCATTATCATGTTTATTTCATTTAGTATTTGAAAGAAATCTCTATGCTTCTAGGGAGTTCTGAGATGTAGGAAGAGAAAAGACACCTCTAGATTGTGTTAAATACAATATGTGATGTTTTGTGAAATGGCGTGACAAAGAAAGTAGAGCTTGCATGATTTATGTGTGCTGTCTATCTTAATGCATTGAGGATATTTGTAGAGTGTTTGGAGTGTTGA
This sequence comes from Dipteris shenzhenensis, assembly GCF_047967505.1. Classification (NCBI taxonomy): domain Eukaryota; kingdom Viridiplantae; phylum Streptophyta; class Polypodiopsida; order Gleicheniales; family Dipteridaceae; genus Dipteris; species Dipteris shenzhenensis. The sequence goes on from NC_141599.1 coordinate 56,467,666, forward strand.
GATATCAAGCTCCACTCATGATATGCCAGGGTGACCATTGTGCATTTGCTCTTCTAAGTTCTAAAGAGCAGAGAAATGGTGGTGCATCTTCTTCAAGAGGAACTTCAAAAGAAATTGTCTTCTACTCAAATGCTGGAAGAAGTAGAGGCAGAGGCAGAGGTAGAGGAGGCCGATCTGGAGGCCATGGTAGAAATCAAAATATGCAGCAAACTCAGGAAAACCAATCCTATGGAGGAGGACCTGGTAACTCTAGAGGCAAGGGGAGCCAAAGAGGCTGTGGTGGATGGTAGAGAGGCCAAAATGCAAACAGCAATGTTGAATGCTACTATTGTGGTAAAATGGGTCATATGGCTAAAGACTGCTACAAAAAGCAAAATGACATTATGAATGGAAAATTGCAGCAAGGCAATTATGCATCCTATAGTAGACAGGGTGATGACTGAAATGAGCATTTGTTTATGGTGCAGCACATGACCAATTCTGTGACAAGTGCAGAAGAAAAGTGATGATGTGTGGTATGTTGACTCAGGTGCATCAAACCACATGACAGGTCATGCAGAATGGATGCAGGATGCAAGGAAAATGGAAAGACCTAGATTTGTGGAGACTGTTGATGATACTGCACATCCTATTGTGCAGATTGGTAAAATTCCTTTGTCCCGAACATCACCAAGAACCTGGTTTCTGTTGGTCAAATGGTTGAGCAGGGCTTGCAGGTCAGATTTAATCCTCATGGATGCTTTGTTGAGGATATAAAAAATAACGGTCGCTTCATAGCAAAAGGAAAGAAGAAGGGCAGGATGTTTACGTTGGATGCAGACATGCCTGAATTGAGTGCAGCAATGTTTGCACATGGAACCGATGTAGTTGTAGATATTGATATTTGGCATAAACGCATTGGTCATGTTAATGTACAGCAACTTAAATCAATGCAGGCCCAAAATATTGTTGCAGGATTGCCTAAATTCAAGGTTGTAGAAATGCATAAAGTATGTGAAGCCTGTCAATTTGGAAAACAGGCAAGGAAACCATTTCCTAGGCATGTTTAAGAGAGTAAGAAGCCATTGGAATTAATCCACTCTGATGTGTGGATTACTAAAGCTGCATCTATTAGAGGCTGTCATTATTTTGTCACTTTTATTGATGACTACAGCAGAAAAGTTTGGGTGTATTTTATGAAAAAAAAAAGTGAAGTGTTTGGGCATTTCAAAGCTTTTAAAGCTATGGTTGAAAAAGAAACAGGCCTGTAAATAAAATGCCTAAGGTCAGATGGAGGGGGAGAGTACCTCTCAAATGAGTTTGCAAGGTTCCTGCAAGAGCATGGCATCAAGCAGCAATATTCATGCAGTCATACCCTACAGCAAAATGGACTTGCAGAAAGGAAAAATAGGCATATTGGAGAGGTTTCTCGGGCCATGCTAAATGAAAAAGACCTACCAAATTATTATTGGGCTGAAGCAGTTGTTACAGCAGTTTACAAAATGAACAGGACTCCCATTGCAGCAATACATCGCATGACGCCAGAGGAGATGTATACTAGTAGGAAACCAAATATTTCTCATTTGAAAATTTTTGGTTGCATTGCCTATGTTCATGTGCTGGGTACAAACCAGTAAATGTAATTGATGATGGAGATGCACAAAATGGTAATGCTGCATGGAATTCATAGCAACAATCACAAAATATTAGTGGATCGGCAGTGTCCTCTAGCAATGGTTCACATACTTCGCGATAGCAATGGTTCACATACTTCGCGATGGACAGGCAGATTGAGATCAGGAGAATCTCCTCAAAGCAATGCAGATAGTGGTAAGCAGGTATCACGAAAAGGAAAAGAGAAGGTAGATCAGCCCATGTTTGATGTGAATTCAGGTCACTCTTATCTGGATGGTGAATCCAGTGGCTCGGAACAGAGCATTGATGATGAGTTGGGATTTTCTTCTGTTGTTACACCTGGAGTAAGGAAGACCAGGGATGTTTTGAGAGCACCTGGAAGTGAGCCTATTTTGCGCAGGTCTACTAGAGCTAAGTATCCTATGGATAGGCTGAGACACGATGGTAGCTCCCTTTGACACCAAAGCCCATAAACACTCACTGCAAGCCCTAACATTCAATTTCATAGGTCAACCCTAACATTGACTTTAGATGGAATCCAAGAGACGCAGCAGTTGAAACCACCAAAGGTTTCACCGGTGTTATTGCTAATTGGTGGGAGTTCTTATCAGATGGTGTTAGGAGGTGTTTTTGACCAGCTCCCAAATTGCACTTGTGTTAGTCTCGCACCTCCTAGGCTTAGGTGATTTGGGGCTCAAACTCCCTGAGTGCCCTCACACCTTAACCTATTTGTGGTTCAAACCCCATGCATGAGGCTCAAAACTTGGAGTGGCGAGGCTCAGCTTCCGTGAGACAATCAACGGTAACCCTATCTCAAGATATTTTTTCCTAACAAATCCTTCGGATAGAGACCTCAACTTGGCTTTTTCAGTATCCGGATAGTTGTAGCTGGACGTCGCGAGGCTATTGCGAGCCGAATTACGAACACTCACGTCGAAGTCGCATAATGTGTTTCCTAGCTCACCAATTTTGGGCATGAGAACCGGATACAGCATGGTCTGACAAAATAGGATAGTATCTTGTCACTATTGGCTTTCAGATTTCCAAGGCAAATTTCTCACTTCTCTTTCTGCATAATCTCTACTTAGAATACATAGTTATTACTTTCAAATTTCGAATTTCATAAGCATGATACAACTTCCGAACTATATTTTCATTGAATTCATTTAATAAATATGATACAACTTCCTAACTATATTTCCATTGAGTTCATTTGAATCTGGGCTAGTTGTTACTGGTTGCACACTTTAATCAGCTCTACTTTCTTTGTCACAACACCACTAAAATGGTCTTCTGTCTTTCTACATCAGGTCTACCTAGAATACATAGTGGTTACTTTCAAAATGCCAAATGAAATAAACATGATAAAAGTCCAAACACTCTACAAATATCCTCAATGCATCAAGATAGACAGCACACATAAATCATGCAAGCTCTACTTTCTTTGTCACACCATTTCACAAACATCACTTATTGCATTTAACACATTCTAGAATTGCCTTTTCTCTTCCTACATCTCAAGACTCCCTAGAAACATAGAGGTTTCTTTCAAATACTAAATCAAATAAACACGATAATGACCTTATTCATTAATTTGGGACTAGCGAAGTCTCTGAATTCATTTTTATAGTAAAAATTGGACAAAAGAAGTCACTTTTTGAAAAAAAATATTAAACCAAAAAGATTAAATTTTTTGAAGCTTCAAAAAATCAAAATTTTGAAATTTAATGTAAGAATTGGTGTTGAAAAATACCTTCCTGGAGGGAAAAAAATATTTTAAATCCATAGAAAAACGCTCTTTCTTCATTATAGTTACTAGAAGATATGTATAATCCAAATTCATTTTTATAGTAAAAATTGGATAAAAGAAGTCACTTTTTGAAAAAAATATTAAACCAAAAAGATTAACTTTTTTGAAGCTCCAAAAAATCAAAATTTTGAAATTCAATGTAACAATTGGTGTTAAAAAATACATTCTTGGAAGGAAAAAAGTATTTTAAATGCATAGAAAAACTCTTCTTCTTCATTATAGTTACTAGAAGATATGTATATTGGTGCTGTCTATCTCAAAAGCAACCTCTGAATCTTTTGCTTCACACATCTCTCAATGAGTAATAAAATCACAACACAAGAAAAGTTACAAGCAATATAAGATTTTTTGTTGGTTCCTTATGACTTATTCTTCATCTCAAGCACATCGCCCGTAGCGAGTGCTACAATAAGAAAGATCAGCCAAATATCATACTAATGCTTCTTTGGTTGATAATAAAGTTTTTATTTCGTCTCTCCTCATGCTTACTCACTCCATCTCCTCCTTCTCTTGGCTCTTTTGAAGAGAAAACTCGTATTTCTCTGTTGGGATATCTCAAGGTGTATGCCTCAGGCACACCTTATGTTTCTATGTGTGAGTGCTAGAGGCACAGTTAGGTGCCCACAAGCACAGTTAGGTGGTGGAGAGCCACATAGGATGATTGAGAGAATCTAGGAGCAAATTGAGGAGATGATTGTGGAGCTCTGAGGTAATCAGTGATGTCAGTGAGCATGTATGAGGTGCCTACTTAAGGACCTGACATGGTAATGCAAGTAATGCAAGTATTCTGAGTTTGTGTCCACTCTTTGCTTTCCTTTCAACTTTCCAACATGGTATCAGAGCCATTTGATCCTCCTTGAGCCCATTTCTTCCACATCATCATCTTCTTCCTCTTCTTCTTCTTCACCATCTCTCCCTCTTCTTCCCAAAATTTGCTTGAGCCTGTTCTCCTCCGGTTCTCACCCATTTCCCACGCCCTTCCAGCTGGAGATCCATCTTGTTGGGGCGAATTTCTGGCTGCAAGGAATTGACGTATTTCCACCTCTGCTGGTCGCCATTGTACGATTTTCGTCGATGTTTTTTGCTGTGTTTTCTCTGCGCCTGCTCCTTCTTTCTCTAATTCCTTTCAAGGCAAGCTTCTCCATACCTTGGGCTACCTTGGGCTGAAATCTGAGTAGCAATGGCTGCATATTGAAGGAGAAAACAGAGAAAAACCAGTCGACTTTGTTGAAGGAAGAGAAGGCGACCTGAAACGTTTTTTCGCCTCTTCTTCCCAGAGGATCTACTGTGGTATACCAGATTTCTTTTGCCTCAGAAAGCCCCCTTTCTTTTGCTTTGAAGAGTGAGCTATAAGCCCTCCAAGTTCAGCTCTCTAGTTTTGACAGTTTTGACAAGCTTTTGAAGATGATGCTACATAAAATGCTACTCTAGCATTTCTGGTTTTTTGAAGCTTTCAATAACTTCAGTACAAGTGTGGCTTCAGTTTTGTTTTGAATTACTAGACCTGGTTTTGATTGGAAAGTATTCATTTTAGCCACTTCTATGAAGCATGTAAGTGAAAGCATCATTGTTTGAAATTTGGTCACAAGACTTTGCTACATTAAATGCTTATATTTTGAAGCATTTCAATTGTTATTCTAAGCCCTGTAAGAGAGAAGACACTACCCAATACCTGGGTTAGAGCCTCTCATGGCTTGCTTATGCAAAATATGTGAAAAGCCAAAACATAAAGCAATGTCTTGTTATGCTACAAAGGATGAAAATGCCAACCTGACTTCCTTGTTGAAGATTGCCAAAACAATGATTGCCAAAAAGGAAGCAACTACAGAGATCTACCCTCTCATGGCACTTTTATTTGACTCCAAGTATAGGAAAAAGATGAAGGTCAGATACCTAAGATATGCTTCTCTACACAACTATGGAGATGACAAGATAATTGTTCCTTTGAAGGATATGACTTTCAGATCCACTTGTTCTATCATAGTACCATCTTATAACGCACTAGACACTGCCCATATGGTAAGACCTTGCCTTGACATGGATATTTTGCCTCCACAAGATGAGGCATCCCATGAAGATTATGCATTTTAAATCATCTCTATGTATGCTCCAAATCTCTCTTTTTATGTCAAGGTACTCAGCCTGGATAGTCCTCCAAAATGAATGAAATAAACTATTGTGTTTTGTAAACACCTCTGGTCACCTTGTGATGTAGGCCATGTGTATGTTTTGCTCCATGGTACCTCCTACAGACATTGTGTGCATGTACATGCAGGGTAGATAACCATTGGAAGGTCTTTTTGTATCCCTTTTTGTTTACCTTACACCCAAGGGAACCCTTGCTAGCATGAGAACCTAGCCATAGATTTATCCTTGACCACCATGAGATGGCATGAGAAACTATGAGACTAGATGTATCCTTGACATAGCCTGAGGCATTTCCTTGAGGGGGGGTTTGTTGGGATATCTCAAGGTGTATGCCTTAGGCACACCTTATGTTTCTATGTGTGAGTGCTAGAGGCACAGTTAGGTGGTGGAGAGCCACATAGGATGATTGAGAGAATCTAGGAGTAGATTGAGGAGATGATTGTGGAGCTCTGAGGTAATCAGTGATGTTAGTGAGCATGTATGAGGTGCCTACTTAAGGACCTCACTCTTCTTCATTCTACAAGCAAGTAATGCAAGTATTCTGAGTTTGTGTCCACTCTTTGCTTTCCTTTCAGCTTTCCAACATTCTCATCTTCTATTAATGGTTCTCCTTGTGTTTTTTTCTCCACTCAACGTGCTTTGTTCTCAGTAACCCAAGCTAAGGTGGAACTTATTGATTTCTCCATTGTAGTTACAGTTTAAAAAGATCCATTGATATGCAGATAATACAAATACAAAAGTAGGAGAAGACAGGATGGAAGAAGGTTTAGGGAGAAGTCAAGATGAAAGAAGGAGAGACGACTTTTACACAAAAAGATGGCAAGATGGAAGAACGAAGGAGAGACAAAGTGCTTAAGTAATGGCTACTATCAAAGAGGAAGGAGAGACAAACTGCTTCAGTAATGGCTACTATCAGAGACTGCTAATGAGTGAAGGTAAGATGGTAGAAAGAATGAGAGCTTAAGCAATGGCTAGGGTAGGAGAATACTAATGAGACGGTAAGGCTGTGCTTTGCAATGCAGAGAGAGAAGAAGAAACGAGAGTGGTACTACTTAAAAATGGAGGATGGTGGGAGAATGGTGCAGTTGGAAAAAATGAGGAGAGTGTGAGTATGGAGTACTCAATTGTGTGAAGTGTCACAGCATTAAAAAAGTAAGTGGAAGATTTGAAATAAAGTGATTGTGATAGGTCCCATATAATTATTGATTTTTTATCTTAAGACATTAACATAATAGCTAATAAATTAGATTGAAAGATTTGAGATGTAGTGGAAGTTGAGGATGTAGGCTTTTATAGACCTCACACTCTTTCAAAATGATCTCTCAAGGAGCATCCCACCTGAACTCCACATTCCTAGCCCTAAAGGTGGTAGCGATTGGCCTCTTCATGTCGGCACTTGAACCGGTCATAATTTGTAGCCAAAGAAGATTTGCTAATTTCCCAACCATTGTAACAAATGCCATTAGGATCATTTGAACAAGTTATCCTTAATGCTACACAACTTGAATGGTGCTATAGTTAAGATCCGAAGTGAGCTTTTAGGGAATTTCCCTATCTATATTGCTATTGGATTTGCTCAAATTTGAGCAAGTTGTCAAGGGGCTATACACCTTGATTAGTAATATTTTCTTTGTCATGCCATTTCACAAAGATGACATTTTACATTTACCGCCATATAGAATTGTCGTCTCTCTTTCTGCATAATCTCTACTTAGAATACATAGTTATTACTTTCAAATTTCGAATTTCATAAGCATGATACAACTTCCAAACTATATTTTCATTGAATTCATTTAATAAATATGATACAACTTCCTAACTATATTTCCATTGAGTTCATTTGAATCTGGGCTAGTTGTTACTGGATGCACACTTTAATCAGCTCTACTTTCTTTGTCACAACACCACTAAAATGGTCTTCTCTCTTTCTACATTAGGTCTACCTAGAATACTTAGTGGTTACTTTCAAAATGCCAAATGAAATAAACATGATAAAAGTCCAAACACTCTACAAATATCCTCAATGCATCAAGATAGACAGCACACATAAATCATGCAAGCTCTACTTTCTTTGTCACACCATTTCACAAACATCACTTATTGCATTTAACACATTCTAGAATTGCCTTTTCTCTTCCTACATCTCAGGACACCCTAGAAACATAGAGGTTTCTTTCAAATACTAAATGAAATAAACACGATAATGACCTTATTCATTAATTTGGAACTAGTGAACTCTCCAAATTCATTTTTATAGTAAAAATTGGATTAAAAAAGTCACTTTTTGAAAAAAAATATTAAACCAAAAAGAATAACTTTTTTGAAGCTTCAAAAAATCAAAATTTTGAAATTCAATGTAACAATTGGTGTTAAAAAATACCTTCTTAGAAGGGAAAAAGTATTTTAAATGCTTAAAGAATGAGGAGAGTGTGAGTATGGAGTACTCAATTGTGTGAAGTGTCACAACATTAAAAAAGTAAGTGGAAGATTTGAAATAAAGTGATTGTGATAGGTCCCATATAATTATTGATTTTTTATCTTGAGACATTAACATAATAGCTAATAAATTAGATTGAAAGATTTGAGATGTAGTGGATGTTGAGGATATAGGCTTTTATAGACCTCACACTCTTTCAAAATGATCTCTCAGGGAGCATCCCACCTGATCTCCACATTCCTTATCCTAAAGGTGGTAGCGATTGGCCTCTTCATGTAGGCGCTTGAACCGGTGACAATTTGCAGCCTAAGATGATTTACTAATTTCCCAACCATTGTAACAAATGCCATTAGGATCATCTAGATTTTGGGCAAGTTATCCTTAATGCTGCACAACTTGAACGGTGCTACATTTAAGATCCCAAGTGATCTTTTAGGGAATTCCCCTATTTATATTGCTATTGGATGTGCTCAAATTTGGGCAAGTTGTCAGGGGGCTATACACCTTGATTAGCAATATTTTCTTTGTCATGCCATTTAACAAAGATGACATTTTACATTTATCGCCATATAGAATTGTCGTCTCTCTTTCTACATAATCTCTACTTAGAATACATAGTTGTTACTTTCAAATTCTGAATTTAATAAACATGATACAACTTCCAAACTATATTTTTGATGAATTCATTTAATAAACATGATACAACTTCCTAACTTATATTTCCATTGAGTTCATTTGAATCTGGGCTAGTTGTCACTGGCTGTACACTTTAATCAGCTCTACTTTCTTTGTCACAACACCACTAAAATGGTCTTCTGTCTTTCTACATCAGGTCTACCTAGAATACATAGTGGTTACTTTCAAAATGCCAAATGAAATAAACATGATAAAACTCCATATGAAGATAGTGGGAGAGAGGGAAGGAGTCTCACTTGCAGCTTTCTCATTTACACAATGGGGGAATACACACAAAGGTGGAGGCTGAAAACAGTTTTCCTCTTCTTAGTTGTGAAAGCCAAAAGAACTCTAGTACAAAGAAATAGAAGAACCCTATATGTGGGTCTCAAACCAAACTCAGCTAACTAAGGTGGCATACTAACTGAGCCACAAACTAGAGTAGATAAGGATAGCTGTCATCCAGCTATTATTCATGGGCGGTGTACCAACCGCATCTGTAGCTAACAAGTCGGTGACATAAATACACAACGGTCACCTTGGCATATCACGAGTGGAGCTCGATATCTCAACACTCCCCCTCGCATCGAGCAGGTCTCTGAACTTGTGCAGCTTCTGTATGCCCAATGCTTTCATGAATATATATGTCAGCTACCTGATCCTCTGTGCTGACATAAACTAGATCAATAAGACCTAGTAAAACCTTCTCCCGCACATAGTGATAATGCAGCTCAATGTGCTTTGTTCTAGCATGATAGACTAGGTTATTTGCCAAGTGTATACTACTTATGTTGTCACAATAAATGACAACTGACCCATCTGTAGACTGATGGATATCATAGAGTAGCTTATGCAACCAAGCTACCTCACATGCAGCCATTACTGCACCCTTGTACTCAGCCTCTGTGCTCAATAAGGCAATTGTAGGCTGTTTCTTGTTGCTCCAAGTGACTGCAACACTCTTAAAAGAGAACATATATCCACTGGTAGATCGTCTATCTGAAATACTACTAGCCCAATCAGCATCAGTATATCCATGCAACTGTATCTGAACCTCAGCCTCATAAAATAGTCCATACTGCAATGTGGACTTCACATACCTGAGTATGTGTCTAGCCGCATCCAAATGCGGTTTCCTTGGAGCCTGCATAAACTGACTTACCAATCCAACAGCATAGCTCAAATCTGGCCTGGTAATAGTCATATAAATCAAACTTCCAGAAGCTCACCTACATCTGTGCTGAGCTTCACATTCTGCTCCAAAGGAACTGAAATAGGCTTACAACCTGTCATCCCATATTTGGATAGCATGTCCAATCCATACTGCCTCTGCAAGAGCTGTATCCCACTTGGTGATCTAATCACCTCAATGCCCAAGAAATAACGCAGCTCTCCCAAATCCTTCATCTCAAACTTCTGCTTCAATAGCATTTGCACATGAAGGATGTCTTCATCACTATCACCTGTGATGATCAAATCATCAACATAAATGACAAGCAGCATAATACCTTTCTCAGTTTTTCTCACATAAAGTGAGAAATCTGCCTTGGAAATTTGAAAGCCAATAATGACAAGATACTGTCCTATCTTATCAGACCATGCTCTAGGTGCTTGCTTCAAGCCATACAAGGCTTTCTTCAACCTACAAACAAACTCAGGATGAACAGCATGAACATAACCTGGTGGCTACTCCATAAAGACCTCTTCTTGCAAATCACCATGCAAGAAGGCATTCTTTACATCCATCTGATGTAAAGACCATCCCTTTCATACAACCATAGCAATGACTGCTCTTACAGTTGCCATTCTTGCAATCGAACTAAATGTTTCTTCATAATCAATGCCATATGTCTGTGCATACTCCTTAACAACTAATCTTGCCTTGTATCTGTTCACAGAACCATTTGCATTGTGCTTCACCTATAAACCGACTTACAGCCAATTGCATTCTTGTCTTTAGGCAAAGGCACCAATTCCCATGTAACATTTGCTTCCAAGGCATCCATTTCTTCATCCATGGCTTTCTCCCATTTTTCTTTTCCCATGGCTTGCTCAAAAGAAGTGGGTTCTGGTTCCTGTATCACTTTGACCATATAGGCATAGTGAATGGCTATAAATCCATCATATTTCAGCCTATCCATAGGATACTTAGCTCTGGTAGACCTGTGCAAAATAGGCTCACTTCCAGGTGCTCTCAAAACATCCCTGGTCTTTCTTACTTTAGGTGTAACAACAAAAGGAATACCCAACTCATCATCAATGCTCTGTTCCGAGCCACTGGATTCACCATGCACATAAGAGTGACCTGCATTCACATCAAACAGATCTACCTTCTCTTTTCCTTTTCGTGATACCTGCATACCACTATCTGCATTGCTTTGAGGAGATTCTCCTGATCTCAATCTGCCTGTCCATCACGAAGTATGTGAACCATTGCTAGAGGACACTGCAGATCCACTAATATTTTGTGATTGTTGATGTGAATTCTGTGCAGCATTAGCATTTTGTGCATCTACATCATCAATTACATTTATTGGTTTGTACCAGCTGCTCATCTCATCAAAAACGACATCTTTGCTCACTGTAAACTTACAAGTAGAAAGGTTATAGCATCTATATATACCCTTTCTGCTACAGAGAATAACCAATAAAGATGCACTACTAAGCTTTTGGATTCAACTTGGACCTTAACTCATCCAGCACATGAACATAGGCAATGCAACCAAAAATTTTCAAATGAGAAATATCTGGTTTCCTATCAGTATACATGTCCTCTAGCATCATGCGATGTATTGCTGCAGTGGGAGTCCTGTTCATTACTGCTGTAGCAACTGCTTCAGCCTAATAATAATCTGGTAAGTCTTTTTCATTTAGCATGGCCCGAGAAACCTCTCCAATATGCCTGTTTTTCCTTTCTGCAAGTCCATTTTGCTGTAGGGTATGACTGCATGAATATTGTTGCTTTATGCCATGCTCCTGCAGGAACCTTGCAAACTCATTTGAGAGGTACTCTCCCCCTCCATCTGACCTTAGGCATTTTATTTGCAGGCCTGTTTCTTTTTCAACCATAGCTTTAAAATCTTTGAAATGCCCAAACACTTCACGTTTATTTTTCATAAAATACATCCAAACTTTTCTGCTGTAGTCATCAATAAAAGTGACAAAATAATGATAGCCTCCAATAGATGCAGCTTTAGTAGTCCACACATCAGAGTGGATTAATTCCAATGGCTTCTTACTCTCTTAAACATGCCTAGGAAATGGTTTCTTTGCCTGTTTTCCAAATTGACAGGCTTCACATAATTTATGCATTTCTACAACCTTGAATTTAGGCAATCTTGCAACAATAATTTGGGCCTGCATTGATTTAAGTTGCTGTACATTAACATGACCAATGCGTTTATGCCGGATATCAATATCTGTAACTACACCGGTCCCATGTGCAAACATTGCTGCACTCAATTCAGGCATGTCTGCATCCAACGTAAACATCCTGCCCTTCTTCTTTCCTTTTGCTATCAAGCGACCGTTATTTTTCATATCCTCAACAAAGCATCCATGAGGATTAAATTTGACCTGCAAGCCCTACTCAACCATTTGACCAATAGAAACCAGGTTCTTGGTGATGTTCGGGACATGAAATACATCAGACAAGTATTTCTTTTTCCCATCCTGCATAGACAAAGGAATTTTAACAATCTGCACAATAGGATGTGCAGTATCATCACCAATTTCCACAAATCTAGGTCTTTTCATTTTCCTTGCATCATGCATCCATTCTGCATGACCTGTCATGTGGTTTGATGCACCTGAGTCAACATACCACACATCATCACTTTTCTTCTGCACTTGTCACATAATTGGTCATGTGCTGCACCATAAACAAATGCTCATTTCTGTCATCACCCTGTCTACTAGAGGATGCATAATTGCCTTGCTGCAAATTTCCATTCATAATATCATTTTGCTTTTTGTAGCAGTCTTTAGCCATATGACCCATTTTACCACAATAGCCATATGACCCATTTTACCACAATAGTAGCATTCAACATTGCTGTTTGCATTTTGGCCTCTCTGCCATCCACCACAGCCTCTTTGGCTCCCCTTGCCTCTAGAGTTACCAGGTCCTCCTCCATAGGATTGGTTTTCCTGAGTTTGCTGCATATTTTGATTTCTACCATGGCCTCCAGATCGGCCTCCTCTACCTCTGCCTCTACCTCTTCCAGCATTTGAGTAGAAGACAGTTTCTTTTCAAGTTCCTTCTGAAGAAGATGCACCACCATTTCTCTGCTCTTCAGAAATTAGAAGAGCAAATGCACAATGGTCACCCTGGCATATCATGAGTGGAGCTCGATATCTCAACACTCCAAACACTCTACAAATATCCTCAATGCATTAAGATAGACAGCACACATAAATCATGCAAGCTCTACTTTCTTTGTCACGCCATTTCACAAAACATCACATATTGCATTTAACACAATCTAGAGGTGTCTTTTCTCTTCCATCTCAGATTTCCCTAGAAGCATAGAGATTTCTTTCAAATACTAAATGAAATAAACTCGATAATGACCTTATTCATTAATTTGGGACTAGTGAACTCTCCAAATTCATTTTTATAGTAAAAATTGGATAAAAGAAGTCACTTTTTGAAATAAAATATTAAACCAAAAAGATCAACTTTTTTGAAGCTTCAAAAAATCAAAATTTTGAAATTTAATCTAACAATTAGTGTTAAAAAATACCTGCCTAGAGGAAAAAAAGTATTTTAAATCCATAGAAAAACTCTTCTTCATCATCATAGTTACTAGAAGATATGTATATTGGTGCTGTCTATCTCAAAAGCAACCTCTGGGTCTTTTGCTTCACACATCTCTCAATGAGTAATAAAATCACAATACAAGAAAAGTTACAAGGAATATAAGATTTTTTGTTGGTTCCTTATGACTTATTCTTCATCTCAAGAACATCCCCATAATGAGTGCTACAACAACAAAGATTAGCCAAATATGATACTAATGCTTCTTTGGTTGATAATAAAGTTTTTATTTCGTGTCTGCTCATGCTTACTTACTCCATCTCCTCCTTCTCTTGGCTCTTCTGAAGTGAAAACTCGTATTTCTCATCTTCTATTAATGGTTCTCCTTGTGTTTTTTTGTCCACTCAACGTGCTTTGTTCTCAGTAACCCAAGCTAAGCTAAAACTTATTAATTGCTCCATTGTAGTTACAGCTTCAAAAAGATCCATTGATATGCAGATAACACAAATACAAGAGTAGGAGAAGACAGGATGGAAGAAGGTTTAGGGAGAATTCAAGATGAAAGAAGGAAGGAGAGACGAAGTGCTTTTATGCAAGGAGAAGGCAAGATGGAAGAAGGAAGGAGAGATGAAGTGCTTAAGTAATGGCTACTATCAGAGACTTCTAATGAGTGAAGATAAGATGGTAGAAAGAACGAGAGCTTAAGCAATGGCTAGAGTGGGAGAATACTAATGAGAGGGTAAGGTTGTGCTTTGCAATGCAGAGAGAGAAGAAGGAACGAGACTGGTACTACTTAAAAATGGAGGAGGGTGGGAGAATGGTGGAGTTGAAATTGCTTAAAGAATGAGGAGAGTGTGAGTATGGAGTACTCAATTGTGTGAAGTGTCATAGCTTTAAAAAAGTAAGTGGAAGATTTGAAATAAAGTGATTGTGATAGGTCCCATATAATTATTAATTTTTTATCATGAGACATTAACATAATAACCAATAAATTAGATTGAAAGATTTGACATTTAAATTAGATTGAAAGATTTGACATGTAGTGGAAGTTGAGGATATAGGCTTTTATAGACCTCACACTCTTTGAAAATGATCTCTCAGGGAGCATCCCACCTGATCTCCACATTCCTTATCCTAAAGGTGGTAGCGATTGGCCTCTTCATGTAGGCACTTGAACCAGATGGTCACAATTTGCAGCCAAAGATGATTTGCTCATTTCCTAACCATTGTAACAAATGCCATTCGGATCATCTAGATTTTGGGCAAGTTATCCTTAATGCTGCACAACTTGAACGGTGCTACATTTAAGATCCCAAGTGATCTCTTAGGGAATTTCCCTATCTATATTGCTATTGGATTTGCTCGAATTTGGGCAAGTTGTCAGGGGGCTATACACCTTGATTAGCGATATTTTCTTTGTCCTGCCATTTTACAAAGATGACATTTTACATTTACCGCCATATAGAATTGTCGTCTCTCTTTCTACATAATCTATACTTAGAATACATAGTTGTTACTTTCAAATTCCAAATTTAATAAACGTGATACAACTTCCAAACTATATTTTCATTGAATTCATTTAATAAACATGATACAACTTTCTAACTATATTTCCATTGAGTTCATTTGAATCTAGGCTAGTTGTCCCTGGTTGTATACTTTAATCAGCTCTACTTTCTTTATCACAATACCACTAAAATCGTTTCTCTCTTTCTACATCAGGTGTACCTAGAATACGTAGTGGTTACTTTCCAAATGCCAAATGAAATAAACATGATAAAACTCCAAACACTCTACAAATATCCTCAATGCATTAAGACAGACAGCACACATAAATCATGCAAGCTCTACTTTCTTTGTCACACCATTTCACAAACATCACATATTGCATTTAACACAATCTAGAATTGTCTTTTCTCTTCCTACATCTCAGGATTACCTAGAAACATAGAGGTTTCTTTCAAATACTAAATGGAATAAACATGATAATGACCTTATTCATTAATTTGGGACTAGTGAACTCTCCAAATTCATTTTTATAGCAAAAATTGGATAAAAGAAGTCACTTTATGAAATAAAATATTAAACCAAAAAGATTAACTTTTTGGAAGCTTCAAAAAATCAAAATTCTGAAATTTAATGTAACGATTGGTGTTAAAAAATACCCTCCTAAAGGGAAAAAAATATTTCAAATCCATATGAAAACTCTTCTTCTTCATTATAATTACTAGAAGATATGTATATTGGTGCTCTCTATCTCGAAAGCAACCTCTGGGTCTTTTGCTTCACACATCTTTCAATGAGTAATAAAATCACAACACAAGAAAAGTTACAAGGAATATAAGATTCTTTGTTGGTTCCTTGTGACTTATTCTTCATCTCAAGCACATCGCCTGTAGCGAGTGCTACAATAAGAAAGATCAGCCAAATGTGATACTAATGCTTCTTTGGTTGATAATAAAGTTTTTATTTCGTCTCAGCTCATACTTACTGACTCTATCTCCTCCTTCTCTTGGCTCTTCTGAAGTGAAAACTCGTATTTCTCGTCTTCTATTAATGGTTCTCCTTGTGTTTTTTTCTCCACTCAACGTGCTTTGTTCTTAGTAACCCAAGCTATGCTGGAACTTATTAATTGCTTCATTGTAAATACAACTTCAAAAAGATCCATTGATATGCAGATAACACAAATACAAGAGTAGCAGAAGACAGGATGGAAGAAGGTTTAGGGAGAAGTCAAGACGAAAGAAGGAAGGAGAGACAAAGTGCTTTTATGCAAAAGAAGGCAAGATGGAAGAAGGAAGGAGAGATGAAGTGCTTAGGTAATGACTACTATCAAAGACTGCTAATGAGTGAAGGTAAGTTGGTAGAAAGAATGAGAGCTTAAGCAATGGCTAGGGCAGGAGAATACTAATGAGAGGGTAAGGTTGTGCTTTGCAATGCAGAGAGAGAAGAAGGAACGAGAGTGGTACAACTTAAAAATGGAGGAGGTTGGGAAAATGGTGCAGTTGGAATTACTTAAAGAATGAGGAGAGTGTGAGTATGGAGTACTCAATTGTGTGAAGTGTCACAACTTTCAAAAAGTAAGTGGAAGATTTGAAATAAAGTGATTGTGATAGGTCCCATATAATTATTGATTTTTTATCATGAGACATGAACATAATAACAAATAAATTAGATTGGAAGATTTGACATGTAGTGGAAGTTCAGGATATAGGCTTTTATAGACCTCACACTCTTTCAAAATGATCTCTCAGGGAGCATCCCACCTGATCTCCACATTGCTTATCCTAAAGGTGGTAGCAATTGGCCTCTTCATGTAGGCACTTGAACCGGTCACAATTTGCAGCCAAAGATGATTTGCTAATTTCCCAACCATTGTAACAAATGCCATTACAATCATCTAGGTTTTGGGCAAGTTAGCGTTAATGCTGCACAACTTGAACGGTGCTACATTTAAGATCCCAAGTGATCTTTTAGGGAATTTCCCTATCTATATTGCTATTGGATTTGCTCAAATTTGGGCAAGTTGTCAGGGGGCTATACCCCTTGATTAGCAATATATTCTTTGTCATGCCATTTCACAAACATGACATTTTACATTTACCACCATATAGAATTGTTGTCTCTCTTTCTACATAATCTCTACTTAGAATACATAGTTGTTACTTTCAAATTTTGAATTTAATAAACATAATACAACTTCCAAACTATGTTTTGGTTGAATTCATTTACGGAACATGATACAACTTCCTAACTATATTTCCATTGAGTTCATTTGAATCTGGGCTAGTTGTCACGGGTTGCACACTTTAATCAGCTCTACTTTCTTTGTCACAACAGCACTAAAATCGTCTTCTCTTTTTTCACATTAGGTCTACCTAGAATACATAGTGGTTACTTTCAAAATGCCAAATGAAATAAACATGATAAAAGTCCAAACACTCTACAAATATCCTCAATGCATCAAGATAGACAGCACACATAAATCATGCAACTCTACTTTCTTTGTCACACCATTTCACAAACATCACTTATTGCATTTAACACATTCTAGAATTGCCTTTTCTCTTCCTACATCTCAAGACTCCCTAGAAACATAGAGGTTTCTTTCAAATACTAAATCAAATAAACACGATAATGACCTTATTCATTAATTTGGGACTAGCGAAGTCTCTGAATTCATTTTTATAGTAAAAATTGGACAAAAGAAGTCACTTTTTGAAAAAAAATATTAAACCAAAAAGATTAAATTTTTTGAAGCTTCAAAAAATCAAAATTTTGAAATTTAATGTAAGAATTGGTGTTGAAAAATACCTTCCTGGAGGGAAAAAAATATTTTAAATCCATAGAAAAACGCTCTTTCTTCATTATAGTTACTAGAAGATATGTATAATCCAAATTCATTTTTATAGTAAAAATTGGATAAAAGAAGTCACTTTTTGAAAAAAATATTAAACCAAAAAGATTAACTTTTTTGAAGCTCCAAAAAATCAAAATTTTGAAATTCAATGTAACAATTGGTGTTAAAAAATACATTCTTGGAAGGAAAAAAGTATTTTAAATGCATAGAAAAACTCTTCTTCTTCATTATAGTTACTAGAAGATATGTATATTGGTGCTGTCTATCTCAAAAGCAACCTCTGAATCTTTTGCTTCACACATCTCTCAATGAGTAATAAAATCACAACACAAGAAAAGTTACAAGGAATATAAGATTCTTTGTTGGTTCCTTATGACTTATTCTTCATCACAAGCACATCGCCCGTAGGGAGTGCTACAACAAGAAAGATCAGCCAAATATCATACTAATGCTTCTTTGGTTGATAATAAAGTTTTTATTTCGTCTCTCCTCATGCTTACTCACTCCATCTCCTCCTTCTCTTGGCTCTTGTGAAGAGAAAACTCATATTTCTCATCTTCTATTAATGGTTCTCCTTGTGTTTTTTCCTCCACTCAACGTGCTTTGTTCTCAGTAACCCAAGCTAAGGTGGAACTTATTAATTTCTCCATTGTAGTTACAGCTTTAAAAAGATCCATTGATATGCAGATAATACAAATACAAGAGTAGGAGAAGACAGGATGGAAGAAGGTTTAGGGAGAAGTCAAGATGAAAGAAGGAGAGACGAAGTGCTTTTACACAAAAAGAAGGCAAGATGGAAGAACGAAGGAGAGACAAAGTGCTTAAGTAATGGCTACTATCAAAGAGGAAGGAGAGACAAACTGCTTCAGTAATGGCTACTATCAGAGACTGCTAATGAGTGAAGGTAAGATGGTAGAAAGAATGAGAGCTTAAGCAATGGCTAGGGTGGGAGAATACTAATGAGAGGGTAAGGTTGTGCTTTGCAATGCAGAGAGAGAAGAAGAAACGAGAGTGGTACTACTTAAAAATGGAGGATGGTGGGAGAATGGTGCAGTTGGAAAAAATGAGGAGAGTGTGAGTATGGAGTACTCAATTGTGTGAAGTGTCACAGCATTAAAAAAGTAAGTGGAAGATTTGAAATAAAGTGATTGTGATAGGTCCCATATAATTATTGATTTTTTATCGTAAGACATTAACATAATAGCTAATAAATTAGATTGAAAGATTTGAGATGTAGTGGAAGTTGAGGATGTAGGCTTTTATAGACCTCACACTCTTTCAAAATGATCTCTCAGGGAGCATCCCACCTGATCTCCACATTCCTTACCCTAAAGGTGGTAGCGATTGGCCTCTTCATGTAGGCACTTGAACTGGTCACAATTTGCAGCCAAAGATATTTGCTAATTTCCCAACCATTGTAACAAATGCCATTAGGATCATCTAGATTTTGAGCAAGTTATCCTTAATGCTGCACAACTTGAACGGTGCTACAGTTAAGATTTGAAGGGAGCTTTTAGGGAATTTCCCTATCTATATTGCTATTGGATTTGCTCAAATTTTGGGCAGGTTGTCAAGGGGCTATACACCTTGATTAGTAATATTTTCTTTGTCATGCCATTTCACAAAGATGACATTTTACATTTATCGCCATATAGAATTGTCGTCTCTCTTTCTACATAATCTCTACTTAGAATACATAGTTATTACTTTCAAATTTCGAATTTAATATACATGATACAACTTCCAAACTATATTTTCATTGAATTCATTTAATAAACATGATACAACTTCCCAACTATATTTCCATTGAGTTCATTTGAATCTGGGCTAGTTGTCGCTGGTTGCACACTTTAATCAGCTCTACTTTCTTTGTCACAACACCACTATAATCGTCTTCTCTCTTTCTACATCAGGTCTACCTAGAATACGTAGGTGCTACAGTTAAGATTTGAAGGGAGCTTTTAGGGAATTTCCCTATCTATATTGCTATTGGATTTGCTCAAATTTTGGGCAGGTTGTCAAGGGGCTATACACCTTGATTAGTAATATTTTCTTTGTCATGCCATTTCACAAAGATGACATTTTACATTTATCGCCATATAGAATTGTCGTCTCTCTTTCTACATAATCTCTACTTAGAATACATAGTTATTACTTTCAAATTTCGAATTTAATAAACATGATACAACTTCCAAACTATATTTTCATTGAATTCATTTAATAAACATGATACAACTTCCCAACTATATTTCTTCATTTGAATCTGGGCTAGTTGTCGCTGGTTGCACACTTTAATCAGCCCTACTTTCTTTGTCACAACACCACTAAAATCGTCTTCTCTCTTTCTACATCAAGTCTACCTAGAATACGTAGTGGTTACTTTCAAAATGCCAAGTGAAATAAACATGATAAAACTCCAAACACTCTACAAATATTCTCAATGCATTAAGATAGACAACACACATAAATCATGCAAGCTCTACTTTCTTTGTCACACCATTTCACAAACATCACATACTGCATTTAACACAATCTAGAATTGCCTTTTCTCTTCCTACATCTCAGGACCCCTTAGAAACATAGAGGTTTCTTTCAAATACTAAATGAAATAAACACGATAATGACCTTATTCATTAATTTGGAACTAGTGAACTCTCCAAATTCATTTTTATAGTAAAAATTGGATTAAAAAAGTCACTTTTTGAAAAAAAATATTAAACCAAAAAGATTAACTTTTTTGAAGCTTCAAAAAATCAAAATTTTGAAATTCAATGTAACAATTAGTGTTAAAAAATACCTTCTTGGAAGGAAAAAAGTATTTTAAATGCTTAAAGAATGAGGAGAGTGTGAGTATGGAGTATTCAATTGTGTGAAGTGTCACAGCATTAAAAAAGTAAGTGGAAGATTTGAAATAAAGTGATTGTGATAGGTCCCATATAATTATTGATTTTTTATCTTGAGACATTAACATAATAGCTAATAAATTAGATTGAAAGATTTGAGATGTAGTGGATGTTGAGGATATAAGCTTTTATAGACCTCACACTCTTTCAAAATGATTTCTCAGGGAGCATCCCACCTGATCTCCACATTCCTTATCCTAAAGGTGGTAGCAATTGGCCTCTTCATGTAATCACTTGAACCGGTGACAATTTGCAACCTAAGATGATTTGCTAATTTTCCAACCATTGTAACAAAATGCCATTAGGATCATCTAGATTTTGGGCAAGTTATCCTTAATGCTGCACAACTTGAATGGTGCTACATTGAAGATCCCAAGTGATCTTTTAGGGAATGTCCCTATTTATATTGCTATTGGATGTGCTCAAATTTGGGCAAGTTGTCAGGGGGCTATACACCTTGATTAGCAATATTTTCTTTATCATGCCATTTCACAAAGATGACATTTTACATTTATCGCCATATAGAATTGTCATCTCTCTTTCTACATAATCTCTACTTAGAATACATAGTTGTTACTTTCAAATTTCGAATTTAATAAACATGATACAACTTCCAAACTATATTTTTGATGAATTCATTTAATAAACATGATACAACTTCCTAACTTATATTTCCATTGAGTTCATTTGACTTTGGGCTAGTTGTCACTGGCTGTACACTTTAATCAGCTCTACTTTCTTTGTCACAACACCACTAGAATGGTCTTTTGTCTTTCTACATCAGGTCTACCTAGAATACATAGTGGTTACTTTCAAAATGCCAAATGAAATAAACATGATAAAACTCCATGTGAAGATAGTGGGAGAGAGGGAAAAAATCTCACTTGCGACTTTCTCATTTACACAATGGGGGAATACACACAAAGGTGGAGGCTGAAAACAGTTTTCCTCTTCTTAGTTGCGAAAGCCAAAAGAACTCTAGTACAAAGAAATAGAAGAACCCTATATGTGGGTCTCAAACCAAACTCAGCTAACTAAGGTGGCATACTAACTGAGCCACAAACCAGAGTAGATAAGGATAGCTGTCATCCAGCTATTATTCATGGGCGGTGTACCAACCGCATCTGTAGCTAACAAGTCGGTGACATAAATGCACAACGGTCACCTTGGCATATCACGAGTGGAGCTCCATATCTCAACACTCCCCCTTGAGCTCAATCCCAATTCCTACACACCGAGCAGGTCTCTGAACTTGTGCAGCTTCTGTATGCCCAATGCTTTCATGAATATGTCAGCTACCTGATCCTCTGTGCTGACATAAACTAGATCAATAAGACCTAGTAAAACCTTCTCCCGCACATAGTGATAATGCACCTCAATGTGCTTTGTTCTAGCATGATAGACTAGGTTATTTGCCAAGTGTATACTACTCATGTTGTCACAATAAATGACAACTGACCCATCTGTAGACTGATGCATATCATAGAGTAGCTTATGCAACCAAGCTACCTCACATGCAGCCATTGCTGCACCCCTGTACTCAGCCTCTGTGCTCAACAAGGTAATTGTAGGCTGTTTCTTGCTGCTCCAAGTGACTGCAACACTCTTAAAAGAGAACATATATCCACTGGTAGATCGTCTATCTGAAATACTACTAGCCCAATCAGCATCAGTGTATCCATGAAACTGTATCTGAACCTCAGCCTCATAAAATAGTCCATACTGCAATGTGGACTTCACATACCTGAGTATGCATCTAACCGCATCCAAATGCGGTTTCCTTGGAGCCTGCATAAACTGACTTACCAATCCAATAGCATAGCTCAAATCTGGCCTGGTAATAGTCATATAAATCAAACTTCCAGAAGCTCACCTACATCTGTGTTGAGCTTCACATTCTGCTCCAAAGGAACTGAAATAGGCTTACAACCTGTCATCCCATATTTGGATAGCATGTCCAATCCATACTGCCTCTGCAAGAGCTGTATCCCACTTGGTGATCTAATCACCTCAATGCCCAAGAAATAACGCAGCTCTCCCAAATCCTTCATCTCAAACTTCTGCTTCAATAGCATTTTCACATGAAGGATGTCTTCATCACTATCACCTGTGATGATCAAATCATCAACATAAATGACAAGCAGCATAATACCTTTCTCAGTTTTTCTCACATAAAGTGAGAAATCTGCCTTGGAAATCTGAAAGCCAATAGTGACAAGATACTGTCCTATCTTGTCAGACCATGCTCTAGGTGCTTGCTTCAAGCCATACAAGGCTTTCTTCAACCTACAAACAAACTCAGGATGAACAGCATAAACATAACCTGGTGGCTACTCCATAAAGACCTCTTCTTGCAAATCACCATGCAAGAAGGCATTCTTTACATCCATCTGATGTAAAGACCATCCCTTTCATACAACCATAGCAATGACTGCTCTTACAGTTGCCATTCTTGCAATCGGACTGATTGTTTCTTCATAATCAATGCCATATGTCTGTGCATACTCCTTAATAACTAATCTTGCCTTAGATAATTCACAGAACCATCTGCATTGTGCTTCACCTTATAAACCGACTTACAACCAATTGCATTTTTGTCTTTAGGCAAAGGCACCAATTCCCATGTAACATTTGCTTCCAAGGCATCCATTTCTTCATCCATGGCTTTCTCCCATTTTTCTTTTCCCATGGCTTGCTCAAAAGAAGTGGGTTCTGGTTCCTGTATCACTTTGACCATATAGGCATAGTGAATGGCTATAAATCCATCATATTTCAGCCTATCCATAGGATACTTAGCTCTGGTAGACCTGTGCAAAATAGGCTCACTTCCAGGTGCTCTCAAAACATCCCTGGTCTTTCTTACTTTAGGTGTAACAACAAAAGGAATACCCAACTCATCATCAATGCTCTGTTCCGAGCCACTGGATTCACCATGCACATAAGAGTGACCTGCATTCACATCAAACAGATCTACCTTCTCTTTTCCTTTTCGTGATACCTGCATACCACTATCTGCATTGCTTTGAGGAGATTCTCCTGATCTCAATCTGCCTGTCCATCACGAAGTATGTGAACCATTGCTAGAGGACACTGCAGATCCACTAATATTTTGTGATTGTTGATGTGAATTCTGTGCAGCATTACCATTTTGTGCATTTACATCATCAATTACATTTATTGGTTTGTATCAGCTGCTCATCTCATAAAAAACGACATCTCTGCTCACTGTAAACTTACAAGTAGAAAGGTTATGGCATCTATATATACCCTTTCTGCTGCAGAGAATAACCAATAAAGATGCACTACTAAGCTTTTGGATCCAACTTGGACCTTAACTCATCCAGCACATGAACATAGGCAATGCAACAAAAATTTTCAAATGAGAAATATCTGGTTTCCTATCAGTATACATCTCCTCTGGCATCATGCGATGTATTGCCTGCATTGATTTAAGTTGCTGTACATTAACATAACCATTGCGTTTATGCCAGATATCAATATCTGTAACTACACCTGTCCCATGTGCAAACATTGCTGCACTCAATTCAGGTATGTCTGCATCCAACGTAAACATCCTTCCCTTCTTCTTTCCTTTTGCTATCAAGTGACCGTTATTTTTCATATCCTCAACAAAGCATCCATGAGGATTAAATCTGACCTGCAAGCCCTGCTCAACCATTTGACCAACAGAAATCAGGTTCTTAATGATGTTCGGTACATGAAATACATCAGACAAGTATTTCTTTTTCCCATCCTGCATAGACAAAAGAATTTTACCAATCTGCACAATAGGATGTGCAGTATCATCACCAATCTCCACAAATCCAGGTCTTTTCATTTTCCTTGCATCCTGCATCCATTCTGCATGACCTGTCATGTGGTTTGATGCACCTGAGTCAACATACCACACATCATCACTTTTCTTCTGCACTTGTCACAGAATTGGTCATGTGCTGTACCATAAACAAATGCTCATTTCTGTCATCACCCTGTCTACTAGAGGATGCATAATTGCCTTGCTGCAATTTTCCATTCATAATATCATTTTGCTTTTTGTAGCAGTCTTTAGCCATATGACCCATTTTACCACAATAGTAGCATTCAACATTGCTGTTTGCATTTTGGCCTCTCTGCCATCCACCACAGCCTCTTTGGCTCCCCTTGCCTCTAGAGTTACCATAGGACTGGTTTTCTTGAGTTTGCTGCATATTTTGATTTCTACCACAGCCTTCGGATCGGCCTCCTCTACCTCTGCCTCTACCTACCTCTTCCAGCATTTGAGTAAAAGACAGTTTCTTTTCAAGTTCCTCCTGAAGAAGATGCACCACCATTTCTCTGCTCTTCAGAAATTAGAAGAGCAAACGCACAATGGTCACCTTGGCATATCATGAGTGGAGCTCGATATCTCAACACTCCAAACACTCTACAAATATCCTCAATGCATTAAGACAGACAGCACACATAAATCATGCAAGCTCTACTTTCTTTGTCACGCCATTTCACAAAACATCACATATTGCATTTAACACAATCTAGAGGTGTCTTTTCTCTTCCATCTCAGAACTCCCTAGAAGCATAGAGATTTCTTTCAAATACTAAATGAAATAAGCACGATAATGACCTCATTCATTAATTTGGGACTAGTGAACTCTCCAAATTCATTTTTATAGTAAAAATTGGATAAAAGAAGTCACTTTTTGAAATAAAATATTAAACCAAAAAGATTAACTTTTTTGAAGCTTCAAAAAATCAAAATTTTGAAATTTAATCTAACAATTAGTGTTAAAAAATACCTGCCTAGAGGAAAAAAGGTATTTTAAATCCATAGAAAAACTCTTCTTCATCATCATAGTTACTAGACAGTCCAAACACTCTACAAATATCCTCAATGCATTAAGACAGACAGCACACATAAATCATGCAAGCTCTACTTTCTTTGTCACGCCATTTCACAAAACATCACATATTGCATTTAACACAATCTAGAGGTGTCTTTTCTCTTCCATCTCAGAACTCCCTAGAAGCATAGAGATTTCTTTCAAATACTAAATGAAATAAGCACGATAATGACCTTATTCATTAATTTGGGACTAGTGAACTCTCCAAATTCATTTTTATAGTAAAAATTGGATAAAAGAAGTCACTTTTTGAAATAAAATATTAAACCAAAAAGATTAACTTTTTTGAAGCTTCAAAAAATCAAAATTTTGAAATTTAATCTAACAATTAGTGTTAAAAAATACCTGCCTAGAGGAAAAAACGTATTTTAAATCCATAGAAAAACTCTTCTTCATCATCATAGTTACTAGAAGATATGTATATTGGTGCTGTCTATCTCAAAAGCAACCTCTGGGTCTTTTGCTTCACACATCTCTTAATGAGTAATAAAATCACAATACAGGAAAAGTTACAAGAAATATAAGATTCTTTGTTGGTTCCTTATGACTTATTCTTCATCTCAAGCACATCCCCATAGTGAGTGCTACAACAACAAAGATTAGCCAAATATGATACAAATATGATACTAATGCTTCTTTGGATGATAATAAAGTTTTTATTTTGTGTCTGCTCATGCTTACTTACTCCATCTCCTCCTTCTCTTGGCTCTTCTGAAGAGAAAACTCGTATTTCTCATCTTCTATTAATGGTTCTCCTTGTGTTTTTTTCTCCACTCAACGTGCTTTGTTCTAAGTAACCCAAGCTAAGCTAAAACTTATTAATTGCTCCATTGTAGTTACAGCTTCGAAAAGATCCATTGATATGCAGATAACACAAATACAAGAGTAGCAGAAGACAGGATGGAAGAAGGTTTAGGGAGAAGTCAAGATGAAAGAAGGAAGGAGAGACGAAGTGCTTTTACGCAAGGAGAAGGCAAGATGGAAGAAGGAAGGAGAGATGAAGTGCTTAAGTAATGGCTACTATCAGAGACTTCTAATGAGTGAAGATAAGATGGTAGAAAGAACGAGAGTTAAGCAATGGCTAGGGTGGGAGAATACTAATGAGAGGGTAAGGTTGTGCTTTGCAATGCAGAGAGAGAAGAAGGAACGAGAGTGGTACTACTTAAAAATGGAGGAGGGTGGGAGAATGGTGGAGTTGAAATTGCTTAAAGAATGAGGAGAGTGTGAGTATGGAGTACTCAATTGTGTGAAGTGTCATAGCTTTAAAAAAGTAAGTGGAAGATTAGAAATAAAGTGATTGTGATAAGTCCCATATAATTATTAAGTTTTTATCATGAGACATTAACATAATAACTAATAAATTAGATTGAAAGATTTGACATGTAAATTAGATTGAAAGATTTGACATGTAGTGGAAGTTGAGGATATAGGCTTTTATAGACCTCACACTCTTTGAAAATGATCTCTCAGGGAGCATCCCACCTGATCTCCACATTCCTTATCCTAAAGGTGGTAGCGATTGGCCTCTTCATGTAGGCACTTGAACCAGATGGTCACAATTTGCAGCCAAAGATGATTTGCTCATTTCCCAACCATTGTAACAAATGCCATTCGGATCATCTAGATTTTGGGCAAGTTATCCTTAATGCTGCACAACTTGAACGGTGCTACATTTAAGATCCCAAGTGATCTTTTAGGGAATTTCCCTATCTATATTGCTATTGGATTTGCTCAAATTTGGGCAAGTTGTCAGGGGGCTATACCCCTTGATTAGCAATATATTCTTTGTCATGCCATTCCACAAAGATAACATTTTACATTTACCGCCATATAGAATTGTTGTCTCTCTTTCTACATAATCTATACTTAGAATACATAGTTGTTACTTTCAAATTTTGAATTTAATAAACATAATACAACTTCCAAACTATGTTTTGGTTGAATTCATTTACTAAACATGATACAACTTCCTAACTATATTTCCATTGAGTTCATTTGAATCCGGGCTAGTTGTCACGGGTTGCACACTTCAATCAGCTCTACTTTCTCTATCACAATAGCACTAAAATCGTCTTCTCTTTTTTCACATTAGGTCTACCTAGAATACATAGTGGTTACTTTCAAAATGCCAAATGAAATAAACATGATAAAACTCCAAACACTCTACAAATATCCTCAATGCATCAAGACAGACAGCACACATAAATCATGCAAGCTCTTCTTCCTTTGTCACACCATTTCACAAACATCACATATTGCATTTAACACAATCTAGAATTGTCTTTTCTCTTCCTACATCTCAGGATTACCTAGAAACATAGAGATTTCTTTCAAATACTAAATGAAATAAACATGATAATGACCTTATTCATTAATTTGGGACTAGTGAACTCTCCAAATTCATTTTTATAGCAAAAATTGGATAAAAGAAGTCACTTTTTGAAATAAAATATTAAACCAAAAAGATTAACTTTTTGTAAGCTTCAAAAAATCAAAATTCTGAAATTTAATGTAACAATTGGTGTTAAAAAATACCCTCCTAAAGGGAAAAAAATATTTCAAATCCATACGAAAACTCTTCTTCTTCATTATAATTACTAGAAGATATGTATATTGGTGCTCTCTATCTCGAAAGCAACCTCTAGGTCTTTTGCTTCACACATCTTTCAATGAGTAATAAAATCACAACACAAGAAAAGTTACAAGGAATATAAGATTCTTTGTTGGTTCCTTGTGACTTATTCTTCATCTCAAGCACATCACCTGTAGTGAGTGCTACAACAAGAAAGATCAGCCAAATATGATACTAATGCTTCTTTGGTTGATAATAAAGTTTTTATTTCGTCTCAGCTCATACTTACTGACTCTATCTCCTCCTTCTCTTGGCTCTTCTGAAGAGAAAACTCGTATTTCTCGTCTTCTATTAATGGTTCTCCTTGTGTTTTTTTCTCCACTCAACGTGCTTTATTCTTAGTAACCCAAGCTATGCTGGAACTTATTAATTGCTTCATTGTAGTTACAGCTTCAAAAAGATCCATTGATATGCAGATAACACAAATACAAGAGTAGCAGAAGACAGGATGGAAGAAGGTTTAGGGAGAAGTCAAGACGAAAGAAGGAAGGAGAGACGAAGTGCTTTTATGCAAAAGAAGGCAAGATGGAAGAAGGAAGGAGAGATGAAGTGCTTAGGTAATGACTACTATCAGAGACTGCTAATGAGTGAAGGTAAGTTGGTAGAAAGAATGAGAGCTTAAGCAATGGCTAGGGCAGGAGAATACTAATGAGAGGGTAAGGTTGTGCTTTGTAATGCAGAGAGAGAAGAAGGAGCGAGAGTGGTACAACTTAGAACTGGAGGAGGTTGGGAAAATGGTACAGTTGGAATTACTTAAAGAATGAGGAGAGTGAGTATGGAGTACTCAATTGTGTGAAGTGTCATAGCTTTCAAAAAGTAAGTGGAAGATTTGAAATAAAGTGATTGTGATAGGTCCCATATAATTATTGATTTTTTATCATGAGACATGAACATAATAACTAATAAATTAGATTGGAAGATTTGACATGTAGTGGAAGTTCAGGATATAGGCTTTTATAGACCTCACACTCTTTCAAAATGATCTCTCAGGGAGCATCCCACCTGATCTCCACATTGCTTATCCTAAAGGTGGTAGCGATTGGCCTCTTCATGTAGGCACTTGAACCAGTCACAATTTGTAGCCAAAGATGATTTGCTAATTTCCCAACCATTGTAACAAATGCCATTACAATCATCTAGGTTTTGGGCAAGTTAGCGTTAA
Organism: Dipteris shenzhenensis; assembly: GCF_047967505.1. Taxonomy (NCBI): domain Eukaryota; kingdom Viridiplantae; phylum Streptophyta; class Polypodiopsida; order Gleicheniales; family Dipteridaceae; genus Dipteris; species Dipteris shenzhenensis. Next base: position 56,497,064 of record NC_141599.1, read on the forward strand.
TGCTGCACAACTTGAACAGTGCTACATTTAAGATCCCAGGTGATCTTTTAGGGAATTTCCCCATCTATATTGCTGTTGGATTTGCTCAAATTTGGGCAAGTTGTCAGGGGCTATACCCCTTGATTAGCAATATATTCTTTGTCATGCCATTTCACAAAGATGACATTTTACATTTCTGCCATATAGAATTGTTGTCTCTCTTTCTACATAATCTCTACTTAGAATACATAGTTGTTACTTTCAAATTTTGAATTTAATAAACATAATGATACTTCCAAACTATGTTTTGGTTGAATTCATTTACTAAACATGATACAACTTCCTAACTATATTTCCATTGAGTTCATTTGAATCTGGGCTAGTTGTCACGGGTTGCACACTTTAATCAGCTCTACTTTCTTTGTCACAACAGCACTAAAATCGTCTTCTCTTTTTTCACATTAGGTCTACCTAGAATACATAGTCGTTACTTTCAAAATGCCAAATGAAATAAACATGATAAAACTCCAAACACTCTATAAATATCCTCAATGCATCAAGATAGATGGCACACATAAATCATGCAAGCTCTACTTTCTTTGTCACACCATTTCACAAACATCACATATTGCATTTAACACAATCTAGAATTTTCTTTTCTCTTCGTACATATCAGAATCACCTAGAAACATAGAGGTTTCTTTCAAATACTAAATCAAATAAACATGATAATGACCTTATTCAATAATTTGGGACTAGTGAACTCTCCAAATTCATTTTTATAGTAAAAATTAGATAAAAGAAGTCACTTTTTGAAAAAAAATATTAAACAAAAAAGATTAAATTTTTTGAAGCTTCAAAAAATCAAAATTTTGAAATTTAATGTAAGAATTGGTGTTGAAAAATACCTTCCTGGAGGGAAAAAAATATTTTGAATCCATAGAAAAACTCTTTTTCTTCATTATAGTTACTAGAAGATATGTATAATCCAAATTCATTTTTATAGTAAAAATTGGATAAAAGAAGTCACTTTTTGAAAAAAATATTAAACCAAAAAGATTAACTTTTTTGAAGCTCCAAAAAATCAAGATTTTGAACTTTAGTGTAACAATTGGTGTTAAAAAATACCTTCCTGGAGGGAAAAAAGTATTTGAAATCCATAGAAAAACTCTTTTTCTTCATTATAGTTACCAAAAGATATGTATATTGGTGCTCTCTATCTCAAAAGCAACCTCTAAGTCTTTTGCTTCACACATCTCTCAATGAGTAATAAAATCACAACACAAGAAAAGCTACAAGGAATATAAGATTCTTTATTGGTTCCTTATGACTTATTCTTCATCTCAAGCACATCACCTGTAGCGAGTGCGACAACAAGAAAGATCAGCCTTATATCATACTAATGCTTCTTTGGTTGATAATAAAGTTTTTATTTCTTCTCTACTCATGCTTACTCACTCCATCTCCTCCTTCTCTTGGCTCTTCTGAAGAGAAAACTCGTATTTCTCATCTTCTATTAATGGTTCTCCTTGTGTTTTTTTCTCCACTCAAGGTGCTTTATTCTCAGTAACCCAAGCTAAGGTGGAACTTATTAATTTCTCCATTGTAGTTACAGCTTCAAAAAGATCCATTGATATGCAGATAACACAAATAGAAGAGTAGCAGAAGACAGGATGGAAGAAGGTTTAAGGAGAAGTCAAGATGAAAGAAGGAAGGAGAGACGAAGTGCTTTTACGCAAGGAGAAGACAAGATGGAAGAAGGAAGGAGAGACGAAGTGCTTAGGTAATGACTACTATCAGAGACTGCTAATGAGTGAAGATAAGATGGTAGAAAGAATGAGAGCTTAAGCAATGGCTAGGGCAAGAGAATACTAATGAGAGGGTAAGGTTGTGCTTTGTAATGCAAAGAGAGAAGAAGGAACGAGAGTGGTACAACTTAAAAATGGAGGAGGTTGGGAAAATGGTGCAGTTGGAATTACTTAAAGAATGAGGAGAGTGTGAGTATGGAGTACTCAATTGTGTGAAGTGTCATAGCTTTCAAAAAGCAAGTGGAAGATTTGAAATAAAGTGATTGTGATAGGTCCCATATAATTATTGATTTTTTATCACGAGACATGAACATAATAGCTAATAAATTAGATTGAGAGATTTGACATGTAGTGAAAGGTTGAGGATATAGGCTTTTATAGACCTTACAATCTTTCAAAATGATCTCTAAGGAAGTTTCCCACCCGATCTCCACATTCCTTATCCTAAAGGTGGTAGCGATTGGCCTCTTCATGTAGGTCCCATATAATTATTGATTTTTTATCACGAGACATGAACATAATAGCTACTAAATTAGATTGAAAGATTTGACATGTGAAAAGTTGAGGATATAGGCTTTTATAGACCTTACAATCTTTCAAAATGATCTCTCAGGAAGCATCCCACCTGATCTCCACATTCCTTATCCTAAAGGTGGTAGCGATTGGCCTCTTCATGTAGGCACTTGAACCAGTCACAATTTGCAGCCAAAGATGATTTGCTAATTTCCCAACCATTGTAACAAATGCCATTAGGATCATCTAGATTTTGGGCAAGTTATCCTTAATGCTGCACAACTTGAACCGTAGTACATTTAGGATCCCAAGTGATCTTTTAGGGAATTTCCCTATCTATATTGCTATTGGATTTGCTCAAATTTGGGCAAGTTGCCAGGGGGCTATACACCTTAATTAGCAATATTTTCTTTGTCATGCCATTTCACAAAGATGACATTTTACATTTACTGCCATATAGAATTGTTGTCTCTCTTTCTACATAATCTCTACTTAGAATACATAGTTGTTACTTTCAATTTCCAAATTTAATAAACATAATACAACTTCAAAACTATATTTTGGTTGAATTCATTTAATAAACATGATACAACTTCCTAACTGTATTTCCATTGAGTTCATTTGAATCTGGGCTAGTTGTTGTGGGTTGTACACTTTAATCAGCTCTACTTTCTTTGTCACAACACCACTAAAATTGTCTTCTTTCTTTCTACATTAAGTCTACCTGGAATACATAGTGGTTACTTTCAAAATGCCAAATGAAATAAACATGATAAAACTCTAAACACTTTACAAATATCCTTAATGCATCAAGACAAACAGCACACATAAATCATGCAAGCTCTACTTTCTTTGTCAACCCATTTCACAAACATCACATATTGCATTTAACACAATCTAGAATTTATCTTTTCTCTTCCTACATATCAGAATTACCTAGAAACATAGAGGTTTCTTTCAAATACTAAATGAATTAAACACGATAATGATCTTATTCATTAATTTGGGACTAGTGAACTCTCCAAATTCATTTTTAAGATCCCAAGTGATCTTTTAGGGAATTTCCCTATCTATATTGCTATTGGATTTGCTCAAATTTGGGCAAGTTGCCAGGGGGCTATACACCTTAATTAGCAATATTTTATTTTTCATGCCATTTCACAAAGATGAAATTTTACATTTACTGCCATATAGAATTGTTGTCTCTCTTTCTACATAATCTCTACTTAGAATACATAGTTGTTACTTTCAAATTCCGAATTTAATAAACATGATACAACTTCCAAACTATATTTTCATTGAATTCATTTAATTAACATAATACAACTTCCTAACTATATTTCCATTGAGTTCATTTGAATTTGGGGTAGTTGTCCCTGGCTGTACACTTTAATCAGCTTTACTTTCTTTGTCACAACACCACTAAAATCGTCTTCTCTCTTTCTACATCAGGTCTATCTAGAATACGTAGTGGTTACTTTCAAAATGCCAAATGAAATAAACATGATAAAACTCCAAACACTCTACAAATATCCTCAATGCATTAGGATAGACAGCACACATAAATCATGCAAGTTCTACTTTCTTTGTCACACCATTTCACAAACATCACATATTGCATTTAACACAATCTAAAATTGTCTTTTCTCTTCCTACATCTCAAAATTACCTAGAAACATAGAGGTTTCTTTCAAATACTAAATGAAATAAACAATTGGTGTTAAAAAATACCTTCTTGAAGGGAAAAAAATATTTTAAATCCATACGAAAACTCTTCTTCTTCATTATAATTACTAGAAGATATGTATATTGGTGCTCTCTATCTCAAAAGCAACCTCTGGGTCTTTTGCTTCACACATCTCTCGATGAGTAATAAAATCACACCACAAGAAAAGTTACACAGAATATAAGATTCTTTGTTGGTTCCTTGTGACTTATTCTTCCTCTCAAGCACATCGCCTGTAGCGAGTGCTACAACAAGAAAGATCAGCCAAATATGATACTAATGCTTCTTTGGTTGATAATGAAGTTTTTATTTCGTCTCTGCTCATGCTTATTGACTCCATCTCCTCCTTCTCTTGGCTCTTCTGAAGAGAAAACTCGTATTTCTCGTCTTCTATTAATGCTTCTCCTTGTGTTTTTTTCTCCACTCAACGTGCTTTGTTCTTAGTAACCCAAGCTATGCTGGAAATTATGAATTTCTTCATTGTAGTTATAGATTCAAAAAGATCCATTGATATGCAGATAACACAAATACAAGAGTAGCAGAAGACAGGATAGAAGAAGGTTTAGGGAGAAGTCAAGATGAAAGAAGGAAGGAGAGACGAAGTGCTGTTATGCAAGAGAAGGCAAGATGGAAGAAGGAAGGAGAGATGAAGTGCTTAAGTAATGGCTACTATCAGAGACTACTAATGAGTGAAGGTAAGATGGTAGAAAGAATGAGAGCTTAAGCAATGGCTAGGGTGGGAGAATACTAATGAGAGGTTAAGGTTATGCTTTGCAATGCAGAGAGAGAAGAAGGAACAAGAGTGGTACTACTTAAAAATGGAGGAGGGTGGGAGAATATTTTAGTTGGAATTGCTTAAAGAATGAGGGGAGTGTGAATATGGAGAACTCAATTGTGTGAAGTGTCACAGCTTTAAAAAAGTAAGTGGAAGATTTGAAATAAAGTGACTCTGATAGGTCCCATATAATTATTGATTTTTTATCATGAGACATTAACATAATAGCTAATAAATTAGATTGAAAGATTTGACATGTAGTGGAAGTTGAGGATATCCAAGGACATCTCCAAATTCATTTTTACAGTAAAAATGGGATAAAAGAAGTCACTTTTTGAAAAAAAATTTTAAGTAAAAAAGATTAATCTTTTTGAAGCTTTAAAAAATAAAAATTTAAAAAAAACCTTCCTGGAGGAAAAAAATTATTTTAAATCCATTGAAAAACTCTTCTTTTTCATTATAGTTACTAGAAGATATGTATATTGGTGCTATCTATCTCGAAAGCAACCTCTGAGTCTTTTGCTTCACACATCTCTCAATGAGTAATAAAATCATAACACAAGAAAAGTTTCGAGGAATATAAGATTCTTTGTTGGTTCCTTATGACTTATTCTTCATCTCAAGCACATCGCCCATAGCGAGTGCTACAACAAGAAAGATCAGCCAAATATCATACTAATGCTTCTTTGGTTGATAATAAAGTTTTTATTTCGTCTCTCCTCATGCTTACTCACTCCATCTCCTCCTTCTCTTGGCTCTTCTGAAGAGAAAACTCATATTTCTCATCTTCTATTAATGGTTCTCCTTGAGTTTTTTTTCTCCACTCAACATGCTTTGTTCTCAGTAACCCAAGCTACGCTGGAACTTATTAATTGCTCCATTGTAGTTACAGCTTCAAAAAGATCCATTGATATGCAGATAACACAAATACAAGAGTAGGAGAAGACAGGATGGAAGAAGGTTTAGGTAGAAGTCAAGATGAAAGAAGGAAGGAGAGAAGAAGTGATTTTAAGCAAGGAGAAGGCAAGATGGAAGAAGGAAGGAGGGGTGAAGTGCTTAAGTAATGGCCACTATCAGGGACTACTAATGAGTGAAGTTAAGATGGTAGAAAGAATGAGAGCTTAAGCAATGGCTAGGGTGGGAGAACTAATGAGAGGTTAAGGTTGTGCTTTGCAATGCACAGAGAGAAAAAGGAACGAGAGTGGTACTACCTAAAAATGGAGGAAGGTGAGAGGATGGTGCAGTTGGAAAATCTTAAAGAATGAGGAGAGTGTGAGTATGGAGTACTCAATTGTGTGAAGTGTCACAGCTTTAAAAAAGTAAGTGGAAGATTTAAAATAAATTTATTGTGATCGGTCCCATATAATTATTGATTTTTTATCATGAGACATTAAAATAATAGCTAATAAATTAGATTGAAAGATTTGACATGTAGTCGATGTTGAGGATATAGGCTTTTATAGACCTCACACTCTTTGAAATGATCTCTCAGGGAGCATCCCACCTGATCTCCACATTCCTTATCCTAAAGGTGGTAGCGATTGGCCTCTTCATCTAGGCACTTGAACCGGTCACAATTTGCAGCTAAAAATGATTTGCTAATTTCCCAACCATTGTAACAAATGTCATTAGGATCATCTAGGTTTTGGGCAAGTTATCATTACTGCTACACAACTTGAACGGTGCTACATTTAAGATCCCAAGTGATCTTTTAGGGAATTTCCCTATCTATATTGCTATTGGATTTGCTCAAATTTGGGCAAGTTGTCAGGGGGCTATACACCTTGATTAGCAATATTTTCTTTGTCATGCCATTTCACAAAGATGATATTTTACATTTACCGCCATATAGAATTGTCATCTCTCTTTCTACATAATCTCTACTTAGAATACATAGTTGTTACATTCAAATTCCAAATTTAATAAACATAATACAACTTCAAAACTATATTTTGGTTGAATTCATTTAATAAACATGATACAACTTCCTAACTATATTTCCATTGAGTTCATTTGAATCTGGGCTAGTTGTTGTGGGTTGCACACTTTAATCAGCTCTACTTTCTTTGTTGTACATTAACATGACCAATGCGTTTATGCCAAATATCAATATCTGTAACTACACCGGTCCCATGGGCAAACATTGCTGCACTCAATTCAGGCATGTCTGCATCCAACGTAAACATCCTGCCCTTCTTCTTTCCTTTTGCTATCAAGTGACCGTTATTTTTCATATCCTCAACAAAGCATCCATGAGGATTAAATCTGACCTGCAAGCCCTGCTCAACCATTTGACCAATAGAAACCAGGTTCTTAATGATGTTCGGGACATGAAATACATCAGACAAGTATTTCTTTTTCCCATCCTGCATAGACAAAGGAATTTTACCAATCTGCACAATAGGATGTGCAGTATCATCACCAATCTCCACAAATCCAGGTCTTTTCATTTTCCTTGCATCCTGCATCCATTCTGCATGACCTGTCATGTGGTTTGATGCACCTGAGTCAACATACCACACATCATCACTTTTCTTCTGCACTTGTCACAGAATTGGTCATGTGCTGCACCATAAACAAATGCTCATTTCTGTCATCACCCTGTCTACTAGAGGATGCATAATTGCCTTGCTGCAATTTTCCATTCATAATATCATTTTGCTTTTTGTAGCAGTCTTTAGCCATATGACCCATTTTACCACAATAGTAGCATTCAACATTGCTGTTTGCATTTTGGCCTCTCTACCATCCACCACAGCCTCTTTGGCTCCCCTTGCCTCTAGAGTTACCACGTCCTCCTCCATAGGATTGGTTTTCTTGAGTTTGCTACATATTTTTATTTCTACCACAGCCTCTAGAATGGTCACCCTGGCATATCATGAGTGGAGCTCCATATCTCAACACTCCAAACACTCTACAAATATCCTCAATGCATTAAGACAGACAGCACACATAAATCATGCAAGCTATACTTTCTTTGTCACGCCATTTCACAAAACATCACATATTGCATTTAACACAATCTAGAGGTGTCTTTTCTCTTCCATGTCAGAACTCCCTAGAAGCATAGAGATTTCTTTCAAATACTAAATGAAATAAACACGATAATGACCTTATTCATTAATTTGGGACTAGTGAACTCTCCAAATTCATTTTTATAGTAAAAATTGGATAAAAGAAGTCACTTTTTGAAATAAAATATTAAACCAAAAGGATTAACTTTTTTGAAGCTTCAAAAAATCAAAATTTTGAAATTTAATCTAACAAATAGTGTTAAAAATACCTACCTAGAGGAAAAAAAGTATTTTAAATCCATAGAAAAACTCTTCTTCATCATCATAGTTACTAGAAGATATGTATATTGGTGCTGTCTATCTCAAAAGCAACCTCTGGGTCTTTTGCTTCACACATCTCTTAATGAGTAATAAAATCACAATACAAGAAAAGTTACAAGGAATATAAGATTCTTTGTTGGTTCCTTATGACTTATTCTTCATCTCAAGCACATCCCCACAGTGAGTGCTACAACAACAAAGATTAGCCAAATATGATACTAATGCTTCTTTGGTTGATAATAAAGTTTTTATTTCGTGTCTGCTCATGCTTACTTACTCCATCTCCTCCTTCTCTTGGCTCTTTTGAAGAGAAAACTTGTATTTCTCATCTTCTATTAATGGTTCTCCTTGTGTTTTTTTCTCCACTCAACGTGCTTTGTTCTCAGTAACCCAAGCTAAGCTGAAACTTATTAATTGCTCCATTGTAGTTACAGCTTCGAAAAGATCCATTGATATGTAGATAACACAAATACAAAAGTAGGAGAAGACAGGATGAAAGAAGGTTTAGGGAGAAGTCAAGATGAAAGAAGGAAGGAGAGACGAAGTGCTTTTACGCAAGGAGAAGGCAAGGTGGAAGAAGGAAGGAGAGATGAAGTGCTTAAGTAATGGCTACTATCAGAGACTACTAATGAGTGAAGATAAGATGCTAGAAAGAACGAGAGCTTAAGCAATGGCTAGGGTGGGAGAATATTAATGAGAGGGTAAGGTCGTGCTTTGCAATGCAAAGAGAGAAGAAGGAACGAGAGTGGTACTACTTAAAAATGGAGGAGGGTGGGAGAATAGTGGAGTTGAAATTGCTTAAAGAATGAGGAGAGTGTGAGTATGGAGTACTCAATTGTGTGAAGTGTCATAGCTTTAAAAATTTTGAACTTTAATGTAACAATTGGTGTTAAAAAATACCTTCCTGGAGGGAAAAAAGTATTTTAAATCCATAGAAAAATTCTTTTTCTTCATTATAGTTACCAAAAGATATGTATATTGGTGCTCTCTATCTCATAAGCAACCTCTGAGTCTTTTGCTTCACACATCTCTCAATGAGTAATAAAATCACAACACAAGAAAAGTTACAAGGAATATAAGATTCTTTGTTGGTTCCTTATGACTTATTCTTTATCTTAAGCACATCGCCCGTAGCGAGTGCGACAACAAGAAAGATAAGCCAAATATCATACTAATGCTTCTTTGGTTGACAATAAAGTTTTTATTTCTTCTCTACTCATGCTTACTCACTCCATCTCCTCCTTCTCTTGGCTCTTTTGAAGAGAAAACTCATATTTCTCATCTTCTCTTAAAGGTTCTCCTTGTGTTTTTTTCTCCACTCAAGGTGCTTTATTCTCAGTAACCCAAGCTAAGGTGGAACTTATTAATTTCTCCATTGTGGTTACAGCTTCAAAAAGATCCATTGATATGCAGATAACACAAATAGAAGAGTAGCAGAAGACAGGATGGAAGAAGGTTTAAGGAGAAGTCAAGATGAAAGAAGGAAGGAGAGACGAAGTGCTTTTACGCAAGGAGAAGGCAAGATGGAAGAAGGAAGGAGAGACGAAGTGATTAGGTAATGACTACTATCAGAGACTGCTAATGAGTGAAGATAAGATGGTAGAAAGAATGAGAGCTTAAGCAATGGCTAGGGCAGGAGAATACTAATGAGAGGGTAAGGTTGTGCTTTGTAATGCAGAGAGAGAAGAAGGAACGAGAGTGGTACAACTTAAAAATGGAGGAGGTTGGGAAAATGGTGCAGTTGGAATTACTTAAAGAATGAGGAGAGTGTGAGTATGGAGTACTCAATTGTGTGAAGTGTCATAGCTTTCAAAAAGTAAGTGGTAGATTTGAAATAAAGTGATTGTGATAGGTCCCATATAATTATTGATTTTTTATCACGAGACATGAACATAATAGCTAATAAATTAGATTGAAAGATTTGACATGTAGTGAAAAGTTGAGGATATAGGCTTTTATAGACCTTACAATCTTTCAAAATGATCTCTCAGGAAGCATCCCATCTGATCTCCACATTCCTTATCCATGTGTGAAGCAAAAGACCCAGAGGTTGCTTTTGAGATAGACAGCACCAATATACATATCCTCTAGTAACTATGATGATGAAGAAGAGTTTTTCTATGGATTTAAAATACTTTTTTTCCTCTAGGCATGTATTTTTTAACACTAATTGTTAGATTAAATTTTAAAATTTTGATTTTTTGAAGCTTCAAAAAAGTTAATCTTTTTGGTTTAATATTTTATTTCAAAAAGTGACTTCTTTTATCCAATTTTTACTATAAAAATGAATTTAGAGAGTTCACTAGTTCCAAATTAATGAATAAGGTCATTATCGTGTTTAGTTCATTTAGTATTTGAAAGAAATCTCTATGCTTCTAGGGAGTTCTGAGATGGAAGAGAAAAGACACCTCATAATATCATTTTGCTTTTTGTAGCAGTCTTTAGCCATATGACCTATTTTACCACAATAGTAGCATTCAACATTGCTGTTTGCATTTTGGCCTCTCTGCCATCCACCACAGCCTCTTTGGCTCCCCTTGCCTCTAGAGTTACCACGTCCTCCTCCATAGGACTCGTTTTCTTGAGTTTGCTGCATATTTTGATTTCTACCACAGCCTTTAGATCAGCTCCTCTACCTCTACCTCTGCCTCTTCGTCTTCCAGCATTTGAGTAGAAGACAGTTTCTTTTCAAGTTCCTTCTGAAGAAGATGCACCACCATTTCTCTGCTCTTCAGAAATTAGAAGAGCAAACGCACAATGGTCAGCCTGGCATATCATGAGTGGAGCTCGATATCTCAACACTCCAAACACTCTACGAATATCCTCAATGCATTAAGACAGACAGCACACATAAATCATGCAAGCTCTACTTTCTTTGTCACGCCATTTCACAAACATCACATATTGCATTTAACACAATCTAGTACTTAAGCACCTTGTCTCTCCTTCGTTCTTCCATCTTGCCTTCTTTTTGTGTAAAAGCACTTCGTCTCTCCTTCTTTCATCTTGACTTCTCCCTAAACCTTCTTCCATCCTGTCTTCTCCTACTCTTGTATTTGTATTATCTGCATATCAATGGATCTTTTTAAAGCTGTAACTACAATGGAGAAATTAATAAGTTCCACCTTAGCTTGGGTTACTGAGAACAAAGCACATTGAGTGGAGAAAAAAACACAAGGAGAACCATTAATAGAAGATGAGAAATACGAGTTTTCTCTTCAGAAGAGCCAAGAGAAGGAGGAGATGGAGTGAGTAAGCATGAGGAGAGACAAAATAAAAACTTTATTATCAACCAAAGAAGCATTAGTATGATATTTGGATGATCTTTCTTGTTGTAGCACTCACTACGGGTGATGTGCTTGAGATGAAGAATAAGTCATAAGGAACCAACAAAGAATCTTATATTGCTTGTAACTTTTCTTGTGTTGTGATTTTATTACTCATTGAGAAATGTGTGAAGCAAAAGATTCAGAGGTTGCTTTTGAGATAGACAGCACCAATATACATATCTTCTAGTAACTATAATGAAGAAGAAGAGTTTTTCTATGCATTTAAAATACTTTTTTCCTTCCAAGAAGGTATTTTTTAACACCAATTGTTACATTGAATTTCAAAATTTTGATTTTTTGAAGCTTCAAAAAAGTTAATCTTTTTGGTTTAATATTTTTTCTCAAAAAGTGACTTCTTTTATCCAATTTTTACTATAAAAAAGAATTTGGATTATACATATCTTCTAGTAACTACAATGAAGAGAAAGAGTTTTTCTATGGATTTAAAATATTTTTTTCCCTCCAAGAAGGTATTTTTCAACACCAATTCTTACATTAAATTTCAAAATTTTGATTTTTTGAAGCTTCAAAAAATTTAATCTTTTTGGTTTAATATTTTTTTTCAAAAAGTGACTTCTTTTATCCAATTTTTACTATAAAAATGAATTTGGAGAGTCCACTAGTCCCAAATTAATGAATAAGGTCATTATCGTGTTTATTTCATTTAGTATTTGAAAGAAACCTCTATGTTTCTAGGGAGTCTTGAGATGTAGGAAGAGAAAAGGCAATTCTAGAATGTGTTAAATGCAATAAGTGATGTTTGTGAAATGGTGTGACAAAGAAAGTAGAGCTTGCATGATTTATGTGTGCTGTCTATCTTGATGCATTGAGGATATTTGTAGAGTGTTTGGAGTTTTATCATGTTTATTTCATTTGGCATTTTGGAAGTAACCACTATGTATTCTAGGTAGACCTGATGTAGAAAGAGAGAAGAGCATTTTAGTGGTGTTGTGACAAAGAAAGTAGAGCTGATTAAAGTGTGCAACTAGTAACAACTAGCCCAGATTCAAATGAACTCAATGGAAATATAGTTAGGAAGTTGTATCATGTTTATTAAATGAATTCAATGAAAATATAGTTTGGAAGTTGTATCATGTTTATGAAATTTGAAATTTGAAAGTATTAACTATGTATTCTAAGTAGAGATTATGCAGAAAGAGAGACGACAATTCTATATGGCGGTAAATGTAAAATGTCATCTTTGTGAAATGGCATGACAAGGAAAATATTACTAATCAAGGTGTATAGCCCCTTGACAACTTGCCCAAATTTGAGCAAATCCAATAGCAATATAGATAGGGAAATTCCCTAAAAGCTCACTTCGGATCTTAACTATAGCACCGTTCAAGTTGTGTAGCATTAAGGATAACTTGTTCAAATGATCCTAATGGCATTTGTTACAATGGTTGGGAAATTAGCAAATCATCTTTGGCTGCAAATTATGACCGGCTCAAGTGCCTACATGAAGAGGCCAATCGCTACCACCTTTAGGGTAAGGAATGTGGAGATCAGGTGGGATGCTCGAGATCATTTTGAAAGAGTGTAAGGTCTATAAAAGCCTATATCCTCAACTTCCACTACATCTCAAATCTTTTAATCTAATTTATTAGCTATTATGTTAATGTCTCAAGATAAAAAATCAATAATTATATGGGACCTATCACAATCACTTTATTTCAAATCTTCCACTTACTTTTTTAATGCTCTGACACTTCACACAATTGAGTACTCCATACTCACACTCTCCTCATCATTTAAGCAATTCCAACTGCACCATTCTCCCACCCTACTCCATTTTTAAGTAGTACCACTCTCGTTCCTTCTTCTCTCTCTGCATTGCAAAGCACAACCTTACCCTCTCATTAGTATTCTCCCACCCTAGCCATTGCTTAAGCTCTCATTCTTTCTACCATATTATCTTCACTCATTAGAAGTCTCTGATAGTAGCCATTACTTAAGCACTTCATCTCTCCTTCCTTCTTCCATCTTGCCTTCTCCTTGTGTCAAAAGCACTTCGTCTCTCCTTCCTTCTTTCATCTTGACTTCTCCCTAAACCTTCTTCCATCCTGTCTTCTCCTACTCTTGTATTTGTGTTATCTGCATATCGATGGATCTTTTTGAAGCTGTAACTACAATGGAGAAATTAATAACTTCCACCTTAGCTTGGGTTACTGAGAACAAAGCACGTTGAGTGGAGAAAAAAAAACAAGGAGAACCATTCATAGAAGGTGAGAAATACGAGTTTTCACTTCAGAAGAGCCAAGAGAAGGAGGAGATGGAGAGAGTAAGCATGAGGAGAGACGAAATAAAAATTTTATTATCAACCAAAGAAGCATTAGTATGATATTTGGCTGATATTTCTTGTTGTAGCACTCGCTACGGGCGATGTGCTTGAGATGAAGAATAAGTCACAAGGAACCAACAAAGAATCTTATATTCCTTGAAACTTTTCTTGTGTTGTGATTTTATTACTCATTGAGAGATGTGTGAAGCAAAAGACTCAGAGGTTGCTTTTGAGATAGACAGCGCCAATATACATATCTTCTAGTAACTATAATGAAGAAGAAGAGTTTTTCTATTCATTTAAAATACTTTTTTCCTTCCAAGAAGGTATTTTTTATCACTAATTGTTACATTGAATTTCAAAATTTTGATTTTTAAAAGCTTTAAAAAAGTTAATCTTTTTGGTTTAATATTTTTTTTCAAAAAGTGACTTCTTTTATCCAAGTTTTACTATAAAAATGAATTTGGATTATACATATCTTCTAGTAACTATAATGAAGAAAAAGAGTTTTTCTATGGATTTAAAATATTTTTTTCCCTCCAAGAAGGTATTTTTCAACACCAATTCTTACATTAAATTTCAAAATTTTGATTTTTTGAAGCTTCAAAAAATTTAATCTTTTTGGTTTAATATTTTTTTTCAAAAAGTGACTTCTTTTATCCAAATTTTACTATAAAAATGAATTTGGAGAGTTCAGTAGTCCGAAATCAATGAATAAGATCATTATCGTGTTTATTTCATTTAGTATTTGAAAGAAACCTCTATGTTTCTAGGTAATTCTGATATGTAGGAAGAGAAAAGACAATTCTAGATTGTGTTAAATGCAATATGTGATGTTTGTGAAATGGTGTGACAAAGAAAGTAGAGCTTGCATGATTTATGTGTGATGTTTGTCTTGATGCATTAAGGATATTTGTAAAGTGTTTGGAGTTTTATCATGTTTATTTCATTTGGCATTTTGAAAGTAACCACTATGTATTCTAGGTAGACTTAATGTAGAAAGAGAGAGGACAATTTTAGTGGTGTTGTGACAAAGTAAGTAGAGCTGATTAAAGTGTGCAACCCACAACAACTAGCCTAGATTCAAATGAACTCAATGGAAATATAGTTAGGAAGTTGTATCATGTTTATTAAATGAATTCAATGAAAATATAGTTTGGAAGTTGTTTCACGTTTATTAAATTTGGAATTTGAAAGTAACAACTATGTATTCTAGGTAGAGATTATGTAGAGAGAGAGACGACAATTCTATATGGCGGTAAATGTAAAATGTCATCTTTGTAAAATGGCAGGACAAAGAAAATATTGCTAATCAAGGTGTATAGCCCCCTGACAACTTGCCCGAATTTGAGCAAATCCAATAGCAATTTAGATAGGGAAATTCCCTAAAAGATCACTTGGGATCTTAAATGTAGCACCGTTCAAGTTGTGCAACATTAAGGATAACTTGCCCAAAATCTAGATGATCCGAATGGCATTTGTTACAATGGTTGGGAAATGAGCAAATCATCTTTGGCTGCAAATTGTGACCATCTGGTTCAAGTGCCTACATGAAGAGGCCAATCGCTACCACCTTTAGGATAAGGAATGTGGAGATCAGGTGGGATGCTCCCTGAGAGATCATTTTCAAAGAGTGTGAGGTCTATAAAAGCCTATATCCTCAACTTCCACTACATGTCAAATCTTTCAATCTAATTTACATGTCAAATCTTTCAATCTAATTTATTAGTTATTATGTTAATGTCTCATGATAAAAAATTAATATGTATATGGGACCTATCACAATCACTTTATTTCAAATCTTCCACTTACTTTTTTAAAGCTATGACACTTCACACAATTGAGTACTCCATACTCACACTCTCCTCATTCTTTAAGCAATTTCAACTCCACCATTCTCCCACCCTCCTCCATTTTTAAGTAGTACCACTCTCGTTCCTTCTTCTCTCTCTGCATTGCAAAGCACAACCTTACCCTCACATTAGTATTCTCCCACCCTAGCCATTGCTTAAGCTCTCGTTCTTTCTACCATCTTATCTTCACTCATTAGAAGTCTTTGATAGTAGCCATTACTTAAGCACTTCATCTCTCCTTCCTTCTTCCATCTTGCCTTCTCCTTGCGTAAAAGCACTTCGTCTCTCCTTCCTTCTTTCATCTTGACTTCTCCCTAAACCTTCTTCCATCCTGTCTTCTCCTACTCTTGTATTTGTGTTATCTGCATATCAATAGATCTTTTTGAAGCTGTAACTACAATGGAGCAATTAATAAGTTTCAACTTAGCTTGGGTTACTGAGAACAAAGCACGTGTAGAGAAAAAAACACAAGGAGAACCATTAATAGAAGATGAGAAATACGAGTTTTCTCTTCAGAAGAGCCAAGAGAAGGAGGAGATGGAGTAAGTAAGCATGAGCAGACACGAAATAAAAACTTTATTATCAACCAAAGAAGCATTAGTATCATATTTGGCTAATCTTTGTTGTTGTAGCACTCACTATGGGGATGTGCTTGAGATGAAGAATAAGTCATAAGGAACCAACAAAGAATCTTATATTCCTTGTAACTTTTCTTGTATTGTGATTTTATTACTCATTGAGAGATGTGTGAAGCAAAAGACCCAGAGGTTGCTTTTGAGATAGACAGCACCAATATACATATCTTCTAGTAACTATGATGATGAAGAAGATTTTTTCTATGGATTTAAAATACTTTTTTTCCTCTAGGCAGGTATTTTTTAATACTAATTGCTAGATTAAATTTCAAAATTTTGATTTTTTGAAGCTTCAAAAAAGTTAATCTTTTTGGTTTAATATTTTATTTCAGAAAGTGACTTCTTTTATCCAATTTTTACTATAAAAATAAATTTGGAGAGATCACTAGTCCCAAAATAATGAATAAGGTCATTATCGTGTTTATTTCATTAAGTATTTGAAAGAAATCTCTATGCTTCTAGGGAGTTCTGAGATGGAAGAGAAAAGACACCTCTAAATTGTGTTAAATGCAATATGTGATGTTTTGTGAAATGGCGTGACAAAGAAAGTAGAGCTTGCATGATTTATGTGTGCTGTCTGTCTTAATGCATTGAGGATATTTGTAGAGTGTTTGGAGTGTTGAGATATCGAGCTCCACTCATGATATGCCAGGGTAACCATTGTGCGTTTGCTCTTCTAATTTCTGAAGAGCAAAGAAATGGTGGTGCATCTTCTTCAGGAGGAACTTGAAAAGAAACTATCTTCTACTCAAATGCTGGAAGAGGTAGAGGCAGAGGTAAAGGAGGCCGATCTGGAGGCTGTGGTAGAAATAAAAATATGTAGCAAACTCAAGAAAACCAGTCCTATGGAGGAGGACGTGGTAACTCTAGAGGCAAGGGGAGCCAAAGAGGCTGTGGTGGATGGCAGAGAGGCCAAAATGCAAACAGCAATGTTGAATGCTACTATTGTGGTAAAATGGGTCATATGGCTAAAGACTGCTACAAAAAGCAAAATGATATTATGAATGGAAAATTGCAGCAAAGCAATTATGCATCCTCTAGTAGACAGGGTGATGACAGAAATGAGCATTTGTTTATGGTGCAACACATGACCAATTCTGTGACAAGTGCAGAAGAAAGTGATGATGTGTGGTATGTTGACTCAGGTGCATCAAACCACATGATGACAGGTCATGCAGAATGGATGCAGAATGCAAGGAAAATGAAAAGACCTAGATTTGTGGAGATTGGTGATGATACTGCACATCCTATTGTGCAGATTGGTAAAATTCCTTTGTCTATGCAAGATGGGAAAAAGAAATACTTCTCTGATGTATTTCATGTCCCGAACATCACCAAGAACCTGGTTTCTCTTGGTCAAATGGTTGAGCAGGGCTTGCAGGTCAGATTTAATCCTCATGGATGCTTTGTTAAGGATATGAAAAATAATGGTCGCTTAATAACAAAAGGAAAGAAGAAGGGCAGGATGTTTACGTTGGATGCAGACATGCCTGAATTGAGTGCAGCAATGTTTGCACATGGGACCGGTGTAGTTAGAGATATTGATATCTGGCATAAACGCATTGGTCATGTTAATGTACAGCAACTTAAATCAATGAAGGCCCAAAATATTGTTGCAGGATTGCCTAAATTCAAGGTTGTAGAAATGCATAAAGTATGTGAAGCCTGTCAATTTGGAAAACAGGCAAAGAAACCATTTCCTAGGCATGTTTAAGAGAGTAAGAAGCCATTGGAATTAATCCACTCTGATGTGTGGACTACTAAAGCTGCTTCTATTGGAAGCTGTCATTATTTTGTCACTTTTATTGATGACTACAGCAGAAAAGTTTGGGTGTATTTTATGAAAAATAAAAGTGAAGTGTTTTCAAAGCTTTTAAAGCTATGGTTGAAAAAGAAACAGGCCTGCAAATAAAATGCCTAAGGTTACATGGATGGGGAGAGTACCTCTCAAATGAGTTTGCAAGGTTCCTGCAGGAGCATGGCAAAAAGCAACAATATTCATGCAGTCATACCCCACAGCAAAATGGACTTGTAGAAAGGAAAAACAGGCATATTGGAGAGGTTTCTCGGGCCATGCTAAATGAAAAAGACCTACCATATTATTATTGGGCTAAAGCAATTGCTACAGCAGTTTACATAATGAACAGGACTCCCACTGCAGCAATACATTGCATGATGCCAGAGGAGATGTATACTGATAGGAAACCAGATATTTCTCATTTGAAAATTTTTGGTTGCATTGCCTATGTTCATGTGCTGGATGAGTTAAGGTCCAAGTTGGATCCAAAAGCTGAGAAGTGCATCTTTATTGGTTATTCTCTGCAACAGAAAGGGTATATATAGATGCTATAACCTTTCTACTTGTAAGTTTACAGTGAGCAGAGATGTCGTTTTTTATGAGATGAGCAGCTGGTACAAACCAATAAATGTAATTGATGATGTAAATGCACAAAATGGTAATGTTGCGCATAATTCACATCAACAATCACAAAATATTAGTGGATCTGTAGTGTCCTCTAACAATGGTTCACATACTTCGTGATGGACAGGCAGATTGAGATCAAGAGAATCTCCTCAAAGCAATGCAGATAGTGGTATGCAGGTATCACGAAAAGGAAAAGAGAAGGTAGATCAGCCCATGTTTGATGTGAATGCAGGTCACTCTTATGTGCATGGTGAATCCAGTGGCTCGGAACAGAGCATTGATGATGAGTTGGGTATTCCTTTTGTTGTTACACTTGGAGTAAGGAAGACCAGGGATGTTTTGAGAGCACCTGGAAGTGAGCCTATTTTGCGCAGGTCTACCAGAGCTAGATATCCTGTGGATAGGCTGAAATATGATGGATTTATAGCCATTCACTATGCCTATATGGTCAAAGTGATACAGGAACCAGAATCCACTTCTTTTGAGCAAGCCATAAGAAAAGAAAAATAGGAGAAAGCCATGGATGAAGAAATGGATGCCTTGGAAGCAAATGTTACATGGGAATTGGTGCCTTTGCCTAAAGACAAGAATGCAATTGGCTGTAAGTCGGTTTATAAGGTGAAGCACAATGCAGATGGTTCTCCGAATAGATACAAGGCAAGATGAGTTCTTAAGGGGTATGCACAGACATATGGCATTGATTATGAAGAAACATTCAGTCCGATTGTAAGAATGGCAACTGTAAGAGCAGTCATTGCTATGGTTGTATGAAAGGGATGGTCTTTACATCAGATGGATGTAAAGAATGCCTTCTTGCATGTGGTGATTTGCAAGAAGAGGTCTTTATGGAGTAGCCACCAGGTTATGTTCATGCTGTTCATCCTGAGTTGTTTGTAGGTTGAAGAAAGCCTTGTATGGCTTGAAGCAAGCACCTAGAGCATGGTCTGACAAGATAGGACAGTATCTTGTCACTATTGGCTTTTAGATTTCCAAGGCAGATTTCTCACTTTATGTGAGAAAAACTGAGAAAGGTATTATGCAGCTTGTCATTTATGTTGATGATTTGATCATCACAGGTGATAGTGATGAAGACATCCTTCATGTGAAAATGCTATTGAAGCAGAAGTTTGAGATGAAGGATTTCGGAGAGCTGCGTTATTTCTTGGGCATTGAGGTGATTAGATCACCAAGTGGGATACATCTCTTGCAGAGGCGGTATGGATTGGACATGCTATCCAAATATGGGATGACAGGTTGTAAGCCTATTTCAGTTCCTTTGGAGCAGAATGTGAAGCTTAGCACAGATGTAGGTGAGCTTCTGGAAGTTTGATTTATAGATGGGCCAGTTGTCATTTATTGTGACAACATGAGTAGTATACACTTGGCAAATAACCCAGTCTATCATGCTAGAACAAAGCACATTGAGGTGCATTATCACTATGTGTGGGAGAAGGCTTTACTAGGTCTTATTGATCTAGTTTATGTCAGCACAAAGGATCAGGTAGCTGACATATTCATGAAGGCATTGGGCATACAGAAGCTGCACAAGTTCAGAGACCTGCTCGGTGTGTAGGAATTGGGATTGAGCTCGAGGGGGAGTGTTGAGATATCGAGCTCCACTCGTGATATGCCAAGGTGACCGTTGTGCATTTATGTCATCGACTTGTTAGCTACAGATGCAGTTGGTACACCGCCCATAAATAATAGCTGGATGACAGCTATCCTTATCTACTCTAGTTTGTGGCTCAGTTAGTATGCCACCTTAGTTAGCTGAGTTTGGTTTGAGACCCACATATAGGGTTCTTCTATTTCTTTGCACTAGAGTTCTTTTGGCTTTCCCAACTAAGAAGAGGAAAACAGTTTCCAGCCTCCACCTTTGTGTGTATTCCCCCATTGTGTAAATGAGAAAGCCGCAAGTGAGACTCCTTCCCTCTCTCCCACTATCTTCACATGGAGTTTTATCATGTTTATTTCATTTGGCATTTTGAAAGTAACCACTATGTATTCTAGGTAGACCTGATGTAGAAAGACAAAAGACCATTTTAGTGGTGTTGTGACAAAGAAAGTAGAGCTGATTAAAGTGTACAGCCAGTGACAACTAGCCCAAATTCAAATGAACTCAATGGAAATATAAGTTAGGAAGTTGTATCATGTTTATTAAATGAATTCATCAAAAATATAGTTTGGAAGTTGTATCATGTTTATTAAATTCGGAATTTGAAAATAACAACTATGTATTCTAAGTAGAGATTATGTAGAAAGAGAGACGACAATTCTATATGGCGATAAATGTAAAATGTCATCTTTGTGAAATGGCATGACAAAGAAAATATTGCTAATCAAAGTGTATAGCCCCCTGACAACTTGCCCAAATTTGAGCACATCCAATAGCAATATAAACAGGGAAATTCCCTAAAAGATCACTTGGGATCTTAAATGTAGCACCGTTCAAGTTGTGCAGCATTAAGGATAACTTACCCAAAATCTAGATGATCCTAATGGCAATTGTTACAATGGTTTGGAAATTAGCAAATCATCTTTGGCTGCAAATTGTCACCGGTTCAAGTGCCTACATGCAAAGGCCAATCGCTACCACCTTTAGGATAAGGAATGTGGAGATCAAGTGGGATGCTCCCTGAGAGATCATTTTGAAAGAGTGTGACATCTATAAAAGCCTATATCCTCAACATCCACTACATCTCAAATCATTCAATCTAATTTATTAGCTATTATGTTAATGTCTCAAGATAAAAAATCAATAATTATATGGGACCTATCACAATCACTTTATTTCAAATCTTCCACTTACTTTTTGAAAGCTGTGACACTTCACACAATTGAGTACTCCATACTCACACTCTCCTCATTCTTTAAGCATTTAAAATACTTTTTTCCTTCCAAGAAGGTATTTTTTAACACCAATTGTTACATTGAATTTCAAAATTTTGATTTTTTGAAGCTTCAAAAAAGTTAATCTTTTTGGTTTAATATTTTTTTTCAAAAAGTGACTTTTTTAATCCCATTTTTACTATAAAAATGAATTTGGAGAGTTCACTAGTTCCAAATTAATGAATAAGGTCATTATCGTGTTTATTTCATTTAGTATTTGAAAGAAACCTCTATGTTTCTAGGGGGTCCTGAGATGTAGGAAGAGAAAAGGCAATTCTAGATTGTGTTAAATGCAATATGTGATGTTTGTGAAATGGTGTGACAAAGAAAGTAGAGCTTGCATGATTTATGTGTACTGTCTGTCCTAATGCATTGAGAATATTTGTAGAGTGTTTGGAGTTTTATCATGTTTATTTCATTTGGCATTTTGAAAGTAACCACTACGTATTCTAGGTAGACCTGATGTAGAAAGAGAGAAGACGATTTTAGTGGTGTTGTGACAAAGAAAGTAGAGCTGATTAAAGTGTGCAACTAGCGACAACTAGCCCAGATTCAAATGAACTCAATGGAAATATAGTTAGGAAGTTGTATCATGTTTATTAAATGAATTCAATGAAAATATAGTTAGGAAGTTGTATCATGTTTATTAAATTCGAAATTTGAAAGTAATAACTATGTATTCTAAGTAGAGATTATGTAGAAAGAGAGACGACAATTCTATATGGTGGTAAATGTAAAATGTCATCTTTGTGAAATGGCATGACAAAGAAAATATTACTAATCAAGGTGTATAGCCCCTTGACAACCTGCCCAAAATTTGAGCAAATCCAATAGCAATATAGATAGGGAAATTCCTAAAAGCTCACTTCAAATCTTAACTATAGCACCGTTCAAGTTGTGCAGCATTAAGGATAACTTGCTCAAAATCTAGATGATCCTGATGGCATTTGTTACAATGGTTGGGAAATTAGCAAATATCTTTGGCTGCAAATTGTGACCAGTTCAAGTGCCTACATGAAGAGGCCAATCGCTACCACCTTTAGGGTAAGGAATGTGGAGATCAGGTGGGATGCTCCCTAAGAGATCATTTTGAAAGAGTGTGAGGTCTATAAAAGCCTACATCCTCAACTTCCACTACATCTCAAATCTTTCAATCTAATTTATTAGCTATTATGTTAATGTCTTAAGATAAAAAATCAATAATTATATGGGACCTATCACAATCACTTTATTTCAAATCTTCCACTTACTTTTTTAATGCTGTGACACTTCACACAATTGAGTACTCCATACTCACACTCTCCTCATTTTTTCCAACTGCACCATTCTCCCACCATCCTCCATTTTTAAGTAGTACCACTCTCGTTTCTTCTTCTCTCTCTGCATTGCAAAGCACAGCCTTACCGTCTCATTAGTATTCTCCTACCCTAGCCATTGCTTAAGCTCTCATTCTTTCTACCATCTTACCTTCACTCATTAGCAGTCTCTGATAGTAGCCATTACTGAAGCAGTTTGTCTCTCCTTCCTCTTTGATAGTAGCCATTACTTAAGCACTTTGTCTCTCCTTCGTTCTTCCATCTTGCCTTCTTTTAGTGTAAAAGCACTTCGTCTCTCCTTCTTTCATCTTGACTTCTCCCTAAACCTTCTTCCATCCTCTCTTCTCCTACTCTTGTATTTGTATTATCTGCATATCAATGGATCTTTTTAAAGCTGTAACAACAATGGAGAAATTAATAAGTTCCACCTTAGCTTGGGTTACTGAGAACAAAGCATGTTGAGTGGAGAAAAAAACACAAGGAGAACCATTAATAGAAGATGAGAAATACGAGTTTTCTCTTCAGAAGAGCCAAGAGAAGGAGGAGCTGGAGTGAGTAAGCATGAGGAGAGACGAAATAAAAACTTTATTATCAACCAAAGAAGCATTAGTATGATATTTGGCTGATCTTTCTTGTTGTAGCACTCGCTACGGGCGATGTGCTTGAGATGAAGAATAAGTCATAAGGAACCAACAAAGAATCTTATATTGCTTGTAACTTTTCTTGTGTTGTGATTTTATTACTCATTGAGAGATGTGTGAAGCAAAAGATTCAGAGGTTGCTTTTGAGATAGACAGCACCAATATACATATCTTCTAGTAACTATAATGAAGAAGAAGAGTTTTTCTATGCATTTCAAATACTTTTTTCCTTCCTAGATGGTATTTTTTAACACCAATTGTTACATTGAATTTCAAAATTTTGATTTTTTGAAGCTTCAAAAATGTTAATCTTTTTGGTTTAATATTTTTTCTCAAAAAGTGACTTCTTTTATCCAATTTTTACTATAAAAATGAATTCGGATTATACATATCTTCTAGTAACTACAATGAAGAGAAAGAGTTTTTCTATGGATTTAAAATATTTTTTTCCCTCCAAGAAGGTATTTTTCAACACCAATTCTTACATTAAATTTCAAAATTTTGATTTTTTGAAGCTTCAAAAAATTTAATCTTTTTGGTTTAATATTTTTTTTCAAAAAGTGACTTCTTTTATCCAATTTTTACTATAAAAATGAATTTGGAGAGTCCACTAGTCCCAAATT
Organism: Dipteris shenzhenensis; assembly: GCF_047967505.1. Classification (NCBI taxonomy): domain Eukaryota; kingdom Viridiplantae; phylum Streptophyta; class Polypodiopsida; order Gleicheniales; family Dipteridaceae; genus Dipteris; species Dipteris shenzhenensis. Next base: position 56,521,195 of record NC_141599.1, read on the forward strand.
AATGAATAAGGTCATTATCGTGTTTATTTCATTTAGTATTTGAAAGAAACCTCTATGTTTCTAGGGAGTCTTGAGGGCCTAAGAAATGGCATTGAGAAGCCTAAAATCACATGTGCATCCTTCTATGTAGTCATCACTGTCTCCGCTGTGTTGAAGCTTCAAAAAAGTTAATCTTTTTGGTTTAATATTTTTTTTCAAAAAGTGACTTCTTTTATCCAATTTTTACTATAAAACTGAATTTGGATTATACATATCTTCTAGTAATTATAATGAAGAAGAAGAGTTTTTGTATGAATTTAAAATATTTTTTTCCCTTCAGGAAGGTATTTTTCAACACTAATTGTTACATTAAATTTCAGAATTTTGATTTTTTGAAGCTTCCAAAAGTTAATCTTTTTGGTTTAATATTTTTTATCAAAAAGTGACTTCTTTTATCCAATTTTTGCTATAAAAATGAATTTGGAGAATTCATTAGTCCCAAATTAATGAATAAGGTCATTATCGTGTTTATTTCATTTAGTATTTGAAAGAAACTTCCATGTTTCTAATTGATCCTGATATGTAGGAAAAGAAAAGACAATTGTAAATTGTGTTAAATGCAATATGTGATGTTTGTGAAATGGTGTGACAAAGAAAGTAGAGCTTGCATGATTTATGTATGCTGCCTGTCTTAATGCATTGAGAATATTTGTAGAGTGTTTGGAGTTTTATCATGTTTATTTCATTTGGCATTTTGAAAGTAACCACTACTTATTCTAGGTAGACCTTATGTAGAAAGAGAGAAGATGATTTTAGTGGTGTTGTGACAAAGAAAGTAGAGCTTATTAAAGTGTACAGCCAGGAACAACTAGCCCAGATTCAAATGAACTCAATGGAAATATAGTTAGGAAGTTGTATCATGTTTATTAAATGAATTCAACGAAAATATAGTTTGGAAGTTGTATCATGTTTATTAAATTTGGAATTTGAAAGTAACAACTACGTATTCTAAGTAGGATGTAGAAAGAGAGACAATAATTCTATATGGCGGTAATGTAAAATGTCATCTTTGTATAGCCCCCTGGCAACTTGCCCAAATTTGAGCAAATCCAATAGCAATATAGATAGGGAAATTCCCTAAAAGCAAATCCAATAGCAATATAGATAGGGAAATTCCCTAAAAGATCACTTGGGATCCTAAACGTATCGCCGTTCAAGTTGTGCATCAAGTTGTGCAGCATTAACGATAACTTGCCCAAAATCTAGATGATCCTAATGGCATATGCATATGTTACAATGGTTGGGAAATTAGCAAATCATCTTTGGCTGCAATTTGTGACTGGTTCAAGTGCCTACATGAAGAGGCCAATCGCTACCACCTTTGGGATAAGGAATGTGGAGATCAGGTGGGATGCTCCCTAAGAGATCATTTTGAAAGAGTGGGAGGTCTAAAAAAGCCTATATCCTCAACTTCCAATACATGTCAAATCTTTCAATCTAATTTACTAGCTATTATGTTCATGTCTCATGATTCAATAATTATATGGGACCTATCACAATCACTTTATTTCAAATCTTCCACTTACTTTTTGAAAGCTGTGACACTTCACACAATTGAGTACTCCATACTCACACTCTCCTCATTCTTTAAGTAATTCCAACTGCACCATTTTCCCAACCTCCTCCATTTTTAAGTAGTACCACTCTCGTTCGTTCTTCTCTCTCTGCATTACAAAGCACAACCTTACACTCTCATTAGTATTCTCCCACCCTAGCCATTGCTTAAGCTCTCATTCTTTCTACCATCTTACCTTCACTCACTTGTAGTCTCTGATAGTAGCCATTACTTAAGCATTTCATCTCTCCTTCCTTCTTCCATCTTGCCTTCTCCTTGCGTAACAGAACTTCGTCTCTCCTTCCGTCTTTCATCTTGACTTCTCCTTAAACCTTCTTCCATCCTATCTTCTCCTACTCTTGTATTTGTCTTATCTGCATATCAATGGATCTTTTTGAAGCTGTAACTACAGTGGAGCAATTAATAAGTTTCGGCATAGCTTGGGTTACTGAGAACAAAGCACGTTGAGTGGAGAAAAAAACACAAGGAGAACCATTAAAAGAAGATGAGAAATACGAGTTTTCTCTTCAGAAGAGCCAAGAGAAGGAGAAGATGGAGTGAGTAAGCATGAGAAGATACAAAATATAAACTTTATTATCAACCAAAGAAGCATTAGTATGATATTTGGCTGATCTTTCTTATTGTAGCAATCGCTATGGGCGATGTGCTTGAGATGAAGAATAAGTCATAAGGAATAAACAAAGAATCTTATATTCCTTGTAACTTTTCTTATGTTGTGATTTTAGTACTCATTGAGAGATGTGTGAAGCAAAAGGCTCAGACGTTGCTTTTGAGATAGAGAGCACCAATATACATATCTTCTAGTAACTATAATGAAGACAAAGAATTTTTCTATGGATTTAAAATACTTTTTTCTCTCCAAGAAGGTATTTTTTAACACCAATTGTTACATTAAATTTCAAAATTTTGATTATTTGAAGCGTCAAAAAAGTTAATCTTTTTGGTTTAATATTTTTTTTTAAAAAGTGACTTCTTTTATCAAACTTTTACTATAAAAATGAATTTGGAGAGTTCACTGTCCCAACCTAATGAATAAGGTCATTATCGTGTTTATTTCATTTAGTATTTGAAAGAAACCTCTATGTTTTTAGGGAGTCTTGAGATAAAGGAAGAGAAAAAAGAATTCTAGATTGTGTTAAATGCAATATGTGATGTTTGTGAAATGGTGTGATAAAGAAAGTAGAGCTTGCATGATTTATGTGTGCTGTCTGTCTTAATGCATTGAGGATATTTGTAGAGTGTTTGGAGCTTTATCATGTTTATTTCATTTGGCATTTTGAAAGTAACCACTATGTATTCTAGGTAGACGTGATGTAGAAAGAGAGAAGATGATTTCAGTGGTGTTGTGACAAAGAAAGTAGAGCTGATTAAAGTGTACAGCCAGCAACAACTAGCCCAGATTCAAATGAACTCAATGGAAATATAGTTAGGAAGTTGTATCATGTTTATTAAATGAATTCAACGAAAATATACTTTGGAAGTTGTATCATGTTCATTAAATTTGGAATTTGAAAGTAACAACTATGTATTCTAAGTAGAGATTATGTAGAAAGAGAGACGACAATTCTATATGGCGGTAAACGTAAAATGTCATCTTTGTGAAATGGCATGACAAAGAAAATATTGCTAATCAAGGTGTATAGCCCCCTGACAACTTGCCCAAATTGAGCAAATGAATAGCAATATAGATAAGGAAATTCCCTAAAAGATCACTTGGGATCTTAAATGTAGCACCGTTCAAGTTGTGTAGCATTAACGATCACTTGCTCAAAACCTAGATGATCCTAATGGCATTTGTTACAATGGTTGGGAAATTAGCAAATCATTTTTGGCTGCAAATTGTGACCGGTTCGAGTGCCTACATGAAGAGGCCAATCGCTACCACCTTTAGAATAAGGAATGTGGAGATCAGGTGGGATGCTCCCTGAGAGATCATTTTGAAAGATTGTGAGGTCTATAAAAGCCTATATCCTCAACTTTTCACTACATGTCAAAATCTTTCAATCTAATTTATTAGCTATTATGTTCATGTCTCGTGATAAAAAATCAATCATTATATGGGACCCATCACAATGACTTTATTTCAATTCTTCCACTTACTTTTTTAAAGCTGTGACACTTCACACAATTGAGTACTCCATACTCACACTCTCCTCATTCTTTAAGATTTTCCAACTGCACCATTCTCCCACCCTCCTCCATTTTTAAGTAGTACCACTCTCGTTCCTTCTTCTCTCTATGCATTGCAAAGCACAACCTTACCCTCTCATTAATATTCTCCCACCCTAGCCATTCCTTAAGCTCTCATTCTTTCTACCATCTTACCTTCACTCATTAGTAGTCCCTGATAGTGGCCAGTACTTAAGCACTTCACCCCTCCTTCCTTCTTTCATCTTGCCTTCTCCTTGCTTAAAAGCACTTCATCTCTCCTTCCTTCTTTCATCTTGACGTCTCCCTAAACCTTCTTCCATCCTGTCTTCTACTCTTGTATTTGTGTTATCTACATATCAATGGATCTTTTTGAAGCTGTAACTACAATGGAGCAATTAATAAGTTCTAGCGTAGCTTGGGTTACTGAGAACAAAGCACGTTGAGTGGAGAAAAAAACACAAGGAGAACCATTAATAGAAGATGAGAAATACGAGTTTTCTCTTCAGAAGAGGCAAGAGAAGGAGGCGATGGAGTAAGTAAGCATGAGCAAAGATGAAATAAAAACTTTCTTATCAACCAAAGAATCATTAGTATGATATTTGGCTGATATTTCTTGTTGTAGCACTCGCTATGGGTGATATGCTTGAGATGAAGAATAAGTCATAAGGAACCAAAAAAGAATCTTATATTCCTTGTAACTTTTCTTGTGTTGTGATTTTATTACTCATTGAGAGATGTGTGAAGCAAAAGATTCAGAGGTTTTTTTTGAGATAGACAGCACCAATATACATATCTTCTAGTAACTATAATGAAAAAGAAGAGTTTTTCTATGGATTTAAAATATTTTTTTTCCTCCAGGAAGGTATTTTTTAAATTTTGATTTTTTGAAGCCTCAAAAAAATTAATCTTTTTGACTTAATATTTTTTTTCAAAAAGTGACTTCTTTCATCCCATTTTTACTGTAAAAATGAATTTGGAGATGTCCTCGGATATCCTCAACTTCCACTACATGTCAAATCTTTCAATGTAATTTATTAACTATTATGTTAATGTCTCGTGATAAAAAATCAATAATTATATGGGACCTATCAGAGTCACTTTATTTCAAATCTTCCACTTACTTTTTTAAAGCTGTGACACTTCACACAATTGAGTTCTCCATATTCACACTCTCCTCATTCTTTAAGCAATTCCAACTAAACTATTCTCCCACCCTCCTCCATTTTTAAGTAGTACCACTCTTGTTCCTTCTTCTCTCTCTCCATTGCAAAGCATAACCTTAACCTCTCATTAGTATTCTCCCACCCTAGCCATTGCTTAAGCTCTCATTCTTTCTACCATCTTACCTTCACTCATTAGTAGTGTCTGATAGTAGCCATTACTTAAGCACTTCATCTCTCCTTCCTTCTTCCATCTTGCCTTCTCTTGCATAAAAGCACTTCGTCTCTCCTTCCTTCTTTCGTCTTGACTTCTCCCTAAACCTTCTTCCATCCTATCTTTTGCTACTCTTGTATTTGTGTTATCTGCATGTCAATGGATCTTTTTGAAGTTGTAACTACAATGAAGCAATTAATAAGTTCCAGCATAGCTTGGGTTACTAAGAACAAAGCACATTGAGTGGAGAAAAAAACACAAGGAGAAGCATTAATAGAAGACGAGAAATACGAGTTTTCCCTTCAGAAGAGCCAAGAGAAGGACATGGAGTCAATAAGCATGAGCAGAGATGGAATAAAAACTTTTTATCAACCAAAGAAGCATTAGTATCATATTTGGCTGATCTTTTTAATTGTAGCACTCGCTACAGGCAATGTGCTTGAGATGAAGAATAAGTCACAAGGAACCAACAAAGAATCTTATATTCCTTGTAGCTTTTCTTGTGGTGCGATTTTATTACTCATTGAGAGATGTGTGAAGCAAAAGACCCAGAGGTTGCTTTTGAGATAGAGAGCACCAATATACTTATCTTCTAGTGATTATAATGAAGAAGAAGAGTTTTTGTATGGATTTAAAATATTTTTTCCCTTCAGGAAGGTATTTTTTAACACGAATTGTTTATTTCATTTAGTATTTGAAAGAAACCTTTATGTTTCTAGGTAATTCTAAGATGTAGGAAGAGAAAAGACAATTCTAGATTGTGTTGAATGCAATATGTGATGTTTGTGAAATGGTTTGACAAAGAAAGTAGAACTTGCATGATTTATGTATGCTGCCTGTCTTAATGCATTGAGGATATTTGTAGAGTGTTTGGAGTTTTATCATGTTTATTTCATTTGGCATTTTGAAAGTAACCACTACGTATTGTAGGTAGACCTGATGTAGAAAGAGAGAAGACGATTTTAGTGGTGTTGTGATAAAGAAAGTAGAGCTGATTAAAGTGTACAACCAGGGACAACTAGCCTAGATTCAAATGAACTCAATGGAAATATAGTTAGGAAGTTGTATCATGTTTATTAAATGAATTCAACGAAAATATAGTTTGGAAGTTGTATCATGTTTATTAAATTCGGAATTTGAAAGTAACAACTATGTATTCTAAGTAGAGATTATGTAGAAAGAGAGACAACAATTCTATATGGCGGTAAATGTAAAATGTCATCTTTGTGAAATGGCATGACAAAGAAAATATTGCTAATTAAGGTGTATAGCCCCTTGGCAACTTGCCCAAATTTGAGCAAATCCAATAGCAATATAGATAGGGAAATTCCCTAAAAGATCACTTGGGATCCTAAATGTACCACCGTTCAAGTTGTGCAGCATTAAGGATAACTTGCCCAAAATCTAGATGATCCTAATGGCATTTGTTACAATGGTTGGGAAATTAGCAAATCATCTTTGGCTGCAAATTGTGACCGGTTCAAGTGCCTACATGAAGAGGCCACAATCGCTACCACCTCTAGGATAAGGAATGTGGAGATCAGGTGGGATGCTTCCTGAGAGATCATTTTTAAAGATTGTGAGGTCTATAAAAGCCTATATCCTTAACTTTTCACTACATGTCAAGACTTTCAATCTAATTTATTAGCTATTATGTTCATGTCTCGTGATAAAAAATCAATAATTATACGGGACCTATCACAATGACTTTATTTCAATTCTTCCACTTACTTTTTGAAAGCTGTGACACTTCACACAATTGAGTACTCCATACTCACACTCTCCTCATTCTTTAAGTAATTCTGATTGCACCATTTTCCCAACCTCCTCTATTTTGAAGTTGTACCACTCTCGTTCCTTCTTCTCTCTCTGCATTACAAAGCACAACCTTACCCTCTCATTAGTATTCTCCTGCCCTAGCCATTGCTTAATCTCTCATTCTTTCTACGATCTTATCTTCACTCATTAGCAGTCTCTGATAGTACTCATTACCTAAGCACTTCGTCTCTCCTTCCTTCTTCCATCTTGCCTTCTCCTTGATTAAAAGCACTTCGTCTCTCCTTCCTTCTTTCATATTGACTTCTCCTTAAACCTTCTTCCATCCTGTCTTCTCCTACTCTTGTATTTGTCTTATCTGCATATCAATGGATCTTTTTGAAGCTGTAACTACAATGGATAAATTAATAAGTTCCACCTTAGCTTGGGTTACTGAGAATAAAGCACCTTGAGTGGAGAAAAAAACACAAGGAGAACCATTAATAGAAGATAAGAAATATGAGTTTTCTCTTCAAAAGAGCTAAGAGAAGGAGGAGATGGATTGAGTAAGCATGAGTAGAGAAGAAATAAAAACTTTATTATCAACCAAAGAAGCATTAGCATGATATTTGGCTGATCTTTCTTGTTGTCACACTCACTACGGGCGATGTGCTTGAGATGAAGAATAAGTCATAAGGAACCAACAAAGAATCTTATATTCCTTGTAACTTTTCTTGTGATGTGATTTTATTACTCATTGAGAGATGTGTGAAGCAAAAGACTCAGAGGTTGCTTTTAAGATAGAGAGCACCAATATACATATCTTTTGGTAACTATAATGAAGAGAAAGAGTTTTTCTATGGATTTAAAATACTTTTTTCCCTCCAGGAAGGTATTTTTTAACACCAATTATTACATTAAAGTTCAAGGTCATTATCATGTTTATTTCATTTAGTATTTGAAAGAAACCTCTATGTTTTTAGGGAGTCTTGAGATAAAGGAAGAGAAAAGACAATTCTAGATTGTGTTAAATGCAATATGTGATGTTTGTGAAATGGTGTGACAAAGAAAGTAGAGCTTGCATGATTTATGTGTGTTGTCTGTCTTAATGCATTGAGGATATTTATAAAGTGTTTGAAGTTTTATCATGTTTATTTCATTTGGCATTTTGAAAGTAACCACTACGTATTCTAGATAGACCTGATGTAGAAAGAGAGAAGATGATTTTAGTGGTGTTGTGACAAAGAAAGTAGAGCTGATTAAAGTGTACAGCCAGCAACAACTAGCCCAGATTCAAATGAACTCAATGGAAATATAGTTAGGAAGTTGTATCATGTTTATTAAATGAATTCAACGAAAATATAGTTTGGAAGTTGTATCATGTTCATTTAATTTGGAATTTGAAAGTAACAACTATGTATTCTAAGTAGAGATTATGTAGAAAGAGAGACGACAATTCTATATGGCGTTAAATGTAAAATGTCATCTTTGTGAAATGGCATGACAAAGAAAATATTGCTAATCAAGGTGTATAGCCCCCTGACAACTTGCCCAAATTGAGCAAATCAATAGCAATATAGATAAGGAAATTCCCTAAAAGATCACTTGGGATCTTAAATGTAGCACCGTTCAAGTTGTGTAGCATTAACGATCACTTGCTCAAAACCTAGATGATCCTAATGGCATTTGTTACAATGGTTGGGAAATTAGCAAATCATTTTTGGCTGCAAATTGTGACCGGTTCGAGTGCCTACATGAAGAGGCCAATCGCTACCACCTTTAGAATAAGGAATGTGGAGATCAGGTGGGATGCTCCCTGAGAGATCATTTTGAAAGATTGTGAGGTCTATAAAAGCCTATATCCTCTCAACTTCCACTACATGTCAAATCTTTCAATCTAATTTATTAGTTATTATGTTCATGTCTCATGATAAAAGATCAATAATTATATGGGACCTATCACAATCACTTTATTTCAAATCTTCCACTTACTTTTTGAAAGCTGTGACACTTCACACAATTGAGTACTCCATACTCACACTCTCCTCATTCTTTAAGTAATTCCAACTGCACCATTTTCCCAACCTCCTCCATTTTTAAGTTGTACCACTCTCGTTCCTTCTTCTCTCTCTGCATTACAAAGCACAACCTTACCCTCTCATTAGTATTCTCCTGCCCTAGCCATTGCTTAAGCTCTCATTCTTTCTACCATCTTACCTTCACTCATTAGCAGTCTTTGATAGTAGTCATTACCTAAGACCTTCGTCTCTCCTTCCTTCTTCCATCTTGCCTTCTCCTTGTGTAAAAGCACTTCGTCTCTCCTTCCTTCTTTCATCTTGACTTCTCCTTAAACCTTCTTCCATCCTGTCTTCTCCTACTCTTGTATTTGTGTTATCTGCATATCAATGGATCTTTTTGAAGCTGTAACTACAATGAAGAAATTAATAAGTTCCACCTTAGCTTGGGTTACCAAGAATAAAGCACCTTGAGTGGAGAAAAAAACACAAGGAGAACCATTAATAGAAGATGAGAAATACGAGTTTTCTCTTCAGAAGAACCAAGAGAAGGAGGAGATGGAGTGAGTAAGCATGAGCAGAGAAGAAATAAAAACTTTATTATTAACCAAAGAAGCATTAGTATGATATTTGGCTGATCTTTCTTGTTGTCGCACTCGCTACGAGCGATGTGCTTGAGATGAAGAATAAGTCATAAGGAACGACCAAAGAATCTTATATTCCTTGTAACTTTTCTTAAGTTGTGATTTTATTACTCATTGAGAGATGTGTGAAGCAAAAGACTCAGACGTTGCCTTTGAGATAGAGAGCACCAATATACATATCTTTTGGTAATTATAATGAAGAAAAAGAGTTTTTCTATGGATTTAAAATACTTTTCTCCCTTCAGGAAGGTATTTTTTAACACCAATTGTTACATTAAAGTTCAAAATTTTGATTTTTTGAAGCTTCAAAAAAGTTAATCTTTTTGGTTTAATATTTTATTTCAAAAAGTGACTTCTTTTATCAAATTTTTACTATAAAAATGAATTTGGAGAGTTCACTAGTCCCAACCTAATGAATAAGGTCATTATCGTGTTTATTTCATTTAGTATTTGAAAGAAACCTCTATGTTTTTAGGGAGTCTTGAGATAAAGGAAAAGAAAAGAGAATTCTAGATTGTGTTAAATGCAATATGTGATGTTTGTGAAATGGTGTGACAAAGAAAGTAGAGCTTGCATGATTTATGTGTGCTGTGTGTCTTAATGCATTAAGGATATTTGTGAAGTGTTTGGAGTTTTATCATGTTTATTTCCTTTGGCATTTTGAAAGTAACCACTATGTATTCTAGGTAGACCTGATGTAGAAAGAGAGAAGATGACTTCAGTGGTGTTGTGACAAAGAAAGTAGAGCTGATTAAAATGTATAGCCAGCAACAATAGCCCAGATTCAAATGAACTCAATGGAAATATAGTTAGGAAGTTGTATCATGTTTATTAAATGAATTCAACGAAAAAATAGTTTGGAAGTTGTATCATGTTCATTAAATTTGGAATTTGAAAGTAACAACTATGTATTCTAAGTAGAGATTATGTAGAAAGAGAGACAACAATTATATATGGCGGTAAATGTAAAATGTCATCTTTGTGAAATGGCACGACAAAGAAAATATTGCTCATCAAGGGGTATAGCCCCCTGACAACTTGCCCAAATTTGAGCAAATCCAATAGCAATATAGATAGGGAAATTCCCTAAAAGATCACTTGGGATCTTAAATGTAGCATCGTTCAAGTTGTGCAGCATTAAGTATAACTTGCCCAAAATCTAGATGATCCTAATGGCATTTGTTACAATGGTTGCGAAATTAGCAAATCATCTTTGGCTGCAAATTGTGACCGGTTCAAGTGCCTACATGAAGAGGCCAATCGCTACCACCTTTAGGATAAGCAATGTGGAGATCAGGCGGGATGCTCCTTGAGAGATCATTTTGAAAGATTGTGAGGTCTATAAAAGCCTATATCCTCAACTTCCACTACATGTCAAATCTTTCAATCTAATTTATTAGTTATTATGTTAATGTCTCATGATAAAAAATCAATAATTACATGGGACCTATCACAATCACTTTATTTCAAATCTTCCACTTACTTTTTGAAAGCTGTGACACTTCACACAATTGAGTACTCCATACTCACACTCTTCTCATTCTTTAAGTAATTCCAACTGCACCATTTTCCCAACCTCCTCCATTTTTAAGTAGTACCACTCTCGTTCCTTCTTCTCTCTCTGCATTACAAAGCACAACCTTACCCTGTCATTAGTATTCTCCCACCCTAGCCCTTGCTTAAGCTCTCATTCTTTCTACCATCTTACCTTCACTCATTGGTAGTCTCTGATAGTAGCCATTACTTAAGCACTTCGTCTCTCCTTCCTTCTTCCATCTTGCCTTCTCCTTGCATAAAAGCACTTCGTCTCTCCTTCCTTCTTTCATCTTGACTTCTCCTTAAACCTTCTTCCATCCTGTATTCTCCTACTCTTGTATTTGTCTCATCTGCATATCAATGGATCTTTTTGAAGCTGTAACTACAATGAAGCAATTAATAAGTTCCAGCTTAGCTTGGGTTACTGAGAACAAAGCACGTTGAGTGGAGAAAAAAACACAACGAGAACCATTAATAGAAGATGAGAAATATGAGTTTTCTCTTCAGAAGAGCCAAGAGAAGGAGGAGATGGAGTGATTAAGCATGAGAAGATACGAAATAAAAACTTTATTATCAACCAAAGAAGCATTAGTATGATATTTGGCTGATCTTTCTTGTTGTAGCACTCACTACAAGTGATGTGCTTGAGATGAAGAATAAGTCATAAGGAACCAACAAAGAATCTTATATTCCTTGTAACTTTCTTGTGTTGTGATTTTATTACTCATTAAGAGATGTGTGAAGCAAAAGACTCAGAGGTTGCTTTTGAGATAGAGAGCACCAATATACATATCTTCTAGTAACTATAATGAAGAAGAAGAGTTTTTCTATGGATTTAAAATACTTTTTTCCCTCCAAGAAGGTATTTTTTAACACCAATTGTTACATTAAATTTTAAAATTTTGATTTTTTGAAGCTTCAAAAGAGTTTATCTTTTTGGTTTAATATTTTTTTTCAAAAAGTGACTTCTTTTATCCAATTTTCACTCTAAAAATGAATTTGGAGAGTTCACTAGTCCCAATTTAATGAATGAGGTCATTATCGTGTTTATTTCATTTAGTATTTGAAAGAAACCTCTATGTTTCTAGGGAGTCCTGAGATGTAGGACAGAAAAAAGAGAATTCTAGATTGTGTTAAATGCAATATGTGATGTTTGTGAAATGGTGTGACAAAGAAAGTAGAGCTTGCATGATTTATGTGTGCTGTCTGTCTTAATGCATTGAGTATATTTGTATGTTTGGATTTTTATCATGTTTATTTCATTTGGCATTTTGAAAGTAACCACTACGTATTCTAGGTACACCTGATGTAGAAAGAGAGAAGGCAATTTTAGTGGTGTTGTGACAAAGAAAGTAGTGCTGATTAAAGTGTACAGCCAGCAACAACTAGCCCAGATTCAAACGAACTCAATGGAAATATAGTAAAAGTTTTATCATGTTTAGTAAATGAATTCAACCAAAATATAGTTTGGAAGTTGTATTATTTTATTGAATTCAAAATTTGAAAGTAACAACTATGTATTCTAAGTAGAGATTATGTAGAAAGAGAGACGACAATTCTATATGGCGGTAAATGTAAAATGCCATCTTTGTGAAATGGCATGACAAAGAAAATATTGCTAATCAAGGTGTATACCCCCCTGACAACTTGCCCAAATTTGAGCAAATCTAATAGCAATATAGATAGGGAAATTCCCTAAAAGATCACTTGGGATCTTAAATGTAGCACCGTTCAAGTTGTGCAGCATTAACGATAACTTGCCCAAAATCTAGATTATCCTAATGGCATTTGTTACAATGGTTGGGAAATGAGCAAATCATCTTTGGCTGCAAATTGTGACCGGTTCAAGTGCCTACATGAAGAGGCCAATCGCTACCACCTTTAGGATAAGGAATGTGGAGATCAAGTGGGATGCTCCCTGAGAGATCATTTTCAAAGAGTGTGAGGTGTATAAAAGCCTATATCCTCAACTTTTCACTACATGTCAAATCTTTCAATCTAATTTATTAGCTATTATGTTCATGTCTCATGATAAAAAATCAATAATTATATGGGACCGATCACAATCACTTTATTTTAAATCTTCCACTTACTTTTTTAAAGCTATGACACTTCACACAATTGAGTACTCCATACGCACACTCTCCTCATTCTTTAAGATTTTTCAACTGCACCATTCTCCCACCCTCCTCCATTATTAAGTAGTACCACTCTCGTTCCTTCTTCTCTCTCTGCATTGCAAAGCACAACCTTACCCTCTCATTAGTATTCTCCAACCCTAGCCATTGCTTAAGCTCTCATTCTTTCTACCATCTTATCTTCACTCATTAGTAGTCTCTGATAGTAGCCATTACTTAAGCACTTCACCCCTCCTTCCTCCTTCCATCTTACCTTCTCCTTGCTTAAAAGCACTTCATCTCTCCTTCCTCCTTTCATCTTGACTTCTCCCTAAACCTTCTTCCATCCTGTCTTCTCCTACTCTTGTATTTGTGTTATCTGCATATCAATGGATCTTTTTGAATATGTAACTACCATGGAGCAGTTAATAAGTTCCAGCATAGCTTGGGTTATTTGTTGGTAAACTGAAAGGAAAGGAAAGAGTGGACACAAACTCAGAATACTTGCATTATGGAATGAAGAAGAGTGAGGTCCTTAAGTAGGCACCTCATACATGCTCACTGACATCACTGATGACTTCAGAGCTCCACAATCATCTCCTTAATCTGCTCCTAGATTCTCTCAATCATCCTATGTGGCTATCCACCACATAACTATGCTTGTGGGCACCTAAATGTGCCTCTAGCACTCACAGATAGAAACATAAGGTGTGCCTGAGGCATACACCCTGAGATATCCCATCAAACCCCCCCTCAAAGGAATGCCTCAGGCTATGTCAAGGATACATCTAGTCTCATAGTTTCTCATGCCATCTCATGGTGGTCAAGGATAAATCTATGTCTAGGTTCTCATGCTAGCAAGGGTTCCCATGGGTGTAAGGTAAACAAAAGGGATACAAAAAGACCTTCCAATGGTTATCTCCCTTGCATGTACATGCACACAATGTCTACAAGAGGTACCATGGAGGAAAACATACACATGGCCTACATCATAAGGTGACCAGAGGTGTTTACAAAACACACAAAAAACACAATAGTTTATTGCATTCATTTTGGAGGACTATCCAGGCTGAGTACCTTGACATAAAAAGAGAGATCTGGAGCATACATAGAGATGTTTTAAAATGCATAATCTTCCAAGGATGCCTCATCTTGTGGAGGCTCATCAACTGAAAGTAGATTTGCATTTTTTGTCTTTACTTTGGCTCTGCAAAACTTCTCATTATGGTTGTTCTTGCCACAGTGCTTGCATGGATTAATTTTGAAGCAGTCCTTTGAAAGGTGATTTGTCTTTCCACAGTGATTGCAAGGGGTATACTTGCCCTTCTGGACTTTTATAGTATAAACAGTGTCATTGCCTTTCCTAAGCTCCATATGCCTTTCTTCTTCTTGGAGAGCAGAGATAATACCTTCAAGATTAGGATTAAGAAGATTTTTCAAAGTGGTAACTATGTGATCATAATCTTCAGGCATACTCTTAAGTAAAACTACCATAGCATCATCTGGAGTAATAGGAGAGTTAATAGAAGCTAATTGAGTCATAAGACTCCGCATATAGTTGACATGAGCTGCTAAAGTAGTACCACTAGCCATCTTCAAATCAAAGAAAGAGATTTTAAGTGATAGATTAGAGATGTGAGAGCTAGCACCAAAAATCATGTCAAGCTTCTGCCAAGCTTCTGAAGGAGACTCTAAGTCAGAGATGTGGTGAATATAATCATCTCCTAAAGCTTTTTCTTCTCTAGCTGGATCCCTTGCCGGTCGTGTCGGAGTTGAGGATTCTCCAGCATTGGAGGCCGTAGAAGAAGCGGTAGGAGTAGGTTTGACAAGTCCCCATAAGTTCTCCCTCATCAATGCAAATTTCACCTTCATCTGCCATGTGTGGAAGCCCTTTCCATTGAACTTCTCTAGATTCAATAGGGTAGCCATGAGAGGGTCTAACCCAGATATTGGGCAGTGTCTATCTCTCTATCTCTCTTACAAGGCAAAAAATAACTAAAAGACTTCCAAAATATGAGTACTTGATGTAGCAAAGACTAGTGACCAATATTCAATCAATGATGCTTCTTCTTACATGCTTCATAGAAGTGGCTAAAATGAATACTTTCCAATCAAAACCAGGTCTAGAAATTCAAAATAAAATTGAAGCCACACTTGTACTGAAGTTATTGAAAGTTTCAAAAAACTAGAAATGCTAGAGAAGCATTTTATGTAGCATCATCTTCAAAAACTTGTCCAAAATTGTCAAAACTAAAAGGCTGAACTTGGGCACAGAGGTTGGACGAAATGGTGTGCACTTTTGCCCGGGAGAGTTGCTACAGGCTGAACCTGAGTTTTGACGATTTCTCCCTCGTTACTGAATCAAATGAGCTGAAAAATGGCTCAAAATCTTCGTCTTGAGGTTGCCCATCTACTCCTAAGAGGGCTCAGGCAATGGCAGAGTAGGCAGGGAGTATTGAGTAATAGAAGAAATGGCAAAAAATGCGATGTTTGGGGAATGGCAGCCAACACAGACGTTTTTTCTTCAATTGCTTGCAGGTGGAAGTTCACCCATACTAGAGGAGTTTCCAGCTCAGAGGGTTTGGGCAATGGTCGTTTATAGGTGGAGAACCAAGCTCTCAAAGATTTTGGGAAGAAAGAGGAAAATGGAGAAGAAGATGAAGAAGAAGATGATGATGTGGCAGAAATCGGATCAAGGGGGATCAAAGGGCTCTGATACCATGTTGGTAAACTGAAAGGAAAGGAAAGAGTGGACACAAACTCAGAATACTTGCATTATTGAATGAAGAAGAGTGAGGTCCTTAAGTATGCACCTCATACATGCTCACTGACATCACTGATGACTTCAGAGCTCCATAATCATCTCCTCAATCTGCTCCTAGATTCTCTCAATCATCCTATGTGGCTCTCCACCACCTAACTGTGCTTGTGGGCACCTAACTGTGCCTCTAGGACTCACACATAGAAACATAAGGTGTGCTTGAGGTTAACACCTTGAGATATCCCATCATTATTGAGAACAAAGCACATTGAGTGGAGAAAAAAACACAAGGAGAACCATTAATAGAATATGAGAAATACGAGTTTTCTCTTCAAAAGAGCCAAGAGAAGGAGGCGATGGAGTAAGTATGCATGAGGAGAGATGAAATAAAAACTTTATTATCAACCAAAGAAGCATTACTATGATATTTGGCTGATCTTTCTTGTTGTAGCACTCGCTACAGGCGATCTCCTTGAGATGAAGAATAAGTCATAAGGAACCAACAAAGAATCTTATATTCCTTGTAAATTTTCTTGTGTTGTGATTTTATTACTCATTGAGAGATGTGTGAAGCAAAAGACTCAGAGGTTTCTTTTGAGATAGACAGCACCAATATACATATCTTCTAGTAACTATAATGAAGAAGAAGAGTTTTTCTATGGATTTAAAATATTTTTTTCCTCCAGGAAGGTATTTTTTTAATTTTGATTTTTTGAAGCCTCAAATAAATTAATCTTTTTGACTTAATATTTTTTTTCAAAAAGTGACTTCTTTTATCCAATTTCTACTGCAAAAAAGAATTTGGAGATGTCCTGGGATATCCTCAGTTTCCACTACATGTCAAATCTTTCAATCTAATTTATTCGCTACTATGTTAATGTCTCATGATAAAAAATCAATAATTATATGGGACCTATCAGAGTCACTTTATTTCAAATCTTCCACTTACTTTCTTAGAGCTGTGACACTTCACATAATTGAGTTCTCCATACTCACACTCTTCTCATTCTTTAAGTAGTACCACTCTTGTTCCTTCTTCTCCCTCCACATTGCAAAGCACAACCTTAACCTCTCATTAGTATTCTCCCACCCTAGCCATTGCTTAAGATCTCATTCTTTCTACCATCTTACCTTCACTCATTAGTGGTCTCTGATAGTAGCCATCACTTAAGCACTTCATCTCTCCTTCCTTCTTCCATCTTGCCTTCTCTTGCATAAAAGCACTTCGTCTCTCCTTTCTTCTTTCGTCTTGACTTCTCCCTAAACCTTCTTCCATCCTGTCTTCTGCTACTCTTGTATTTGTGTTATCTGCATATCAATGGATCTTTTTGAAGTTGTAACTACAATGAAGCAATTAATAAGTTCCAGCATAGCTTGGGTTACTAAGAACAAAGCACGTTGAGTGGAGAAAAAAACACAAGTAGAACCATTAATAGAAGACGAGAAATACGAGTTCTCTCTTCACAAGAGCCAAGAGGAGGAGGAGATGGAGTCAGTAAGCATTAGCTGAGATGAAATAAAAACTTTATTATCAACCAAAGAAGCATTAGTATGATATTTGGCTGATCTTTCTTGTTGTAGCACTTGCTAGAGGCGATGTGTTTGAGATGAAGAATAAGTCACAAGGAACCAACAAAGAATCTTATATTCCTTGTAACTTTTCTTGTGTTGTGATTTTATTACTCATTGAAAGATGTGTGAAGCAAAAGACCCAGAGGTTGCTTTTGAGATAGACAGCACCAATATACATATCTTCTAGTAATTATAATGAAGAAGAAGAGTTTTTGTATGGATTTGAAATATTTTTTTCCCTTTAGGAAGGTATTTTTTAACACCAATTGTTACATTAAATTTCAGAATTTTGATTTTTTGAAGCTTCCAAAAAGTTAATCTTTTTTGTTTAATATTTTTTTTCAAAAAGTGACTTCTTTTATCCAATTTTTTCTATAAAAATGAATTTGGAGAGTTCACTAGTCCCAAATTAATGAATAAGGTCATTATCATGTTTATTTTATTTAGTATTTGAAAGAAACCTCTATGTTTCTAGGTAATCTTGAGATGTAGGAAGAGAAAAGACAATTCTAGATTGTGTTAAATGCAATATGTGATGTTTGTGAAATGGTGTGACAAAGAAAGTAGAGCTTGCATGATTTATGTGTGCTGTCTGTCTTAATGCATTAAGGATATTTGTAGAGTGTTTGGAGTTTTATCATGTTTATTTCATTTAGCATTTGGAAAGTAACCACTACGTATTCTAGGTACACCTGATGTAGAAAGAGAGAAGACGATTTTAGTGGTATTGTGATAAAGAAAGTAGAGCTGATTAAAGTGTACAACCAGGGACAACTAGCCTAGATTCAAATGAACTCAATGGAAATAGAGTTAGGAAAATGTATCATGTTTATTAAATGAATTCAATGAAAATATAGTTTGGAAGTTGTATCATGTTTATTAAATTTGGAATTTGAAAGTAACAGCTATGTATTCTAAGTAGAGATTATGTAGAAAGAGAGATGACAATTCTATATGGCGGTAAATGTAAAATGTCATCTTTGTGAAATGGCAGGACAAAGAAAATATTGCTAATCAAGGTGTATAGCCCCCTGACAACTTGCACAAATTTGAGAAAATCCAATAGCAATATAGATAGGGAAATTCCCTAAAAGATCACTTGGGATCTTAAATGTAGCACCGTTCAAGTTGTGTAGCATTAAGGATAACTTGCCCAAAATCTAGATGATCCTAATGGCATTTGTTACAATGGTTGGGAAATGAGCAAATCATCTTTTGCTGCAAATTGTGACCGTCTGGTTCAAGTGACTACATGAAGAGGCCAATCGCTACCACCTTTAGGATAAGGAATGTGGAGATCAGGTGGGATGCTCCCTAAGAGATCATTTTCAAAGAGTGTGAGGTCTATAAAAGCCTATATCCTCGACTTCCACTACATGTCAAATCTTTCAATCTAATTTACATGTCAAATCTTTCAATCGAATTTATTAGTTATTATGTTAATGTCTCATGATAAAAAATCAATAATTATATGGGACCTATCACAATCACTTTATTTCAAATCTTCCACTTACTTTTTTAAAGCTATGACACTTCACAC
Source organism: Dipteris shenzhenensis (assembly GCF_047967505.1). Classification (NCBI taxonomy): domain Eukaryota; kingdom Viridiplantae; phylum Streptophyta; class Polypodiopsida; order Gleicheniales; family Dipteridaceae; genus Dipteris; species Dipteris shenzhenensis. The sequence goes on from NC_141599.1 coordinate 56,540,275, forward strand.
AATTGAGTACTCCATACTCACACTCTCCTCATTCTTTAAGCAATTCCAACTCCACCATTCTCCCACCCTCCTCCATTTTTAAGTAGTACCACTCTCGTTCCTTCTTCTCTCTCTGCATTGCAAAGCACAACCTTACCCTCTCATTAGTATTCTCCCACCCTAGCCATTGCTTAAGATCTCATTCTTTCTACCATCTTATCTTCACTCATTAGAAGTCTCTGATAGTAGCCATTACTTAAGCACTTCATCTCTCCTTCCTTCTTCCATCTTGCCTTCTCCTTGCGTAAAAGCACTTCGTCTCTCCTTCCTTCTTTCATCTTGACTTCTCCCTAAACCTTCTTCCATCCTGTCTTCTCCTACTCTTGTATTTGTGTTATTTGCATATCAATGGATCTTTTCGAAGCTGTAACTACAATGGAGCAATTAATAAGTTTCAGCTTAGCTTGGGTTATTGAGAACAAAGCACGTTGAGTGGAGAAAAAAACACAAGGAGAACCATTAATAGAAGACGAGAAATGCGAGTTTTCTCTTCAAAAGAGCCAAGAGAAGGAGGAGATGGAGTAAGTAAGCATGAGCAAACACGAATTAAAAACTTTATTATCGACCAAAGAAGCATTAGTATCATATTTGGCTAATCTTTGTTATTGTAGCACTCACTATGGGCGATGTGCTTGAGATGAAGAATAACTCATAAGGAATCAACAAAGAATCTTATATTCCTTGTAACTTTTCTTGTGTTGTGATTTTATTACTCATTGAGAGATGTGTGAAGCAAAAGACCCAGAGGTTGCTTTTGAGATAGACAGCACCAATATACATATCTTCTAGTAACTATGATGAAGAAGAAGAGTTTTTCTATGGATTTAAAATAGTTTTTTTCCTCTAAGCATGTATTTTTTAACACTAATTGTTACATTAAATTTCAAAATTTTGATTTTTTGAAGCTTCAAAAAAGTTAATCTTTTTGGTTTAATATTTTATTTCAAAAAGTGACTTCTTTTGTCCAATTTTTACTATAAAAATGAATTTGGAGAGTTCACTAGTCCCAAATTAATGAATAAGGTCATTATCGTGTTTATTTCATTTAGTATTTGAAAGAAATCTCTATGCTTCTAGGGAGTTCTGAGATGTAGGAAGAAAAAAGACACCTCTAGATTGTGTTAAATGCAATATGTGATGTTTTGTGAAATGGCGTGACAAAGAAAGTAGAGCTTGCATGATTTATGTGTGCTGTCTGTCTTAATGCATTGAGGATATTTGTAGAGTGTTTGGAGTGTTGAGATATCGAGCTCCACTCATGATATGCCAGGGTGACCATTGTGCATTTGCTCTTCTAATTTTTGAAGAGCAGAGAAATGGTGGTGCATCTTCTTCAGGAGGAACTTCAAAAGAAATTGTCTTCTACTCAAATGCTGGAAGAGGTAGAGGCAGAGGCAGAGGTAGAGGTAGAGGAGACCGATCCGGAGGCCGTGGTAGAAATCAAAATATGCAACAAACTCAAGAAAACCAGTCCTATGGAGGAGGACATGGTAGCTCTAGAGGCAAGGGAAGAAAAAGAGGCTGTGGTGGATGGTAGAGAGGCCAAAATGCAAACAGCAATGTTGAATGCTACTATTGTGGTAAAATGGGTCATATGGCTAAAGACTGCTACAAAAAGCAAAATGACATTATGAATGGAAAATTGCAGCAAGGCAATTATGCATCCTCTAGTAGACAGGGTGATGACAGAAATGAGCATTTGTTTATGGTGCAGCACATGACCAATTCTGTGACAAGTGCAGAAGAAAGTGATGATGTGTGGTATGTTGCCTCAGGTGCATCAAACCACATGACAGGTCATGCAGAATGGATGCAGGATGCAAGGAAAATGGAAAGACCTAGATTTGTGGAGACTGGTGATGATACTGCACATCCTATTGTGCAGATTGGTAAAATTCCTTTGTCTATGTAGGCTGGGAAAAAGAAATACTTGTCTGATGTATTTCATGTCTCGAACATCACCAAGAACCTGGTTTCTATTGGTTAAATGGTTGAGCAGGGCTTGCAGGTCAGATTTAATCCTCATAGATGCTTTGTTGAGGATATGAAAAATAACAGTCGCTTGATAGCAAAAGGAAAGAAGAAGGGCAGGATGTTTACGTTGGATGCGGACATGCCTGAATTGAGTGCCGCAATGTTTGCACATGGGACCGATGTAGATGCAGATATTGATATCTAGCATAAACGCATTGGTCATGTTAATGTACAGTGACTTAAATCAATGCAGGCCCAAAATATCATTGCGGGATTGCTTAAATTCAAGGTTGCAGAAATGCATAAAGTATGTGAAGCCTGTCAATTTGGAAAACAGGCAAGGAAACCATTTCCTAGGCATGTTTAAGAGAGTAAAAAGCCATTGGAATTAATCCACTCTGATGTGTGGACTACTAAAGCTGCATCTATTGGAGGCTGTCATTATTTTGTCACTTTTATTGATGACTACAGCAGAAAAGTTTGGGTGTATTTTATGAAAAAGAAAAGTGAAGTGTTTGGGCATTTCAAAGCTTTTAAAGCTATGGTTGAAAAAGAAACAGGCCTACAAATAAAATGCCTAAGGTCAGATGGAGGGGGAGAGTTCCTCTCAAATGAGTTTGCAAGGTTCTTGCAGGAGCATGGCATAAAGCAGCAATATTCATGCAGTCATACCCCACAGCAAAATGGACTTGCAGAAAGGAAAAACAGGCATATTGGAGAGGTTTCTCGGGCCATGCTAAATGAAAAAGACCTACCAGATTATTATTGGACTGAAGCAGTTGCTACAGTAGTTTACATAATGAACAGGACTCCCACTGCAGTAATACATGGCATGATGCCAGAGGAGATGTATACTAGTAGGAAACTAGATATTTCTCATTTGAAAATTTTTTGTTGCATTGCCTATGTTCATGTGTTGGATGAGTTAAGGTCCAAGTTGGATCCAAAAGCTGAGAAGTGCATCTTTATTGGTTATTCTCTGTAGCAAAAAGGGTATATATAGATGCTATAACCTTTCTACTCGTAAGTTTACAGTGAGCAGAGATGTCGTTTTTGATGAGATGAGCAGCTGGTACAAACCAGTAAATGTGATTGATGATGTAGATGCACAAAATGGTAATGCTGCACGGAATTCACAGCAACAATCACAAAATATTAGTGGACCTGTAGTGTCCTCTAGCAATGGTTCACATACTTCGCGATGGACAGGCAGATTGAGATCAGGAGAATCTCCTCAAAGCAATGCAGATAGTGGTATGCAGGTATCACGAAAAGGAAAAGAGAAGATAGATCAGCCCATGTTTGATGTGAATACAGGTCACTCTTATGTGGATGGTGAATCCACTGGCTCAGAACAGAGCATTGATGATGAGTTGGGTATTCCTTCTGTTGTTATACCTACAGTAAGGAAGACCAGGGATGTTTTGAGAGCACCTGAAAGTGAGCCTATTTTGCACAGGTCTACCAGAGCTAGATATCCTATGGATAGGCTAAAATATAATGGATTTATAGCCATTCACTATGCCTATACGGTCAAAGTGATACAGGAACCAGAACCCACTTCTTTTGAGCAAGCCATGGGAAAAGAAAAATGGGAGAAAGCCATGGATGAAGAAATGGATGCCTTGGAAGCAAATGTTACATGGGAATTGGTGCCTTTGCCTAAAGACAAGAATGCAATTGGCTATAAGTGGGTTTATAAGGTAAAGCACAATGAAAATGGTTCTGTGAATAGATACAAGGCAAGATTAGTTGTTAAGGGGTATGCACAGACATATGGGATTGATTATGAAGAAACATTCAGTCCGGTTGCAAGAATGGCAACTGTAAGAGCAGTCATTGCTATGGTTGCATTAAAGGGATGGTCTTTACATCAGATGGATGTAAAGAATGCCTTCTTGCATGGTGATTTGCAAGAAGAGGTCTTTATGGAATAGCCACCAGGTTATGTTCATGCTGTTCATCCTAAGTTTGTTTGTAGGTTGAAGAAAGCCTTGTATGGCTTAAAGCAAGCACCTAGAGCATGGTCTGACAAGATAGGATAGTATCTTGTCACTATTGGCGTTCACATTTCCAAGGCAGATTTCTCACTTTATGTGAGAAAAATAGAGAAAGGTATTATGCTGCTTGTCATTTATGTTGATGATTTGATCATCACAGGTGATAGTGATGAAGATATCCTTCATGTGAAAATGCTATTGAAGCAGAAGTTTGAGATGAAGGATTTGGGAGAGCTGCGTTATTTCTTGGGCATTGAGGTGATTAGATCACCAAGTGGGATACAGCTCTTGCAGAGGCAGTATGGATTGGACATGCTATCCAAATATGGGATGACAGGTTGTAATCCTATTTCAGTCCCTTTAGAGCAGAATGTGAAGCTCAGCACAGATGTAGGTGAGCTTCTAGAAGACCTTACTATGTACAGGCGCATAGTAGGAAGTTTGATTTATATGACTATTACCAGGCCAGATTTGAGCTATGTTGTTGGATTGGTAAGTCAGTTTATGCAGGCTCCAAGGAAACCGCATTTGGATGCAGCTAGACGCATACTCAGGTATGTGAAGTCCACATTACAGTATGGACTATTTTATGAGGCTGAGGTTCAAATACAGTTAACTGCATGGATACACTGATGCTGATTGGGTTGGTAGTATTTCTGATAGACGATCTACCAGTGGATATATGTTCTCTTTTGGGAGTGCTGCAGTCACTTGGAGCAGCAAGAAACAGCCTATAGTTGCCTTGTTGAGCACAAAGGCTAAGTACAGGGGTGCAGCAATGGCTGCATGTGAGGTAGCTTGGTTGCATAAGCTACTCTATGATATGCATCAGTCTACAGATGGGCTAGTTGTCATTTATGCTGACAACATGAGCACTATACACTTGGCAAATAACCCAGTCTATCATGCTAGAACAAAGCACATTGAGGTGCATTATCACTATGCGTGGGAGAAGGTTTTACTAGGTCTTATTGATCTAGTTTATGTCAGCACAGAGGATCAAGTAGCTGACATATTCATGACGGCATTGGACGTATAAAAGCTGTGCAAGTTCATACACTTGCTTGGTGTGTAGGAATTGGGATTGAGCTCGAGGGGGAGTGTTGAGATATCGGGTAACTCCACTCGTGATATGCCAGGGTGACCGTTGTGCATTTATTTCATCGACTTGTTAGCTACAGATGCGGTTGGTACACCGCCCATGAATAATAGTTGGATGACAGCTATCCTTATCTACTCTAGTTTGTGGCTCAGTTAGTATGCCACCTTAGTTAGCTGAGTTTGGTTTGAGACCTGATGCGATATCTCAAGGTGTATGCCTCAGGCACACCTTATGTTTCTATGTGTGAGTGCTAGAGGCACAGTTAGGTGCCCACAAGCACAGTTAGGTGGTGGAGAGCCAGATAGGATGATTAAGAGAATCTAGGAGCAGATTAAGGAGATGATTGTGGAGCTCTGAGGTCATCAGTGATGTCAGTGAGCATTTATCAGGTGCCTACTTAAGGACCTCACTCTTCTTTATTCTACAATGGAAGTAATGTAAGTATTCTGAGTTTGTGTCCACTCTTTGCTTTCCTTTCAGCTTTCCAACATGGTATCAGAGCCATTTGATCCCCCTTGAGCCCATTTCTGCCACATCATCATCATGTTCTTTTTCTCCTTCTTCACCATCTCTCCCTCTTCTTCCCTGAAAGTAACCACTACGTATTCTAGGTAGACCTGATGTAGAAAGAGAGAAAACGATTTTAGTGGTGTTGTGACAAAGAAAGTAGAGCTAATTAAAGTGTGCAACCAGCGACAACTAGCCCAGATTCAAATGAACTCAATGGAAATATAGTTAGGAAGTTGTATCATGTTTATTAAATGAATTCAATGAAAATATAGTTTGGAAGTTGTATCATGTTTATGAAATTCGAAATTTGAAAGTAATAACTATGTATTCTAAGTAGAGATTATGTAGAAAGAGAGACGATAATTCTATATGGCGGTAAATGTAAAATGTCATCTTTGTGAAATGGCATGACAAAGAAAATATTACTAATCAAGGTGTATAGCCCCTTGACAACTTGCCCAAATTTGAGCAAATCCAATAGCAATATAGATAGGGAAATTCCCTAAAAGCTCACTTCGGATCTTAACTGTAGCACCGTTCAAGTTGTGCAGCATTAAGGATAACTTGCTCAAAATCTAGATGATCCTAATGGCATTTGTTACAATGGTTGGGAAATTAGCAAATCATCTTTGGCTGCAAATTGTGACCAGTTCAAGTGCCTACATGAAGAGGCCAATCGCTACCACCTTTAGGGTAAGGAATGTGGAGATCACGTGGGATGCTCCCTGAGAGATGATTTTGAAAGAGTGTGAGGTCTATAAAAGCCTACATCCTCAACTTCCACTACATCTCAAATCTTTCAATCTAATTTATTAGCTATTATGTTAATGTCTCAAGATAAAAAATCAATAATTATATGGGACCTATCACAATCACTTTATTACATGAAGAGGCCAATCGCTACCACCTTTAGGGTAAGGAATGTGGAGATCACGTGGGATGCTCCCTGAGAGATGATTTTGAAAGAGTGTGAGGTCTATAAAAGCCTACATCCTCAACTTCCACTACATCTCAAATCTTTCAATCTAATTTATTAGCTATTATGTTAATGTCTCAAGATAAAAAATCAATAATTATATGGGACCTATCACAATCACTTTATTTCATATCTTCCACTTACTTTTTTAATGTTGTGACACTTCACACAATTGAGTACTCCATACTCACACTCTCCTCATTTTTTCCAACTGCACCATCCTCCATTTTTAAGTAGTACCACTCTCGTTTCTTCTTCTCTCTCTGCATTGCAAAGCACAACCTTACCCTCTCATTAGTATTCGCCCACCCTAGCCATTGCTTAAGCTTTCATTCTTTCTACCATCTTACCTTCACTCATTAGCAGTCTCTGATAGTAGCCATTACTGAAGCACTTTGTCTCTCCTTCCTCTCCGATAGTAGCCATTACTTAAGCACTTTGTCTCTCCTTCGTTCTTCCATCTTGCCTTCTTTTTGTGTAAAAGCACTTCATCTCTCCTTCTTTCATCTTGACTTCTCCCTAAACCTTCTTCCATCCTGTCTTCTCCTACTCTTGTATTCGTGTTATCTGCATATCAATCGATCTTTTTAAATCTGTAACTACAATGGAGAAATTAATAAGTTCCACCTTAGCTTGGGTTACTGAAAACAAAGCACGTTGAGTGGAGAAAAAAACACAAGGAGAACCATTAATAGAAGATGAGAAATACGAGTTTTCTCTTCAGAAGAGCCAAGAGAAGGAGGAGATGGAGTGAGTAAGCATGAGGAGAGACGAAATAAAAACTTTATTATCAACCAAAGAAGTTGTGTGAAGTGTCACAGCTTTAAAAAAGTAAGTGGAAGATTTAAAATAAAGTGATTGTGATCGGTCCCATATAATCATTGATTTTTTATCATGAGACATTAAAATAATAGCTAATAAATTAGATTGAAAGATTTGACATGTAGTGGAAGTTGAGGATATAGGCTTTTATAGACCTCACACTCTGTGAAAATGATCTCTCAGGGAGCATCCCACCTGATCTCCACATTCGTTATCCTAAAGGTGGTAGCGATTGTCCTATTCATGTAGGCACTTGAACCAGTCACAATTTGCAGCCAAAGATGATTTGCTAATTTCCCAACCATTGTCACAAATGCCATTACGATCATCTAGATTTTGAGTAAGTTATCCTTAATGCTGCACAACTTGAACGGTGCTATAGTTAAGATCCCAAGTGAGCTTTTAGGGAATTTCCCTATCTATATTGATATTGGATTTGCTCAAATTTGGGCAAGTTGTCAGGGGGCTATACACCTTGATTAGTAATATTTTCTTTGTCATGCCATTTCACAAAGATGACATTTTACATTTACTGCCATATAGAATTGTCTTCTCTCTTTCTACATAATCTCAACTTAGAATACATAGTTATTACTTTCAAATTCCGAATTTAATAAACATGATACAACTTCCAAACTATATTTTCCTTGAATTCATTTAATAAACATGATACAACTTCCTAACTATATTTCCATTGAGTTCATTTGAATCTGGGCTAGTTGTCCCTGGCTGTATACACACTTTAATCAGCTCTACTTTCTTTGTCACAACACCACTGAAATCGTCTTCTCTCTTTCTACATCAGGTGTACATAGAATACGTAGTGGTTACTTTCAAAATGCCAAATGAAATAAACGTGATAAAACTCCAAACACTCTACAAATATCCTCAATGCATCAAGACAGACAGCACACATAAATCATGCAAGCTCTATTTTCTTTGTCAGACCATTTCGCAAACATCACATATTGCATTTAGCACAATCTAGAATTGTCTTTTCTCTTCCTACATATCAGAATTACCTAGAAACATAGAGGTTTCTTTCAAATACTAAACGAATTAAACACGATAATGACCTTAATCATTAATTTGGGACTAGTGAACTCTCCAAATTCACTTTTATAATAAAAATTGGATAAAAGAAATCACTTTTTGAAAAACAATATTAAACCAAAAAGATTAAATTTTTTGAAGCTTCAAAAAATCAAAATTTTGAAATTTAATGTAAGAGTTGGTGTTGAAAAATACCTTCCTGGAGGGAAAAAAATATTTTAAATCCATAGAAAAAATCTTTTTCTTCATTATAGTTACTAGAAGATATGTATATTGGTGCTCTCTATCTCAAAAGCAACCTCTGAGTCTTTTGCTTCACACATCACTCAATGAGTAATAAAATCACAACACAAGAAAAGTTACAAGGAATATAAGATTCTTTGTTGGTTTCTTCCTTATGACTTATTCATCTCAAGCACATTGCCATAGCGAGTGCTACAACAAGAAATATCAGCCATATATGATACTAATGCTTCTTTGGTTGATAATAAAGTTTTTATTTCATCTCTGCTCATGCTTACTGACTCTATCTCCTCCTTCTCTTGGCTCTTTTGAAGAGAAAACTCATATTTCTCATCTTCTATTAATGGTTCTCCTTGTGATTTTTTCCCCACTCAACGTGCTTTGTTCTCAGTAACCCAAGCTAAGCTGGAACTTATTAATTGCTCCATTGTAGTTATAGCTTCAAAAAGATCCATTGATATGCAGATAACACAAATACAAGAGTAGTAGAAGACAGGATGGAAGAAGGTTTAGGGAGAAGTCAAGATGAAAGAAGGAAGGAGAGATGAAGTGCTTTTAAGCAAGGAGAAGGCAAGATGGAAGAAGGAAGGAGAGATGAAGTGCTTAAGTAATGGCTACTATCAGAGACTACTAAGGAGTAAAGGTAAGATGGTAGAAGGAATGACAACTTAAGCAATGGCTAGGGTGGGAGAATACTAATGAGAGGGTAAGGTTGTGCTTTGCAATGCAGAGAGAGAAAAAGGAACGAGAGGAGGGTGGGAGAATGGTGTAGTTGAAATTGCTTTAAAGAATGAGGAGAGTGTGAGTATGGAGTACTCAATTGTGTGAAGTGTCACAGCTAAAAAAAAGTAAGTGGAAGATTTGAAATAAAGTGATTGTGATAGGTCCCATATAATTATTGAATTTTTATGATGAGACATTAACATAATAGCTAATAAATTAGATTGAAAGATATGACATGTAGTGGAAGTTGAGGATATAGGCTTTTATAGACCTCACACTCTTTCAAAATGATCTCTCAGGGAGCATCCCACCTAATCTCCACATTCGTTATCCTAAAGGTGGTAGCGATTGGCCTATTCATGTAGGCACTTGAACCGATCACAATTTGCAGCCAAAGATGATCTTCACTTTTCTTTTTCATAAAATACACCCAAACTTTTCTGCTGTAGTCATCAATAAAAGTGATAAAATAATAATAGCCTCCAATAGATGCAGCTTTAGCAGTCCACACATCAGAGTGGATTAATTCCAATGGCTTCTTACTCTCTTGAACATGCCTAGGAAATGGTTTCCTTGCCTGTTTTCCAAATTGACAGGCTTTGCATAACTTATGCATTTTTGCAACCTTAAATTTAGGCAATCCTGCAACAATATTTTGGGCCTTCATTGATTTAAGTCATTGTACATTAACATGACCAATGCGTTTATGCCAGATATCAATATCTACAACTACACCGGTCCCATGTGCAAACATTGCTGCACTCAATTCAGGCATGTCTGCATCCAACGTAAACATCCTACCCTTGTGTGTATGTGAAGATTGAGAATATTCATCACACACACTGTGTGTGTGTGTGTGTGTGTGTGTGTGTGTTTTGTGTGTGTGTGTGTGAGAGAGAGAGAGACATGCATCGAAATTGATCATTTAGGGACATGATATTTGGGTCCACAATGCCCTTGGCCCATGAATATGCCATTTTGTTATCATATTTTCAAACCAATTACCTTGGGGAGAAATGGGGGAGGGAGTTCTCACTGGTGGAGTCATATGCCACACTACTACAATATCTACGACTAGCTGATTCATGACCACAATGGAGCATCTCTTACGATGATTATTATTGCCTGTATAAATAAAAAAGTTATTGGAAAAACACATAGATGTAATAGTAGTTTTCATTGAATGGAAGCATTGAGCATCCATGTAGACTGACTATATGTGATTTGATTTAATATACGAAACAATGTTTTCTACAACAATGGATATCTATACTTTGTTCTATAAATTTTCATAGTAATGATTTTAAAATGTACCACTTTAGGATAATTGTTGTATCTAGTTAGCCAGGCTAGCTTTTTCTTTCAATGTGAATCATTGATGAAGTGTAGTAGGTTGTAGTAGTTATTACATACTAGGTTGTTTGTGGGATCTTGTAGATGAGGTATAGATGTAGATGTCGAAAAAGAATGATGGGGCATAGCTTCCTTTAGAATGTGATGCTACTAGAATGGATATGGAGATATGGATGCCCATGGTAATATTCAATGTATCAAATAGGAATTTGAATTATGCTTGAAAGCAATTATTCATGGTTTCAAATTTTCATCCCCATTATTTATTTACAATGAAAGAAAAATTGTTAAGGAGACCATTGGACAGTGTTTCTTTGGAAACATTTAAGTTTCTATAGTATGCTAAATGTATATAATGCATACGTCTCTTTTAAAGATATTTGAATTGTTAATAAGTCAGAATGCATAAATAAGGGGCTTAGACCTTCATAAAGCACATTTTGTCCAAGACCATATAAAGAGATTGGGGCTCTATCTAACCTTTATTACATTCATTGCCTACACAACACTTCTTTAGACTTCATATGCTACCACCTTTACACATCTCTTTGATGGCCACCCCTTTCTAAGCATACCACATTTTTGTGGTAGCATCTCCTTATGTGAGCAGATAGGAGGAGTTGCACAAGATTTTTAATCGTGAGATTGACATCAGCAACATAGTGCAAAAGCACAAAGATATGTTAAGTGATGTCATAGAGCATATTAATAGTTGCATCCTCCAATATGTTGTCTGACTTTACATCGATAGAGTCCATTGGGTGCATGCAGTCTCCTCTTGTATTGTCATAGGAGTGATCCCTCATTTTGGGATAGGTAATCTGAAAAAACCTGGGTCCTAAGCACTACAAGAAAATATCATAGGAGGAAGAAGATCTTCACATGGGGACCATAGGAACACGGTCTTTGTCCATAGAGATGACATATTGTGTAGTGATTCTAGAAATGGAAGATCTCCCTACTCCTAGATTCATGCACGAGGTGACAACTCTTACTACAATAGAGCACGGTGACATGGAAGTAGAAGAAATGATTGATGAGGCTGCAGACAAAACCCATACTTTGGAATTGGCCAACAAAATGTTGGAAAAAGAGAAACACACAATAGAGGTGGAGGAGATGTCAAGACTTGAAATGGTAGTCTGTGAAGTGTCAGTAGGACCATCCACCATGAGAGAGCACATAGAAATCCAATCCAATAAATAATAAGGGGAGGAAATTGAAGAGGAAGAGGAAGAGGAGGAGGAAGAGGAGGAGGAGCTATTGGATGCAATTTTGTTGCAGTCTCTTCTGTATGTTATTATAAATGATAAAGAATATCTATTTTTTTATTGATATTCAATATGTCACAAGTTTAAGAGAAGACAAATTATTATCTGCACTATCTACTTGGGAAAGCAACATTCAATTTGGATTCCCAGAGGAAGTACTTAAACGGTGTATGGATTTGCAACTTGCCAGCTCCCTAGAGGATCCGATAGTTAGTACGTGGTAGGAAATGCTTTACTTCAAATAAGTAACAGTTACCGAGACTGAGTTCCAAGAAGTGCAAGGAGATCTAGAGGAGAAAAGATAAAGAAAGTGAGCTAGACTGAAAAGCACTATAGGAGAAGCCTCCTCATATGTAGGATCATCTACTAGCACTGATGAGAGAAAAAGCTCCATCAATATATGCAAAGAGGGCTTCGATGAAAGAGATGCAAAGAAGATTGTAAATTTGATTCATTTTTCCATTTCTTTTGATTTCATGTTCTTGCATGTATGAATTTTACAACAGATTAATGATTTGGTCATTGCAAATCTTAGGTTTCCATCGAAGTTGACTAGTTTGTGATACGAGGTGAAAGTCAAGGGGATGGTAGGGGGATGGACTCCTCACTTGCACACTACATGTGAAGAATTCATGAATCCTACATTCTCACCTCGTGGAAAGGAAGAATTAACTAAGTGCAAGGCTTTATCAAAATTGATGTCCCTTGTTTTGCTATCTCTATCTGTGAACAAGTGTATTTAGGTGAGGCAAGATGTGGCACTATTAGAATTTGGGGAGAAGTTGGCAGGAAGAATTTAGCCAGCTGTAGCTATGGGTGCAACTGTTGGTGTTTGTAATGCAACAAAAATTGTCAATACATGGGATCAACCCACCATCCTGGCGCTTAAGAGGAGGGAAGCTATTGTGGAGCAAGCAAAGAAAGAAAATATTATGTAAATATTCAACAAATCGTATACTATTACATCTTTAATATGATATACATCTTTCACCTACATTTCCCATCAGAGCATTGTTTTTACATTTGTGATTCAATTTGTATAAGTAAATAATGATTGAAATTGAAGGTTCACATTTATGTGGTTTAATTTATATAAGTAAATAATAATTAAATTTCATTGCAACAATCACAAATCTCCTTTCCCATGCATTATTGATTATTTTCTAACATGCCATTATAACATTTATGGTTATAAATTGAGGGAATGTTTATATAAAATTATAAATTCAATGTACTTGGGATTGGGAGAAAAATAAACTTCAAGGATGTAAAGGTTAGTATAGCATGAAAGTATTTGAACTTTGGGTATGTGAGATTTTTATTCCATTGAATTCTCTATCAAGACCTTGGACTCCAACACTATTTCCAATTGAACAAATCAAGACAGTGCTAGATTCATGCTCCAAAGCTCATTTTTTCCAAGTGGACACTTTTCTTTCAAATATTTTAAAAATGTACTTTTATATTTTTAAATAAAACTTTGAAAGAGATTACAACCACCAAATTGATGAGCCATTGGGGTTGAAAAGGTGGATCGGCATCTTATCCTCCTTACAAGCTGCATATCTTTGCTCATAATATTAACCCTCTTTGCATGGATAGCACATAAGTTTGTGTCCTTGCGGAGGGAAACTAGAGCCACTTTAGATGCCTCTTGCAAGGCATAAAGAGCGACCTACTAGATGCCCATGCCATCCTTGAATTGCTCCATAATTTCTTTTACTAATCAAGTGAATGGGTCCCTTAGAATCAATGGCTCCACTCTCTTCTAGTACTTGCGAATATCAAACAAGGCCTTTTGGTTGGGTCTACTGCTGTGGTGTTTCCTATGATTCTACCATCTCCTTTGCCTCCACCACCACCACCTCCTTTGCATGATATCATTTCATACACTTTTGAAAAAATTCAAAATTTTTTGGCAAAAAGGCAACGAGCTAGTTTTAGATGTTGGAAAGTGATTTGGATGTATAGGAATGTTTTGGGGGAAGGTTTTAGGATTCCAAGTCAATTTTAAAACTTTTTAAAATTTTAAATTTTTGGGGGGCCCAGAATGCATAAGATATTTTTTGGGAATGAGGACCACTTGGGTGAGTAAAGAGGGTTAGGTGGGGACCCCTCCAAGTGGGAGAGGGAGATTGAATTTTTGGGGCATAGTTGGGACCACCAAAGCCTAGGGAGGTGTACATTTTTGGACTCATATGGGGGTGATGTGACCCTCTATAGGCTTGGTTAGTTCTTAATCCATTTTGCTAATCCACTCCTTATGAGGCCCTTTTTGAGTCTAAAGCTCCACTAATGGGGGCAAAGAAGCTCAAATTAATATGTGCCATTTCTCAATTGTAGGATATTCGGTTAGACAACATGTTAGATCTTACCAGATCAAACTCCACCCTTCCCATACTCAATTTTAAAGGAGTTGCCTTCACTTTGGTATAGTCTATCTGCTTTTTTCTTTTGCATACATGTACTAGAGGGATCTGATTTTCAATACCATGTGTCATTGCCCAAATTTGGCAAGCGAACAAAGTTCTTGGCAAGCCCACATGGCATGATTATCATGTGGATGGCCCACATCGCATGCTCCATCAATGTCTACATGGATATGAATGCCTCATCACCGCCTCGGTGGACCATCATTGCCACATCAGAATGCCACACCACCCACCGACATGATTGCATGATTAGCTTTCTTCCCTTTTGATTGCATGATTACCTCAAAACATTAAACCCATCACATGGAGATGGCGCGTCACAATAGGACATGTAATGTCATCCCTACCATAATTGTCACTTCTTTTGAATAGCCTAATGGAAAGAGTTGGGAAACCATAATATGCTTCCTTTCCCATGAATGAATAATTACCTCAAAATATTAAATCTAACACATGGAGACATCCTAAGGATGTGAAAATGGCACACGGGTCTCATGCCATTATGGACACAAGTTGTTTTTTCCACCCGTCACATGTGGATTGGCCATACGTGGCTTTTCCACCCATTATACGTGGACTAGCCACACATGTCATGTGCCAACATGGACACAAGCATGCAGATTTAGTCTATCACATGGAGACAAACTGTCACATGTGGACATGCACATATGTACATTGCAAACATGGAGACATGTAGGCATAATTGGGTGGTCCATGTGGTAACCATAATATTTAAAGGACTTGCCATGTACAACTTGGATGAATGTCTGCATTCATTTATGAGAATTATCCCTACCATACTCTGCTTTTGAAAGGTATACAAGCCTCTAGATGTCTTCTCCACTGTAGTCAATTGTATAATCAATTCTCCAAGCTTCCTCTAGGCTAAGCGAATGTCTATCTCAAGATATATGCGAAGTATTGAAGGTACATCTCTACCAAATGCAATGTTGGGCAAGTGAATACTTCATTTTGAAAAGGCATGCTCCATTGAAGGCTCTTCTTTGGTCTTAGGCTCTATAGCAAGCAAAACTTGTTAATTCACAATGAAGCTAATTTACACTACATACAAACACATGGAATACACGTGAATGTGTACACGATAGAAAAGATTGAACTCATTTCACATTTGAATCATTATAGTTTTCAAATAGAAAAAGAGATTAAACATTGGTGATAGGCTCCAAAATGCATAATGAGAGAGAAATAGAGATATCCCACCCCACTATCTACCTCCCTCCCCTTTGACAAGGGCTCACAAACTTATGTGCGATGCCATAGACAAAAAACTAAGCCCTTCTCATGGTTGTGTGTATTTTCTAAGAGTCAAGAATAGAATCAAGCTCTGATTTGTGCTACTTTGGTCGAGGAGAAAATCATCAGGGCATTAAAAGCAGCCATTCCCATGAATCTCCTCAATCTATGCAGTCATGTTCAACTAAGGCCTTGTGACATAATTGATTGAGCACACCATGCTTTGTGGATGTGGATGACTGTAGTCCCATGAACCTGTTGAGAGTTCACACTCAACATCATGTGATCATGTGTGCATAGCACCATCACGTGATCATATGTGCATAGCACTAACCTTATAGAGTGCTATAAAGAAAAGGGTTAGATCCCCTAACCCTAACTCTAAAAGGGTTTGTATATATTCTATTTTTTCAACTAAATCTAGTGTACAATTAGTCATTTGTGGTGTGCTCTCTAGCTGTGCCCTCTCTCCTCATCTCCACTCTTCTCCTCTCCCCTCTTCATATTTTGTCATGGTATTAGAGCATGGTTTTGCCTTCTGCTGAGGCGCCATCCTTCTTGTGAGAGTGATTGAGAGATTGAGAGATTGAGAGAGATTGAGTTGTGGCACACCTTATCTAGAGCTAACACATTAGCAGAGCTGTCCAACATCCATGTGACCCCTATCTGCTGCCAGTTGACATGATTGACACATCATCGACTTATCCACTTGTAGGATCGACAACTTACCATGTCATTAGTGTCCCTACGTCTGCCACATCAGCATCCACTTGGCATCTACAACATTAACTTGATGGGTCAATACTGCCATGTAAAGCTCGCTACCACATCAGCATCAGGGTCCCTAGAGCCACATCAACAAGCCATGTCAACAAGGCCACATCATCATTGCCACATAGCATTGACCACACATAGGCACAATCACCCCTCTGTAGGCACACTATGCACCTTGCATGTGCACTTAGATAGTGCCACCGTAGCACAATAATCCCTTCCTAGGCACATTGTGCATCTTCCATGTGCACCTAGCTGCCACATCACTGTCCCATCATCATTTTCTTTCTTTTTTTGCCTCTCCAACTAGATCAAGCCGTATCTCTTGATCCAAGAAGAATTTGAGGGCACTCCAAAAACGAAAACGCTTGATTTTTTGTGCTCTACGCACTCATTACACCACGCACACAATTTGATGCAAGAATCACATAGACCTTAGCCTCGGCATCAAATCCACTTCTTACATGCACACAAGCCTTTACATTGACTCATCTAACCCATCACCTAAAAAAAACAAAAGAAAAGGAATTATTTGTTGCTTTTCATCACTCGACGGTTGGTCTAGATATAGATCAGCATCATCTACTACTATTGAAGTTGTTGTAGCCTATGGGGACTCCACCACTATACCAAAAGCATCCCCATAGAAGGAAGGATGGACTTGTACTCTCTCAAGGGCCTCGAAAAGTGAAGCATCACCAAAAATCAAGGTACATGGTGTGGTGAATCCATATCCTCCATTGTGAAATCATGGTACCAGGGGATAAGGTAGACTAGGTATGGCCCCAGGAAGATCGGACTCTACTCCATGAGGGCTTGAGTTGTGGTGGCTAAGGAGCTCAGCTGGATCATAAAAACGACCCTCTTGTATATAGTGACCTCTTCAATGTTGTCACTCTCTAGGGCCACTCTCGGATCTACCTCCTCAAAGGTGTCTAACCAACTATCCGGCCTACCACTACTCTGTCTTGAAGAGATTGAACTATGTGTGGAACTTGTCGCTTGTCCGAGGGGGTGAGACAAATCTTCGCAGCTTTGGGAGTCAAGGATGCTGCCATGAGAGCTCCTATGGCTAGACCAAAAGGTCACCTTCAAGACTCTACTCCCTGCCAAACAACCATTGACACTTGTTGCCACAAGGCTACAAGGGAAAATCAAACTGGGTGGACTGCAAGTGCGGTCCAAAAAAACCCTAGCCTAACTTTAGAGCGACGCACTCCCAAGTTCATGCAATAGATGTTACCCAAGAATCTGCCACACCAAAAAGAATGCTTGAGTCGGCAGAAACCCCTTGATGTGATGGGATTGATATGAGGACTGCAACCTCTCTCAAGGCTACTGTGGAGCACGTGACCTCACTTGGGGGGGCTTCTTGAACTTGCAATAGTATAAACTTAGAAGGGGGTTGCGAGGCACCCTTGTATAGCCTTTTTGACAAATAGTACCAAGGAACGCCGTCTGCCTTCGTCTGCCTTCCCTGCAATCGTTCAACTAGCACACAAGGTGGGCTGAAGGGCTGCCTTTTCCTTGCAAAGTGTCCGCCAAGGTGAGGGGGGAGCTTGCTCCTCCTCTACCTTCTTGCATAGGCCGAACGGGGGGCTGACGTCCAAGAGCCTATGAGCTCGGGCTCTTGTGGGCAAAGTAGGGCTTCAGGGGTCAAAAGGCAAGGACAGGAGGCCATGTTGCCAATGGCTCAAGACAATGGTTGGCTAGGGGAGAACAGACATGCAAACGAGGGGGTGGAGCATTGGAGAAAACAATGGCGATGAAGGGGAAGACATGGGTGTGGGGAACACAAGCGGGTTGGAGAGAGAGTGTCGAAGGTGAAGCAGAAGGGGGGAGGGGGCAGCTTGCGAGTAGGAGATGATGGCAGAGTCTCTCATGCTTTCTACATAGTAGTACTTTTAAGCTTCCCATATTGCAATTGTGTTGATTTCACTAAGAGGATTGAGAAAGAAAGAAAAGAAAGTTGTATTAACATCTACAGGAGGCCTCCCTCGCCTCTGAGACAAAGTACAAAACCAAAAGTAACTCATACAAGCCACTATGGGCTCAAGCAAAGGGCTCGCTTAGGCCCTTGCTAAAAGCCAAAGTGCTAAACTAGTGAGAAAAATAGTAGAGTTACAAAATACAAAATAGTATCAAGTGCTCAGAGCTAGTGCTACCAGTACATGCAAAGGCTCCATATATCCAGGTACCTTGGTGGCTCTCTGATGGGGTGTGAGGAGCTCTTGTATCTGTGTCTTTGTCAAGCTATCTCTCAACATGGTGGAGGGCATACTCTCCAATCACTGTATCCGATGGGCTACATCAAGGGTGATGCCTTGTCTCCAACAGTCTCCTTTGAGGAGGACTAAAATAGATTGCACCTCAATCATACGTGTTCTAGTTACTCTCTGTGCTACATGTGGCATGTGTGCCTCTCATCTAGCAACATCATGGCGGTGACTCTCACTACTAATCCATGATGCTCTCATCTTATCAAGCTTCTCTCTCTCAGCCTCTCCGATATAGCTGACTCAAATGGGTAGAAGTCTGCAACTCGTGTCTGTGCTCGATCGATCTTGGTGACCTATGGCATCACCTCTTACTACTTTCTTGTCTGCTACATCAGTATATCTTTATGTCTTTGCATCTCAATCAGATAGAGCCCAACATAAACCTGGCTGGGAAAGTGGATCAATTTGTAAGCAGACCAAATCCATGCCCCTCTGGAAAGAGGCAGTGATATCGCCCTCGAATCTCATTGAAGTTCGAGTATATTCATTTCTTGCAAACCTCTATACCATGTTTACATCTATTGTTATTGGGATTCAATAGCAAGATACACAACTTTATTCACTAGGCAACCCTAAGTAGACAAGAGTTGTTTTAGGCTTTACTAAAGTTAAATAAGGACCAAAAATGTATTTCTAGAATATATGATTAAAAACCACACCATTTAAAAATAGTTCTAGTTCCATGACTTCAAATTCATGTTTCTATGAATAGCATTTTCATATGTTAGTGAACTCTCCAGCCCTTAATCAAACAAATTTCCTTCCAATGCTTCTTAGAACCTTAAAACATGTTGCCACCATAAACATTATAACAAAATACACATGCCGATCACTCAACAAACACACTTTATATTTCTCACACATATCAAAGAATTTCAAGTTTCCCAATGCATAGAAGCCTTTTTCACTCACTATAGACTGTAAGCATACAATTTTCATTCCAACGCTTGTTAAGACATGAAAAAACTTAGCCACCTCAAATATTATGACAAAACAAACATGACCCACTTAAGAAACGTGCAATGGGTGGACACAGAAGCAAGGATAGTGGATGGATGGAGGTAGACATAGAGGTTGTGGAAATGTTGAAAGTGGAGGTAGTGATGGTTGGATAGAGGTGGATGGAGTTGTAAATGGTTAGAGAAAAGTGGTGGATTGACTAACGTAGACTAGTCTGATAGTTTTACTAATGGAAAGAGAGAGTTCTCTTGGTGATAGTATGTGATAATATGGTGAGAGGAAGTGGAAGGTGTACAAATATTTTGCATTACATATAATGTGGATGCATGCAAACATAGAATTCATATTATAAGTACAAATGCAAGGTTTTAAACACAAAAGCAAGGTCACTTCCAACTACATGGAAATAAATGAGACCAAAGATTTGCCTCACTACCGTTGAGGAGGGAGAGTCTCTAAACACCATATCTCCACTCTCTCTTTTTCTTAGTCAAGTGAAGCCTCTACATGAGGTGCAAGAAAATACAACTAGACACACAATGTGCTCAATTAACATGAGCAAGTTCTCTCAAAATGGAAATTTTCTAAATTTCCTTCAATAAAATTGAAACAACCCCTTTTATACTCCCCACTCCTCTTGTCAACAATCTTGGCCACAACATGCTAGAGTAAGGGAGTGGATTGTTCTATGCTCCTCATGTGATACATATCAAGAAGAGTTTTATACCATAAAAACTAACGGAGAAATACAAAAAATGTTGCCAGTCTAATACATGCTATAAATTATATCAAAAATGAAAATAAAAATACAAAATTAGTCTACGTAATTGTCTACAAGTGCCCCACAACAAAAGTATTCACCATCCCTAGTGAATTGCCAAGCATTGTAGTATGGTGGAAATGGAGACAAAGTACATAGAAAAGGCAAATCTATAGTTAATGAAATGGAAACCAAGTGTATAAATAGATGTTTACGTACATATTGTTAAAATATAGATGGATATTGAATGTACATCTTGACTCTAGTAGTATATGGAAAAGTAAAATCTATAATGCATGAAATGACAACAAGTGTACAAATAGATGGGACAGTGTGTCTGAAAAGCTAGATGGACGTTGAAATTTCCCTACGAGTCATCTCTGCCAATGTAAGGTCTTTTCATGCATTGTCCTAGATGTACTTATCATTGGAGGACTATGAAGAACCACTATCACTGGTGGGCGTTAATTCTTACTCCCAATCCTCAAGAGTTCCAAGTAGGATATGAGTTTCATTCTCATTTAGTGGTAAGAATTTTTACAATGTGGTGATCTCTAACTCTTGAATTGAGAAAGTCAAGTGCTCTACTCTCTAGAAGCTATGTGGTGTGACCTTATAGATGCCAAGGAGTTTACGGCTACTTTTAGGTCTCACTTGAGTGTGCAAAAAGCTTGACAATCAGAGACAACCCTCTCGTATAGAGATCACTAAACATAGAGAGTTTGGACAAAGAGAGGGAGGTACATCATCTGACTGCATAAATATAGAGTATGTTAACTACCTCACAGTGATCTTGTCTCCACTGCTTCATGGGATTTGTCCACCCAAACACATCCAATAGTGCATGGCCAACTCATTCTTCCTTGTAGTTATGTGAGATGCCTCCATGTTAATGTGCATGCAATCAAAGCTATGTATATTACCTGAGCAGTTGCCTCTTAAACCTTAGAGACATGTAAGGCTTAGACTATGTTAGGCTCCAATAATTGCCCCAATGAAGATTTACCCAACACTACTTGAGGGAAAGTTCTTGGGAGATAGCATAGGAGGGGGAGGTGGCTCTAGATAGTTATTTATACTTCTACATGCACTGCTTTGATATCGATGAGGAGAATAAGGGTATGAGTGGTGGATCGACTAATTGAATATAAGCTAGATAAAGGCAAACGAAGGGGTGAATAGAGGGTGAAGACTATTGTAAGATGAGGTGGAGGAAAACAATAGAATTACACCTGCATGGAACTATTGATAATTGAGAATACCATATAACAATCTTTTTTAAAAGCCATTTGGTGGCACTAAAAGGGTCCACCGCTACAAATGGCCAAAAATGGTGAATATTTCATTATATAATGTGTTTAGATAGCCTAATAATGTAAGTTTATTTATATAGTCAACTCTATTTAGTTTTTATAGGTTGCCTACGGTACTTAATTAGATAATAGGCAAATAATTTATGTCCACAAATGTGTAAATGTAAGCTAAAACCACATCGATGTCACATGCATCATGATAAACCAATCACAATAGTGTGTAAATATTAGTTAGCTGATTGATTTTCCAATGTGTTTCTTAAATTTTTTACTTTTGATTTCTATGTAGCACATTAAATGTGAGGTATTAAATTTTTTTCATCTATCACATATTTTGTACAAACAATCTGAATTGCTTTTGGTAAGAAATTGTATTATTGCTTTTTGTTGCAAAACATGAAATATCATCTTTTTGATAAGTTTTTAAGTTGTTTTCTCCTTTTTTATAGAGCATGCTGATTATGTGTGTTTCAAAAATATAAGTACTATAGTCTTACCATGTTGAGCTAAATGGGAAGTTTGAGGCAATTTTTCTTAAAGATCAAGCCCACATGTTCTTAAACTCAAGAGGAAATTGAAAGTATATTGATGGGATGTGACTGGGAGTATGTGTCCTATAAATGATTGATTTTAGAGATGCAATATTGTGGTCAAGAAATGTATAGTGGTCCACCGCACATCAAAGGACATATTCTCTAGGATATAAACAAGAATATCACAAATTTTTTTAGCTTTAAGTTTACTACAAACAACAAAACAATTGCAAGAAGCATGTAAATGGCCATCCAATAAATGTAGGAAATGTATCCTTGAAAACAATCATGATGCTTATATGCCATAAAGGATACTCTTAACAATAAAGTGGTTAAGTCATGTGAAAGTGCATTTACTACGCTCAATGAAACTTTTCATGGTTCAAAAATCCTATTCAATTAAAACATGAAATTCAAGCTACTACACTACAAATAATTGTTCAAGACTCAAGAACACCTCTAGATCCAAAGGTGACCATTAGAAACATGGATTTGCACCTTGAGTAAGCAGCAGTAAAAATTAGCACTTAGGAGGGTGTGAGGGGAGAAATTACCTTGTAAGAGAGAATACACAGAAGGAAAAAGCTTCTTGATTGATGTAACTTGAATGCATTTAAGCAATATTACTAGAGAAATGATTTTTTAAGAGATGGGAAATAAGAAGATTAAGGACTAGTATGGCTTTTGAGAACATGTATCTATATATAGATAATGGATTTCAATAGACGATAGTATCTTCACTATTGGGAGCATTGACTAGGTGAAAATGATGTTTTTAGTTAGGTGCAACATTTTTAGTTCGTGTGTGTGTGTGTGCGCACGCATGTGTGCATATGTTTGGCTATATCACATGGTCAGACACATCTTGCCACCAACTCATAGGCCTTGGATGAATTTTTGAGCTCTATCAATACAATCTTCATGTATTGGGTCCTCTCTAGAAGCACACCATGTGCCTTCAATATTCAAGATGTAGTTCCTATTGAGCTAATCTTTATAACATATTTTTTGGCTACTTGTGCGCATTCTACCTATGAGGTTTGAGAAAGTGTCAAGCTCCTTTGCTCATCCATTTTTTGTAGCTAGCTTGTAATAAGTGTACTAGTTTTTATTCACATAAAAGACAATAATTAATACTCATACAAAAGAGAGACACAAAAGACAATGGGCATAAATTTACGGCTCTACTTTATTCTAAAAGTTATATCTAATACTACATAGTGGCTATGAGCATGATTCCAAGCCCTATATTTCCTAAAATTTTAGTAGGAAATTCCCAAGCCTAGTACTTCTTAAGTTGGTTTAGTGCAACCTAACATATTGTAAAACTTTGAGAAAGAGAGCTAAAGAGAAATGTGAAATAAGAGATGGGGGCAAAATGTCACAAAGCAACACAAAGTTTCTATTGTTCACAAAGGGAATACAAGTCACCCAAATGTCTCACACACTCATGTACAAGACTTTAAGTAGGCAAGTAGAAGAGTCCACTTGTCCTTCACTAAGCACTCTATAGCCAAGTGTCTCACATGCCAGAGGGAAAAGTGATCGCCTTTTCAAGCTCTGCGTGCTTGTCAAGTCAGAATCATTGTTAGCACAATTAGGCACAGCCATTGAAGCAAAAAGAAGCTCATGGTACGACCTTTGCAACAAATGACAAATCAAAGCATGAATGCACACATCATTATCATAAGCATGTCGGAAGCACAAGTGCATGAGATTACCATAGCATAGAACATAGCATCCACACATAAAGCACTAAGCCACATGGAAGAACAAAGCATCATGCATCAAGCTACATCAAGCAAAGAAGAGAACGCCATTGACAACATGTATTGAGAAGGAAAAACCTTGCCACCTAAGAGTAGCCATGAAAGCACCCAGGGGAGGTATGGACGTGTAAAAACCACACTTAACCACCTTAAGTAGCAATGTATGCACTAAGGGAAGGTGATGGAATGTAAACTCACATCTTATCACCTTGTAGTGGAAAATGGATCATGGAGGGGAGGCGTTGAGATATGGTGCCATGAGCACATATTAGAGGCTAAGGTATGGTATAGAAGAGAATTAAAGTAGCCACCCTAGGATGTGGACTACATGATGTGGAGATGTGGATCAAGGATATCCACAAGGAGAGCTCTATGTGGATCAGAGGATCCCACAAGTGTTGACTATTCTAAGGGCTCTCTCTATATAAGAAGCCTATCATGTATTGTTGTTTGCTATCCTATGTCTCTCTTATGGTGCTTTGATCCTCCTTGATCCCTCACTTAAATAGGTTTGATGCTTTGATTGGATGCCATCAAGTGGAAGTTAAGTGCACTAATGGCTTTGAGATGAGTTTGGCAGTGAGCATTCAAGACTTAGGGCCCCTCATTTTTATTGTCATCTAGTCTCTCTCTCCATTCACTACCTCATTTGTTTTGCATTGTCTCCATTCACTACCTCATTTGTTTTACATTCTTATGAATGACAAAAGTCATTCATTTCTTTCACTTGTTTTATTTTTTATGAGCAAGAAAGAGACATTTTATTCTTAAGAAAATAAATGAAAATTGTAGCATTTAGAGCTTGGCTTGCATAGCCATGACATGCCATGGCAATAGACTCCAAAGTGCAGCTATAAAGCCCTAAAACCTCAATGATAGTCCGGTGGACCTCAAACAAAATATAACCACGAGAGGGACATCGGTTAGAAACCAAAGATTTTGAGTCCTCCAAACATAGTGAATAATGCAAGCACAAATAATATGTCAAACATGCAGTTGAGTCTCATTCATCTAGCGCTGCTTTTGGGCTACATAGGACTTTGTACTAGATAGATCATATCACTAGACCATATCAAGCATTAGAGATACATCACTAGTGATGGAATCAAACGTGAACATCTTCACATACAAACTAAACTTAAATCACAATACATAGCTCTACAAACAAGGAAATTCACCTCTTCTCTCATGAACTACAAATTTAGGAACTAGGAATGAAGAGAGATGTAGCTCTAGAATAAGATCCCCCCCCCCTCTCTCTCTCTCTCTCTCTCTCTCTCTCAATCTCAATCTAGGAGAAGATGCTCTGATACCATGTTAAAATTTTGAGAGGGAGAGCTAAAGAGAAACATGGAATGAGAGATGGAAGCAAGGCATCTCAAAGCAACACCAAGTTTCTATTGTTCACAAAGAGAATACAAGTCAAGAAGATGTATCACACACTCATTTACAAGACTTTTAGTAGTTGTAGTTGTCCTTCACTAAGCACTCTACCTCCAAGTGCCTCACATGCAAGCACATACTTACAATTATTTACACACTCATTTACAAGACTTTTAGTAGGTTGTAGTTGTCCTTCACTAAGCACTCTACCTCCAAGTGCCTCACATGCAACCACATACTTACAATTATTTGCCACATTGCATCTACATGTGTCATAGCCCTAGCACACGACTAGAATCTTAGACACCCACTCCACTCAGGTACCAATGTGGTATTAGATGCTATGATCAACTAATTCTCAACAACATAACCTATGTAGCCTAGTTTATCGTAGTCTTGCCCTACACAATAGTAGGACCAGTGGGTTGAGCAACTAGGGGAGAGGGACAAATAGCAAGGGAAAGAGAGGGGGAGATTGAGAGATGGAAAGGGAGGGAGAGGGAGAGCTTGAGAGAGATGGTAAGCAAGAAGGGGAGAGATTAGGTCTCCACGATGAGTTTTAATCATGGCATTAATTACTAGCCGAGCGATCAAGATAAGGTTTTTTGCTATTCCCTCTCCCTCCACTCTACTCCTCCCACCTGATTTAGTACATTTTTTTTCACAAAATTATGATTGTACTCTGATTGATTCGAAATGAAGATTGCATGTATTTTGTGCGTTTTTTATTTCTAAAGAGAGCGAGTGACGATGAGGGGAAGGGAAAGGGCTATGCATGGAGAAAGGGAGAGGCGAGGGCAAGGGTAGATGGTGAGGAGAGAGTTTTAAGAAGCTGAATTCCAATTATGGAACTTAGCTGACTTTGTGGAGGGCATGCCCCCTTTTTCTCCCCTTTTAGTGGAGAATCTTGCATGCAGCTTGCTCAAATCCAAGAGCTTAAAGCTAGAATCGCGAACTACTTTGATGTGGTGGCACTACAGGTGTGGGGCGATGATGCTCTTCACCAACAATCAAAGGTATTAAAAGATATCACATTCATGATATCACCATGAGCTTAAAAGCCTTCGAAATTGCAAATTTTCAGACTGAGAAGATTTGGCCATTTAGTTTTCTACGTCCTTGCATGTGATGTATGATGAGTTTAGTCTAAAGGGGGGGGGGGGAGAGAGAGAGAGAGAGAGAGAGAGATTGAGAGAGAGAGAATGGCTTGGGAAAGACAGAACGGCTTGCCTGATTAGGGACGAACTAAGAATTGATGACTATCGATGCAATGAAGAGGGGGAATTCATATTGCTTGAATTTAGTTTTAAAGGAGTCCCATTTCATGTAGTTTCAGCATATGCCTCTAATCTCTCAGCCAAGAGAGCAAAACTGTGGAGTAGGTAGAAGGACCTCTCAGAAGGAAAACATGTTATCTGTCTAGGGGACTAGAACTTTGTCACTGAATCGATCGAGGTTATGGGAGGGTTTCGCTAGCCCTTGTTCTATGGTAGACTAGCTTGCTTTTGAATCTAAAACAAGAGTGTTCTCCTGGCATAACTAGCACGGCGATGAGTTGTGGAGAGCGGCAAGGCTATACACAATATACTTCTTAGCTCACAGTTGGTGGATCATACTGATGCCTGATGGTGCTATTCTCACGGATTATTTCTCCTCTGATCACCTTTTGTTGGTGGTAAGATTTGACCTGGGGTCTGATACCTTTTAAGCTCAATGTCTTCTTAATGGATCAGAAAGAGTTTGACTCTACAGTTGAGAGCACGTGGGTCTCTTACTCATGCAAGTACATAAATCCCATTCGCAGGTGGAATGCCTAAATGCAAGCTGTGACGGATATTGCTAAGAGCTTTGGTAGAGCTAGAGCTCGCAAGCTAAGGTCTGAAGAACAAGATGTTGTTTTGGTCCATGTTTCCTTAATAGAAGTAGTTCGAGAGTCTCCTTTTGAACCCACGGTGGCGTCTTTGCTCAAAACAATGGAGCTTTTTCTTAGATCCCTTGAACACAGTAAACGTGTGGCTACAAGAATCCAGTCAGATCTGAGATGGCTAGACGAGCGGGATCAATCGTCCTTCTTTTTCTTCACTGTTGTCTGCAAAAAGAGGATTAGGGAGAATATATTTATGACCCCTGATTATGTGATCAAGTGCATGGTAATAGTAAGACTGCAAAACTTTTATTAACCATTTGGCTAGTATTGTTGGATCGCCACCTACCATCCCAGCTGACTTCAAGAACATGTTAGAATCTTTCTTCTCTAACTTCCAAAGAGGAGTTTTACCGCACGAGGCAATCTTGTTGCAACAACCATTTTCCAATGCAAAGCTTAAATACACGGCCATAACCATGGCGAAAGGGGAATCGCCAGGATCAGATGGATTCCTTATGGAGTTTTTCCAGCACTTCTAGGAAACTTGCGGCATGGATCTAATGGAGGTAATCAGTTATTGCTGCATTGATGTGAAAGCTTAATACAAGTACAGTCAAGTGCTTAACTGTGTTTACAAAATCCTTGAGAAATCAATGGCTAATAGGATCAAATTCATCCTAGGAAAGTTTATCCACTCTAGGCAGTATGGCTTTGTTCTAGGCATAAACATTCATGATGCAATACTTAATATTTTTGGGGCTGTCGATTATGCAATAACCAGAAACGAGAGGTTTGTGATGCTTAACAATGCTCTTGAAAAGCTTATGATAGAATTAGTTGGATTTTCACCCCAAGAACAATGCAAAAAATGGGGTTTGGGGAAGGGTTCTATTGGATAACACAAATGCTTTTCACTAATTTCTATGCAAGATGCTCTCTGAATGGTTACTTGTACAAGAGCTTTTATGTTAGGAGGTCAAGACAGCAGGGTGCCCATTGGCCCCCCTCTTGTTTGCCATAGTAACAGAACCTCTACTGTGTCAAATAGACTATCTCCAGAATCAAGGAAGAATAAAGGGATTGCCACTCTTTGATGATTCATCTTTCTGTTCCCATTTTTTTGCAGACGATAACACAAGTTTGCTTGTGGGCACAGAGGACAATGTGATGAATCTGTTGAACGTGTTTGAAGATTTTGTAGTAATTTCTGACTCTAAGGTCAATACCTTGAAGACAACTTCTCTCTGGTTGTACTGGACTGAGCTCCCCGATTGGGCTCATAATTTTGACTTTAAATGGTGTAAGCTGGGGGATATTTCGAGGCATTTGGGTTGTCCAATGGGAATCAATGCAACTCTAAAACAGAAATTCAAATGGCGCAAAAAAAAGATACTACTGAAATTGGAAAAGTGGAATGCTAAAGAAAATTGGAACAGTGGAATGCTAAGGAGTTATCCTTTGCTGGAAGAATTACAGTAACTAAACAGATTATGCCATCTTACACTGTTTATGTGAACTCTATTCTTCCCTTTTCTGGAAATTGTATCAAAAGAACTGATACTGTCATGAGGGGATTCTTATGGAGAGACCAGTGGCATGCCTTTCAATGGGATTTATGAATGACACCCAGACCAACAGGTGACTGGACAAGATTAGTGTCAAAAGCAACTCGTTATGCTCTAAATGGATGCTTAAATTAGGCTACACCCAACCTTGGGGCCTGGGCTAAAATTGCAAGGTATTGGATGTGCTTGAACGATGTACATGGGAATAATTAGCCGTGTGGTAGGTTGTTGTGATGGTGGATGCTGCAATTAAAATTTCACAGTCCGAAACTATTATCCAAACTCATGCGAGTGGAAGAAAAATAATAATTATTATTATTGGAAGGGACTCAGGTCCTTTCAAGGGACGGTTCATTAGGAAGAACTATCTGGTTGCCAAGCGGGCCTTTTATGCATGGGGTGTCTTTTTTTCAAAGCCATCCAAGAATTGCAAAGAGACTTTTTAGGAAGGGCATTAAAAAATTTTAGGAAATTTGGGACCCAAGAAGCAATGATTGGTTCTCAGTTAATGAGATTGCTGGTCGGTTTTCATTTGGGATGAGTGAAAGAAAGTTGAGCATTGTGTGGCTCATCCTTCTTTTGGTAGCTATAAATAGAAAAAGGTCATAGGTTCTTAAAGAAAGAAACTGTTGTTCGATTCCTACTACATACTGTTGTTCGATTCCTACTACATTAACTCTCTCTTACCCCTGACGTAGAAAGAGTAACGCATTGAATAGGTGAAAAAGACTAACGAGGAAAGCGACTACAATGGCTTGAATTGGTCCAAACGAAGACATAGAAGAAACACACGTAGAATGGAGAGTAGAGTTGAAAGCTTATGGGAAATTCCTTGAACGTGGTGCATGTGGTACATCATACTTATAGGCTTGTCAAAATTTTGTACATAAAGCAAATGCACACTTAATGTATAATAGATATTTCATCTAAGAAGACACCTTGTATCACTCAATGTCAATTGTCTCATTCCTTCAATGTGGTCCTCATTTCTTTGAAGCTATGATACGCAATTCATTAAGACAAGCAGAGAGCACTGCAGGTTCGAGAATATCATCTAGTATAACACACAAAAAAATAAAGTTGATAGTTCAAAATTTGAAAATGCAAAATATTCATACAGTAATAGTAAAAGGGACAAGAGCATATGCCAATTGTCACAACGCTTGAGAGGATGGTCATGTAAGCATTTTCTTCAAAGAAGAGGACTTACAGGACAAGTTGTTTCATTGCATTCATTGGCAATTCAAGATGCAAAGATCAATCTCCCAAAGAGAACACATATAGAGGCACGATGGAGGCAACGATCGAAGAAAAGGACTTGCAGGACTAGCTCTTTCATTGCATTCATTGGCGATTCATGGTGCACAGATCAAGCTCCGAAAGAGAACACAGATAGAGGCACAATGGAGGCAAGGGTGATCCATCTTTGAGCAAGCAATTTTGAATTTGGCAACAAATGTATTGAGCAATCTAGGGAATCCAAGCACTGCCATGTTTAAGCTTGATCATGAATTTATTTGGAGTGAATTGTTCTAATACATTAGATTAGCCTGTCTCACAGCTTCCATTTGGTATCTAGACTAGCCTTGCTTGTGACATGTTTCTGAGCATCTACATGTGCGTAGTTGTACTATAGTCATTCATCATAAAGAGGTCTGAGCTTTTTTTGTTGGTAAATGAAGAAAAGTAGCTTTTTTTCATAATCGCCATATGCAGAGAGAGCCACTTTCTAACTGCCAATTCTCTATAAAACCTCCATTTTTTGACTTTCCAGTGAGATTTAAAGATCCTAAGACATTTTCTTGTCTTTCTAAAAGGAGCTTAAAAGATCCTATGAAGGATAGCATTCCTCCTTTAAATGGTTTTGGACTGGCATGTACCCAGCCTCTTCAATTAGAGGCAAAGTGAAGCAATCTTTTTATCAAGGTGTTCCCTGCAGACCACTGAAGGTTGCCTCTTGCAAATGTAAACTTTGAGGATATGTTAGAATCGAGAAGAGAGAGCCTGCCAAAATTTAGACGATTTCTTGTCTGCCACTAGAGACATCTTATCTTTCAATCTCACCTCGAACCCGTTCATAAAGCGATACAAGACAATGCTTGAGAGGCCTCATCCTAGGCTAGTTTTAGTGTTGTCTCATCAAACGCTATAGTAGAGATACTACAGAAACATTCTGCTGATTCTCCGTTCGAGGT
Organism: Dipteris shenzhenensis; assembly: GCF_047967505.1. NCBI lineage: Eukaryota > Viridiplantae > Streptophyta > Polypodiopsida > Gleicheniales > Dipteridaceae > Dipteris > Dipteris shenzhenensis. The sequence goes on from NC_141599.1 coordinate 56,571,425, forward strand.
GATGGGTAGTGGACACGAAAGAAACTACTTGTCACTATTGGAGCGTGTTGACCACATTCCCAACAAGGCACAATTCTCTAGGCCGGTGACTAGAGAGGTTGGGACAATCATGATACGTGCAGAAGAAAATTTGATTGAATGATAGGTGGGCGCCACACGAAATGGAATGATAGAAAGCAAGGATTCAACAATCTTGAGTGCAATTTTCCCATTTCTTTTCCCTTTCAGACATGGTGCACACGATGGTCGGTTATTCTTTCATGAGTATTTGAAAATGAGAATATCGACATTCTTCTTAGCATTTACATTGTACAAGCCATACCTACTTCTCGTGTATCAAGTCCGGTAATCATTCGCAATTGCAAATGCAATGCAAACAACGATTCTGCAAAGAGATATCGATCAGAAGTGTCGTGAAAGACCAAACGTGACAAACGAGGAATTGATGAGAGACATTAAAATTTGAGATCCCAGCATCAATCCCAGGGTCTCCATCCTGGCATCGAAGAAACCTAAAGGATCTAATAACGATGGTCAATGAATGGGGCTTGACACACATATTCTTAACATTGACGGCGGATGAGGTTAGTGAGACACGATGGTTGGAGTTTGACGACCTCGAACTTGTGAAGCAATACAGCCCGCAATTCACTTGGCGAGATTGCCCTGTCGAATGTGCCATGATTTTCCACCTTAGGCTTCAAAAGTTTCGACAATAATATATCTTGAGCGACAATGGCTTGTTGGGCAGGGTGAAGCATTACTTAGTTAGATATGAAATACAAAGCCGCGGATCCCTTCAAGTTATGAATGAGATAGATGCTCATGTTCCATATGAAGAGGATCAAGCTTTACAACTTTCGCAACCTTTCTCGGAGCTGAAGTTACAGAAGCTCGTGCAAAGAAAGCAAATGCACAGATGCAACAAGTAGCGCTTGCCATACCGATCGACAAATTTTAGACAAATGCAAATTAAATATGGTTTTCCCTTTGACGACCATCCATAAATGAAACCGTCTTTGGATCCGAGGACACATAGGTGGTTGTATTATCGCCCGAACCAACATCATCGAAACGTCATACCGTACCATGCTATAGTCCTACTATTGTGGCAAGGACACATGAACATCCAAAGGATCAGAGACACATGTCTCTCATACTACTTACTGAAGTACGCCATGAAAACTGAGCCTGTTGGGAGGCTAAATTTGAATATAGAAGATGCGAAACGTCTGGGCCTTGACACAATAGATCCATTGAAGCTAAAGATGATTTCAGCATACGTGTTATCAAAACTAACGTCATCGACTGAGGCGACATTGACATGTTTGCAAGTGTCGACTATCCATCATAGCGAGGCCATATATTCAGTCGACTCCGCACCACCTAACCTTCGTCAAAGGTACTTTAAAAGTTACTGTGTCACAACAATGCATCCCATCGACATATCATGTGGCCGTCCGAGCGCACTAGAGCAACTCACTTTTTATGAGTATTGGAAATCATTCACACCACAAAAGGACCGAAAGCACGGCACGACCCACAGCGCGATGAAGGACTCATTCGAGAACTATGTATACCCAAGCGCACGACTCGTACGCTTCATAAACTATCATCTGGCCCACCACTTCGAGGGCTTCTTCTTCAATGAACTGCTAAAGAGAATCCCTTTCCGAAATGAATGTGAGCTAATCTCAACAAGCAATCGAACAGGATCCTACTTTCTCGAATGCCACATGCATGGAATTATCCAAACAGAACAAGACATCGAGGCACTCGTTTTCACTTACTATAAGATTCATATGCTTGTTGACGAGAAGCGATAACAACTGACAAACATGATCTTACAAAAGACCCCGTTATGTGCCCTTTATGATACTTCACTCAGCATTTGTGAAGATGCAAGCGACAACACACTCGAGACGGGCCAAATAAGGATTTTGCAACTACTAGATGAATTCAAGGGCATGGAGAATTCCACCTTGACTGAAGATAAAAGAGCTATTTACAATAACCTTTTTGAGACAACAGTAGGGCTACACATTGTTTGCGGGACACCAGGCTCAGGAAAGACTTTCATGATCAAGTACATTACATATAATCATGTTCTACACAGAAAGTCTATAGTTCTATTAGCGGCGATGATCGGTGTTGCAGTGATATGCTTGAGCCGCCTCGCAAAACGGTGCATCATCAGTTCTCCCTTCCGAAAAAGAAGGACATGTTTCATAGTTCGCTCCAAATTAAATGATCGATACTTAGTGTTGCTCACCGCATACACAATCATCATTGACGAGATATCTATGATGACATGCTAAATGATGAATCTATTGGTCTGATAGCTATGCGAGGTCTATGACAATAGCGCCCTGCATCCATTCCACTCCAAGAAAGTCATTCTTTTTGGAGACATGCAGTAGCTCCCACCAATATGCATGTGTCCAGTCGCTGCAAAAGACTATTGCCACAAATGCCACATCAGCAACTCGCCCTTCTGGCAAATGGGTAGATTCCATTACATGCAAGCCTCAATACATCACTTGCAAGATCCAAAATTTAATACCTTCTTAAACATCATTCGTATAACAACACCAATAGAGGATCAGATAAAATAATATCTTGGTGGCTTGATCATCACAGACAAGGACGCACAGAAATTCATCACAAACACCACTATTCTATGCACACACAAGGAGGACGTGCAACGATACAACGATGATCTATCAAAATCACAATTTGCAAGCTCTAATATCGTACCAGTCCAAGTCGTAATGAATGCGGAAAATATTCCAGAATTACAAGATTGGATCATGGACTCATGTTTTCATGAAGTTCAGCACATGGCAATCAGAAGTAAAATCATGCTAACAGAAAACATCAACCTAGCAATAGGAGCGCTAGCAACTATTTATAGCATGGAATGGCATGAAACAACATGCATATTAACAAAGATTCATGCCACCATCTCGTTGATAGGCGAGCCTATTGCACTCAAATGCTCCAAGCACACACGAAAGGTATTGAATGGGACGTGGTACCACAAGACGACATTCCCCATCACGCTTGCATACGCCATCATCGGACACAAATCACAGGGCTCAACACTACAAGGAAAGGCGTTGATTGTGATACGTCGATGGTTCACTTCGAGATTAACGTATATCATGCTCTCTCAAGTCACAAGTTGACAAAAGCTATGTATCTTGCACGACATAAAACCAGCTAACTTCGTGCCCATTCCTTACATACCACCACCACAGTAGATTAAAAATAAGGTAATAATAATTACTTATGCATTTCAACGAACAAATATACAATTACGTTCAAAAATATACCAAAATCATAAATTCATTCATTTCACAAAATCAACAAATAATCCAGGTTGCAACGGATTTTGTATTTTGTTGTAGGTACAAAAAAGATCTCTCCCTCTACACAAATGGCCAGCACCAAAGAGGTATCTGCGCATGCGTTAATAATTCCTTGAACTTCGAATTTATTTAAACGCATTCCAGTGTATTTCTCAAGAAGTTTTGTATTTCTTATAGCTATTTCAACAATTCAAACAAAAAGCAATTGCAAAAATCAACAAAGAAGACAATGCTCCCAAAAAATAAATAAAACAAAGCAGGATTTTCTTCATTGACAAACAAATGAAAAGAGCCAACGTAGTAGGGGTGCCACCAACTCAATACATCTATGGATTCAATTCACATGCCCACTACCATCCCCTTATGGATAATGTAACCAAAATCTTACGTGAACGGCCACTAGGAAACAATGACCTCACAAATGGCCTCATAAAACAAATCATAACAAAACTATCTGAAGAAGAGGAGAGGATAGATGACTCCTTGACTCGCACAACAACATAAGAAATTTTTAACAAGTACACCAATGGCATACCTATGTTTTTTGCATCACAATGCTACATTTTGCATTTAATGTCGAACTTGAGGACCTTAAAGAGGTGGACAAGCGAACGGCCAATAACATATTGTAGCAATATAAAGATGCATACGATTTGAAGCAAGGTGAATGGCCAGTAACGATTGAAAAGGTCACATACAAAGTGGATCCAAAGTTTGCGAAAAAGCAATACGGCACCTCTGCAAACATCTTCCCAGCACCAAAAAAGACGTACACACAAGGTAAAATTCTATTAAAATACATTCCATCTTCCTTATTTTCCATTTTACCATACAATCACGTCGACTATCTCTCATGCTTTTTCCCTCTATTTGCACAGTTAAAACGGATGCAGATACTGACAACTCATGCGACGTGCGCTCTTCGATAATAAATTTCATTTACTGCATCACTTGTCTACAAAATGGAAAGAAATATATTGGCCAAACTACTAAATTTGAGAAACGTCTCAAATGACACAAGACTAACCCACTGACTAAAATGGCTGATGATGTCCGCAGGAACATTCCGTTTGAAGAACACTTCAAAGCAGACATATTAGCGTCAACTCCGAATAAAAAGGAAGCAAATTCCTTAGAACATAGATACATTGTACAGCTAGATACTACATCGGCTTCAAAAGGATATAACAATTTAAAAGGAAACCATGCAAGTGCAAAAAAATATTATTACTTGAAGCTCAACAATCTCATTACTTTACTTGATTTTCTCTAAAAATTCATTTCACTTTGCATATACTTCAATCCATTTCTCACTCCGTACATCGTCTTTGTAATTTATTTGTAACCTTTACGTTGAATTCCTACGTATCAACTTGCATGTAACAATAATTGTGACCTGTACAAACATTAAAAATAATCTTTAAGCCCTACGCTGCCTGGCGCATATGTAGTTAGATTTGTAGGTACCCATTTCAGTGAGACCTCCAAAAGTGGGAGAGTGTGAAACAGAGCATGACACTTGGAGATTAAAATAGTATGACACTTGCCTCAGCCTACGAAAAGCAGACGGCGACAGCGATTCCTGAGGGGCCACTTGCTCTGCCCGCTTCCTTAGCTGCGGGCTGAAATATTTTCCGAGACAGGTAGGCTGAGGTAGCTCCGACAGGAGAGCATAACTGCGAGCATTGGAGGACAACAAGATGTACCAATTGGCACTCATAGTGAAGAACACAAGGCCTCCTGGCCATGGCTTTCGTCTGCTTGTCGCCCCTTCCGTTCCTCCCTCGTCACCTGCCCTCTTACCTGATCTTCCTTTTCAAGATTCACAGCTTCTCGATCTTCCATTCACGTTTCTCTCCCCTTCCAACAATGTCCCTTCTGAGTTTGATTGCCCAATCGCTGATGCCGTTCAACGCGCTCTTTTTTCCATCGGACTGGCTGGATTCGATGTTGCCGACGCTGTCTGGCGGGTAAGAATCAGCACTTGCTGTCCGTATGCTTCTCTGAGGGAGGACCTCGGGGGTTGTCTGAAATAAAACAAAAACAGTTGCTTAAAGCCCGGAAAATGCAGATCAAATATCTAAAGATTGTCAACACGAACCTGAGATCGGAACATACCATTACATTATGCCTTGAGGATACCCTGTGTGTGTGGTGTGTGTGAGAGAGAGAGAGAGAGAGAGAGAGAGAGGACTCTCTTAATGTCCACCACCTAAGCCCCATCAGGATGAGGCAGCTTCACATCTAGACGAAGCTGTAGGCTGCTTTTGTTGAACCAAGAAATGCATGAGGTTCCAAGCATAAACAGTTGCCGCTGCGGGGAGGTCTGGTGTCATAGCATCCAGCTTAGTCAATGGCTGTTGAAAGCATGCAGTAAGTGAACAATCATGTCCATAGAGAAGGCCCAAACCTTGAGTGCCTTTCAAGTATCGGAAGACACGCTTCACACCTTGCCAATGCTGTGTACTGCTCAACTGGGAAACAACATATTGAAGATCTGGCCATGTGTGATACGGATATATTAGCCATCCAACAGCCTACTGATAGAGAGTGGCATCAAATGGCTCAAAAGCATGAAGGAAACCAGTCCCAACAAGTGTAGAAACTGGTTTGTAGTCCTAAAATTGAAATCGTTGCAAGAGCTGTCCAATGTCCTTGGACTGACTCATCATAATACCCTCCTCAACGTGAGCAAACTGAATCCAAGATAGTAAAGCAACTGGCCCAAATTTGTCATAGCAAATGACTGCTGCAAATCAGCCTGAAAGGCTGCAATATGCTGAGTGGAGGGTCTAGTAAAGAGCATATCATCCACATATAAAATCAGAATCAACAGGTCAACATGATGCTTGCGAACATGAATAGTGCTCTTTGTAGGGCTGTTTTCAAAACCAAGGCTGATGAAATGTGTATGTGCCATTTTCAGACCCTCTAACTTTAAAACCAGGAGGCTGAGTGACATAGACCTCCTCTTGCACATCTTTGTAAAGGAAGGCGATTTTTATGTCAAGGTGATGCACTTGCCAATGATGATGGGCTGCTATGAACCAATGATGCACGTGGTGGAGTAATGTGTGATGTGGGTGCACAAGTTTCCTCAAAAGTCAATTCCCCGTTGCTAAGCATAGCCTTTTGCAACAAGTCAACTCCATGCTCTATCAAGCGTGGCCTTTTCCAGCACGGCAGGCCTTATAGCAGTCAACATTGCCATCAGCCTTCCTTTTGAGTTTGTAAACCCACTTAGTGATAGCATGCTTGCCTTTAGGCAAGTCACACAACTCCCAAGTGCTATTTTGATGTATTGGATCCAACTCGGATTCAATAGCATCCATCCTATCCTTGCTCTCAAAAGCATATTTGTGACACAGTGGCTCTTCATTGCATGTGGTAGCAATGAAATGCAACCTCCACTAAGTGTCCCTGCACGTGACGAGAGTCAGCCCTTGTGCGGCTAGACAAAGGCTCAGCTTTTTTGCTGTCCTCTAAGGTATCCAACAGCCATCTAGGGACTATTTTCTGTTGTCTTACGACAGCCCTCTCTTCAGTCTCACTGCTTGATCTGTCATGGCTTGATCAATGGGAGGAATATCAAGCTGTAAATCATATCCAATATGGAGCTGTAAATCATTTGCTGAGTTGAAGTCTCTGTGGGCTCATCACAAGCTGAACAAAGGCAACAATGTAACAAGACGTTAGAAGCAACAATAGTTGATTGTTTTTGACAGTCCAACAAAGGCACGACAGAGTTTTCAGCAAAGACTACATCTGACTTGTCCATGCCGCATAAGGTGTGATAGTCTTTAATGGCTTGGTTTGTGGCCTGATTAAGACATAATTGGCACACATGACAGCATCCGACCATAATTTATTTCGCAAAGATTTCCTTTTCATTGTACACCATGCCATCTCCATCAAAATTTTATTCTTTGTTCTGCAAGTTGCAACACCATTATGCTGAGCTGTGTATGACATTGTATACTGATGTATGATGCCGTGAGATGCTAAAAAAACAGGAAACTCATGGGACATGTACCCATCCCCCTTGTCAGTCTGGAGAGTGACATGCTTGTGAACGCTCTCATTCTCAACCATGGCAAAGTTCAATGGGTAAACCCAAGTATGCTTGGCAAAATCATCCATAAAGGTAACAAAGGAAGAATAGCCCCCAATGGATGCTGTCCGCATTGGTCCACACACATCAATGTGAACCAAATGCAACTTACGAGATGCACCAACACTGCTGTCTTTTGGAAAGAAGACCCATGCATTTTCCCAAGTAGACACCCCTCACAAACATGTTTGGACAACTCATGCATCTTTGGGAGATTGACAACCGTATCCTGAGAATGCAATCTTACTAGCTTGCCATAATTCAAATCTCAAAAGCGCTTATACCACAAATGAGTATCTGAAAGCATAGGTTCTCTCCTACAAGTGCTGTAGTAACTGTCTCTCTGTCATAGGCATCAAGTCCATACAAATCCCGTGTTAATGTCCCAGTGATAACAATGATATTATCATTTAGACGGCACAGTGGTAACCATTGAAGATAACTCTATATCCAGAAGTAGCTACAACTGAAATAGATGAGATATTTCTCTTGATCCTTGGAACATATACAATATCTTGTAGAGACTGGATCACTTGGTCAATGCTCTTCACAGCATAAGATGCATTGTTTGCGCAAGTCATTGGGCCTCCCTTTGGTGTATCCCTCAGAGAAAGAAACAACTTCGTTGCAAGAAGTGATGTGCTTAAAAACACCATTGTCAAAATACATGTGTTGAATGGATCGAAAAGTGTATCACTCAAAGAAAGAAACAACTTCGTTGCAAGAAGTGATGTGCTTAGAAGCACCATTGTCAAATTACTTGTGTTGAATGCATAAAAAATTTCCATGCAAGGGTCATGGATGGAAGGATTATATTGACATGTAACCACAAAAGCGTGGAGCCACATTGGCTGATTTGTTTAGCCTTCTCATGAGTAGAGGAAGCATCAGTAATTGCAAGGCTAGATTGCTTCTGCTTCTTCTCCGAATCTAGTGCTTTTGCATTTAGAGATGTCATGACTTGGTTTCCTGCAATAATTGCATCTCTTCTTTTTCTTTTTTGCATTTTTGTTGGCATCCGAAGTATCACTGCAATTGTGCTTGGGTTTACCACTACGCTTTGCTGTTTTTGCATTACCAGAGATTGAAGCATTCCGGCTATCCTTTGCCTCGGGCTGCGAGTTTTCCTCCATTGGATCACCCTCCTCTCATTTCGAAGTGTTCTCCTCCTTGTGGGAGCACATTTTCTTGCTGTAATTCTCATTTCCAGCCCTCTATTGGTATTTCTCATTGCCATTTGCTCTCATTTTCTCTTCTTCTTCAAGGGTGAATCCCTCTGCTCGCATTCAGAGCCTTTTCACTGCTGTCCTTTCGGGCTACATCATTGGGTAAGCCGTTGTTGCATTGGTTCTTTCCAATTTCTGCTTCATTTGCATTTTGGAAAGGCCCCATGTTGCCTTGGAAGGCCTCGTGTTGCCTTTTGGGGACTTTTCTTCCAATAGGTACACCTTGGGACAGCAGAGTCTCTTGCAGGAATAAGCTTTGAAGCTTGAGCATAATTTTGTCACTTGATTTTGAGAGGTTGCCTTTCTCTCATTTGCTTCGCCAGTTGGTGCATTTGTCTTGAATTTCAGCACCATGACTAGCAGCAAGGATGATTTGTTTGGGATGCTTGGGGCTGATGACAAGCTTGATGGCGCCGACTATCCCATGTGGTCATACATGATGGGACATGTTTTGGTTGCCAAGAATTTATGGCATATTGTTTTAGGTTATGAGGCCTGGCCTACACGTAATGTCGCTTCTAGTTCTGCACCTACTGCCTCTGGTTCTACTTCAGGTGATGGGTCTTTAGGTGATGGTTCTAATGCTACTTCTAGAACACCTGCAGCTCCTGTTATAGTTTTTTTTTTTGCGCAAAAAGTAGTGCTAGTTATATTACTTGAAAGCGAGAGTACAAGAGGGCCTAAAGGCCAGCGGGCTGCAATCACAAAATGGATACAGCCCGAGGAGCCAAAATGCTAATTACAAGCCTCTCAGGGCATAATCATCGGAGAGTGGACAAACAACCACGGTGGGGGGGCGTTATGCCACTGAAGACTCTGAGCAGAGTGCTGGAAGAACAACTCCCGGTGGTCCCAGTCGCGAAGGAAGCGCCGTCTCTTTTCCTTCCTTGCTCGGGACTCCCCCTGAATCTGATCCCACTGACCCTTGAGCATGTGAATGATCGTGCTCCAAATGTCTGCTAGGGTCTGGGTAGCAGAAGAAGCCTGATCTCCTACAGTATGCGCGCATCTGGAAGTCCAGATATGCTAGCCTGTAATGCTCCCTATGATGTCCCAAACTGGGTGCCGAGTCATCGCTCCTGCATCTGTCTCTGTCATATGCCAAGGGAGGCTGTCCATGTATGCCCAGGTGGCCTAGAGAACTCATAAGCCAAGTGATGTCCCATCTCAGTGCTGCACCAGCAAACGGCTCCCAAGTGATCGGTCCTAGCTCGTGTACAGCCCTCGCTAAGATCCCCATGACTCCCTTCCAAACTGTTTGCGCATGCGAGCAGCTCCAAAGGCAGTGCTTCAGGGACGACTCCTCTTGAAAACACATCTGGCAGTGCCCCTCCTGCCCCATCTGCCTGAGCGAGCTGCCAACTGGTAGCCCCTTGTGTGCCACCATCCAAAGAAAGTAAGAGATCTTCCTCGGCCGCCAGCTTGCCCAAAGAGTCTTCCAGAAAGTGCGAAGAAAGACCAGAGATATCCCCTGGGCATACCAACTATGTGCCTGTGTGGGTAGCCCGTGCTGGAGAGCCCCAAGAGCACGCCTGCCAGTACGCGCACTGTAAGAGAAGAAGGGGGTAGGGTTCTCTGAGGTCTCCAATGGTGGCCAGCGCCACTCCCCTGGGTCCCACTCCACCTCTGTCAAGGAACGACTCTCCCATATCCAGAGTCTCCAGTCCCGGTCCTGCATAATCAAGGGGTCTATATGCCACGTTTTCCCTTGCAGCCCTACGATGCGAAGGCGCTGCCAGGGAAGCTGGGGGTCGATCATGGCCTCTTTGCTCTGTAGGCGGCTATCATCGACGACGGAGAAGAAGTGGATCGAGGAGTCCGAGAAAAGGCCTGCAACCACCAAAGGAATGCCCCGTGGAGTGAACTGTTCTAGCCACCTCTCATCTCCTGGGAAGAGCTGTCCGGTGACCATGGGAATCCTCCAACCTGCAGGAATGGCAGCATCGATCTCCGCTCGCCGAGCCTGGATCCCACGTGCCGTACCTACTGCTGCTGCCAGCTCGCCTGGGCTCAGCTGGCTGTAGACGTCCCTCCAAACCCGGAGCGAGTAGGGCCCACGCGCCCAGAGCGCCCAGGGATATGGGATCTCTCTCCAAGCTGGCGACCTGTATCATCTGTCACCTGGCTGCTCCAGATCAGGGGCTGTTTGTCTATCTCATCTCGGCAGCTAGGGGGAACCTGGGAGAGGCTGTGTCGCAACTTCCTCCAGACCGAGACGAGGCTACGGAGGAAGGGGGAACGGGGCTGAGTCAATGGGGCAAAAGTGAAGATCCACCGGATAGATGGCTGCCAATCACCCCCTCTCTGGGGGTTACACGCGCTGAGACCATGCTGAAGCAAGAGCTTCCACGTCTGCCCTCCTGGGGTCAGACCGCAGATGACTAACTTGCCAAGTAGTGCCTGACTCTGCAGTTCTGGATCTATGATGCCAAGGCCGCCCTCTGTCTGGGGGAGAATGACCGTCTGCCAGGCGACCCGGGCTCTGGTGGTGCCGGAACCATCTGAACCAGACCAAAGGAAGTTCCGCACCAGTCTCCTCAACTGGGCTACACATGATCTCGAGAAACACCAGCAAGAGGCCACATACCAAGCAATGGCAAGAAGGATCTGGTTGACCTCAAGGGCCCTGCTTGATGTCCAGGCCTACTTGGAATCCCAGGTAACGTGTCGTCTGTCCTCTAGGGATCTAGCGAAACCCAAGAAAATACCCCACTGTGAGCTGGCTCTCGGATCCGTAAGAAAACCAACTGACTTATGCCAATTGATTTTCGCCCCAGCGACTAGGCAAAAAACCTCTAGGGACAGTCTCACTCGCTTCAGTGACTCGATATCATCCTGCACATATAGGGCTGTGTCGTCTGCGTACTCGGAGTCCAGAAGTTCTGCATCGTCTCGAATAGGGAGACGCATCCCGCGAAGACCAGTGGTACGGGCTCATAGGAAGTGGGTCATGGCCTCCGCAAAAAATAGGAAGAGGTAGGGCGCTAGCGGACAGCCCTGACGCACCGAGCGCTCGAGGGTGAATCTCTCCCCTGTCCTGCCGCTGATGATAACCCGGTTGGAGGCCGACCTGTAGAGGCTAGCAATACCTCTGATCCACTCGTCCGGGAAACTGAACCGAGAGAGTGTACCTTCCAAGAAGGACCAGTCTACTCTGTTGTACGCCTTCTCAAAGTCAAGGAGGAGTATGGCAAGGTGCTGGCCACTGTGCTGGGCCCACTCCGTCGCCTCTGAGAAAGTGAAGATGTCCAAAATGCTGCGTGGACAAAACCAGTCTGGGTGTCATGGATCAAGTCGTGTAGTAGGGGGCGGATGCAGCTATTGATCATCTTGGCGAGGATTTTGTAGGCGGTCGGGAGGAGGGTGATAGGGCGCCACTGTCTGATCTCCTGACGGTCCCCCCCTTTGGGGATGAGGCATATCAATCCTGTCGCAAGGATCTCTGGCATCTGTCTGCTGGAGAAGATATGCTGGAAGGCTGCGAGTAAGGGCCGGTGGATCCGCTCCCAAAAGGTGGTGAAGAAAGCTCTGGAGAGACCATCCTCACCTGGGCATTTCTGCCCATCAATAGCGCTCACCGCATCCTGCATCTCCGCCACGGTGAAAGGAGCGAGAAGGGAGTCACTCATGCTAGGCTGCACTAGCCGCGGTGTAGACCTCCACACCTCCTCCCTGCATAGGCGGCCACGAGGGTCCGGGGGCTCCTGTTGGAACAATGATCTGTAGAAATCTGTCGCCAAGTCCCAGACCTCGTCTGGATCTATCCTGACACTACCATCCTGCGCTCTAAGAGATCAGAGCTGTTCCCCTGCTGACCTCTGACCATGAGTCCTGAAGAACTCTCTGCACATCTTGTCGCCTTTCCTAGCCCAGAAGGACTTGGAAGCATGAAATAAGAACTCTGAGGGTCGCTGGGTGATCTCCTCTAGCATGGCTCGGGCCCGAACCTCCTGCTGTCTGAGCTCCTCAGAGCCTGGAAAAGACTGCTGCATTCGCTGAATCGAGGCGAGATCTCGTCTGATACCCCTCTCCTTCGCCCAACATTGCTGCCTGACCTGAATCGCCTCCTGTTGACAGATGAGGCTAGACTCAGCAAGCGCTTGAGCTACCTGTGCTGCCATATCCCCGGTGGGGTCTTAATCCTGCTCCCACAGGTCCACTATCCTACTGCGAACCGCTGCTCTGGAGTACATGGAGTTTGGGATCCGGCATGAGCGTGGAGGTGAGGAGTGAGAGGCTGAGTCCAGGACTAGGATGACTGGGGCATGGTATGAGAGTGTCGTCCCTGGAACCACTCCTGACTCTCCACCTCTGCCAAGTGCCCAATCACTGACATAGAAACGGTCCAGCCGCTCCAGAAGTCTGCCTCCCTCCCTCCTGTAACCCCAAGAGAAGTCTAGACTCCCTGTCCATCTGCGAAAGGAAGGCTCCCTCCAGCTGTCGCGACCTCCCACTGCGAATAGGAAGGAGTCCCAATCTTCCTGCTCTGCCTGAGCTATACCGAGGAACTCTGGGCCCCGTCCCTGCTGATCCTCTAGGGTCTCAAGGTTGTTGAAGTCCCCTCCTACAATCCAAGAATCCATCTCCGGCAACAAGTCTGTCAAGGATCTCCAAAAAGCGGCTCTCCGTCTGAGATCGGTCGGGGCATAGATATTGAGGATGCCGATACGGGATCCCTCAATATTCAAGCCCACCCAAAGTGCACGTCCTGGGATCAGAGTGCCAAAACCACACACATGCTGAGCGAGAGAAGCGTCGATGGAGGTACAGACACCCCCGCTCCTCCCCTGCTCGCCAATCGAAGGTTCCCAGTAGGTGTGGGAGCGTCCTGTGAGGACCTTTCCACAAATACTGGTATGAGAAGCCGAAAGCTTGTGTTTCTGTAATAGGAGCACATCTACCCTTCCCACCAAGGCTGGTTGGAGCTTCTGTCTGAGCACCATCTTCCTGGGGCCGCGGGTTCCTGATGAGTGGAACCCATTGACGTTCCAAGAGATAATGCGTATACTCATGAGGAGGGAAGGTGGGCCACAAACAGCTGTCTGCTTGCGGTCGATGTCGAGGTGGTCGGAGGATGTCCAGTGTGCAGACGAAGGCGCTTCTGTGAGGGTTTCGAAGGAGAGGCCGGATCATCGGACCCATCCTCTAAAACCTTCAACAGGGGGGAGAGGCCCTTCGTCCCATGGTGGTAGGCTCTCTCTAACCAGCTCGACGCCTCTGCCAGGGAAATACTGTAGAAGCCCACTACCTCTGAGGTCCTCCACGGGCGGAGCCCTTCCGCACAGACCCACTCCAGAGGTGGCCGAATAATGACCAAGAGGTGGAAAACGTTTGGCGCTGTGGCGCCATCTCAGACGAACGTCACCCTCCTTCCACTGCTGCTGAAGAAGCTCCGCTGCTCTGCTACCGATCTAGTCCTGCACCTGCTCCTGGGACTGATCTCGTATCGTCTCCCAAACATTTTCATTCATCCATTGCTCATTCCCTTCATTGGAGATAGTGAAGGAATAGCTAGGACCATCGTGAGGGGCAAGGACGGACACCTTTCCCTCCGCCCCCTTGCGGAGGAAGAAGATGCTGATGTCTAGGCATGCAGGGAAGGAGCCAATACCCACTACATCCAGATAATCCCAAGGTCCTGCTCGATAAAACTCCAAAGGTAGAGCTCTAGGAGCAGCCCTTGGGCGTGGGGACGAGGATGAGGAGTCTGAACCAGAGAGAGGGGTGCTGGCCTTCCGCGGGGAAGGGCCTCTCCCCTCCGCCGGGCCAGGAGGGATAGGCGCGGGGGAGGCCTGTGCTGGCTTCGGGGCTGCAGGTGGCTCAGGCGGAGAGCTCTGGATCATGCTCGAGGAAGAGAGGGGAGCGGAAACCACCGGTGCTGGGGGGGATCCTGGAGGGGGTGGGGGTCGGGGGACCGAGGAGGAGGGGGGAGGGGAAGGAGGGCGGGGTGAAGGATGAGGGGGAGGCTAGCTGATCTTCTCCTTCCCTTTCTCCTTCCCCTTACCGGGCTGCTGATGAGTAGTGACCACAGGGGGGGCCTCTTGCTGTGGATGAAAGGCAAACATTTGCCTAACAAGTTGTGGTTGGATGCCGTCATGTGTGCTAGTTACATCCTGAATAGATGTCCCACCAAGGCATTGCAGACTATCACACCTTATGAGGCTTGGACGGGTCGTAAGCCTTGCATTTCTCACCTGAGGACTTTTGGATGCTTGGCATATGCTCATGTGCCTTCACAAACACGCACTAAGTTGGGTGATAAAGCTGTCAAGTGCATTTTTATTGGTTATAGCTTAGAGAGCAAGGGCTATAAGCTCTATTAGCCCTGCACGGGCAAGTGTCTTGTCGGTCGGGATGTTGTGTTTGATGAATCTTCCACTATGACTTTGCTGGACTGTCAAAAACAGCCCGTTATTGATGCCCCATATATATTTGATAGCTTGATGCCTTTGTTTCCATCCGATGCTCAGGATGATGTAGCATTGACTTTGAGGAGACTTTTGCTCCCTCTTTTAGGATCGCTACTATTCGCATTGTTATTGCCTTTTACATCCGTAAGCGTGGGACAGATTTGCTGATTTTAGTCCTTTTTGTGGATGACATGCTTGTGACTGGGACACATGCTCAGCAAATTGCAAATTTTAAGCTAGGACATTTGCTATGTTTGATCTTGGTCTTTTGCACTACTATTTGGGCATCCAATTTGCTAGCAGTGAGTGGGGCATTTTGATGTAACAATCCAAGTACATTAGACAGCTTTTGCAGCGTTTTCAGTTTGAGGATTGCAAGCAAGTATCCACACCATTAGAGCCTTCTCTTCTAGGGATGGCAGCGGTACATGTGATGCCACTCTCTATCAACAGGCAGTTGGTTGTTTGATTTACCTTTGCCATACGAGACCTTATCTATAGTATGCTGTCTCACAGTTGAGCAGATATATGCACAGCCCATCTATGCAGCATGCCGTGAAGCGTATTTTCAGATATCTCAAAGGCACTCAGCGTTTAGGCCTTCTTTATGGGGCTGATACTTCACTTGTCATGCATGGATTCATTGATAGTCATTGGGCTGGTTGTTCGGACACTCGTGTGTCACATAGTGGCAACTGTTTTATGTTTGGTACTTCATATGTTTCTTGGTTCAGCAAGAAGCAGAGTATAGTTGCTACTTCTAGCTGTGTAGCTAAGTACAACAGCTTTTACAGCTACAGTGGAGTGTGTTTGGCTTCGGAAGCTACTTGTAGATCTTTATGCATGTCAAACTGCTCCTACCGTCATCTTCACTGATAGTCAGAGTGCTTTGGCTATTGCATGGAATCCTGTTTTCATGCTCACACAAAGCATATTGAGGTTCACTATCACTATGTGAGAGAGCGATTATCAGTTGGTGATATGCAGTTGTCTTATGATTCCACTGAAGACAACTTGGCAGATCTATTTACGAAGGCTCTACCTTGACCTAATTTTGAGGCTTTTCGGCAAGCTTTAAACTTAGTACCTTTTGTAACTTGATCTGTTGTACTCTGTACAGTCATAGGTTACTGGATCCCTACACGACGAGCTTGTGTAACCATGACACTAGATATTTAGGTATCCTGAGCCATGTCCAGGATCCTTGAGCCCATACCATGGAGGGGGGTTTGTAGGCCATTCTATGGGCTATCCATAGGTGCCACTTATTCCTTGCTATGTGCCTTATAGGCCTAGTTATAGTCAGCTAGGACTATTGGTATGGATAGTACATGTACCACCTAGGTCAGTTAGGACACACGGTTCAGTTAGGACAGTTAGCCCTAGGGTTTTGTTATGTTGGCTCCCTCTTGAGCCTCCACTATCAGTTTTGCAACAATCTATTACAACATCTCGTTTTTCTCATTCTCACCTCCATTTTTGAGCTTCCATTGCTTGCCATAGCCAACATCGTTGCTAATTCATCTGTTGCCTGCGCGTCGCCCAAGCGTTGGCCCCTGCTCTAGGCGATAGCTCCTATGTCGTGGATCCCTAATGTTCTTTCATTCGGGCTGCGCACAGCCCGCTTGTGGGGTTCTTTTGGTTCATGGCCTGCCCACAATCAATCGAGGTGCTTCCCTACTTGGTTTGATGATTTGGTGGGCCGAGGGTCTTTTTTTGGCCTAGCTGGGTCATTTACCAGCTGGGCTTGATGGCAACTAAGGTGAATCTTATAAG
The DNA here is from genome assembly GCF_047967505.1 of Dipteris shenzhenensis. Lineage (NCBI taxonomy): Eukaryota > Viridiplantae > Streptophyta > Polypodiopsida > Gleicheniales > Dipteridaceae > Dipteris > Dipteris shenzhenensis. The sequence continues at coordinate 56,588,319 of NC_141599.1, forward strand.
GAAGGCTATATTCCCTGCGTAGCTCACTCAGTGGCTGGCTTTTTTGGAAGGCTGTCGGTTCTTTTTGCCACACCCTCCCCTTTCATTCCTTTTTCATCTTTTCCTGCCTTTAACACCTTCTGTCAGCAACACATAGTTCTTGTTTAGTCCAGAAAATTGTATATGGCTGGTAACCCTTGGTTTGGCAAGAGGGGCTCATATGGCAGCTCCCTCGACCCCCACTGCCATTCGGGTTTTAATTCCTCGAAGGATAAACAATAGGTGAAAAATGCCATACAATCTCCTCACGGTAGAGCACTGTTGGGCAGGATTGTCATGCTCATGCCTATGAGGAGCCGAGATTGGATCCAGGTGAACTTGGCGTTAGAGGGCAACCACATTTAGGAGGTTACCATCTATGGGAGGGGAGTCTTCCTTCTCCAGATGAGCTCCCTTGACACCACCTGTTCCCTTGTACAGTACAGCCCATTTTCCTTGGCCCTCACTTAGTATATTTCATCCCCTGGTACCATGGGTTCACAGTTGACGACATGGACTTGACGCATCATGTGCCACCTTTCACTATGACGCTTCGCTTCTCAAGGCTCTAGAGAATTACAGATTTATCCTTCCCTCCATTGGAGGCTGTTTGGCACAGCGTTAGGGTCCCCGTGGCCTTTAACAGCCTCACTTTTGGAGGCTTGGAATGTGGAACTACTTGATATTTTGGATGATTACCTACTTGCCCTGGATGTGATGCATCGTTTTGATCCTACATCCCAGAAGAAGGGGTCCATTGGAGTAGTTGGTTCCTTTTTGTTGTTTCAACCTTGCCTCCACGAGAGAGGAGAAGTGGGCCCCCATGTTTTTTTATCTCATGATAAGAGACCGGATGTTTGGTTGGCACCCTAGGAGAGGGAGTCATGGATTTGTGATGACAGGGCTATCTTCCCGTTGGGTTTCTCAACAGAGAGACGCCTCACAATAGTTGTGCTTCGTTTGGGGCCAAAGGTTTAGCTCAAGCATGTTTCACACTGGATGTTACAGCAATGCGCTAGTTGGCTTGGTGTAGAGGTCTCCTTCTTGTTGCAATAGGCCTTGAAGATAGACATTTGAGCCTGTCATGCCTTTGGCGTGCTGTCACACGGACATAGACTATTTCTCTTCCAAACCCCCATTGAAGTCATAGAAACCACGGTTGTCATTCATGCTTTCGCTTACAGGAGGCCTTGTTCTTCACCCCCCCCTTCTATCCCATGAGTTGGACTATGGTGAGTTGGAACTTGGAGCATGCATGGGCTTCACGATTGTGCGCGATGGCAGCTACAAGAGATGATACTTCATCAGGTGTTGCAAAGGACTGTGGTAGGACAGGTTGTGGACTTTCTCTTGATTTAGGAGCACATGTTCTCAGTAACAGATATTAGATACCGATGCCGCCTTCTTCGGATGGCCTGCGAGGTTTGGTCCCCCACAATAGAGAAGAGTGCAGGAGTTTTCATTTTTGTTTCGGTGGCATTGGCCGTAGATGTATTTGATTAGGGTGAGCTTATCACAAGGTGGGCAATGTGGATGGGTTTAACTCTAGTTCTGGGATCCTAAACTTCTACGCTCCGGTTTGCAGACAACAACGTCCTGCTTTCTGGAGGCGGCTTACTGAGAGCCTCCTAGATGTTGACTCTTGGGTTGTTGGAGGTGGCTTCCATAACCTAGAGTTTGAGGAGGACAAGCAAGGTGGAGCCTTCTTCTCAGAGATGCCTGCGGGGCTGAGAGGAGCACTCAGCACATGAAGTAGTTCATCTTTGCGATTAGCAGTTGTGACCCATGGAGAGAACTTCTGCTTTGGGAAGCGGAGGCATGATGGCTTGTTAGAACGTCTTGACCTGTCTATGTGGAGGATTGGGCGATGCATAGAGAGGGAGCTAGGGTATTTTGGTAGATACAATGATGTCAGATCACTCCCCGGTTGTGCTTCACTTGGAGTAGCCTTATCGTGGACTCTCGTAAAAGGCAGTCCGTATTTTTGACGCTTTAGTCCAGAAGGAGGAGGAGGTGAGTGTGAGAGATTTGGCAGTAGCCAGAGAGTCCCCCTGGGGGCGGTTGGGCTACTTGGGTGGTAGAACGATTCAAAGGAGCAACGAGGAGCTCTAGTTAGGCTTTTCTTTGGTGTCACTCTCTTCATGAGCGAGAGAGAGCACTGCAATGGGATCTGGCCTCCTTAAAGAGACTTACAGAGCAAGACCCAGTTTCACAATGGCTCGCAGATTCGGAGGAGAGCGTGAGGCTCAACCTCCAAGCCACGGTGATCCGTTGAGCTTGAGTTTTGTTATCATTCTTGGGCATGTTGGATACAGTAAGGAGACAATATTTCCAAGTAGCTGTTTGAGGCCACTATCCCCCCGTCACTAGGGACATAGCTCTAGCTAGTGCAAAATAGAGCGGATAGATGCACTTAGACGTGCAAGAGATCCTAGACATGACCACAAACTTTTATTGGGAGTTGTTCCAATCCGAGGAGTCCCCCAGGTCTTTGCAGCCTGGGAAGTAGTCTGAGCTCATATCTCGACAATGATCTCTCTGAGTATGGCCAGGCAGGTGGAGGCATCTTTCAAAGATGAGGAGCTTTTGGAGGCCCTCAAGGCCCTCCCTTCTCATATGTGCCTTGGGGAGGGTGGATTGACACCATCCTTCTTTAGGTGCTTTTGGGAGTATATTTACATCTCCTTCGGTTGGCTTTCCAGAAGATTTTCGAATCCGGCTTTCTCTAACTATTGTTGAGTCGGGGTTGGATTTATTTAATTCCGAAGGGGGTGGGGATTGGTCTAATATTTGACAGTGGAGACCGATTACTTTGTTGGATAGCGCTTACAAGATCTTAGCCGAGGCTTGAGCTTGTGGCGGCAACCTCGTCACTGATATCATCCACGACATGCATATAGGTTTTGTTCAGAAACACAAAATCCTAGACAACATTTTCACCTTTTGGTGGAGAGTTGATTGGGCTTGGGAGGAGTCTTAGCCATTGCGATCGTTAGGCTTATGACAGGGTGGAGTGTTTTTTTCTGGAGGGCGCTATGTAGAGGTTGGGCTATTTAGAAAGATGGATTCATGGCGTTTGGCTATGTATGTAGGGAGTGCCAGCCATATGCTCAGAGGTGGTCACATGGGTTGGATTACTTTCTATGCTCCTAGGTAGCAGGCCTCATCGGGATGCAACTCTTGATTGGTCAAGAGGAGCAGCTTCTGGACTCAAAGTTCGTAGATGGCACGACACTCTTAGTGGAGGACCCAATGGAGAGGCTAGATGTGCTCCAGAGAGCCCTAGAGACCTAGTGTTCGGCCTCAGGGGCCAAGATCAACTAGACCAAATTAGTTGGCTTCTCACAGCATCTGAGGAGGTTCAGGGGATTGAGGATTGGGGGCTGCACTTGGTTTTCGGTGGATTCCGCGAGGCCACATTGCGAGATGTTTAGGTTGTCAGGTGGACATTAACATTTCAACTGAGCAATAGGTTGCCACAGTGCTGGAGAGTTTGAGGTGCAAGCTCTTGTATTGGAGCTCGGCCAAGCTCTAACACGTAGGGCCAATCAGGTTCTCTTGGCTACAGCTTGGTATATAGCCTCTTGTTGGAACTTTCATAGAGGTTGCATGGGTCAACTTAGGTGCCTTGTGCAAATTTTTTTATGGGCAGGCTTGGATGGTACAAGGAACACTAGAGCCAGGGTCGCTTGGCAGACGGTGATCTTGCCCTAGGCACACTAGAGCTAGGGTCGCTTGGCAGACGATGATCTTGCCCTAGGCACATGGTGGACTTGGCATTATCGATCTTGAGATGCAGAGTAGAGCCCTTGGGCAAGTTGGTGGTACATAGTCTCACCCCATGTTTTGAGCCTTGGAAGCTATTGCTTCAATGAGTGCTTCTTTGGAACACTCACGGTAGGAGAGGTTAGTGGTAGTAGACCCACAGGTGGAGCTTTTTAGAGGCTTGCCTCACAAGGAAGGGCTCACCCTGATGAGGAGCCATCAGAAGATTTGGTGCTCTTGTTTGGAGGACACATTGGGCCAGTCCACATGCCTGGAGGAGTTTTAGAGGCAGCTCCTTATATGGCATCCTGAGGTTTGGGACCAAGAGGTGTTGGGGTAAAGGCACATTGCCACCCTTTTGTTAAAGTTATGACACCTATGACTGTCTTAAGACAGTCATAGGGTGAAAGCCTAATCCTAATAAAACCTATGAGTTTGTGGTGTGGCTCAACACTTTACACACCCACACTTCTTGTGTCTCCCTCTCTCTCTCTGTCTCCTTAGTTCCACTCCCTCTCCCTTTTCCTCACAACTGGTATCAGAGCCTCTACCTCTCCCTCTCCACTCCGGTCTACCCCTCCCTCTACCCTCTCCCCTCGGGCATCATACCCTCAGCAGCGAGCAGCGGCAGCAGGAGCAGGCAGCACGCGCCCGCAGGAGCAGGCAGCACGCGCCCGCAGAGCGGGGCAGCGCGTGCGAGCGGGCGCAGCAGCCGCGCGCAGGTCGTGCGCGAGCAGCAGCAACAGCAGCAGCTAGCTGTTGCTAGCTGCTACCCGCTACCAAGCGGGCGCAGCCAGAGCGCAGCACCGGCGCGCACCCAGGCTGCACACGGGCAGCCGTATCGGAGCGACCCGTACAGCCAGCCGTACCGGCTGTACGGAATCCGTACAGGCCGTCGTACCGGCTGTACGGTCGCGTGACCAGCAGCAGCCAACGCCGTATGGACGCCGCCGTACGGACGTTGCGACAGGAGGTTCAAGTCAATTTTTTTTTGGGGATTTCGTGCCCTTGCAGGTACAGGGTACAGCAAGTACCCTGCGCAGGTACAAGAGGTACAGCAGGCACAGAAATTTTGTTTTGGGGAAGAACGAAAAGAGAGAGCACTCTGCTCTTCATTCCCGGAATTTGTTCAGTTCTAAAACTGTGTGTTTGAGGTACAGCAAGTACACTCGTGTCCCTCATGCTTGAGGTGACTATTGCCACAGTGTGTGGCGGTTGCACAATTATTTTGTTTCGGGGAGGTCAGATGCCTTGATTTTGCAGAGGGCTTTTATGCTTTTGCTGAGTGCAAATTATTAAAAATGGCAGCGGAAGATGCAAACAAACTGAAGCTACAGAACCACAGAGAGAACACTAGAGACAACAAGATGTGCCACAAACAGATCTGCTGTAACTCAGCCCATAAACCAGGGCAGCAACTGAAATACAAGGTATCCTGAACAGGATAAGAAACAGGAGCTGCAGGAGGGGCTGAACTGAAGCAGAGGAAGGGGGGCACAAGGAGGCTGCAGAAGGGGCTGAACTGAAGCAGAGGAAAGGGGCACAAGGAGGCTGCAGCCTGAGAGCACGGAGGCTGGAGAAGCCTGAAGCGAAGAGGCAGGGGCCTGGGAGCGAAGAGGCTAGAGGAGCCTGAACCGAGGAGGCAGGAGCCTAGAAATGAGGAGGCTGAAGGAGCCTGGGCGAAGAGGCAGGAACCTTGGAACGAGGGGAACTGTAGAAGCCTGGAGCGAGGAGGCAGGAGCCCGGAAAGAGGAGGGATCTGCTGAGGGAGCGTGGGCAGCCAACAGAGCAGCTGAGGGGAGGCTAAGGTGGGGATGGCCAGGAGCAGGCTGAAGACTAGAGCCTTGAGGAGCTGCTGGAAGAAGTGAGGGAGATGAGGAAGGGGGAAGACCCTTTTATAGGGAAGGCCAGGAGGGTCGGCCAGATGGCCTAGACCGACCAGCCTGGTCGGTCAGCCAACTGGGCCGACCAGCTGGTTGGCCAGAGCCTGGTCGGCCAGGGGCTGGTCGGCCAGCCTACCCCCTCTGGCACCCCTGCTGCGTGGGAGCTGGTCGGCCAGCCTACCCTGGAGATGTCAGTCTCAACACCCCCTCTCAGCTCCAGGGTGTGGCACAAGACCCAGAGAGCTGGCATGACGTTGGAGAAGGGGAGGGGAAACAGGTTTGGTAAAAATGTCGGCGACGTTGTCGGTAGTGGTGCTGAAGAGGAGCAAAATGGTACTGTCAAGAACCTTCTCTCGCGTGTAGTGGTACTGAATTTCGATGTGTTTTGTCCGAGCATGGAAAACCAGATTGCGAGCAAGGGCAATACAGCTTTGATTGTCACAAAAAAGTGTGGTAGGAGCGGGTTGCTGAAAACCACAATCGAGAAGAAGGCGCCGAAGCCACACAGCCTCACAGGTGGCACTACACATAGCCCGATACTCAGCCTCGGTGGAAGATAGGGCGACCGTGGGTTGGCGTTTACTGGACTAGGAGATAGCCGCAGAGCCAAAGGAGAAAACATAGCCCGTGGTAGAGCAGCGAGAATCGGGGTCGCCAGCCCAATCAGAGTCACTCCAACCTCGGAGAGTGAGCGGGGAAGGAGAGGAACCACCGGCAGTATATAGGAGCCCGAAAGTAGAGGTCCCGTGAAGATAGCGGAGGAGACGTCGAGCAGCCTACCAATGAGAAAGCGAAGGGGTTTGCATGAAGGGGACGGTGGGGGGTGGCGATGAGAGCGACGAGGCCCATCATTAGGGTGTGGTTCGGAGTAGGGATCCTCAAGACCGGAGGAGCGGAGAGTATCAATGAGCCATCGCGGAACACGTATTGAGTGTGGTTCCAAAGGAGGAGCAGACGAGGGTGGAGCCGGAGAAGGAGGCGGAGGAGAGAGAATAGGAGGTGATGTAATGGGGGACGAGGCAGGTGGAGGGATAGAGGGCTCCGGGGCATCGGACGGATCTCCAAGAACAGGAGGAGAGTCGGAGGATGGCGGAAGGACCTGCTCGTCGAAAAGGACATCCCTGCTCACGGAGATAATGCGGCGGCGAGGATCATATAGGCGATATCCAGTGGAGACGGAGTTGTAGCCTACGAACAAGAGCTTGTGGGACCTAGGATCAAGCTTTCCACGATCAGATTTAGGAATATGAACATAAGCATCACAGCCAAATACCCGAAAATGGGAAACATCGGGCTTAGATCCATAGTAAGCCTGATAAGGGGTCATGCCTGGGACTGCTGATGTCGGAGAGCGGTTAAGAGTATGGATCGCGGTCATCATGGCCTCGGCCCAGAGAGACTGAGGGAGTTGACTGTGAGTTAGCATGGTCCGAGCCATTTCACGTTCAACCACGCCATTATCAGAAGGGGTACCTGTGTTGGCAAATTCCCAAATAGCACGTGCAGAAGTAAGGTGCTTGATATGATTGAGAACCCCTGGTTGACAATTGAGAAAGATGAACGAGCGTACACAAGCATTCAATTTGTCCCAGATAAGAGAAGCATGTGGATCCTCCTCAGGAGACGGACGAGGGATCCCGGGATCAACAAACTCAGCAAGATCATAAGATTCCAATACAGACGCCATCTGAATTTTCCAAAGGGAATAGTTGGTCCCATCTAACTGCCGAGCATCTGGAAATGTAGGAAGAGTGTGGTTCTGTAGCTTCAGTTTGTTTGCATCTTCCGCTGCCATTTTTAATATGGTATCAGAGCACCAGAATACTCTCTGATCTTGGAACTCCTGTATTGATGAAGTTGAAGAAGCTTGTCCTCGTCGGCAACTCTCTTTCCCGCTGACTACAGAGCTCTCTTCTTCCCCCTATATTTTTTTTTGCTGCCTGTCGGCAGCCCCGTTCTAGACTTTGATCTGTTCACCAGCCCCGTTCTCTTCAGCCCTTGGTTGCTGTCCACTCCCTGGTTTCAGTCATGGCTGATGAAACAAAGGATTCTACTTCGGATCTTCGCGTTCCCCCTATGTCCAGTTTCTTTCAAGAGTCTGACAAGCCTGTACGCATCCCCGCTCTGATACCATATTAAAAATGGCAGCGGAAGATGCAAACAAACTGAAGCTACAGAACCACAGAGAGAACACTAGAGACAACAAGATGTGCCACAAACAGATCTGCTGTAACTCAGCCCATAAACCAGGGCAGCAACTGAAATACAAGGTATCCTGAACAGGATAAGAAACAGGAGCTGCAGGAGGGGCTGAACTGAAGCAGAGGAAGGGGGGCACAAGGAGGCTGCAGAAGGGGCTGAACTGAAGCAGAGGAAAGGGGCACAAGGAGGCTGTAGCCTGAGAGCACGGAGGCTGGAGAAGCCTGAAGCGAAGAGGCAGGGGCCTGGGAGCGAAGAGGCTAGAGGAGCCTGAACCGAGGAGGCAGGAGCCTAGAAATGAGGAGGCTGAAGGAGCCTGGGCGAAGAGGCAGGAACCTTGGAACGAGGGGAACTGTAGAAGCCTGGAGCGAGGAGGCAGGAGCCCGGAAAGAGGAGGGATCTGCTGAGGGAGCGTGGGCAGCCAACAGAGCAGCTGAGGGGAGGCTCAGGTGGGGATGGCCAGGAGCAGGCTGAAGACTAGAGCCTTGAGGAGCTGCTGGAAGAAGTGAGGGAGATGAGGAAGGGGGAAGACCCTTTTATAGGGAAGGCCAGGAGGGTCGGCCAGATGGCCTAGACCGACCAGCCTGGTCGGTCAGCCAACTGGGCCGACCAGCTGGTCGGCCAGAGCCTGGTCGGCCAGGGGCTGGTCGGCCAGCCTACCCCCTCTGGCCCCCTTGCTGCGTGGGAGCTGGTCGGCCAGCCTACCCTGGAGATGTTAGTCTCAACACAAATCTCAGCTTTCGGGTGACAATTTCAAAGGGCTTTTGCCTGGAAGTTTATGCAGTGTATGCCTTGAGGCAGTGTGGAGCCAGGGTGCCCACATTGGTCTTGTTTCCGCAGTGTATTCAGTGACATTTCTTGCAGGTCACATTCTGTGTACGACACTTTGAAAAATCTCAGTTGAGCCACGCTTGGCCAGGGCGCATCGAGTTTACTCGGTCCCTAACTGTCCATTGTTGACATTGCTCAAAAGATTTTCTCTTCAGTGTTTGTACGTTGGGATCTGTGTTACTGTGTACAGAGGGCCGTTTATGCATTACATTGTCAGGTGAAAGTGCTAGGAGAGCGCTGTATTTTGTATGCTACCTCAGTGTTGAGGTGTTTTTCACTTGGTACAGGTGTCAAATCAAGGGGCTTTTGTCCAGATTTTGCTTGTGAGCACTTGAGTTACTGTTTAAGAACTTCAGATGCCTTTTATCCCCTTGGCAGAAGGGTGATTGTTTGGGATTTTTCCCATTCTTTGTTGCAGGTTTGTGACAGGCTGAGGTGTTTGGAGCCTTTTTCAGTGGACCAAACAGTGTATGACAAGTGGTTTATGGATATAAAATCAGTGCATTACCTCATCTGAGGTGGGAGAAGTGTCCAGGACAGCAGTGTTTTGTGCTTCGTCAGATTCGTCAGATGATGATGCACTGATAAAACACTTGTGGAACAGCTGCAGCATTCTGAAGTTACTGTTTTATGCCTATTTGAGCACGGTACAGTGTGTTAGAAGGTACAGTGACTGGAGAGAAAATTTTCTGTTTTGCTGCAGATCTTTTTGACAGTAAAAACAGCACTATTGTGAGTGCTCCTGGCTCTTGATAGAGCAGGTTTTCTGAGAAATCAGAATTTTATTTAGTCATTTTTTGACTTACAGGGAGTCAGGTACTTTCCTTATCTGATATGGCATCAGGGGGAAGTGAATCTTCAATTCTGAACATAAAGAAATTGGAAGGGGCACACAATTATGCATTATGGGCAGAACAGTGTTTGAATGTACTTCTGCTAAAGAAGATTTCTAAGCCCATAAGGGTGAAGGGTGTCAAGCCATCTGGGATGTCAGATGATGAGTGGGAGGAGCTTGATTTGTCCGCTAGGGCTGCTATCATGCTTACTCTCAGTGATTCTCTTGTGTTCAATGTTCAGGCTGAAAAGACCTCTTATGGTCTATGGCAGAGGCTAGAAGAGTTGTATGCCCAAAAGAGTTCAGCCAGTAAGGTTTATTGGTTGAAGAAGCTTGTCGATCTTCGCATGAAGGAAGGTACAGCTATGACCTCACACTTGAGTGAGTTCAATGCCATCTTTACACAGCTTATTGCACAGGGATTGAACCTTGATGAGGAGTTCAAGGCTACTTTCTTGTTGTGTACCCTCCCTGAGAGTTGGGACACTTTCAAGACTACCCTGTCTAATTCAAATGTCACTCTTATGTATGCTGATGTGGAGAGCTCTCTCCTTATGGAGGAGATGAGCAGGAAGAATAATATGGGCAGCAAGTCTTCCAATGCTTTGCAGGTACAAGAAAGAGGTAGGACGACTCAGCAGAAGGGGAGATCTGCTGGCAAGTCCAAATCCCGCAGTCAGTCCCGTGGCAAGAAGGATATTGAATGCTTTTACTGTGGCAAGAAGGGACATGTGAAGTCTAAGTGCTTCAAGTTTATACAGGATCGGAAAGCCAAGAAGGCTGAGACAAAGGATGCAGGCAGTGGAAGCAAAGGCAAGGGCAAGGCCAAGGCAGATGACTTGGATGCAGTGAATGTTGCAGCAGAGGACAGTGACAGTGACAGACATTGATGTTTTATGCTCTTCTGCTGTAATTGCACATACATTGGTTGATGGCCTTGACATGCATACCTGGCTCTTAGATTCAGGTGCTTCTTTTCATGTTACTCCTCATAGGGAGTGGTTTACTTCCTACACAGGTACTCATGGAGTTGTTCACCTTGGGAACAACTATGCATGTCAGATTGCAGGGATTGGCAGTATACAGATAGTATTCCCTGATGGTCGCATATTTATGCTTGATGGTGTTCGCCATGTGCCGCAAATCAAGAAAAATGTGATAAGCACTGGCTTGTTGGATGACAGTGGTTACCACACCACATTTGGGGATTCCAAATGGGTGATTACTGATGGCCCGGTTGTAGTGGCTGAGGGATATAAGAGTGATACCTTGTACCCTCTTTATGTTTCCAGTGTAGGTAATCATGTTGTTGCCATAACCGAGCTGCCGAAGGTTTCATTGTGGCATAGCTCGTGAACATAGCGTTGATGAGAGACAAAATACCCCCTCTTAGTTTGCCAAATCTCAAGACCCAAGAAAAAATGGAGAAGGCCCATATCCGTCATCTCAAATTCAGTTTGAAGAGCAACTTTAATGGCAAGGATATGATTGGTATGACTCCCAGTGAGGATTAGATCATCCACATAAAGAATGATGAAGGTATGAAGCTGTCCTTCATGAAAAAGATAAAGATTGGGATCAGCCAGAGAGCGAAGAAGTCCTTGGCGGCAGAAGAAGGTATCAATACGCTGATTCCAGGCCCGAGGAGCTTGCTTGAGACCGTAGAGAGCCTTGCGAAGGCGACAGACCATGAAAGGAGAACGAGAATTAATGAAGCCGGGTGGCTGATCCACATATACCTCTTCATGAAGATCACCATTCAAAAATGCAGATTTGACGTCCATTTGAAAGATGGGCCACTGATGGTGGGCTGCAAGAGCAAGGATCGTTCGGATGGTGCTCATCCGGGCGGTAGGTGCAAAGGTCTCCCCATAGTCGATGCCGGGTCGTTGGGCATAGCCTTTAGCCACCAGCCGAGCTTTATACTTGTCGACAGAACCATCAGAGGCGTATTTTGTTTTGAAAATCCACCGGACACCAATTACGGAACGGTGTGAGGGACGAGGGACAAGGTCCCAGGTGTGGTTCCGAAGAAGAGCATGAATTTCCGCTTCCATAACCTGTTTCCAATGAGGCTGGGCCAGAGCCTGAGGAACGGTAGTGGGCTCACGAGTGGCGAGGATGCGAGACATAAGGGCGTAATTGACATGGAGGGGATCAGAAGAGGACGGTGGGAGATGGCGATGAGAGCGACGAGGCCCATCATCAGGGTGTGGTTCGGAGTAGGGATCCTCAAGACCGGAGGAGCGGAGAGTATCAATGAGCCATCGCGGAACACGTACCGAGCGGGGTTCCAAAGGAGGAGCAGACGAGGGTGGAGCCGGAGAAGGAGGCAGAGGAGAGAGAATAGGAGGTGATGTAACGGGGGACGAGGCAGGTGGAGGGAGAGAGGGCTCCGGGGCATCGGACGGATCTCCAAGAACAGGAGGAGAGTCGGAGGATGGCGGAAGGACCTGCTCGTCGAAAAGGACATCCCTGCTCACGGAGATAATGCGGCGGCGAGGATCATAGAGGCGATATCCAGTGGAGACGGAGTTGTAGCCTACGAACAAGAGCTTGTGGGACTTAGGATCAAGCTTTCCACGATCAGATTTAGGAATATGAACATAAGCATCACAGCCAAATACCCGAAAATGGGAAACATCGGGCTTAGATCCATAGTAAGCCTGATAAGGGGTCATGCCTGGGACTGCTGATGTCGGAGAGCGGTTAAGAGTATGGATGGCGGTCATCATGGCCTCGGCCCAGAGAGACTGAGGGAGTTGACTATGAGTGAGCATGGTCCGAGCCATTTCAACACCGGTACGATGTTTACGTTTAACCACGCCATTATCAGAAGGGGTGAAGGAACAGAGAGAGATAGAGAGCAAGAGAGTGTGAGAGAGTCGTAAGCTTGGAAGCAGTAGTTGCTCTATAGAGTATGTAAAAAAGAGTACAACACAAAGTAGTGTAGATAAGGTTTTGTCATAGTGACAAAACCTTAGTAGTCACTAACCATAGTTAGTGAACTAACTGCAGTTAGGGGGAAAAACCTCTAAAAGAGGGAAAAGTGCCCCTAACTAACTTATTATATTACATTGGTCACTGCTGAATTATAGATATAATTCCAACACCCCCCTGCAGTGCCAATGTCATGTACAAGGCTGATCAATCACCAAACGGATATAAGTTCAGGGCACTGCGAAATGCCTCGAACTTCTCACGTGGTAGTGCTTTGGTGAAGATATCTGCAACGTTGTCATGTGTGGACACAAAGATCATACTGATCTCCCCTGCATGTAACTTCTCTCTGACGTAGTGATAGTGAACCTCAATGTGCTTCGTGCGAGCATGAAACACTGGATTCTTTGCCACTGCAATGGCACTCTGACTATCAGTGAGAATTGGAGAAGGACCCTCCAAAGACAGATGAAGATCAGCAAATAAACGTCTCAGCCAGACACATTCCACTGTTGCTGTGAAAGCTGCCCTGTACTCAGCTTCACATGATGAGGTAGCCACTGTAGATTGTTTCTTGCTTAGCCATGAAATGCAAGATTTTCCCAAAAAGAAACAATTGCCACTAGTGGACTGCCTAGTGTCATAATCACCAGCCCAATCTGAATCACTGTAGGCATGCATCTGCAAGTCACCCCCCCTGGGAAATAGTAAGCCAAAAGACTTGGTGCCTTGCAAATAACGGAAGATGCGCTTAACTGCCTGCCAATGCATAGTTTTAGGGCTGTGCATATACCTGCTCACCTGAGATACTGCAAACTGAATATCAGGCCTAGTATTGCAGAGATATATGAGGCATCCAACAGCTTGACTGTAAAGTGTGGCATCAACTGATTCTCCTGCATCATGCATTGTGAGTTTCAGCCCCGGTTCCATAGGAGTAGATATGGGCTTACACTCTTGCATGTTAAATCTGTCCAAAAGTTTCTGAACATACTTTGACTGAGACATAACAGTGCCACGTCTCTCATGAGAGAACTGGATCCCCAAATAAAAATGAAGCAGCCCCAAATCTGACATATCAAAGTGGGTCTGCAAATCAGTTTTGAAATCTGCAATTTTGTCGTCATTGGACCCTGTGAGCAGTAAGTCATCAACATAAAGAAGGATGACTAATATTTCCCCCCCATCCATCTTGATGTAGAGGGTGCTCTCAGTAGGACTATTGTGCAGCCCCTTGCTGGTCAAAAAGGCATGTATCTTGGCATACCATGCACGAGGGGCCTGTTTCAGCCCATATAAAGCTTTATTAAGCTTGCAGACTTGAAGTGCATTTGCTGTAATGTCAAAACCCGGAGGTGGTTTGACATACACCTCTTCCAGCAAGTCCCCATTTAAGAAGGCTGTTTTGATGTCCAACTGATGAACATTCCACTCAAAATGTGCAGCCATTGCAATTACCGATCGGATGGTGGTCATCCAGGATGTAGGAGCAAAAGTCTCCTCATAATCTATGCCCTTTTTCTGAGCATAGCCTTTAGCAACCAGCCTGGCTTTATATCTGTCAATGGAGCCATCTGGCTTCCGTTTGACTTTAAATACCCATCGTGTGCCAATAGCATGTTTACCCTGTGGCAAGTCCACAACATCCCAAGTCTGATTTTTGGCAATGGACTGCAACTCATCGTGCATGGCATTCATCCAATGCACATTACCTTGTGCCTCTTCAAATGTGGCAGGCTCCTCTTCATCAAGGAGAGTACCTGCATATGCTGATTCCACTGAATTAGCACCTTCCATGTGCCTTGCTGCACTGCGAGTCCTACCAGGTAACGGGGCATCAAGTTTACTCTCCCGGAGAGTCTGTAACAGCCAGTTTGGGACTGTTTTTGCTGCATGTATGTCTGCAATTTCTTGCTGTACCACTTGTTCCACTTCCTGTGGAGGAGGCATGACATCCCGTGGCGGAACTGAAGCATTTGAAGGTTGCTGTAAATTCTGATTTGGATCAGAAAAATCAGCAGGGGAACCCAATGCAATGGGTAGCAACCCTTGAAATACATCTTCTGAAGGTGAAGGCATTTGAAAATCAGCCTGAGTGTAAGCTGAATTTTCAGAAAATATCACATCTCTACTTACAATGATTTTGCGTGTAGCAGGATTGTAGAGACGATACCCCTTGCTTTCTGCACTGTATCCAACAAATATGCATTTGATGGCTTTATCTGACAATTTGTGCCTAAATTCAACTGGCACATGTGCATAGGCAAGGCATCCAAAGACTCGGAAGTGATCCACTGAAGGCTTCCTGTCATTCCAGACCTCAAAAGGAGTTTTTGTTTTTAAAGCCTTAGTGGGAGCCCTGTTCAAAATGTAATTGGCACACATCAAACCCTCTAACCAGAATTTATGAGGCATGTGTTTGCTTTTCAGCATACATCTGTCCATCTCCATGAGGGTTCTATTTTTCCTCTCAGCTTTGCCATTTTGCTGAGGGGTCAGCTTGACTGTGAGCTGATGCACAATACCCTTTTGTTTGAGGAAAGCATCAAATTCTGCAGATAGGTATTCCCCACCTCTATCCGTGCGTAATATCTGTATCTTGAGCCCGGTTTCATTTTCAACCATGGCTGAAAAGTGTTTAAACACTGTGAACACTTCAGATTTCTTTTTCAGCCCATAAACCCAAGTAAAATTGGAGTAGTCATCAATAAATGTGACAAAGTAGAGATGACCACCCAATGAAGGAGTCCTCATGGGACCACAGACATCACTGTGTATAAGCTGCAATTTGCGAACAGCTTTAACTGAACCATCCTTCTTGAAGGGAAATCTATGCATTTTACCTAAAATGCACCCTTCACAGGCATGTGGAGGAGGTATCTCAAGAGGGGGCAATGCATCAACCATTGAAAATTTCTGAAGTGTCATCAAGCTGTTGTAATTCATGTGGCCATATCTGGCATGCCATAATTCTGCATTTTGCATATGGCAACTGTAGGGGAAGAAATTGCCAAAGCATGAGCTGCTCTTTTCTGAAAAATATCAAGCTGAAAAAGCCCACGCAGCAGAGTACCAGATAACATTAAGGCATAGTTAGCTTCCCTGTCCCGGACAGCACATTTGTCATCCTCAAAGATGACCTGAAATCCATCTCTGTTAAGAGTGGACACTGAAAGGAGATTTTTGGTTATGCCAGGCACATATAAAACATTAGAAAGTCTGAAAATTGAGCCATCAATTGCAGTGAGCTCAACTTCTCCTGTGCCACGTACTGAATATGAGGAGTTGTTGGCACAAGTGACTTTCTTACCAACAGGGGGTGGATGCAAGGAAGTAAAGAGACACTTCCTCGAAGTGATGTGCTTGGATGCACCGCTATCAAAATACCATGTGTTCAGTGTTTCATCAACATTGAAAGCAGATGCATCTGAAGGAGAGTCAAAACTGCAAGTCAAAAATGCATATGTATCATCACTGCATGAAGCTGTACTATCCCGAGCATCTGGAACAGCCAACTGAGAATCAGAAATGCAAGATAAAAAGGCATAATCTTGACCAACAAAGTTGGCTGCAGCATCCCCACTGTCAGATGCACAAGGGGCTGAATCTGAAACAGCCATTCCTGAGCTGTTTTTCTTTTCCTTTGCAATCCTTTTCCTGCATTCTGCTATGTGATGACCTGGCTTTTTGCAGTAGTGACAGAAACCCTTCTTTTTGGGCTTGCTTGCATCACTTTTAGCCTTTTGTGAAGGCTGTCCTGACCCACTGGAAGGCTGATTTGCTGCTGTTTTTGCCTGTCCCTTTGTTTTTGATTTGAATTTTGAGAGCATGGCTTGTTCACCTGCACGTGAAGCCAAATTTTTCCTGGTCTGCTCTTCCTGAAGCAGAAGTCCTATCAGCTCATGAAAAGAAAGAGGATTTGCACCCCCCCTCAATGATAAATTCAGCGAAGTATGAAAGCTGAGATAAGACTCAGGAAGAGAATTCAGAGTGGTTGTAATCATCTCTGAATCAGGAATAATTTCATCTATATTTAACAACTGCTCTCTGAGATCCTGTAGCTTAGTGAGGTGGGCTGACATGGAGTCACCCTCCTCCATATGTGTATTGCTCAACTCTCTTTTTAAAAAAGATACCCTGGCATCATTCCGTGCTGCATACATGCTTTCCAAAATATCCCACGCTGCCCTGGAGGTCTTACACGACCGGATATGCGGAATGATTGATCTTTTCACTGAAAGAGAGATGCAAGACAAGGCTAAGGCATCTCGTGAATCCCATCTCTTTTGCTCAGGAGTATTAACTGTAGCTGCACCAACAACTTGTCCTGCAGCTGCACCTTGTGCACGACCTCTTCCACCTCCTTGGTGAGGGGGGGTAGCAGGTGCAATATCTGCTGGTCGGATTTCATCCCCATTGACATAATCCCATAAATTGCGAGAAATCAGAATATTACGTACCATGAAACTCCAGAGGGAGTAGTTGGTACCATCTAATTTGTCTTCTTGAGAAAGACCACCAAACTGAAAATCATTCTGATTTTGATGGGCCATATCTGAAAAAGGAATTGAAGCAGATACAAGGCTGAATTCCCTTACTGGGAATAAAATGCACAACTCCCAAAAACCACACCCAAGCACGGGCTGTATATGTAACTTAGATTTCTGCACTTGAGCTGTCAGAAATCTGTCCAAGCATAAAACACTCTCCAAAATCTGCCAAAAGTGTTCCAAACACTCCAATAAAGGCAGTATATACTGAATACTCCAAAAAATGCTCTCCAAACACAAAAGCCCCAATTTGTGGCTAGAAATTGCAGCCAGAAAGGGGTAAAAATGTCAAAAGCCCCAAATCTGCAATTTTAATACAAAAGCCCCAAATTTCAGACAAATCTGCAATTTTGCTCTTGTGATAGCTTCAAAATTGCCAAATGATTGCAATGGCTGCAATCTGCAAAATGCCCCAAATGTTCTTGCAGAATACTTAGCCAAACAATGGCTGTCTGCAAACTCAGCCTGCCAAAAATCACCTGCCAAATCAAAGATGACCTGCCAAGAAACACCTGCAAATCTCTTGTCCAAAACCAAGAAGATACTTGCTGCTGTACTGAGATTCAGTACAGATTTACTGTACTGAATACTGTACGGAAATGCCGTACAGTTTGTACGGCACTGTACGGCAGATACGTCGACGACAGGTACAGTCACGATGTACGGCGCGTAGGTACGGCGAAGTACGGCGTAGATGACGCAACTTTTCGGCGCTGGTACGGCGAAGTACGACTGCAGGTACGGATTTGTACGGAACTGGTACGGAACAGTACTGCAGCAGATGACGTTCAGATTCGGCGCTGGTACGGCGGGCGAAATCGTACGGCAGGCTTACTCGTACGGCAGGCGTTAGAAATCCGTACAGTCGTACGGACTGTACGGGCAGATTTGCTGAGGCTGAAAGTCGAGGCAATGGTTGAAGCTTGAGGGAGCAAGGAGCACCAGACTCTTGGACCTGCTCTGATACCAAATGAAGGAACAGAGAGAGATAGAGAGCAAGAGAGTGTGAGAGAGTCGTAAGCTTGGAAGCAGTAGTTGCTCTATAGAGTATGTAAAAAAGAGTACAACACAAAGTAGTGTAGATAAGGTTTTGTCATAGTGACAAAACCTTAGTAGTCGCTAACCATAGTTAGTGAACTAACTGCAGTTAGGGGGAAAAACCTCTAAAAGAGGGAAAAGTGCCCCTAACTAACTTATTATATTACATTGGTCACTGCTGAATTATAGATATAATTCCAACAAGGGGTACCTGTGTTGGCAAATTCCCGTTTGACACCATGACTACTCAAGAACCGATCAAACTCGAGAGAGGTGAACTCACCACCTTTATCAGCACGAAGAATTTTGAGGGAGTGATTGGATTCTTTTTCCACCATGGCTAGCCAGGTCTGGAAACGACTGAAAGCCAGATCCTTGTGGGAAAGAAAATAGATCCAAGAATAGCGACTGAAGTCATCAACAAGGAGCATGTAGTACGAGGCTCCTCCCAGTGACATAATCTGCATAGGGCCACATAGGTCGAGGTGAACAAGACCAAGCGGAACGGTGGCACGGCGAGAGGCATGATGGGCGAAGGGCTCGCGATGTTGTTTGCCCAATATGCAAGAGGGACAGAGACCTTGGCGAGTGCCGACGTTAGGGAGGCCGAGGACAAGCTGATCACGGAAAGCACGATGGAGAGCATCAATGTGTAGATGACCAAACCGATAATGCCAAAGGTCGCCAAGAGAGGTTCCTGTAAGGGAGGGAAAGGCGACAAGCTTGTAGATACCATTAGTAGAATGGTCGGTCCAAACCGGCTGTCCGGTAGCACGATCGCGGATGGTGACAGAGGCCGCTTCAAACTCAACCTTCATATTGTTTTGACAAATCTGATGAACCGAAAGGAGATGAAAGCCGAGAGACGGAACATACAGAACACGAGAAGAGTGTTTACCCCCTTTGCCATCAGGAATAATATCAAGAGAGCCCTCTGAATGAACAGGAATAGAGTGCTTATCGCCGATGCAGACACGACCAGAATGAGGAGTGAGATCCTGGAGCAGCGAGGAGGAGGGGGTCATATGCCGAGAGGCCCCACTATCAACAATGCATTCACGAGCATCGGAGCTATGGAGAGCCAATGACTCTGCTGCAGGAAGGGGTACCGAATTCAAGAGCTCAAGGTGAACAAATGCAGGAGTAGGGGTAAGGGAAGCATCAGCCGCAGCGGCAAGGGGTGCGTCAGCTCGTTTGTGTTTGCGGTAGGGACAATTGCGCCAATAATGGCCAGGAGTGCCACAGTGATTGCAATTACCTTTGGGAGCAGGACGGTCACTGGGGGGATTTGAAGGAGATGAGTTATTGGCAGAGGACGGGGCATTCTTGGATCGTGATTTGGGACGGTGAGCCACAAGAGCCTCAGAAGAACCATCAGAGGTTTTAGTGAACTGTTCCTCCTGATCCATCATCATGGGGACAAGTTCCTCCCAAGTGATGGTGCTGAGGCGGCCAGAGGTAATAAGAGAAGAATAGAATGCTGCATATCGACTGTCAGTAATAACATGAGATAAGAGAGTAATAGCCATATCTTCGGAGGAGATAGCCTTGCCTGCATGGAGGATGTCCTGATGCATGCTCTGCATTTTGTTGATGTGGTCCCGTATGGAAGGGGAAGTAGTCGGATCGAGGCGACGAAGCTGAACTTCCAAGGAAATACGTTTCATGGGAGTGACGCGAAGATACATGCCATCAAGAAATTCCCAAATAGCACGTGCAGAAGTAAGATGCTTGATATGATTGAGAACCCCTGGTTGACAATTGAGAAAGATGAACGAGCGTACACGAGCATTCAATTTATCCCAGATAAGAGAAGCATGTGGCTCCTCCTCAGGTGACGGACGAGGGATCCCGGGATCAACAAACTCAGCAAGATCATAAGATTCCAATACAGACGCCATCTGAATTTTCCAAAGAGAATAGTTGGTCCCATCTAACTGCCGAGCATCTGGAAATGTAGGAAGAGTGGGAATACGTACAGGCTTGTCAGACTCTTGAAAGAAACTGGACATAGGGGAAACGCGAAGATCCGGAGTAGAATCCTTTGTTTCATCAGCCATAACTGAAACCAGGGAGTGGACAGCAACAAGGGGCTGAAGAGAACGGGGCTGGTGAAAAGATCAAGGTCTAGAACAGGGCTGCCGACAGGCAGCAAAAAAAAATATATAGGGGGGGGAGAAGAGAGCTCTGTAGTCAGTGGGAAGGAGAGTTGCTGACGAGGACAAACTTCTTCAACTTCATCAATATAGAAGTTCCCAGATCAGAGAGTATTCTGGTGCTCTGATACCATATTAAAAATGGCAGCGGAAGATGCAAACAAACTGAAATTATAGAGCCATACAGAGAACACTAGAGATAACAAAATGTGCCACAACTGATCTGCTGTAACTCAGCCCTTAAACCAGGGCAGCAACTGAAATACAAGATATCTTGAATAAGATAAGAAAACAGGAGCTGCAGGAGAGGCTGAACTGAAGCAGAGGAAAGAGAGCACAAGGAGGCTGCAGAAGAGGCTAAGCTGAAACAGCAGAAGGGGGGTACAAGAAAGCTGCAGCCTGAGAGCACGGAGGCAGGAAAAGCTTGAAGCGAAGAGGCAGGGGCCTGGAGTGAAGACGCTAGAGGAGCCTGAACTGAGGAGGCAAGAGCCTAGAGAAGAGGAGGCTGAAGGAGCCTGGGTGAAGAGGCAGGAACCTTGGAACAAGGGAACTGTAGAGGCCTGGAGCAAGGAGGCAAGAGCCCTGAAGAGGCAAGATCTGCTGCGGGAGTGTGGGCAGCCAACTGAGCAGCTGAGAGGGGGCTCTGAGGGGATGGTCAAGAGCAGGCTGTGTACTTGGGCCTCGAGGAGCTGCAAGGAGTAGTAAGGGAAGTGAAGGGAAGGAGTCCCTTTTATAGGGCAGGCCAGGGGGGAGTCGGCCAGATTGCCTAGACCGACCAGCCTGGTCGGTCAGCCAACTGGGCCGACCAGCTGGTTGGCCAAAGCCTGGTTGGTCGGCCAGCCTACCCCCTCTGGCCCCCCTTGCTGCGTGGGAGCTGGTCGGCCAGCCACCCCTGGAGATGCCTATTGTCACGGGGGCGTGAAATTCTAGGTACTTTAATGTACTACAAGACCGTGACAACTTTGGTTTTAAAAGTCCAAGCGTGGGCTTAATAATGTGTAATTAAACGCGCGGCATGGTGCCTAGCACATAAGCGTAATTAATCCCTAGGCCCAAAGGCATTCCAAGGAATTAAAAGAGTGGTTGTTGGGAAATGATGATGTGGCATTTTTAATGGGCCCCCTAGAGGACCATGTACCTTCAGTGGCCCCCCTAGAGTTCCAGGTGGCTCTAGTGCCTTCTACATGCTCCTTTGCCATTCCTGGACCTTCGTGGGCCTTCTAAACTTCACATGTGTGGTTTTCTCTCTCATCTTCTTCCTTTGTTGAGATTTTGGACTGGTTTTTCAGCCTCCTTCAGCTGAATTCCGTTTTTCTTCATAACTCCTCACCCGTTTGGATTCCTCGACTTCCATTTGGCCCGATGGCTTCCCCTCTGCCTCCCCTTCGTAGTGATATGCTTTTCCCTCCGTGCGTTTGGTAGAACGGGCAGAGCTGAGCACTTCTTTTGCTGGTCGAATTTGCAAAAGTGGCTTTTTCTGGACCTTTTTTCTTCTACCGCCTCCTGGGCCTCTCCTCTTGCAAAGCTACAGCTTTCTGTCGAATTTCAAGTGGTCCGACGCGCTGGTTGACTGGTTTTTCTCAGTTTTGGAGGACTTTCCGGCGATGAAACTTCTCCAAAACCTTCTCAATGCATTCCTCTCTGAAGCACGCTTCTTTTGAGCCCAAGAACTCCCACTTCTTCGCGACAGAAGTGCTTCTTTTCGCATTTTTCAGTGGAATTCTTGCTGGTCGGCTCTTGTAAATGCTCTTTCTTCATGCCTTTGCACTCCTCTTTGGCTGAGAATGCAATTGGGCATTGGCTACTATGTCCTCTTGGCGATTGAGGACTTGGTTCGAGTCTTCAGGGCTTGGTGAGTTGTGATTTTGCTACTGCAATTTCTTTTTGCCATAAGCTATTGGTTGGCCTCGTGTGCCGCCTCTTTCTTGGCTCACAGGTGCCCAGGCAGTGCTACATGAGTCATTCCTTGGTTGGGTACTTTGCTGATTTTATTTTGGAGCTTTGAAAAGCTTTGTGAATGCCATCTAGAAACCACTCAAAGAGAGTGCAGCTGGGGTGCAGTGTGATTGCATCTGGACAGCCAATGGAATTGCACTCGGAAAAGAGAATGCCTTTGGGTTGAGCCTATGGGTTAAGTGCACTTATGTGATGGTGTTCTATGCTTGAAAGCCTTGCGAAGGCTTAGTGAATTGGGGCGGCGTGCTCAGTTGCAGGGAAGGTCTCCCAGATGCAACTTGTAATCATTTCACTGTGAAATATAAAGAAATACCGAAAGGGGCGCCACGGTGTTTGGGGCCAATCGGGTGCACTTGTCTATGTCTGTTGAGCAGGGGCATTCTAGCCTCCATCCCTTTTTCAGTGGTTTTGTTTGTGAACAAATGGGTAAATGCCAAATGGTGATCATGCAATGGTTAATGGTTGTGATATATGCTTTGTGAGCTGTAAATAAGTGCTGAAGTGATTAAAGGTTTAGTTCCACTGCCCTCTGAGTGATTAGAGGCCGGTTTCATTGGTCAAGAGGTTGGCCTCGGTAGTTTGGTGGAAGGATATCTTTGCTGCACTTTTTGACAGCCGAATATTACAACCATAAACATGGTGAGTACCCATGAGCAAGAGAGCTCCACAACTCCTCAAAGGAGAAGGCAGGAAAGCCTTAATGATCCAGCTAGTGTACAGCTGCAGGGAGCATAACAAATGCCTTTTGAGCAGGCCACACATGAAGCTACAACTGAGCTCAACGGTGATACTAGTTCTAGCAGTGAGTCAGATGATGCTACTATGTTGAATGCACAGCTTGCAAGTGCAGTGACAGCTTTGACTCAGCTGGCTCAAAATTTGGCTCAGATTGTGCAAACAAATGCCAAGAAGAAGAAGAAATCAAGAAAGCACAAGCAGGGAAAGAGTGAGTACACACATGCATCAGCTTCTCATGGCGGACCGCACACTCATGCATCAGTTTTCCATGAGGGACAGCCATCTAAAATGACTCAGAAAGTGACTTCCAAGAGAGAGGAATCGCCCAAAAGAGCACTTAAGAAAGAGGTACAAAAAGTACAGCCAGTGCAACAGTATGAGCAGCCAGCACAAGGCCTTGGTTTGGGTATTTCTACTCCTCAAAATAATAATGTGCAGTCCATAAATGTGGCTCAACCACCTCAGCCATATTTGAGGCAGCAACCTGAATATTTTGGTACAGATTCTATCTTTGATGCTATGTTGATTTCACCGCCAATTGGGCATAGAAAGCAAGCCATGTATGACAATGTGGGAATGCAGCCAGGCATGCAAGCCACAGCATATGCTCCCATGCCTAATGTTCAGCCAAGCATGGCTCTCCTTAGTGAAGGGAATGCTGCAAATATACAGCCATCTTTGGGACAGCCAATATCAAATGTATATAAAGAATTTAAGGATGGTGGTTCTCATGTCAAGTTTGATACATATAATGGAGTACAGGACAGGTACAAAGCCCTCACATTCCTTCAACAGTTTGATGCTGCATTTCTTGGGGGTTTGTTTACAGAAGCATCCAAGATGAGGAAGGTTGCCACATTTTTGAAAGGCAATGCACTTAAGTGGTACACCAACCTTATGCTTCATGGAGATGCACCTACTACTTGGCTGGAATTTAAGCAAGTGTTCTCTTCTACTTGGCTTACTCCAACTTTTGAAGTTGAAGTACTTTCACACTGGCATGACTTGTCATACAAACTTTGCAAGAATCTTGATGATTACACCCAGAGGTTTTGGGATGTTTTGCTGCCATTGAGCTCTTACAGGCATGTTTCTTTGAAAGAGCAAATAGAGAGGTACTGTTGTGGATTGCCTAGTGAGCTACGTGATTATTGCATCAAAACCAAGGTGGGTTCTATGACTCAATTAATTGAGAATGCAAGGACAGCATATGCATGGATGCAGGAGAAGAATTTGGGCTTTATGGACAGCAAGAAAGAAGACAACAAACGGGCTGCCAAACACCAGGATAAGGACATCAAATCTGAAAATAAAAATTATGGCAAACGACCGTTTCAAAAGGGAGGAAAAGCCCAATTCAAAGCTGGTCAAAGGCGTGGACAGCCTAATAAACAGCCCCGTACCAAGTTATCTGATGAAGAGAAAAAGTCACTCATGGAGCAAAACAAATGTTTTATATGCAAAGGAGAGGGACACCGCTCTTATGATTGCCCATTCAAGAAAAGAGACAGGTCAGATGATGATAAGAATGATGATAAACAGGCTGATCGGAAGGGCAAAAAGCCTAAACCTTCTGCAGGACTTCTTCCAGATGTGATTGGGAGTTTGCCACATGCACATGATGAAGAGGAAATGAAAAAGACTGAGATGTGCAGAGCATGGGGAAAAATCAGAAATCAAAATTGTTTGTTTTTCTTTGATTCTGGGGCA
Organism: Dipteris shenzhenensis; assembly: GCF_047967505.1. Taxonomy (NCBI): domain Eukaryota; kingdom Viridiplantae; phylum Streptophyta; class Polypodiopsida; order Gleicheniales; family Dipteridaceae; genus Dipteris; species Dipteris shenzhenensis. The sequence goes on from NC_141599.1 coordinate 56,612,938, forward strand.
AAGGCAAATTTCATAACTCCTGATATGGCAGGAAGGCTTGGCATTGAGCCTGAGGAAATGGGGCCATCCGGCATGTGTGATATGGCCAACCCTGAACTCAACACACCTGTCACTCCTATCATTGGCAAGTTGAGGATGCATATCCAGGGATATCAGGATGTAGAGGACTTCTACATTATGCCTTCGCCAGAGTGTGATGCTTTGCTTGGGATGCCTTGGATGTACAGGGTAGGGGCTGATGTGCAGATGAGAAACAAGAAGATTTCTTTAACTCATAGAGGCAAAAATCATGTACTTGATGTAAAGTTGAAAGGGGAGTCCATCCCTGTAGTTTCAGCTTCTTGTATTTCCAATGTAATAAAGCGTCATATTTCAGCGTACTTGATTTTTGTCAAAGAGGACAGCCAACCAGTTCAAGAAGGCTCTACTCTTTCTGCTTTAGATAGAGAAAGGGCTGCTTTTATTTCAGATTTTCAGGATTGTTTCTCAGATGCACTTCCTCAAGAATTACCTCCCAAGAGGCCCGAGGATCATCAAATTGATATAATTCCAGGAAGCTCACCGCCTAATATACCTCCCTATCGTGTCAGTAAGGCACAACAGGAAGAGATAATGTCACAAGTGAAGGAACTCTTGGAAAAGGAATTAATACAGCCAAGTAATTCTCCTTATTGTTCCCCTGTGTTGCTTGTGCAAAAGAAGGATGGCAGTTGGAGAATGTGTATTGATTATAGGGCTTTGAATAAAGTCACAATTAAGAACCGTTTTCCAATTCCACGCATTGATGATATATTGGATCGGTTGGAAGGTTCCTCAATGTTCAGTCGTATTGACCTTAAAAGTGGATACCATCAGATAAGGATACGGCCTGAAGATGTCTACAAGACTGCCTTCCGCACTTCATTTGGCTTATATGAGTTCCTTGTGATGCCTTTTGGTTTGACTAATGCACCTGCCACTTTCAATAGAATGATGGACATAATTTTTAGAGCACACAGAAAGTTTGTGGGCACTTTCTTCGATGACATCATTGTGTTCTCTAAAAATGAGCAGGAGCACAGGAAACACCTCACTATTGTGTTTCAAGAGTTGAAAAGACACAAGCTATTAATAAACACCAAGAAAAGTGAGTTCTTTATGCATGAGATTCATTTTCTCGGTCATATAGTGTCAAAGGATGGAGTCAAGATGGATCCTGCAAAAGTTGAGGCCATAAGGAGTTGGCCAATTTTGAAAAATCTGCATGAAGTCAGAAGCTTTCTTGGGTTGTGTTCATACTATCGGAGGTTTATAAAGTACTTTGCAGAAATTGCTTCTCCCTTGCATGCTTTACAAAAGAAAGCTGTACCGTTTCGGTGGGGACCAAAGGAAAATGCAGCTTTTGAAGAGCTGAAGCAAAAGTTGTGTTCTGAACCCGTTATTATCTTGCCAGATCTTGCAAAACCCTTTGCTGTAACTTGTGATGCATGTGGGAACAGCATAGGAGGCACTTTGATGCAGGATGGCAGAGTGGTTGCATATGAGAGTAGAGTTCTCAAAGATGCTGAATTGTACTTGCAGACATACGAGAAGGAAATGTTAGCAGTGATACATGCTTTGACCACATGGAAACATTACCTTCTTGGAGCTGATTTTTATGTGCAAACTGATCATCAGTCACTTAGATATTTTCTCACGCAGAGAAAATTATCTGAAAAGCACATGAGATGGGCTAACTTCCTCTCAATGTTTCATTTTCAAATTGTACATGTGCCGGGCAACAAAAATGTCGTGGCTGATGCACTTTCCAGGAAACCACAGCCTGAAGCAGTCTCCAAGAAACCCAGTGTTTCAGCAGTGAGCATTGCTTATAACAATGTGTTAGATGTGATGAAAGATCAGTATGTTAATGATAATGATTTTTCAACTATTTATGAACAGCTTTCTGATGGTCAAAGGCATGATCACTATATGTTGAAAGAGGGTTTCATTTTGATGCATGGACGACTCTGTGTCACTGATCAGATGCGACAGAAAGTCATAATGGAAAGTCATGCTCCTCCATATGCAAGACATAGGGGAATTACAGCAACAATTACAACAGTGGAGCAATACTTTTATTGGCCATCTTTGAGGAAAGATGTGGAAGAATATGTGAGAACATGCATGGTTTGTCAGAAAGTAAAGTTTGACAGGCAGAAGGCACCTGGGTTGTTACACCCTTTGCCAATTCCGGATAGACCATGGCAAAGCATAGCTATGGATTTTGTGTTTGATCTTCCACGTACTCCTACTGGACATGATGGATTGTGGACAATAATTTGCAGGTTTAGCAAACAAGCCCACTTTGTGCCAGTAAGAAAGAAAATTACAGCAGATCAAATGGCCAAATTGTTTTTGCAGCATGTCTTCAAGTATCATGGGATGCCTGAATCCATAATCAGTGATAGAGATCCGAGGATGACCAGCCTCTTTTGGAGAGGACTGTTTGAAAATATGGGCACTACGCTGAATTTTTTGTCATCTTTTCACCCTCAGTCTGATGGACAATCGGAGCAGGAAAACTCTACCATCTTGGATATGTTTAAATGCTATGTCTCAGACCACAAAAGCAAAAGGGACCATTATTTGCCTTTGCTGGAATATGCTTATAATAATACAGTGCACACATCCACAGGTAAAGCACCTTTGGAAATAGTGGAAGGTGCCAGGAAGATACCTCCCATTTTGCATACAAAAGAGAAAATCTTCGAAGCTGATCGTTTTGTGGAAAGCCTTGAAGAGGCTTACAAGAAGATCAAATATGCCTTGCAAAGAAGTCAAGACAAGCAGAAAAGAGCAGCAGATAAGCACCGCAGGGAATTGGTATTCACAGAAGGTGATTGGGTTTTGCTGCGTTTTCAGAAGGCAAGGCTGAAAAATAAGAAAGGCAAGGAAAGGTTGTACACAAAGCTGAACATGCGTTACTATGGTCCTTTCCAGGTTTCTGAAAAGATAAACGAGGTAGCTTACAGGCTGAAGTTGCCTCCGCATTGGAAGATACATAATGCCTTCCATGTGAGCTTATTAAAGCAATATCATGGAGATATTCCCGAGGATGTACCTGATGAGGTGCAGCCTGAAGTGGAAGAACAGGATGAACTTCTGGTCCCAGAGCAGATTCTGGCACACAGAGATAGAAAGCTCAAGGGTAAAGTTATCCGTCGCTACTTGGTAAAATTTCAAAATTACCCATCACTTGATGCGAAATGGATGGAGGAAGGTGAACTGGCAGATTCACCTGGGATATTGCAGCTTTACCTTGATGCTTTCCAATTAGAGCCGACTGCGGTCCGGGCTCCTACAGGTAGTTCAGCAGAGCGAGCGTCTGGAGCATTACCTGATGTTCGAGAGGGGGGGTAGCACCTCAATTCCCTCAGTACAGACGGGCTCACTGTGATTTCATGAGGTCGCTTGATGACACTGTATGTTTCATCCGAGATACTGAGCTGACAGTATTTCTGCTGTGAGACTTCATGATATTGATGCATCTTGACTATTGATCGCCGAGGATCACATAGACTTTGAGCAGTATATATGGATGGATGCATGCCTCTCCTAGCCATATTTTTACTATCTCTGTATACTATAGCTGCGGCTTTCTTGTATACTCTTTTATGCTATATTTCATGCTCGCTCCTGTGTTTTGAGGCAGCAAACTGTGGTTTGCTGTTTCAAGAGAGGGGTATGTCACGGGGGCGTGAAATTCTAGGTACTTTAATGTACTACAAGACCGTGACAACTTTGGTTTTAAAAGTCCAAGCGTGGGCTTAATAATGTGTAATTAAACGCGGCATGGTGCCTAGCACATAAGCGTAATTAATCCCTAGGCCCAAAGGCATTCCAAGGAATTAAAAGAGTGGTTGTTGGGAAATGATGATGTGGCATTTTTAATGGGCCCCCTAGAGGACCATGTACCTTCAGTGGCCCCCCTAGAGTTCCAGGTGGCTCTAGTGCCTTCTACATGCTCCTTTGCCATTCCTGGACCTTCGTGGGCCTTCTAAACTTCACATGTGTGGTTTTCTCTCTCATCTTCTTCCTTTGTTGAGATTTTGGACTGGTTTTTCAGCCTCCTTCAGCTGAATTCCGTTTTTCTTCATAACTCCTCACTCGTTTGGATTCCTCGACTTCCGTTTGGCCCGATGGCTTCCCCTCTGCCTCCCCTTCGTAGTGATATGCTTTTCCCTCCGTGCGTTTGGTAGAACGGGCAGAGCTGAGCACTTCTTTTGCTGGTCGAATTTGCAAAAGTGGCTTTTTCTGGACCTTTTTTCTTCTACCGCCTCCTGGGCCTCTCCTCTTGCAAAGCTACAGCTTTCTGTCGAATTTCAAGTGGTCCGACGCGCTGGTTGACTGGTTTTTCTCAGTTTTGGAGGACTTTCCGGCGATGAAACTTCTCCAAAACCTTCTCAATGCATTCCTCTCTGAAGCACGCTTCTTTTGAGCCCAAGAACTCCCACTTCTTCGCGACAGAAGTGCTTCTTTTCGCATTTTTCAATGGAATTCTTGCTGGTCGGCTCTTGTAAATGCTCTTTCTTCATGCCTTTGCACTCCTCTTTGGCTGAGAATGCAATTGGGCATTGGCTACTATGTCCTCTTGGCGATTGAGGACTTGGTTCGAGTCTTTAGGGCTTGGTGAGTTGTGATTTTGCTACTGCAATTTCTTTTTGCCATAAGCTATTGGTTGGCCTCGTGTGCCGCCTCTTTCTTGGCTCACAGGTGCCCAAGCAGTGCTACATGAGTCATTCCTTGGTTGGGTACTTTGCTGATTTTATTTTGGAGCTTTGAAAAGCTTTGTGAATGCCATCTGGAAACCACTCAAAGAGAGTGCAGCTGGGGTGCAGTGTGATTGCATCTGGACAGCCAATGGAATTGCACTCGGAAAAGAGAATGCCTTTGGGTTGAGCCTATGGGTTAATTGCACTTATGTGATGGTGTTCTATGCTTGAAAGCCTTGCGAAGGCTTAGTGAATTGGGGCGGCGTGCTCAGTTGCAGGGAAGGTCTCCCAGATGCAACTTGTAATCATTTCACTGTGAAATATAAAGAAATACCGAAAGGGGCGCCACGGTGTTTGGGGCCAATCGGGTGCACTTGTCTATGTCTGTTGAGCAGGGGCATTCTAGCCTCCATCCCTTTTTCAGTGGTTTTGTTTGTGAACAAATGGGTAAATGCCAAATGGTGATCATGCAATGGTTAATGGTTGTGATATATGCTTTGTGAGCTGTAAATAAGTGCTGAAGTGATTAAAGGTTTAGTTCCACTGCCCTCTGAGTGATTAGAGGCCGGTTTCACCTATTCTCAACAACATGTCCGTTAAAGGAATGCAAGAACTGTCACGTTTGGGTTATCTGCCGTCTCTTTCATTTTCAGATTTGCCTACTTGTGATCATTGCATATTTGGCAAACATTCTATGACTCCTCATAAGAGGAGAACTCCCCAAAATAGAGCACCGCTTGATCTAGTGCACACTGATTTGTGTGAGATGCCACAGCTATCACTAGGGGGTGCAAAGTATTTCATTACTTTTATTGATGATGCCACACGCAAAGTGTGGGTCTATTTCTTGAAGTATAAGAGCGATGCCTTAGATGCTTTCAAGAAGTTTGTCGCTCAGGTTGAGAATCGGACAGGACGCAGGTTGAAATGCCTCAGATCCGATAATGGGGGTGAGTATTTGTCACATGCTTTTGTACAGTTTTGCGAAGCTAAGGGCATTAAACAGGAACTCACAGCCCCTCATAATGCATCTCAAAATGGTGTGAGTGAGCGGATGAATCTAACTATTCAGGAGAAGGTTCGATGTATGTTGTCTTATGCTGCATTGCCCCATGGCTTTTGGGCAGAAGCCGTGCAAACAGCAGTTCACCTAATTAATAGGTCGCCGAACAAGGCTTTGGAGTTGAAAGTGCCAGAGGAGGCGTGGTCTGGCAAGCCACCTTCATATAAGCACTTACGTGTGTTTGGCTGCGAGTGCTTTGCTCATATACGCAAAGAACTGCTGACCAAACTGGAGCCAAAGTCTTTCAGATGCATCTTCATGGGTTATGGTGACGAAGGTGAAATGGGGTACAGGTTATGGGATCCCGTCAAACGGAAGATTATACGCAGCAATGATGTCATCTTTAAAGAGGATACTGTACACAAAGAACCCGTGCAACCTGTGGAATACAGGAGGGTTGTTTATGATGATGTCGGACAGCAAAGAATGCCCATTAATATGCAGCAGCAGGCTGCTGTAGATAACCCTGTTCAAGAGGGTATACAGGCTGAAAATCAACCAGACAATTTTGCCAATGATGCACCACTGGATATGCCAGCAAATGGGGCTGTAGAACAGCCAAATATGGTGGTACAGCCACCCGTCATGCATGACGAACAGGCTAGACAGCAGCCTAATCCGGAACATTTTGTTAGGAGGAGCACCCGTGTACAACGGCCTCCTGACAGGTTTGTTCCAGGAGCCAATAATGTGGCTGATTTTATCATGCTGACAGATTGTGGTGAGCCTTCCAGCTTCCTTGCAGCTTCAAGGAAGCTATGGGAAGAACAGAGAAAAGGAAGTGGGAGAAAGCCATGCAATCAGAAATGGACTCCCTACTTCAAAATGATACATGGGACTTGGTGTAGCTACCTGCAGGCAGAAAGGTTTTGCCATGCAAGTGGGTTTACAAAGTCAAAGTGGATTCAAATGCTTTACTGAGGTATAAGGCCAGGTTGGTTGCCAAGGGATTTAAGCAGGAGAAGGGCATTGACTTTGATGAGATCTTTTCCCCTGTAGTCAAGATGACTACTTTGAGAGTAGTGTTAGCTCTTGTTGCTCATGAGGACATGGATTTATGTCAGATGGATGTGAAGACTGCTTTTCTTCACGGAGATCTCCATGATGAGATCTACATGAGTCAGCCAGAGGGATATGCTGTTAAAGGGAAAGAGCAGCTTGTGTGTAAGCTCAAGAGAAGCTTGTATGGACTCAAGCAGGCGCCAAGAGAATGGTACAAAAAGTTTGATGCCTTCATGCAGTCCCAAGGGTATCATAGGTGTGAGACCGATCACTGCTTGTACACCAAACGGGCAAAGGATGGCAGTTTGATGCTACTCATTCTATATGTGGATGACATGCTGATTGCCAGCAAATCTCAGCAGGAGATTAGTGCTTTGAAGAAACAACTGCATAAGTCTTTTAACATGAAAGACTTGGGGGTGATGCAAACCATATTCTTGGTATGCGGATTATTCGTGACAGGTCCAAGGGACTTTTGTTTCTGTCACAGAAGGAGTACATTGACAAAGTACTGCAGAGGTTTAAAATGGAGGGGGGGAAGTCTATTAGTACCCCATTGCCTCCACATTTAAAACTCAGCAGTAAGGACAGCCCCAGAGATGATGATAAGGCTGAAATGGCCAAGGTTCCGTATGCATCTGCAGTTGGTTCTTTAATGTATGCCAGGGTTGCCACTCGTCCGGATATTGCTTTTGTGGTTGGAGTCATCAGCAGGTATATGGCAAATCCAGGCAAGCGGCACTGGGAAGCAGTGAAAGGCGTTTTGAGGTATCTCAAGGGTACCAAAGATTTGTGCATATGCTATGGCAGGCAAGATGCATTGGTGCATGGTTTTACAGATTCAGACTATGCAGGGAATGCAGATAACCGGAAGTCTACTACCGGTTATATTTTCACATTTGCAGGAGGTGCTATATCATGGGTGTCTCGGTTGCAGAAATGCATTGCACTGTCAACCACTGAAGCTGAATATGTTGCAGCCACTGAGGCTTGCAAGGAAGCAATATGGCTTACTCGGCTGGTGGGAGATTTGGGCATTACAGGAGATATGCCAGTTTTGCATTGTGATAGTCAGAGTGCTATCATGTTGGCAAAGAATCCGGTCTTTCATCAGAAGGCCAAGCACATAGATGTGAAATACCATTTCATCAGGGAGGTACTGGAAGACAAGCGACTTGAGCTTGTGAAGGTGCATACTGATGATAATCCTGCAGATTTGCTCACTAAGAGCTTGCCTACAGAGCAGTTTGCACATTGCCGCCACATCATGGGATTAGGATGAGACCATTCTTATTTTATGGTCTTGTATACAGTAACTGTATATTGCTGTAATTTTTTATTCTTTTCTCCCCTTTAGGCACATTGGCCTTTAGGTGGGAGGTTGTTGGGGTAAAGGCACATTGCCAACCTTTTGTTAAAGTTATGACACCTATGACTGTCTTAAGACAGTCATAGGGTGAAAGCCTAATCCTAATAAACCCTATGAGTTTGTGGTGTGGCTCAACACTTTACACACCCACACTTCTTGTGTCTCCCTCTCTCTCTCTGTCTCCTTAGTTCCACTCCCTCTCCCTTTTCCTCACAAGAGGGACTCATGCTAGGGCAATAGATACATATCGATTGGGCTTAATGGGACTGTGGTCTAGCTAGGTCTTTAGGACTTTCAGAAGTCTTCTAGTGGAGACAGTCCTTAGGGCAAGCACATGCACTAGTATGTAGTAGATTGACGCAAAGCTCCCCGAGGCATGGTGGGAGGGACTGTGTAGTGCCTCCGATCCGCCTCAATGGTACAAGCAGTTTTTGAGGACCATGGGGACTCTAAGGATCCAGTTTTTGTGGCTCCTATTGACACATACTTTACAGAGGGGGGCATGGAGGCCCTCTCAGCTAGAGACTGTGAGGGACCTTTAGGTTGACAAGGTTCTGGACTTGCTCGAGTGGCAAAGGATCAAGATTGTGGATCGCTTGGGCAAGGATTGGACCATTGACCCAGTTCCAGTCTCGACAGGACGAGAGGGGGCACGGTGGCGCCTTTGGTTATGGGAGAGCCGGCCTCTTCGGGAGATTCAGTGTGTCATCTCTAATTCATCAACACAAATTCCTCTCTCACACACCACAATTAGGGGCTAGGAACAAGAGCTGACCCCCCCCCCTCGAAAGGCTCTATTACTTTGGGCAAAACTGAATACAAAACTTGCTTTGAGAGCCAATACCTATATGAGCCTTTGTGGGCTTGGTCTTGCCTTTAAATAGGCTTGATACACATGAAAATCTTGCTTTAACTCTAGTTTATAGTTTATAAAGCTAAATTTATCTTTAAAATCTTTTCTACTACTAACTTTTCTGGATCCTTGGTGTACCGCACCTCTACTTCTTGAGCCTCGAACCTGATTGACCCTTGTGCCTTTAGAACTTCCTCCAAATAAAGGATATCTTCTTTATTTAGCTGGGATGTCTATTCTGAAGGCTGGTGACATTCTCCTCGGCTTCTAAATTCAGTTGCCCTCAACTGAAAAGCTTGCTAGTAACTTTGTCTTTGATCTTTCTTTCTTGGCAAATGCATGCCCTTTGTTTCTTGGCAAATCCTTTCCCTTTCTTGGCAAATACATGCCCTTTTCTTTGGCGGCCTTTGTGACTTTGTCTTGCTTTGTAGAGTACTTGGCAGCCACATGCCTCGCCTTTTTCTTTGGCCGTTTGTGACCTTTTCTTGCTTTGCAGAGCAGTAGGCAGCCACAAGCCCCTCTTTTCTTTGGATATTTGTGACCTTTTCTTGCTTCTCGAAGCATTGGGCAGTCACATAGTCCTGTTTTAATTCTGGCCGCTCGTGAGTTTCCTGCTTCTCAAGCACTAGGCAGTCACATAGCCATCTTTTACTTGGCAAGGTTGAAACTGTTATCTTCCAAGGGCTCTTATGTTCCCCTCGGCTTCTTTAGCAGGAAGTTATTCCTTTTTTTTGTTCATAACTTGTCGTGCATGACAAAATGTTTTCCTGACTCATTCAAGAAAACAACTATTCTTCCTTGCATTACCACACAAGGGTTAGGTCTTCAAATACACGTAAGGCAAACTTTATCAACATAAAAGATATGCTTAACCTTAGATATTTATAATTTGGTTTCTTGGAATCTTGCTATGTCTTCTTTCCTTGTCAAATCTTCTATATTTCTTTCTTGAAATACCTCTCAAGTCTTCTTGAATCAGCTCCATACCGATACTCTTACAAGCCTTGCAAACCTTATCTTGGAATTGTTTTGAGAAGAAGCGGTTCTGGAAAGAATTTCTGAAGTAATCTCTCTCTTTCCATAGGATGTTCTCTATAAACATTCTCTGTCCAAGAGTATATTACTGAGAGGTAACTTTGTAGAACGGTGTCACTTTGGACATATCTATCCATGAGGGACCATAAGAGTTTTGATATATCCTATAAACAAGTCTTGATAAAGGAAACTGTAGAACGATAAAATCCTGTTGAGAATAGTTGGCCATTGCTGACCATATAAAATACTTGTCATATAAAGAGCTGGTACTTGAGCATATCATACTGAATAAACAATATATCTGGATATCATAACTGGATTCGTTTGAGATAAATAACTGGCTATCATATCTGAACTTCTGAAATAAGATGACTGGAAAGCATAAATTGTATAACTGGATATCTGGAATCCTTGAAAACCATATTCAAGACTGTCAAGGTTAACTTTGAACACATCCTTGAATCTGAAAGATACTTGTTCTCCTATAACTCAATTGTTCAAGCCACGCTTGATATACATATACATATACATATGAAAGAAAAGAGCAGACAACAGAATGGGAGCAAGTGAGCTGAAAGATGGAGTGTGCAATAGAAGAGCTAAACAAAGTACAAGAGGGGTAAGGTTTTGTCTGAGTGACAAAACCTTATCCTATTCACTAACCGTAGTTAGTGAACTAACTGTGGTTAGGGGAAAAAACCTCTAAATGAGGGAAAAGTGCCCCTATCCCACTTATTGGCATTACATTGGTCACTGCCTAGAATATGTCAATAATTCTAACACCCCCCGCAGTGCCAATGTCATGTACAAGGAAAATATCAATGACCAAAAGGAGATAAGTTCAGTGCATTGCCAAATGCCTCAAACTTCTCATGTGGAAGTGCTTTGGTGAAGATTCAATATTGTCATGTGTTGACACATAGATCATACTGATCTCTCCTGCATGCAACTTCTCTCTGACATAGTGATAGTGAACCTCAATGTGCTTTGTGCGAGCATGAAACACATGATTCTTTGCCACTGCAATAGCCCTTTGACTATCAGTGAGAATAGGAGAAGGACCCTCCATGAGAGATGAAGATCAGGAAACAAACAACGCAACCAAACACATTCAACTGTCGCTGTGAAAGATGCCCTGTACTCAGCTTCACATGAGGAAGTAGCCACAGTAGATTGTTTCTTGCTTAGCCAAGAAATGCAAGCTTTGCCCAAAAAGAAACAATTGCTACTTGTGGACTGCCTGGTGTTATAGTCTCCAGCCCAATTTGGCTCACTGTAAGCATGCATATGCAAGCCACCCCCTCTGGGAATATCAAGCCAAAAGACTTTGTGTCTTGCAAGTAACAAAAGATGCATTTTACAGCCTGCCAATGTGTTGTCTTTGGGCTGTGCATGTACCTGCTCACCTGAGATACTGCAAACTGAATACCTGGCCGTGTATTACACAAATAAATGAGGCATCCAATAGCCTGGCTGTAGAGTGTGGCATCCACTGATTCACGTGCATCATACTGAGTAAGCTTTAGCCCTGGCTCCATAGGAGTGGTTGTAGGCTTGCAATCCTGCATGTTGAATCTATCCAAGAGCTTTTGCACATACTTGGATTGAGACATAACGATGCCACGTCTCTCTTGTGTGAATTGGATCCCCAAGTAGAAATGTAACATGCCCAAATCTGTCATGTCAAACCTGCCCAAATCTTTCAATTCAGCTTTGAAATTTGTAATTTGATCTTCATTTGAGCCTGTGAGCAGTAAGTCATTTACATAAAGAATGATGACTAATATATCCCCTCCCATCCTTCTTGATGTAGAGGGTGCTTTCCGTTGGACTGTTTTGCAGCCCCTTGCTGGTCAGGAAGGCATGAAATTTGGCATACCATGCACGTGGGGCTTGTTTCAGCCCATACAAATATTTATTCAGCTTGCAAACTTTGTGTGCATTACCGGAAAGTTCCAAGCCTGGAGGTTGTTTGACATAAACCTCTTCCTGTAAGTCCCCATTAAGGAAAGCTGTTTTTACATCCAACTGATGGACATTCCAAACAAAATTTGCAGCCATGGTAATAACGGACTTTATGGTGGTCATCCGGGATGTAGGAGCAAAACTCTCCTCATAATCTATGCCTTTCTTTTGTCCATAGCCTTTGGTAACCAGCCTTGCCTTGTACCTATCAATGGACCCATTTGGCTTCCTTTTCACTTTAAAAACCCACTTGGAACCAATGGCATGCTTACCTGGTGGCACATCCACAACATCCCAAGTCTGATTTTTCTCAATGGATTGCAATTCATTGTGCATGGCATGCATCCAATGCACATTATCCTTTGCTTCTTCAAAAGAGTCAGGTTCGTCTTCATCAAGAAGAGTACTTGTATAAGCTGTCTCAATTGAAAGAGCCCCCTGCGTGCCTTACTGCACTACCTGCCAGCCAATAAGGCCTCAAGCCTACTCTCCCTGAGAGTTTGTATTCGGGATTGTTTTGGCTGCGTGTATCTCTTGAATCTCTTGCTAGACAACTTCATCCACACCCTGCGGAGGTACAAAATCAGCCTGTGGCTGAATCGGGGCATGTGGATGAGGAGGAGGTTGCTATAAATTCTGATTTTCAGCATGAGCCCTAGGTGGGGAACGAAATGCTATAGGAAGCATCCCCTCAAAAACATCATCTGAAGAAGCTGGAATTGTAAATTCAGCATGTGTATGTGCTGAATTTTCTGAAAATATAACATCTCTACTCACAAAAATCTTGCGAGAAGCAAGATTGTAGAGACGATAGCCTTTGCTTTGTGCATAATGCATTTAAGTGCCTTATCTGACAACTTATGTCGAAACTCCACAAGCACATGGGCATATGCAACACAACCAAAAACCCTGAAGTGATCCATTGAAGGGTTTCTCCCATGCCATGCCTCATAGGGAGTGATTGTCTTCAAAGCCTTTGTGGGAGCCCGATTCAAAACATAGTTTGCACACATGAGGCCTTCGAGCCAAAACCTGTGAGGGAACTTTTTACTTGTAAGCATGCATCTATCCATCTCCATAAGAGTGTGATTCTTGTGCTCAGCTTTACCATTTTGCTGAGGTGTAATCCTCACTGTAAGCTGATGCGTGATGTCTTTTTCCTTCAAAAATCCCTCAAACTCATGAGACATGTACTTCCCCCCTCTATCTGTGCGAAGTGTCTGCACCTTGAGTCTTGTCTCATTCTCAACCATAGCCACAAAGTGTTTGAAATGCATAAGCACTTCTGATTTTGCCTTAAGACCATAGACCCAAGTGTAATTGGTGAAGTCATCTATGAATGTAACATAATAAAGATAACCACCAAAAGCAGGTGTCCTCATGGGACCGTAGACATCAATGTTATCAGGTCTGGTGTGACATAGATAAATAAGGCATCCAACAGCTTGCTGATAAAGAGTAATATCGCATGGTGGGCTCCCATCATGAACTGAGAATTTGAAGCCAGGGTCCACTGGAGTAGAGATTGGCTTGCAATTCTCAAACTGAAAACGATCAAGGAGCTGTGCAATATACTTGGACTAAGACATCATGATACCCCCCTCAACATGAGCAAACTGAATGCCCAAATAATAATGGATCCGTCCCATGTTTGACATGTCAAAAATCTGCTGCAAATCAGCCTTGAAAGCTGCAATTTGCTGAGTATCTGGGCCCGTGATGAGCATATCATCCACATATAAAAGCAGCACTAAAAAATCAGATCCACTCCCACGGACATAAAGAGTGGGTTCTGTGGGACTATTATGAAAATCAAGGGATAGTAAGTGTGCATGAATTTTGGCATACCATGCCCTGGGTGACTGCTTCAAACCATAAAGGGATTTTTTAAGCCGGCATACCTTATTTTCAGAATTAACAACCTCAAAGCCAGGAGGTTGTGTGACATAGACTTCTTCTTGCAGATCCTTATGAAGAAAAGCAGTTTTGATGTCAAGCTGGTGCACTTGCCAATGATGATGGCTGCAGTGGCAATGACACATCTAATGGTAGTAATCCTGGATGTGGGAGCAAATGTCTCCTCAAAGTCAATGCCTTGTTGTTGGGCATACCCTTTTGCAACAAGACGGGCTTTGTATCGATCTATGTTGCCATCAGATTTCCTTTTTAATTTGTAGACCCACCGCGTTCCAATGGCATGCTTGCCAGGAGGGAGATCTAGTAATTCCCATGTGTCATTTTTGGCAATAGATTGTAACTCAGCTCTCATTGCATCCATCCACTCTTTGCTGTCAAAAGCATCTTTATGGCACAGAGGCTCTTCATTGCAAGCTGTAGCAAGGAGTGCAAACTCAAGAAAGTGACCATGCTGTCTATTCCCTGATCTTGTCCAGGCAGCAAAAGGCTGATCTTGTTTGCTGTCCCTCAATGTATCAAGAAGCCATCTAGGAACTTGCCTTTGCTGTCTATTGACAGCTCTTTCTTCAATGATTGCATCATGAATAGTGGGATCATTTTGTGCCGGAAGAGAAACCTGCAAATCAGCATGAGGTTGTGGCTGATTATTGCTTAGTGGAGGGCCTGCAGGAGGCTCATGTTGCTGGTCAAAATCCTCTTCTGATGATGGCAGAGGTAACCAAGATTCAAAGGCATCAAACATGTCAACATCTGGCTTTGCTTTGCAGTCCACAAGAGGAGAAGCTGAATGTTCAGCAAAGATTACATCTCTACTAACAATAATCTTCCCAGTATTTGGTTGATATAACCGATACCCTCTGCTCTACTGGCTGTAACCAATAAATATGCATTTGATTGCCTTGTCATCAAGCTTATGTCTCAGCTGAGATGGTACATGAACATATGCAAGAGACCCAAAAACTCTCATGTGTGAAAGCGAGGGCTTCCTGCCTTTCCATGCTTCATAAGGTGTAACAGTCTTCAATGCCCGTGTAGGTGATCTATCAGCACATAGTTGGCACACATTACTGCATCAAGCCAAAATTTATTGGGCAAAGACTTGGCCTTAAGCATGCATCTGGCCATCTCCATTGTGGACCTGTTTTTCCTTTCAGAAACATGATTCTGCTGAGGAGTGTAAGGAGTAGTGCATGAGTGAATAATGCCCCGTGAAGACAAAAATGCATCAAACTCCTTTGACATATACTCTCCCCCCCTATCTGTGTCGAGGGTGACAAGCTTGCATCCTGATTCATTCTCAACCATATTCAGCCATCTCTAAAAGCATAGGAAAACTTCAGATTTGGCTTTTAAAGGATATACCCAGCAATATCTTGTGAAATCATCAATGAGAGTCATGAAATACTTAAACTCCCCAATGGCATTTTGGGCCACAGACATCACTGTGTACTAGCTGCAATTTCCTTTGTGAGAGTTTTGGACAACTCTTTTGAAAAGAAAATCGATGCATCTTACCCAAAAGACAACTCTCACACACATGTTTGGAAACTGTGTGAGTTTGAGGTACATCATTTGCCATCTGCTGTGAATGTAGCTTTGCAAGAGCTCTATAATTGAGATGGCCCATTCTCTCATGCCAAAGATGAGTTTCAGCAAGCTGTGAATCTGAAATAGCCAATGCTTCAATAGAAAGTGCAGCTGAATGATGATCAAGGTGATAAAGCCCGTTTTGCAAAGTGCCAGTGAGAACTATGGCATTGTCATCACGAAGATCATAAACTAGGCATTTGTAGCCATCAAAAATCACTCTGAAACCTGAAGTAGCAATTGCTGAAATTGAAATCAAGTTGACTTCAATTCCAGGCACAAAAAGAACATTTGTCAGAGTGACAGGATGGCTTGAAATGGATGTGAGCTGCACATCTCCAACTCCTTTTACAGCATATGAAGCATCATTAGCACATGTAACAGTTCCCCCTCGAGGTGCATCAGCTAAAGAATGAAACAACTGTCTGCAAGATGTGACATGCTTGGAAGCACCACTATCAAAGTACCATTACTGAGCATCATTAGCAGTAAAGAATGCATCAGCTTTGGAGGGATCAAATGAGCAATGGACAGCCCATGCCCAATCATCCTGAAGAGCATGTGCATGTGAAGCATCTTCTGGCTCATGGGATTCAATAGCATGTGAGGCATTAACTGTCAATCCTGCTTTCTTTTTCTCCGAAGCAATGCGCTTCTTGCATTCTGAAATGTCATGTCCAGGCTTGCGACAATAGTTGCATCTTTTTTTCTTTGACTTATCTGCTGTATTTTTAGATGCATGGGAGGAATTGCAGCTGCTATGCGCAGATTTTGGCTTGCCCATAGGCTTGGAAGCCTTTGCCTCTTCCTGTCTGCTGTGAAGCAAATGCATGATCAGGAATAATGGCTTGTCTATTAGCTCTACTTTGCTCTTCCTGCAAAAGCAAAGTAACTAGCTGATCAAAAGAATCGTGGTTTGGATTACCCATGGCCACTAATCGAAGGGTTGTAGCAAACCCTTGATATGTATCTGGCAGTCCATTCAATGTGGTACTGACAAGCTCTGAATTTGGCACCACCTCATCAATGTTGGCAAGCTGTTCCATGAGGTCCTTGACCTTTGTCAGGTATGCATCCATAGAGTCAGCTTCATTCATACTGACTTCCTGTAACTGCCTTCTCAAATATGCAACACGAGCTTCATTGCGAATCTGATAGAGAGAAGCCAATTTATCCCAAGCATCCTTTGCTGTCCTGCAAGACCGGATGTGTGGAATAATGATTCTCTTGCATGATAAAGCAATGCATGAATGTGCATTTGCATCTCTTGCATCCCATCGTGACTGTTCTTGAGTTGGAAGAGCAGCAGCAGGAGTGCTAGAGGAAGAGGCATCAGGAGGAGTACCCCCTGCAGAAGGACCAGCAGTAGAGGCAACCACTGTAGCATTGGCTGGCCTCAGATCAGCCCCAGAAACAATATTCCACAAATGCTTTGCGAAAGGTATTGAGACCCCAAACAAATCTGCCAATGTCTTGCAAAAGCCCCAACACTACAAATACCCGTATGGAATACAACATGTATCTTGTACGGAACAGTTGCAAGGACGATTGTACGAAAGTACAACATAGGTACGGTATACTGTACGGATGTAGGTTGGTACAAGTATATAGTACAATGTACGGATCATAGGTACGACGACTGTACGGCGATGCACGTACTGCTGTACAAAATAAGTACAATACCTGCACGGGCAAGTACAGAGTGTTGGTACAGATCTGTACGGATGTACAGCAACGCATATACGTGACTGTACGTTGCAGGTACAGTATGGACCACTGTATGACGCAGGTACAACCTTGTACGACGAGTGTACGAACCAGTTACAGCACCTTTCGTACGTAGGTACGTATGTACGACGATGCAGGTACAGTCCTGTACGAGTGAAGGTACGGACGTACGATGGCATAGGTACTATTGTACGGCATCAAATGTATGGGTAGATGTACGGAAGAAGTACGGATAGTTGCAACAAGAAGACCGGAAGCAGGAAGACGAGTCAAGCCCTTAGCTCTGATACCATTGTAGGATCGGATAGAATTGAGAGAGTGCAGGTAGCAAAGGGTCGCAGAAGAACACCCGTCACGTCAAACTTAGATTTTTACAAAACAAAAGAGTACAAGGTACAAGTACCTAGACCTAGGACTAAGTGTCCTAGGTGTCACATAGGACTAAGTGTCCTATGTGGCCTAAAAGACACTAACACTATAAGTGTCTTTATGTATGCCTACAAGGCACATACCATGGCCTATAGGGCATCACTAGAACCACCAGAGGATGGCCTACAGCTGATGCATTTGACACAGCCATACCTGAATCCCTTTTCTTTTCTTTAGCTATGTGCTTCTTGTATTCACCAATATAATGACTTGACTTCTTGGAGTAGTGACAAATGCCCTTCTTTTTGGGCTTATTTGCATCACCTTTAGCCTTATAAGAGGGCTGTCCTGAATCAGCTTTATGCTGATGTGTGGGCCGATTGGCATGTTGCTTTTGCTTTCCTTTTCCCTTGGGCTTAAACTTAAAAAGCATGGCATGCTCGCCAGCCCGTGTTGCCATATTTCTTCGTGTCTGCTCTTCCTGAAACAGAAGTCCTACCAACTCATGAAAAGAGAGAGGATTGCTGCCCCCCCTCAATGACAAATTCAACAAGGTGTGGAAACCAAGATAGAACTCAAGAGGAGAATTCAGAGTGGTGGTAATCATCTCTGAATCCGGAATAACTTCATCAATATTCAGCAACTGCTCCCTCAAATCCTGAAGCTTTGTGAGGTGAGTATTCATGGAATCTCCCTCATCCATATGTGTATGAGATAGCTCTCTCTTTAGGAAGGAAACTTTGGCATCATTTCTTGCTGCAAACATACTCTCTAATATCTCCCAAGCTGCCTCTGAGGTCTTGCGACTGAATGTGAGGAATAATGAACCTCTTGACAGAAAGAGAAATCACTGATAGAGCTTGTGCATCCCTAGAATCCCATCTTTTTTGCTCTGCTGTGGGAGCCACTAGAGCAGAAGTTGCTCCAATTACCTGTGCTGCATTTTGACCTCTACCCTTGCCTCCAGCTATAGGAGTGACAAGTGTAGCCACAGAATCTGGCCTTGCTTCATCTCCACTCAGAAAAAGGGCATAGACTATGAGGAGGCTTTTGCTCCTACATCAAGAATGACAACCATCCGGTCAGTTATTGCAATGGCTGCAAATTTTCAGTGGAATGTTCATCAGTTGGACATAAAAACAGCCTTCCTTAATGGAGACTTGTTGGAAGAGGTTTATGTCAAATAACCTCCAGGCTTTGAAATTTCAGGAAATGCACTTCAGGTATGCAAGCTAAAGAAAGCTTTGTATGGGCTGAAACAGGCCCCACGTGCATGGTATGCAAAGATTCATGCCTTTCTAACCAGCAAGGGGCTGTACAACAGTCCAACTGAAAGCACCCTCTACATCAAGAAGGATGGGGGGGATATTTTAGTCATCATTCTTTATGTAGATGACTTACTGCTCATAGGGTCAAATGAAGACAATATTGCAGATTTTAAAGCTGAATTGCAGACCACTTTTGACATGTTAGATTTGGGGCTGCTACACTTTTATTTGGGGATCCAATTCACTCAAGAGCAAAGTGGCATTGGTATGTCTCAATCCAAGTATGTGCAAAAACTCTTGGACAGATTCAACATGCAGGATTGTAAGCCCATAGCTACTTCCATGGAGCCGGGGCTGAAGCTTACAAGGCATGAAGGAGGTGAATCATTTGATGTCACACTCTACAGTCAGGCTGTTGGATGCCTCATTTATCTCTGCAATACACGACCTCAGTTTGCAGTTTCTCAGGTGAGCGGATATATGCACAGCCCAAAGACTATGCATTGGCAGGCTGTAAAACGCATCTTCCGTTATTTGCAAGGTACCAAGTCTTTTGGCTTGATGTTTCCCAGGGGGGGTGACTTGCAGATGCATGCCTACAGTGACTCAGATTGGGCTGGAGATGATGACACTAGGCAGTCCACAAGTCGCAAAGGGTAAAGCTTGTATTTCTTGGTTGAGCAAGAAACAATCTACAGTGGCTGTGAAGCTGAGTACAGGGCAGCTTTCACAGCGACAGTTGAATGTGTTTGGCTGCGTCGTTTATTTGCTGATCTTCGTCTTTCATTGGAGGGTCCTTCTCCAATGCTCACTGATAGTCAGAGTGCTATTGCAGTGGCAAAGAATCCTGTGACTTAGATAAAACCTATCACTCCATTCAGTTGTACTACACTCATCTAATTGCAACTACGTTTTCAGCTCTCTCACACTGCTGCTTCTTGCTCTCACCTTTGCTCTCTCCACTTCTCACAGTTATCAATCAGCAAGCATAGTAGAGAGGCGGCCATGTATGTTAATTTGTGATCAAAGTGATCTCGTGATAGGTATTGTATGTGTTTTGGGATGGTTGAGTGACAGGAGTGGGATGGACAAGCCAAAAAACAAGTATGGTCTTTAATTTCATTAAAGGCAAGATTACAATATGCATGCCAAAGTTTTGTAACAAAATAAGTAAAGAGCAAAGCAAGATCTATTTTGAACATAAACGTGTGCTTTGTCTTCAACTAGTGAACTTAAGTTCATTTTTATGTGCTCACAGCTTCACAATAGTTCACTCATTAAGCCCATACAACATGCTTCAAACAGTTAATTTTACTAATTTGACAAAATAGCACCAAACTATCAATAAACTTGCAAAAGCTCCAACAAACCCATAAAGATGGCTATAAGGTGTTCTCCAAAAGAAAAGGACAACAATTTGCTTACTATGAAAGTCTTAAAGCACTCAAGTCAGGGCTGCCAGAAAGGATGGAAAATGGGCAGTTTACCGTGAAGGGGTAGCACTAATCAGAGATTTTAAATCAAAACCAAAAGACTCTCAGTCTTAAACTGATGTATGGCTATTTACTCTCCAGAATATCATGTAGGTACTCTAAATAATTGGGGTTGCTTTTTGCACTCCTTGGGGGCTGCCATGTGCCCTCCCTAAAGCAGATGTACTAGAGGGTTTCTTGCTGTCCCATAGACCTTTTGGTCTCCAGTTGACGTTAATAGACTTTCTTTCTTTCTTTCTTTCTCGAGTAGCTGGACCTCACTTGACAAAGGAGGCAGATGACACACTGAGATTTTGCATTGACTTTTAGTCCATACATAAGATAAACAACATGACATCTTCCCTTCTTCATGCATGAGATAAACTTATTTGTAAACAAAGGGCTATATAGCACTTTGATTAATTTGAAATATTCAATAACCTTGCAAAGTGGTGTTTTTTGGTTGCATAGTTGAAGACACAACTACTCTTGATTTGGGAGCTGATGCAGCCTTGGAAATTTTGGAAACTCATGGAAGAACCTGAGTATGGGCCAGCCCCCCCTATTCGTACCCTCTTTTTCATAGCGGAATTGGATACTGATTTATTGCCAGGTATTTAAAACTTACTTTCCAATATGTTATTCCTTCTTTTTCTTTGTTGTCCGTTGTTTAACATTAGTTTCCAGTCTTTTCCCCTCACTATGATGGCTATATTAATGGGAGACAATGTGCAGGAGCATCTTGGTGGGTGAATTCACAAGATGCATGGGAATTGCTCACAGGGAAAAATGCAGGGGAGATGCGACTTGGGCCCTTAGCTACTTATGCCTTTTCTCCTCATTTTCCAGAGGGCTTAATGTATAAATTCAACCTTCAGATAACAGGCCAGGTTGGAATCTTGATGCCTTTATTCAAATTACTGTAAGAGAGCCTTGTTTGCACCTCACATTTGAAAAGTATGTATAATGGCTTCTTGATTTCTCAGTGTCTGCAAGAATTGTTTCTATAGTTTAAACTTTGATATATTGTAATCAGTTGAAGTTAGAATCTTTTTTTTTTGTGGCCTTTTGAGTTATAGGAGCCATCAAGGAAAATATGTGTAAATGAATCTTGTTTGTGCAACGTGTTGCTTTTGAAGAGCAAAGAACTCTCTGAATCATGCTTTGAAAATCACTACAAGATCAACTATCCATGAGGGCCTTGACAAGAAGGACGGCTGGCTGTGCTCTAGCTAGCTGCCCAAGGTAACCTCGAGACACATCAACGCCTAGTGTTGTGGCAACGGATTCCTCAATCTGCGAGTTTAAAAGGTAACATGCATGTTGCTCTGATGTCTTCCTAGAACCCTTGTTACCTAGCTCCCCGATCATAGGTTGCATTGAGCGAATCTCTCCTAGACATTGTCCTTCGTAAGGTGAGATGCGTGCTGCGTGGGGATTGGCATGATTTGGTGGATCTCTTGGCACACCTCTGTCTCCCCCCTCGCCAAATAAGTGGGGGATCTTGCTTCTGCCTCGATCTGAACAACATGTCACTCGTGTGTGAGCCAGGTGACCATCAAGTGAAATGCTCATCGAGTGTGCTGTAATGATGAACTGATTCTGATTATGCATTGCTAAATCTCTTGGGTCGTAGGGCATCTCCATAGGTGGTGCTAGATCAACTCTCTGACCCTTGTCGTGTAGTTGTGACAAGTATGGTCCCTCCCCGTATGCTCAGGCGATGTACTGATGAGAAGCCTGAGCTGTCAGGTGACAGGCTCCGGGTCACGGTCATGTTGAGGCCTCGTCTTGTGGGGTTCCATGTGATCTAGCTGAAAGAACTCCGTGATAGAGCACTGAGAGGGATCAGCCGAGGAAGAAGTCAGCTCTTGTCTCCGTGCTCGGAGTATCCTCTCACAGTGTCTAAGTGCCTCATGAATGAAACTTGCCAAACACCGCTAGTCTGGGTAGGAGAGGAAATAGGCCAAAGTCCCATAACTATCCCTGAAGAGGCAGTGGAAACGCCCTCGGATCTCATAGTACAGAGGACACGTGAAGATGAAATACTCCTCTGTCTCAACCTCCTGCATGTCACACAGTGTGCATATGCGCCTCTCCCTGGGTAGTCGCTCTGCTCTGCCGCTCTCGATGCGAAGTCTGTGTGAAGAGACCCGGAACTGCCCAAGAGAGATCCCCAGCGAGTGGGGTAGGTGAATCTGCGTGTATGCTAGTGGGTCAATGAAACCCTCCGCTGTGATATGTAAGAAGTGATCTCTGTAGAAGCTAAGCTTCACTGGGAGTTCACTCGGTCCCAACCAGGGCCGAAATGTGTGTAGGTGTAGTAGATCCTCACGGATATAACCTGGTTGACCTCGTGTGATAAGAGGGGAGAAAACAGAGCATCCATGCTATATTGGAAGGGAGGTAGTCTATCCATGTGGAGCCCCAATCGCTGAAACCATCTCTCTGTACGTGCATACCAGCACCTCTGGTCTTCTCCTGCTGCAAGTGCCATAGAAGAGGATAGAGCTATCCATGGTAGCTTGCTATGCCCCGAGGTATAATCCCCACATTCCCTAACTCTGTACAGATACGTGATGACCTGAAATGCAGCATCTAGCTGTAAAGGGGGTGACCCAAACTCAGCTCTGTGAGAGAGAGAGAGAGAAGAAGAAGAAGAAGAAGAAGAATATAATATCGTCCTCTGAAGACCAAAACCGGCCTGTGTGAGAGAGAGAGAGAGAGAGAGAGCGAGAGATGATATGGTGTATTAAAGTCTGTTGTGAGACCCTTGAGGATCTATAGGACTGGCGATCACTATCAAGTAAGAGTGATCCCTTACATCTAGTGAAAGAAAGTATTACAACCTTTATGCATCGAGTACCTACCTGTTGGGCTAGCTCGTGTGCTAGTCCTAGTATCTTGTTACGATGTTTCAAGAGCTCCTTCAAGTAGCTCCCTAACTTTTTGGCTGGCTGCTCCAGCAGATCCTTCAAACTCTCTCTACTGCCTTCATACCCTTCTCTGATGTGAGCATAGGCTCTACATGTAACCTGGCGTTGGAAAATCCGTACACTTCTCGAGATACGTGCTGGAGCTGTGGAAGTTGAACGCCAATTAGATAGAGTGCTGGGAGAGAAGGGTAAGGAGAAAAACACAGCACTAGGTGTAAGATTTGGGGAGAGAGAGAGCAAGAGAGTGAGCTGAGAGCTGAAAGCTGAAAGCTTGAGAGCTTAGTTGCAATAGAAGAGTGTAAGAGATTACAACTGAAGGTGAGAGAGAAGGTTTTGTCCTAGTGACAAAACCTTAGTAGTCACTAACCATAGTTAGTGGACTAACTGCGGTTAGGGGAAAAAACCTCTTAAAGAGGGAAAAGTGCCCCTAACTAGCTTATTAAATTACATTGGTCACTGCTGAACTATATCTATAATATTAACACCCCCCTGCAGTGCCAATGTCATGTACAAGGATGATTAATCACCAAACGGCACTGCAAAATGCCTCAAACTTTTCACGTGGAAGTGCTTTGGTGAAAATATCTGCAACGTTGTCATGTGTGGACACAAAGATCATACTGATCTTTCCTGCATGCAACTTCTCTCTGACGTAGTGATAATGAACCTCAATGTGTTTCGTGCGAGCATGAAACACTGGATTCTTTGCCACTGCAATGGCACTTTGACTATTAGTGAGAATTGGAGAAGGACCCTCCAATGACAAATGAAGATCAGCAAATAGACGACGCAGCCAGACACATTCAACTGTTGCTGTGAAAGCTGCCCTGTACTCAGCTTCACATGATGAGGTAGCCACTGTAGATTGTTTCTTGCTCAGCCAGGAAATGCAAGCTTTACCCAAAAAGAAACAATTGCCACTAGTGGACTGCCTAGTGTCATAATCACTAGCCCAATCTGAATCACTGTAGGCATGCATCTGCAAGTCGCCCCCTCTGGGAAATAACAAGCCAAAAGACTTCGTGCCCTGCAAATAATGGAAGATGCGCTTAACTGCCTGCCAATGCATAGTTTTTGGGCTGTGCATATACCTGCTCACCTGAGATACTGCAAACTGAATATCAGGTCTAGTGTTGCAGAGAAAATGAGGCATCCAACAGCGTGACTGTAAAATGTGGCATCAACTGATTCTCCTGCATCATGCATTGTGAGTTTCAGCCCCGGCTCCATGGGAGTGGCTATGGGCTTACAATCATGCATGTTAAATCTGTCCAAGAGTTTCTGCACATACTTGGACTGAGACATAACAGTGCCATGTCTCTGTTGAAAGAACTGGATCCCCAAATAAAAGTGAAGCAGCCCCAAATCTGACATGTCAAAGTTGGTCTGCAAATCAGCTTTGAAATCTGCAATATGATCTTCATTGGACCCTGTGAGCAGTAAGTCATTGACATAAAGAATGATGACTAAAATTTCCCCCCCATCCTTCTAGATGTAGAGGGTGCTCTCAGTAGGACTATTGTGCAGCCCCTTGCTAGTCAAAAAGGCATGAATCTTGGCATACCATGCACGAGGGGCCTGTTTCAGCCCATACAAAGCTTTATTTAGCTTGCATACCTGAAGTGCATTTGCTGTAATTTCAAAGCTTGGAGGTTGTTTGACATAAACCTCTTCCAACAAGTCTCCATTTAGGAAGGCTGTTTTAATGTCCAACTGATGAACATTCCACTCAAAATGTGCAGCCATTGCAATAACAGATCGGATGGTGTGTTGGTAAACTGAAAGGAAAGAGTAGAGTGGACACAAATTCAGAATACTTGCATATAGAATGAAGAAGAGTGAGGTCCTTATGTAGGCCCCTCTTACGTGCTCACTGACATCACTGATGACTTCAGAGCTCCACAATCATCTCCTCAATCTGCTCCTAGATTCTCTCAATCATCCTATGTGGCTTTCCACCACCTAACTGTGCTTATGGGAACCTAACTGTGCCTCTAGCACTCACACATAGAAACCAAGGTGTGCGTGAGGCATACACCTTGAGATATAGCAACAAACCCCCCCTCAAGGGAATGCCTCAGGCTATGTCAAGGATACAGCTAGCACAAGGTGTGTCATGCCATCTCATGGTGGTCATGGATCTATCAATGGCTAGGATCTCAAGCTAGCAAGGGTTCCCATGGGTGTAAGGTAAACAAAAGGGATACAAAAAGACCTTCCAATGGTTATCTCCCCTGCATGTATATGCACACAATGTCTGCAGGAGGTACCATGGAGCAAAACACATACACATGGCCTACATCATAAGGTGACCAGAGGTGTTTACAAAACACACAAAACACAATAGTTTATTTCATTCATTTTGGAGGACTATCCAGGCTGAGTACCTTGACTCAACATAAAAAGAGAGATCTGGAGCATACATAGAGATGATTTAAAATGCATAATCTTCAAAGGATGCCTCATCTTGTGGAGGCACATCAACTGAAAGTAGATTGGCATTTTTTGTCTTTGAAGTTGCTTCCTTTTTGGCTCTGGTAGACTTCTTTCCATTCTCAACATTCCATATCTTCTTTTTCAAAAGCATAGACTTGGCTTTTGTTTGCCAAGTATGGAAATGAGTTCCATCCAACTTCTCAAAAAAGGTCTTAGCTTCCATGGCAAGGTCTTACGTGAGGGCAGTGTCTAGTGCTTTACAAGTGAAATATGAGCAATAAAAAATAATCCTTCAAAGAGTAACAACTTGAATACTTTGACTTGGATTTCTTTATGTGACTTAAGTAAATGTCAAAGCATAAGGCAATTAGTCAGAGCAATATTTATGCAAGATGTCTAAGCAAAAGATGACCAAGTAGATGCTAGAAAATGAGCATAGCAGATTGAAAATAAATCTTGGTCAAATTACCAGTCAAACTTTGACTGTCCAAAGTCAAACTTAGACTTGCATAGTCAAGCTTTCATAGCCAAAGAGGCAGCTCAGAAATCTGCTTCAATTCGTCATGCAGAGGTCGGAATTCAGAGGGCTTTTGTACTGGAGAGGAAGGTAAATAGGTAGAGCTTCTCCCTCAGAAAGGAATCGCGCAGAAGACAGCCACGTCGCCCAGCATTGTAGAAGAACTGTGGACTGGTTTTTCGACGAGAACTACCCGAATGCTGCTCCAAAAGAGCTCAGATTTGATGAGCAGCAAGGTCGTGATGTCGCCCAGCTCCCTCTGGAAGGAATTAGACAATGTAGCTCTCCACAGTGAGAACCAGGAAGAAAGTCGTCGCGGCTTCCTGAGACAATGCCGCCCCGAAAATGGCGAGATAACTTGTACAGCTCGTTCTGCAGATTCGCCCTGCCGTTGGGAAGACTCTCCTGAAGGATGAGATGCTGAGAATGCAGGTTTGAAGAGAACTCTCACTTCCAAAATCGACTTTGGAAGGGAAGGTGGAAGATTAGAGTGAGGAAGAAGATGATGATGTGGCGGAAATGGGATCAAGGGGGATCAAATGGCTCTGATACCATGTTGGTAAACTGAAAGGAAAGAGTAGAGTGGACACAAATTCAGAATACTTGCATATAGAATGAAGAAGAGTGAGGTCCTTATGTAGGCACCTCTTACATGCTCACTGACATCACTGATGACTTCAGAGCTCCACAATGATCTCCTCAATCTGCTCCTAGATTCTCTCAATCATCCTATGTGGCTTTCCACCACCTAACTGTGCTTATGGGCACCTAACTGTGCCTCTAGCACTCACACATAGAAACCAAGGTGTGCCTGAGGCATACACCTTGAGATATCCCAACATGGTGGTCATCCGGGATGTAGAAGCAAAAGTCTCCTCATAATCTATGCTCTTTTTTTGAGCATAGCCTTTGGCAACCAGCCTTGCCTTGTATCTATCAATGGAGCCATCTGGCTTCCGTTTCACCTTGAAAACCCATCGTGTACCAATGGCATGTTTACCTGGTGGCAAGTCTACGACATCCCAAGTCTGATTTTTCTGAATGGACTGCATTCATCGTGCATGGCATTCATCCAATGCACATTGTCCTTTGCTTCTTCGAATGTTGCAGGCTCCTCCTCATCCCTCTAGTAGATAGGATGATGACAGAAATGAGCATCTGTTTATGGTGCAGCACATGATCAATTCTGTCACAAGTGTAGAAGAAAGTAATGATGTGTGGTATGTTGAGTCAGCTGTGTCAAACCACATGACAGGTCATGCAGAATAGATGCAGGATGCAAGAAAAATGGAAAGACTAGGATTTGTGGAGACTGGTGATGATACTACACATCCTATTGTGTAGATTGGTAAAATTTCTTTGTCTATGCAGGATGAAAAAAAGAAATACTTGTCCAATGTATTTCATGTCTCAAATATCACCAAGAACCTGATTTTTGTTGGTCAAATGGTTGAGTAGGGCTTGCAGGTCAGATTTAATCCTCATGGATGCTTTGTTGAGGATATGAAAAATAAAGGTCGCTTGATAGCAAAAGGGAAGAAGAAGGGCATGATGTTTACGTTGGATGCGGACATGCCTGAATTGAGTGCAGCAATGTGTGCACATGGGACCGGTGTAGTTACAGATATTGATATCTAGTACAAATGCATTGGTCATGTTGATATATAGCGACTTAAATTAATGCAGGCCCAAAATATTGTTGCAGGATTGCCTAAGTTCAAGGTTGCAAAAATGCATAAGGTATGTGAAGCGTGTCAATTTGAAAAACAGGCAAGAAAACCATTTCTTAGACACGTTCAAGAGAGTAAGAGGCCATTGCAGAGTACTTGCATATGCTGATTCCACTGAATTAGCACCTTCCATGTGCCTTACTGCACTGCGAGTCTTGCTAGGTCATGGAGCATCAATCTTACTCTCCTTGAGAGTCTGTAACAGCCAGTTCGGGACTGTTTTTGCTGCATGTATGTCTGCAATTTCTTGCTGAACCACCTGTTCCACTGCCTGTGGAGGTGGCAAGACATCCTGTGGCTGAATTGAAGCATGGGGAGGTGGCTGTAAATTCTGATTTGCATCAGAAATATCAGTAGGGGAACCCAAGGCAATGGGTAGCAACCCCTCATCCTCTGAAGAAGAAGGCATATGAAATTCAGCCTGAGTGTGAGCTGAATTTTCTGCAAATATCACATCTCTACTGACAATGATCTTGCGTGTCGCAAGATTGTAAAGACGGTACCCCTTGCTTTCTGCACTGTACCCAACAAATATGCACTTAATTGCCTTATCTGACAACTTATGCCGAAATTCAACTGGCACATGAGCATATGCAAGGCATCCAAAGACACGGAAATGATCCACTGAAGGCTTTCTCCCATTCCAGACTTCATAGGGAGTTTTTGTTTTCAAAGCCTTAGTGGGAGACCGATTTAAGATGTAGTTGGCACACATTAGACCTTCAAGCCAGAATTTGTGAGGCATGTGTTTGCTTTTCAGCATACATCTGTCCATCTCCATAAGAGTTCTATTTTTCCTCTCAGCTTTGCCATTTTGCTGAGGGGTCAGCCTGACTGTGCGTTGATGCACAATACCCTTGCCTTTCAGAAAAGCATCAAATTCTGCAGACAAATATTCCCCACCTCTATCTGTGTGCAATGTCTGTATCTTGACTCCGGTTTCATTTTCAACCATGGCCATGTGTATGTGGAGGAGGTATCTCAAGAGGTCACCTTATGATGTAGGCCATGCGTATGTGTTTTGCTCCATGGTACCTCTTGCAGACGAAGGCATTTGAAATTCAGCCTGAGTGTGAGCTGAATTTTCAGAAAATATCACATCTCTACTGACTATGATTTTGCGTGTAGCAGGATTGTAGAGACGGTACACCTTGCTTTCTGCACTGTACCCAACAAATATGCACTTAATGGCTTTATCAGACAATTTGTGCTTAAATTCAACTGGCACATGAGCATAAGCAAGGCATCCAAAGACTCGGAAGTG
This sequence comes from Dipteris shenzhenensis, assembly GCF_047967505.1. Classification (NCBI taxonomy): domain Eukaryota; kingdom Viridiplantae; phylum Streptophyta; class Polypodiopsida; order Gleicheniales; family Dipteridaceae; genus Dipteris; species Dipteris shenzhenensis. Next base: position 56,642,182 of record NC_141599.1, read on the forward strand.
ATCCACTGAAGGCTTCCTGTCATTCCAGACCTCATAAGGAGTTTTTGTTTTTAAAGCCTTAGTGGGAGCCCGATTCAAAATGTAATTGGCATACATCAAACCCTCAAGCCAGAATTTGTTAGGCATGTGTTTGCTTTTCAGCATACATCTGTCCATCTCCATGAGGGTTCTATTTTTCCTCTCAGCTTTGCCATTTTGCTGAGGGGTCAGCCTGACTGTGAGCTGATGCACAATATCCTTGTCTTTCAGAAAAGCATCAAATTCTGCAGACAAGTATTCCCCACCTCTATCTGTGCGCAATGTCTGTATCTTGACTCCGGTTTCATTGTCAACCATGGCTGAAAAGTGTTTAAACACCGTGAACACTTCAGATTTGTGTTTCAGCCCATAAACCCAAGTAAAATTGGAGTAATCATCAATAAATGTAACGAAGTAGAGATGACCACCCAACGATGGAGTCCTCGTGGGACCACAGACATCACTGTGTATAAGCTGTAATTTGCGGACAGCTTTAACTGAACCATCCTTCTTGAAGGGAAATCGATGCATCTTGCCCAAAATGCACCCTTCACAGGCATGTGGAGGAGGTATCTCAAGAGGTGGCAATGCATCAACGATGGAATACTTCTGAAGTGTCATCAAGCTGTTGTAATGCATGTGGTCATATCCGGCATGCCATAATTCTGCATTCTGCATGGCAGCTTTAGGGGTAGATACTGCAAGAGCATGGGCTGCTCTTTTCTCAAAAATATCAAGCTGAAAAATCCCACGCAGCAGAGTACCAGATAACCTTAAGGCATAGTCATCTTCCCTTTCTCGGACAGCACATTTGTCATCCTCAAAGATGACCTGAAATCCACCTCTGTTAAGAGTGGACACTGAAAGAAGATTTTTGGTTATACCAGGCATATATAAGACATCTGAAAGTCTGAAAATTGAGCCATCAATGGCAGTGAGCTCAACATCTCCTGTGCCACGTACTGAATGAAAAGCTGCAATGTGATGACCTGGCTTTTTGCAGTAGTGATAAAAACCCTTCTTCTTGGGCTTACTTGCATCATTTTTAGCCTTTTGTGAAGGCTGTCCTGACCCACTGGAAGTCTGATTTACTGATGTCTTTGCCTGTCCCTTTGTTTTTGATTTAAACTTTGAGAGCATGGCTTGTTCACCTGCACGTGAAGCCAAATTTTCCTGGTCTGCTCTTCCTGAAGCAGAAGTCCTATCAACTCATGAAAAGTGAGAGGATTTGCACCCCCCCTCAATGATAAGTTCAGCGAGGTATGAAAGCTGAGATAAGACTCAGGAAGAGAATTCAGAGTGGTTGTATTCATCTATATTTAGCAATTGCTCTCTGAGATCCTGTAGCTTTGTGAGGTGGACTGACATGGAGTCACCCTCTTCCATATGTGTATTACTCAACTCTCTTTTCAAGAAAGATACCCTTGCATCATTCTGAGCTGCATACATGCTTTCCAAAATATCCCACGCTGCCCTGGAGGTCTTACACGACCGGATATGCGGAATGATAAATCTTTTCACTGAAAGAAAGATGCATGACAAAGCTAAGGCATCCCGTGAATCCCATCTCTTCTACTCTGGAGTAGTGACTGTAGCTGCACCAACAACTTGTCCTGCAGCTGCACCCTGTGCACGACCTCTTCCACCTCCTTGCTGGGGAGGGGTAGTAGGTGCAATATCTGCTGGTCAGATCTCACCCCCATTGACATAATCCCATAAATTGCGAGAAATCAGAATATTGCGTACCATGAAACTCCAGAGGGAGTAGTTGGTGCCATCCAACTTGTCTTCCTGTGAAAGACCACCGAACTGGAAGTCATTCTGATTTTGATGGGCCATATCTGAGAAAGAGATTGAAGCAAATACAAAACTGAATTCCCTTACTGGGAATGAAACGCACAACTCCCAAAAAACACAGCCAAGCATGGGCTGTAAATGCAACTTAGATTTCTGTACTTGCACTGTCAGAAATCTGTCCAAGCATCAAAAACTCTCCAGAATCTGCCAAAAGTGCTGCAAAACACTCCAAGAAAGGCAATATGAACTGAAAACTCCGAAAATTGCTCTCCCAACACAAAAGCCCTAGAATAGGCCTGAAATTGCAACCGGAAAGGGGCAAATTGATCAAAAGCCCCAAATGTTGCAAGAATTGCGCTCTGTCTGCAAAAGCCCCAAATTTCACTGCAAGATTGCAATGTAATTCCAAAATCCCCAAATTTCTTTAAGAAATTGTACTGCAGATTCGAAAGCCCCAAATTTCGAGCTTGAAATTGCAATCAGAAAGGGGCAGAAGTACTAAAAGCCCCAAATTTTGCAATTTCAGCAGAAAGCCCCAAATTTAAGACCAAATCTGCGATTTTTGCTCCAAGTGTAGCTCCGAAACTACAAAATGATTGCAATGTCTGCAACAAACAAAATGCCCCAAATGTACTCCCAGAAAACTGAGCCAAACAATGGCTGTCTGCCAAATGCGCCTGCCAAAGATCACCTGCTTGTTTTCCTATATGAAATCAAAGGACTACCTGCTGTACGGAAGCAGGTCCAGTACGGGAGTACTATACGAAAATACTGTACGGCTGACAGTACGGAAGTACTGTACGGCTGACAGTACGTGCTGTACGGAGAACTTCCGTGCTGTACGGACGACGATGGCGATGGAGCAGGAGCTTGCGGGCGCTCAATGAGGCTGAGAGAAGGAGCTAAAGGGAGCAGGGAGCACGGAGCTCTTGAACCTGCTCTGATACCAAATGTAAGATTTGAGGAGAGAGAGAGCAAGAGAGTGAGCTGAGAGCTGAAAGCTTGAGAGCTTAGTTGCAATAGAAGAGTGTAAGAGATTACAATTGAAGGAGAGAGATAAGGTTTTGTCCTAGTGACAAAACTTTAGTAGTCACTAACCATAGTTAGTGGACTAACTGTGGTTAGGGGGAAAAACCTCTTAAAGAGGGAAAAGTGCCCCTAACTAGCTTATTAAATTACATTGGTCACTGCTGAATCAGATCTATAATTCTAACACTAGGGCCCAGGAATAAGGGCTGGACCCCCAACTTATGAGGGGGTAGACAAGTCCCATTGGTTGGTAGGTATTGGACTAGCAATGCCAATATCTCTAGCCCACAAAGGGGCCTAGTTTCACACATGATCTCAGGACAACAGCAGGTTTTGGAGTGCCAATGCCAACATCTATAGGCTCACAAGGGGGCCTGGTTTGGGGCTGATCTCAAGCTGACTTGGCCTAGCTCTGGGCCAACCGACTCGGCACATAATGACCGGTCATCTAATCTCGGGCATCGCGGCCTAGATCTGGGCTGACCATATTGGCCAAATGATCTGGCCACCTGCCAGGTTTGCTAAGGGGGCAATTTGGGCATGCTCTAAGTCGGCAAAGGGCGTTGTAAACTTCCTCCCCACCCCGAAGGTCTTTATTAAAATGTGTACAACTGGCTCTTGAAAGAGCATAGAAGTAAATACAATTCTGAATACATATGGGAGGCCAGAGGCCTTTTTTTTATAGACTAGGCCTAGTAGAAAGCTAGGGCCTTCTTTCTAAAAGCTAAGCTTTTAGGCTTTTCTTCCTAAATTGGAGGCTTTAGGTGCCTTTTTTTAGTCTTGTGGGCCCTCTTTTAAAGAGGTGCCCCCTTGTCCTTGCTTTAGAGCCTTGTGGGAGAAAATCAGAGATTTGCTGAGTATAAAAGATGCAGGCCTTTGCATAGAAAAAGGGGAAAACAGATGCATTTTCAGTGCTTTCTGCAGCAGCGAGAAAAGGGGCAATAGTAAGTGAATGCTTAAGCAACTATGAGGGTTTTTGCATTGAGTTGACAGCATGACACTGGCACGAGTTGTGAATGCAATACACCTCTTGTTGAGGTATTCTTCTCAGGAAAGAAAAGGCTGAGTGCATCAGTTGCATGCATGGTGAAAACTCCTGTTTCACTTTGCTGTGACCCATCGGCTGTAGTGGAGGGTATCCCTCTGTTCCGCCTTCCTTTTCACGCACCAGTGGGCTAATTGCTTTTTTCTGAAGATCAACCTTGACAGTGACCCTTGGTCTGGCAAGAGGGGCTCAAATGGCAGCACCTTCGACTCCCAATACTGTTAAGGTTTTGCTCTCTTCGGAGGATAAGCAACAGGTTCAAAGTGCAGTGGAGGCTCTTTAGGACAGGGCCTTGGTAGGCCGGATTGTTGGGCTCACCCCCTCGAGGCGATAGATTCAGGATTGGCTTCAGGCGAGTTTAACCCTAGGGGATGACCTCATCCAGGAGGTCACCATCCTTGGGAAAGGGGTCTTCCTTCTACAGCTGAGCTCTCCAGAGACCACCTTGTCACTTGTGGAGCAGAGCCCTATCTTTCTTGGTCCTCATTTGGTCTTCCTCTTCCCTTGATACCATGGCTTCACAGTGGTGGACATGGACACGACTCACCACGTACCTCGCTTCCCGGTGACCCTCGTTCTCGGGGCTTCTGAAGGAGTATAGATCCATTCTCTTGTCTATCGGAGGATGTTTTGGTTTGGTGCTAGAGTCCCCTCCTCCCTCGGTAGCCACGGTGGTCACAGATGATGGGGTCCCTAGGCTCAGAGTGATTGTGGACATCCCCGAGACGCTTCTTGAGGAGATTTTTCTGGAGACCTTGGATGGAGGCGAACTATGTCAGAGAGTTGAGGTCTTTTGGCTTCCAGGCCAGCTGGCCTCCGATGCAGATAGATGGGACACTTAGCTGGGGATTGCATGAGAGACCAGGGTAGGGATCATCCTCAGCCTAGGCAGGAGCAGGGGGCTCCCCCTCAGCCCAGGCAGGAACAAAGGGCTTCCCAGCATCGGGCCAGGCAGTTAGACTGTCAGTAGCACTTGCAAACACCTTGGGTCGAGCCCTCTCAGGGGACTTGGACCAAGGTTGAACACAAGAAGCCCAGCAAGGCAGCCCTCAAGCGTCGCAAGTATCGGGCTAGGTCAGAGAGCACGAGAGAGTCCGATCGGCGATCCGCCAGCCTCAAGAGAAGCTAGCAGAGGTTGCCCCTATGGAGCAGGAGGAGAAGACCTTCTTTGATCTCTTGACTGCTGAGCCAGAGCACCCAGGTTCCTTTGCAGGAGGAGCTTGGAGCCACTGCTGAGAAGGTCTCGGTGGACGCTCCATCGGGGCTGTCCCCCCCCCCCCCACTTTCTTTTGCCTGCCTCCAGGACTGTAGCCCCCTCCGCCCTCTCCGTTACCCGTCCCCCTTCTCTCTCTAGACCTATGCCTTCAGGCAAGGGGGTGCTAGAGTCCTCTCCCTTGCAGCAAGCCTCGGGCCTCTCTTCCTAGGCGCAACCTAGTCCGGGTGCGTCCTCCACGCAGCAGAGCTCAGGCGGTCCATTTTCGCAACTTCTAGGTCCCAAGCCTTGTCTAGGACAGCCTCTACCTAGAGAGTTCAGGTGGCTAGGACCGTGGAACTATTTTGAGATCCCTAATAGATACCCGATGGCTCTAGAGGTGTCTGTCTTGATTTTGCAGCCCCGAGAAGGCTCTATACGAGTGTTTGGCTTGCGGTCGTGCCCTTTCTAGGGGTTTCTCTTCGTGGCGTCTGCAGAGGAGTAGTGGACTCCCACACTATTCGACCTTATGATGCAACAGCACATGTTTGACATGATGGAGGAGTGGCTTGGCCCCTAGGGGAGGGAGATATGGGTCACCCATGGTCACACTGCCACTTTTAAGCTTGGCTTCTCAGGTGAGACCGTCGGGAGCTGGGTGTTGCAGTCTGTGTGCTTCGCCTGGGACCCGAGGTTCAGCTGAAGCAGGCCACGTATTGGACTCTACAGCTTTGTGCAGACAGATTAGGGGTTGATTCCTCATTTTTGTGGGCCACCAAGGTAGGCATCGAGCTAGTTATGCCCTTGGTGCGACGCCGTACTGACACATAGTACTCCCCATCTAAGCCCCTAATGAAGTCCCAGAGGTCTCAGGTTTCAGTACAAGCTCCCACTCATAGGCGAGCTCTGTTCTTCACTCCCCCCACCTCCCTATGATTTTGACCATGATGAGTTGGAACGTGCACGGGCTCCACGACCGCGCGCATCATCAGCTGCAACATCTGTTACTTCGACAGAAGTTGCAGAGGGCAGTGGACTTTCTCTTGATCCAGGAGCATATGTTTTCAGCCACACATGTTCGACGTAGACGGCACCTCCTTCCAGGGAGAGGCCCTAAGGTATGGTCCCCTGCGGTTGGCAGGAGTGGGGGGGTCTGCATTTCGATGTCCCAGTCGGTGGAGCGGATGTGTACGATCAGGGCGAGCTCATCCTAGGCAAAGCAGTATGGATGGGTTTGAGCAGGTTGGGGACTCCAGGATTAGGGTTCTCAATGTGCATGCCCCAGCCTGTAGATAGGAGCGACCCGCCTTCTGGAGGCGGTTGACAGAGTCCCTCCTGTATGTGGACTCGTGGATTGTTGGAGGTGACTTCAACAATCTCGAGTTTGAAGAGGACAAGCGCGGGGGTGCTTCTTATTCCGAGATGTCGGCTTCAGAAAGAAGCACTTGGGAGTAGTTCATTTTCTCGATCCGTGGTTGGGACCCCTGGAGGGAACGGGAATTCTCTAGGTCTCTTGGCAGTCTCATAGTTTCTCCTTTGGGCAGCGGCGAGGGTACGATGGTCTACTTGAGAGACTAGACAAATTCTATGTCGTGTATAGGGGTGGAGCCATCGGTATTCTAGCAGGGACTACCCTCTCGGACCACTCCCCTATCGTTCTTCACCTAGAGCAGCCCCGTCGTGGCCTACCGCAGAGAGGGGTTCGCATTCCAGATGCATTGCTCCTGAAGGAGGAGGTACAATAGAGTATCACAGCTATTTGGTAGCAGCCTGAGTCCCCCCTGCAAGGAGGGTGGGCCGTGTGGGTAGCTGAGGCGATTTAACGGACCATTGAGGACCTTCGTACCCATGCTATGCACCGCCCCTAGAGCCCCGTACCCCACTCTCTCTCCTCATCTGCCTCCTATGGATTGGTTCCCATTCTGTCATTGTGGGTAGTCTCGTCTCTGGGCTCTCATGTCACACATATATATACATATGTACGTACATACATACATAGATATAAATACTAATATAAATACACACACACACACACACACACACACACACACACACACACATATTTTTTTTGTAAAACCAAGATACTTATATTATGATACATTCATTTACATCTGGGCAGAGCTCAAAAGAGAGCCAAAGCCCTATCCATCAAAAGCAGTAAAAGAAAAGCTGAATACAAGAAACATCTAAATCTTCCTCATGTAAGGCATCATATAAAGACTGCCGCAATGAGGCTCGGAAGAACTCATATGGCTGCTGAAGTGGAGAATTCAGATATGCTTGATTGCGCTGTAACCAGAGGGTCCATAAAGCCCAGTATCTGATCCAGTGGAAGAAAAGAGAATACTGTGATAAAGAAGCTGATAGTTTGCCATATATCCAGAAAAACCTGTAGAACCTGTGAGCTGGGAATCTGAGAGATAAGAAATAGGAGATTCTGTCGAGAAGGTCTCTGGAATATGAACAAAACCACAGTAAATGCGGAATACTCTCAGATGTAAGATGACATCTTGGACAAAGGGGCGAAGCTATCCTTCTTTGAGCCAATTTCACCCCTACTGAAAGAATACCAACAATACATCGCCATAGAAAGAGTCGTTGCTTCAAAGGCATTTTCAATTTCCATATCAATTGCAATCTTCCTTTCCACCAGGCTAATGACTTGTTCAAATGCCATAGAGAATTAGCATGATGGGCAATCCAGGGAGGAGGTAATATCAAACGATAAGCCTGTATAGAAAAGGCTTAGAGGATATGCTTGTATTTGAAGAGCAAAGGTGCCAATCTTGAAGCCTGTCTCTGACATTCAATGTCGGAATTGGAATCAGAGGGAGTAAGAGATCAGCAATAGCTTTCCAAATGGGTCGATGATGCATCCCCAAATTGTATTGTCGACATGCTAGTGGAAAAGTGAGAATATTTCCTTGCATATCCACTATGTCATCAATGAACCGGATACCCATTTTCATAAGATTGTAAGCTTTGATGGGTTGTTGAACAGCAAGGGGAGAGGAAAAGACAGCACTCCAATGAATACTTTCCATTCTGAGTGAAGAAGCTAAAGAAGCAGGATGGGGAGACCATTTGATGTGAGAGAGTACTTGCTTCCAGTCCTGAATCAAGGAATTAGAGAATGGACAACGAGGGATTTTACCTTGCAATTTGCCAAGCACCACTTCCGATGGATCAACTAGCCAGTGTCCATAAACATTAGTGCTCATCTGTCCACACAAAATTGCCAACATGATAGACCAAGGCTGCTGTTGTTCAAAAAATGTCTTGAGCATAGTGATCTTTCTTGCCAACACATGAAATTTGATGTTGATAATATTCAAACCACCATGCATTCTTGGTGAGCAGAGCAAGTCCATTTTGAGCAGCCATAAAGCTTTTTTATGAAGCTTTGTTTTCCAAAAAATCTCCATGGCTTGAGACATAAAGGAAGTGAGATCTCGAGATGACCAATGTAATAGAGGAAGATAGAACTGGACATAAGCTAGAACAATAGACTGGATAATTTGAAGCCGTACATGCAGAGGCCAAGTGGAGATCTTCCAATATTCTAATTTGTTCTGAATTTTGTTTGCCACCCAGGACATTTGTTGCTTATTGCTGATTTTCCAGCCAATGGGATAGCCCAAATGTCTTACTATATTTTCAGGATAAACAATCTGGCCTGGCCACAAGATAGCATGCCAGTCACAATGCTTGAGTGGCAAGAGTTTTGATTTCTGAAAATAAATTTTAAGACCAGCTGCTAACCCAAATTCTGAAAGGGTATCCATCAAGAGGCGAATCTCCAAAGGACTATTCTTTGGCATGAAGAATGAATCATCTGCATAGGCCTGTGCAAGGAAGGGTCGTGAACCAAAAATCTGAAGCCCCTCTAGCTGTCCAGTATCAACCATGTGATCCATATAAAGTAGCAAAGGGTGTGAAGCAATGGCATAGAGCAAAGCACTGAGAGGGCATCCGTGTCGAACTGAGCGTTCGAGAGTCCAAGACTCAGACAAATGATTCCCAATAAAGCATTGAGCAGTGGAATCTGAGTAAAGCCAATATATGACATTAACTAGCTTTGGCCCAAAACCAAGTTTTAACATGATTTGAGAAACATAATCCCACTGTACTATATCAAAAGCCTTAGCCACATCCACCTGCATGACCAACACATCTTGTTCTGAATATTTTGCATATTCCATTGCGATGATAGTGTTAGAGATATTGTCATGTATGTGCCGTCTAGGAACAAAACCATATTGCCTGGGATGAAGGCCTTCATGAAGGATATCCTTTATCCGATGTACCAACATTTTGGCAATCAGTTTGTATATAACCGGCATCAAAGTGATGGGTCTCCAGTCGTCCATAGTCTCACATAGAGGTTTTTTGGGCACAAGTTTAACCAAACCATGCTTCCAAGCTGAGGGAAGATGTTGAAGCTGCCAGGCTACATTTATAAACTGCAGAATTGGACCCTTCAGTTCAGGCCAAAAGGCTTCAAAAAATTCAACCGTCAGACCATCCCAACCAGGGGATTTATGTTTACCCAAATGCCTAAGAGCTTCATCCAATTCAACATCCGAAAAAGACATTTCCAGCATTGAGGCTTTTTGCAATGAGACAATAGGAGAAACAAACGCAGTAAATTTGTTACGGGCTGAATAAACGTGAGGTGTAGAAGATGATGGCTGAGAAAAGAGAAGCGGGAAATGATCCAAACATTGTTTTTCTAGCTGAGATAGAGTCTGGGTCCAAAGGCCGTCTGGTTTCCTGACCCTCATGATAGATTGGCTTTGTCTATGTGCATGTAAGTTCCGAAAAAAAGATTTCGAGGAACAGCCCTTATCTAGCATAGGTTTAGCTCTGGCCCGGATCTGCCATTTGGACAACTTGCGTTTATCATTGGCATCAATTATGGAGGAAGCACAAGACAATAAATGCTGCTCAGAATCAGATAGAGATCTTTGATGACTAATGTGTACCAAATACTGCTTGTATGATTTTGCCCACTGGATATGCTGTCTGGTTTCTGCCATGTACCATCTTTCATATTCCTTAATGACATTTTGAATACGATGTATGAAAGAGGTCCAAGCAAAGTCCAGATCAAATATCAAACGATGAGAGAAAGAGAGGGCTGAAGCACTGTACTGACGAAAGGAGAAGCTGGCAGAAACTGTACGGGAGGAACACCGGAGTGAGGTACGTACAGATGTACGGATAGGCAACAGAACAGTACGGAATATTGACACAGATAAACTGTCAAAACTGTACGGAACAGAGGGGGTGAGGGGACACGATGGGGCTATAGCTGTACGGAGGAGGAAGGGATGTACGGACGTACGGAGGCCCTGTACGGAGATACGGAGAAGAAGACTGACCCTTACGAAATACTGAAACAGAGAATATAAACAGAAATGTACGGAAAAGAGAGGCTGATGGGATACAAAGGGACGATACTGTACGGAAGAAGCAAAGAGGTACGGACGAACAGAAAGAAGTTGAGAAGGAGAAATTCGATAGCGAGGAGGACAGCAGCGGGTTCAGACAAGGCGTCGCAGGGATTAGCCGAAACTGTACGTTCAACGCCGTACAACCGTACGTCGTCCGTACAGATGTACGGATGGAAAGGGAGCTGAACGGGAACCTGGCTCTGCGTCGACCTCCTCTCTCACGCTCTCACACCAAACACACCGCGCACACACTTTTTTTTTTTTTGTAACACACACACACACACACACACACACACACTTTTTTTTTTTGTAAAACCAAGATACTTATATTATAAAACATTCATTTACATCCAAGCCGTGCTCAAAATAGAGCTACAGCCCTATCCATCAGAAACAGTAAAAGAAAAGTTGAATACAAGAAACATCCAAATCTTCCTCATGTAAGGCATCATATAAAGACTGCCTTAATGAGGCTCTGAAAAACTCATAAGGATGCTGAAGAGGAGAATTCAGATATGCTTGGATGCGCTGCAGCCAGAGGGTCCATAAGGCCCAGTATCTGATCCAGTGGAAGAAGAGAGAATACTGTGACAAAGAAGCTGATAGTTTGCCATACATCCAGAAGAACCTGTAGAACCGGCACACACACACACACACGCACGCGCTTACAGACACACACACACACACACATGTACTGTTTATATGATCTCCATATACATGTGACTCAGGGAACTTTGTGAGACATCTATAGTGTCGCAAAACTCTCTCCACTCTTGTGTTCTTGTGCATTCTTACTCAACAGTATCAACATTTATAGCATACTCAGGCATTGAAATCTTCAATCTCCTATTCCCTCTTGCCTCCAAACCTCACTTTATTTTCACAATTCTTCTCTCCCTGTGGGGCCCTAGCTCACTCCACTCTATTTCTCTTTATGTTTTTTTGTTTACACATTATTTCTATTTTTCTCATCTTCTGAGAAACTCCCTGGTCAGACCAGAGGGTGCCATTGTAGTTCCACACTAGGATTTATTTGGATGACGACATCACTCTTGTACAACAAGAGCAATGGAGGAAGGGAATGTGCACATGATGGCAGTAGAGAAGCAGGAAAATGGGCTGCCTCCAAGGATGGTAAAGCGATTATGAGAGAAAGAATAGATAGGGTCTTACCATTTTCAGTCTATTTTGTGCACTTATTTCATGGGCCTGACACCGTCATGTGCTGTCCAGTTCCCCATCTCATGCTCATGAGGTAGACCTAACCATTGCTGTCCTGAGCTTCATCACTAGTGGTCTCATTGGTGTCTCCGCCTTGCCCACTCTCCAAGCTGTCTCACAAATGAGATTGACACCCATCTTATTGAGCAAGACTTTGGCATTTTCCATTGGAGTGTCTCCAGCTGTTGGGCCTCTGACCAAGACATTTAGTGCCTCGCTGGCCCCTCTCTTTTCTTCTGTTAAAGCTTTAGAGATAACTCCCTCTTGGGGCGCTGATGTGCCTTTTCTAATCACATCCTTCCCGTCCATCATCTTTGCCTCTCCCTTGTTGATTTGTTGTTTGAGTTCAGCATGCGTCCCCTGCATTGTTGCTTGCATAGCTGCAATATCTTTTCTAAGAGTGGCATTTCCTGTTTTCAGTTCTTCCATGGCCTTGCAAGTCCTTCTGGAGTCACCTTCATGTCGTTTAATTGCTGCAATTCAATCCCCAAAGCATGTACCTTGTCTTGGAGTTTGTTTTTTCAGATTCCACTCAGCTTTTTGCTTCTCCCATTCTTCTCTCTTAGCCTTCTCTTTTCTCCATTCTTCTTGTATTTCCCCTTTTCCAATCAAGGCTAGGCATTAGATGTAGCATTGGGGTTGTTCCTGGCTGAGTAAATTGCCATATATATATATATATATATATATATAGAGATAGAGAGAGAGAGAGAGAGAGAGAGAGAGAGAGAGAGAGAGAGAGATGTGTTAAGGTCCGCGGGAGGCCTCGTGGGCCTATGGGACAAAGTACAGAGTGATGGAAATGGAGAGAGAGAGCAGTCTAAGTGACAAACCTTATCCTTCACTAAGCGTAGTTAGTGAACTAACTGTAGTTAGGAGGAAAAACCTCTAAATGAGGGAAAAGTGTCCCTAACCCACTTATTGTCATGTACAAGAAAATGATCAATCACCAAAAGGAGAGAAGTTCAGGGCCCTGCATTGCGAAATGCCTCAAACTTCTCACATGGAAGTGCTTTGGTGAAGATGTCTGCATGACATTGTCATGTGTTGACACATAGATCATACTGATCTCTCCTGCATGCAACTTCTCTCTGACATAGTGATAGTGAACCTCAATGTGCTTCGTGCGAGCATGAAACATAGGATTCTTTGCCACTGCAATAGCACTCTGACTATCAGTGAGAATCAGAGAAGGACCCTCCAATGAAAGATGAAGATCAGCAAGCAAACGACGCAGCCAAACACATTCATTTGTCGCTGTGAAAGCTGCCCTGTACTCAGCTTTACATGTGGAAGTAGCCACAGTAGATTGCTTCTTGCTCAGCCAAGAAATGCAAGCTTTGCCCAAAAGGAAACAATTACCACTTGTGGACTGCATAGTGTCATAGTCTCCAGCCCAATCTGAATCACTGTAAGCATGCATCTGCAAGTCACTCTCCCTGGGAAACATCAAGCCATAAGACTTTGTGCCTTGCAAGTAATGGAAGATGCGTTTTACAGCCTGCCAATGTGTTGTCTTTGGGCTGTGCATATACCTGCTCACCTGAGATATTGCAAGCTGCCATGTATTGCACAGATATATGAGGCATCCAACCGCCTGACTGTAGAGTGTGGCATCTACAGATTCTCATGCATCATACATTGTAAGCCTCAGCCCTGGCTCCATGGGAGTAGCTATAGGCTTGCAATCTTGCATCCTGAATCCATCCAAGAGTTTTTGAACATACTTGGATCGAGACATAATGATACCACGTCTCTCTTGCATGAATTGGATCCCCAAATAATAATGTAACATGCCTAAATGTGACATGTCAAAAGTGGCTCTCAATTTAGCCTTGAAATCTGCAATTTTATCACGGTTTGGCCCTGTGAGCAGTAGGTCATCTACATAAAGAATAATGACTAAGATTTCCCCCCAATCCTTCTTGATGTAGAGGGTGCTTTCAGTTGGACTATTGCTGAAACCCTTGCTGGACAGAAAGGCATCTATCTTTGCATACCAAGCACGTGGGAGCCCGTTTCAGCGCATATAAAGCTTTCTTCAGCTTGCATACCTTACGTGCATCATCTGATACCGCAAAGCCTGGAGGTGGTCTCACATACACCTCTTCCAAGAAGTCTCTTTTTAAAAATGCTGTTTTTATGTCCAATTGATGGACTTTCCAATCCAAATGTGCAATAACAGTTCTGATGGTTGTCATCCTGGATGTAGGAGCAAATGTCTCCTCATAATCAATGCCCTTTTTCAGAGCATATCCCTTGGCAACCAGCCTTGCTTGTACATGTCAGTGGACTCATCGGGCTTTCGTTTGACCTTGAAACCCATTCTGTACCGATGGCATTCTTACCTGGTGGCAAATCCACAACAGCCCAAGTCTGATTTTTCTCTATGGACTGCAACTCATTGTGCATGGCTTACATCCAATGCACATTATGCTTTGCTTCTTCAAAAGAGTCAGGCTCCTCTTCATCAAGAAGAGTCCTGGCATAAGCTGTCTCGATTGAAAGAGCCCCCCCTGCGTGCCTTACTGCACTACGAGTCCTGCCAGGCAATGGAGTCTTAAGCCTACTCTCCCTGAGAGTTTGACTGTTTTGGCTGCGTGTTTTCTTGAGTGTTATAGACCTTTCAGTCTTTCGAAGACTTTACTAAACTTTCCCCTAGATACGTCATCTTATGCGCGTGAAGTCATTGCAGAAGGTCATAGCCCATATGAGACTATCTATGAGGACATCACATAGTTCTCCAGACAGGGCACAATCCTTCTCTCAGGTGACTTCAACGCACGAATAGGGGATAGAGAGGTGAGCTTGCTAGACTTTGAGATAGATCTTAGAGTTCCAGAGATGGACCCAGTAGATCTTGGGATCACGAGACTCTCTGATGATGCACCACAGGTGACAGGATATGGGAGACACTTACTCAATCTGGGAGCTATACATGACTTGATTATATATAATGGCCTCCACAAATGGCTGCTATCCAAAGGGCTTACCTGTTTCCCACATGGAGGTGGCAATAGTACAGTGGACTACTTACTTGGCCCCACAACCTTTGTGATGAGGGTACATGACCTCACCCTCCCACTCGGTGCAGACCACTCTTACCCCATGGCTACTGGGAGTTATCGCACACTCATGATTGGTCATACATTAGCCAAGATCTATGGTTCGGTGCTGGAGAGAGAGATCAGCAACTATGTAGAGGTGCATGGACAGCGGGCTTTAGGGTAGGCCGGGTTCAGGAGACAACACTCTACCCTAGATCACATATTCACCTTACGGGCCATCATTGAGGAGGCGAGGACACGGTCCTAGAAAGTCTACACCTGCTTTATTGACTTTTGGAAGGCCTTGATATTGTCCCACGGGCTCGCTTGATCAGGAGGCTCCAGGAAATGCGGATCCCTGATATCATGATATGGGGAGTGACGTGTCTATATGAGACAGTCAGAGGCAGAGTACGAGCCCTAGGAGGTCTATCTGATTGGGTGGAGAGAACGATTGGAGTGAAACAGGGATCCCCCCTCATACCGACACTTTTTGGACTTTATATCGATGAGATCACTACGTTCTTGGAGGATAGGGATCACTACTTGCTGACCTGATGGTACAGATACTGCTCTTTGTTGATGACATAGTACTCATATCCTCATCCGCAGTATCCTCATCCGCAGTATCCTCATCCGCAGTAGGTCTCTAGAAGCACTTACATGCCCTTGAGCTGTTTTGTAGGGAGAGGGACTTGAAAGTCAACCTTTGAAAGACCAAGGTTATGATTTTCAATGCCTCACGAGCGGTGCTCCATTGGCATAGCTTCACATACCGAAATGAGCCTGTGGAGATTGTGTAGTCCTACACGGGGCAGTTTTCTCTAGACCGATCTTTAGGATGTTCCATGCAGCCAGAGCGCGACTCACACGTGTGCAGGGGGCTCTTGCTCACCTAGAGGGACTGTGCTTTTAGGCACACTTCCAGGATCCTCTTGCAAAGGCATGGCTCTTTGATACACTCGTGAGGTCTGCACCTTAGGAGAGGTGGAGACAAAGGAGCACTCTCTATGCATATGCCTAGCATACTATGAGATTCGAGGTTGATACCACTGCTTATACCAGGAGGGATTTGGGTTTGTACCACTTTCTTGCTTATCCATTTCTAGGACCCGGTTTGTGTCGGTCTCTATTTGATGGAGATGCGACGGCATAGAGAGACCAATCTGAGATAGATTAGGCAGCCAGTGATCCTACTTGAGCCAAAGATAGATGCAGCCCAGAGACAAGTCACAGATTTCTCTGCCTTTGAGTCAGCCCTAGGGCACAACGGGGTTGAGATAGAGGAAATAGATGAGACAAGGGCAGAGTGGGCTCATGAGAGGAGACAGCATGTAGGGGCAGAGCAGAGATCAGCTAGACCGCGCACCATGGAGGTTCTGCCTATCACAGCCTTTCTCAAAGGTGAGCGCTAGAGCCCAGGGGTCACTCTTGACATGGCACGTCGGATACATAGATCTTGGGAACTGCGCCCCCCTTGCCATTACGCGAGTCGACATGACAGACACAACTCTAAAACATCCTTGCAGCACACAAGAGAGCCACCATGGCACCTGGATATGTTTTTTGAGTATCTATATCTCCATTTGCATCGTTTCTTGAGTCGTATTTCTTTTGAGTTTCTTTTAGGACTTGCAGGGGTCTTAGCAAACCCCTTGCTTCGGCCCATAGCGGCTTGTATGTGCCATTTGTGATTGCACTTTGTCTCATAGGCCCGCGAGGCCTCCTGAAGACGTTAATATATCTTTCTTTCTTTCTCTCTCTTTCTTTTTGAAGTGTGGAACACTTTGTGTGTGTGTTTCTCTCTCTTGAAGTAGAAACATTTGTGTTTTTCTGTTTGAACCTTATGAACATTTCTTGATAGTTGAGGAAGTGCATTCTATGTATTCACAGCAGTGAGAGCATTCTGTGAAGTGTCAAGGAGTTAAGAATGTGAACAGGGAGCGAGAGATCTTTGATTGCACATGCAAAGAGAGACTAGAAGAGCATATTTGAAAAAAGGGGGCATATATTTTGTGTTGGAGGTCTTGCTATATTGATGTCTCACAGACTATGACCTGCTCTTCCTTTGTATCATATGCTTCCATTCTAAACCTTCTTGTTGCTCACATTGTGGTAGGGATCTATATATTCTTGTCACAACACCGTTCTTGCATGCTCAACAAAGACATATGTGTATATTACCTGGACATACTTGCACGTGCACGATTGAGTGTCCAGCTTCAGCCCTAGCACAAGTGGCCCCAAGCCTGGCCTAAGAAACGGCCTCGGTACAATTTTATGTGCTGAGAGTCATGTTAGAACCTTCGAGCTCATGATAGAACAATCATAGACTGACCTTTGTATTGAACACTTCCTCTGGACGTTAAAGCCTTCCCCATAAGCTCAGACAGAATTAAATGTGCAAAGAAGCTTCTATCAAGAAATCAGAAATATTGTAGACTACCTAACTTGCTATATTGTTGGCCAGCTACTTCCGTGATGCCTGCTTTGCTCCATATTTGTGCTCCAGCTAGCCTCCCTTGCACTTTCTTCCATTACTCTTTGGCTCCTTTATTAGAGCCAAGCTTAGACTTCCTGAGAGATGCCTTCTTTCCAGAATGTGCATCCGCTCTTGCATCACCACCTCTTCTATCTTTTTCTCTTTCTCTCCTTTGTTCTACTCATTCTTACTGGATTTGCTTGGAAATAGACCTTGCTCTCCTAACCTGTGCTAATAAACTCTAACATGGATGGCATAACCCTAAGCTAGCCATGTGGCCACCAAATTTGACAGCTCCACAATTTTGAAAGTTTAGGCATTGAATCTAGGCAGCAGCTTTTCATTTGCATATTAAGATAGATTTCACACAAACTTCATGGGAGGGTGAAGGCACTTGCATGTTGTGTGGTTCAATGTGCATGATCTTTACATTAGGTGCTTAAGATCAGCATTTCTTTTCTTTCATGTATTTTGGCTATTATGGTAATCACTTTATTATGTTAGATTTCTCTGGTTCATGGTTCATCACGGGAAAGCACATCCCGAATAAAATTATATTTGCTCTCCCTTTTTTCCCCAATGAAAATTTGTTATTTTTTGATCGTGGCATGCAACAATAATTTGACAGGAGTATCCTCCAGGAGTCTTGGTATTTCCCTTGGATAGCTGGACGCAGAAACCATTTTCAAAGACCAATCTTGTTATCTTTGCTTCCACTGGTACTTCTGAACAGAATGCATGTGCTCTTGCAAGAGGAGAAGCTCTTATCATGGATCCGGGGTGTCATCCAATTGAGGCACAAGGTCTACATATATTTTCTCTACCTACATCCTATAACATCCATTTAAGGAGACCTAACGGTGCCAGCTTCATTCCACCCTAGCACTACAAGAAATTAGTTATCTATATGTTCAAAACTGACGCTGGATGCATGTTTTCTGTGTCAGTTGCTTTTGTTTTGCGTCAGAGTTCTATCCTTTTATCCAGCAAAAGCTTCAATGATTGTGTTCTTGTAGTCTCATGTTAGATCTAATGTTCGGACTGTTGACTCGCACCTTTACTCCTCTCTTTTGAATCTGTACCTTGTGTTTTGGTCCTATTGAAAGCCTTTCAAAGTGGAAATGGAGGAACATCACTCATGATGAAGGAATGTCTGCAACCTACATACAAGTGTAGTAAGGAGGATGCGGTGCATGTATCTCGCTATACTGCAGCAAGCACAGTAGAAAGAAAGCTTATGTTTGGAACTTGCAGCTGAAAGAAAGCTTACAAGAGGAACTTGCAGCTCTGGATCATTTATGACTCTTTTGGTTCTCCCAGGGATTGGAAGATAGATTGTAATCTTTGGAAGCATAGAAAGTGATCACTGGATCTTTTAAAACTAGAAAAACACAAATTAGGAAGTGACTCAATCATGTATATGTTGAATATCTATTTAGTGATGCAAGTAGATATTGTATAACTAGTCGAGGGTCTTGTCTCACCTACCTTTATATTATGGTCGTAGACTCAGCACAACTTTTTCCATTATTCTAAAGCTACTACTAACAACACAATTCCATTCCCATTGGTACCCATTATATTATGCATAGAATCGTGTTAAATTTCAGATCTTTCTTTGCATAAAATGGTATATCTTTACATTGTAATATCCATTCTCTGAGCTTACACTTACAAGCTTCTTCTTTTCAAGGGCTTCTAAACAAGGACATTTATGTCAAATGTTGGTAACTTCAGTGTATTTAGGACATTTAGGTCTAATATTGATAACTTTATTGTTTTTAGTTTCATCGTTAGGCCCACATGCTGCCCGTAATGTCTATGTCTAGCTTTTGTAAGCCGTTTGTACAAATAATATTTACATATATAGCCTACACGTAGCATTCTATATCTAGAGTCTAGAGCCCATTTGAGGTGTAATGTATTTAGTTTTTGGTGCGAATAATTGCATAATTTTTAGGGAGGATATTATTTAAAAACCAATGGCATGTTGTCCGAGGGGAGATCCGATCACTACTGGAGATGTTAAGGAATGCCTAAGGTCACTATTGTGAGATGCAACGAGTGCGCGTCACAAAGAATGTTGAGGCAGAACAACTAATTTCTCCCTCATGAACCTTAGTGCAATCGATCTGTGGTGCAGACTCAGCATGGAATGCATATGGACTTAGCGTGGAACCTGTACAGAGCAGATAGCACTGCCAATGAAAGCATGAAAGTGAAACACACGCTCACAAGATCCAGTGTGGACAAGGCTGAACTCAAGCCACATAATATATGATCCTCAAGATGAAGGGAGGGGAACACACAATGAAGGGACGTTGGAGCTGCGAACAGAGATGGAGCATAGCATATAAGATGAAAAATGACCAATAGTAGATACTCTAAATGAGGGTACACCAAGAGTTCGTGACTCCAGCCTCTCTCTCTCTCTACTCACGCTCCTCTAGTCGCATGCTGAATGAACCTATGCTTGAATCCCCTCTCCTTACCTCCTCTTCACCTTCACCCTCATCGGCTCCGCTTGGCTCGAAATTCCCTTCTTTGCTCTGTATTGGTTGTCTTCGTGTCTCCTTAGCCGTTCTGCCGCTTCGCCCCTTAATGGCTTCTGCCACCCTCCTATCTCCTCCGAGTCGGTGAATTAAGTACTTCATGGGCACTCTTTCTCTACTCCATGTGCATTTGACACTAGTTGGTGGCGAGCTGGACCGGCGGTGACACAATTTCTCATTTGCACTACCTGTGCTCCCTTGATTGCTACAGTCTAGTGTGCCAGTAGTTTACTCTGACCAAGGTCGGTCCACCCTCGACATGCCCTGACATGTACTGCTCCAGTCATGTACTACTCATGTACTGCTCCAGTCATGTATTGCTCATGTACTGCTCTAGTCATGCAGTCATGTCCTGCTCCACAATCATGTCAATGATGTGACCGAAGTATGAGCAAGGTGTGCCTGAGGTCTAACCATGGTGTGACCAGGGTGTGACCAACGTTTTTCTATCCTTGACATGTTCCTCCACTAACCAAGATGTGAATAGAGGCTGACCAAGGTGTCACCATGGTTTGACAAGGTGTGACCAAGTTGGTGTGACTGAGATTTGTCTAGTAACAATTTCCCCCACCACTATCATTCACCGTCCCGGTAAATGACAGGCCAGAGAGACAACAATAGGTCGGTGCTATAAAATTAGAAGTACAGATTAAGTAAGTAGAAATGGTTTTTAGCCTTACTTCACCAAAACTTGAAATAAAAATGGCTCGTTGCCTTACATCATAAATGAACACCATTATCATGTTTTGGATAGCCCGCTATCACTCATGGAGATCACAGAGGCGTTACATGAGCTGCCCAGAGACAGATGCCGGGGGGAGGATGGTCTATCGCCTCTTCTTTTTAGAGCTCTCTGGGATACGATTGGGCCTCATCTACTTTCTGCCTTTTCAGAGGCTCTTGATACAGGATATTTGGGCGAGGCTTGATGCACAGGTATGATTTGTCTCATCCCGAAAGGGGGAGACAAGACAGTCCTACGAAATTGGAGACCCATTACACTTTTAGGGACAGCCTATAAGATCCTAGCAAAGACCTTGGCCCTTCGTTTAAAGCCTATGCTGCTAGATATCATCAGAGCTACTCAGACAGGTTTTGTCCAAGATAGGAGTATCTTGGACAATATCTTCACTTTTTGGGAGGCCACTCACTGGGTGAAGGAGAGTCAGCAGGAGATTGCAGTTCTGCTTCTCGATTTTGAGAAGGCCTATGACAGGGTGGACTTGGGTTTCTTGGAGGGCACTATGAGGAGGCTAGGCTTCAGTGATAGATGGATTTTATGGGTCTCCTCACTTTACTCTCACTCTTCTAGCAGGATGGTGGTGTGTGGAGGCAGAGGACCGGCTTTTCAGCTATCCAGATCGGTCCGACAGGAGCAGGAGCTTACGGCATTGACAGTCAGAGGAGATGCATATAGTCTTGCTACTGCTGCAGATGCAATTGACAAGTTCTGCCTAGCCTCAGGGGGACTTGTCAATTGGAACAAATCAAAAGGCATCTGGACTGGAGCTCAGCAGGATACACCAGCATGGGGAGGAGACAGAGGCTTTGTGTGGATACCCAGAGGCACCTCCACCAGATATATAGGCTTCCAGGTTGGCATTGAGGTGTCCCTGACGCAACAGTTTGCCCCAGTTCTTGAGAGTATCCGGAGAAAGCTAGCCTAGTGGAGTACAGCTAGACTCTCTTTGGCCGGAAGAGCGCTGGTACTCAACCAGGTTCTACTAGCGACTATGTGGTACGTTGCGTCATGTTGGTGCTTTCATGCTGACTCGATCCGTCAGGTGAGGAGATTGCTCCGGAACTTCCTGTGGAGTGGTGGTGATGGTTCTGAGGACACTAGGGCCAGGGTTTCATGGGATACTATCATTTTACCCGCCTCGCAGGGAGGACTTGGAGTTCTTGATCCTGAGATGCAGAGTAGGGCCCTTTTAGTCAAACTTCTTATTAGAGGTTTGACTCCAGGAGATCAGCCGTGGAAGCAGTTCCTACTGCATGGGATTCACCGGTGCACCCCCAGAGCAGCAGGCCAGTGGGCAGGTCGAGTCAGTTGGATCTTCCTGACGGACCAGCATTCTCAGCCTTCCTCACCACTAGTGAAGAGGCTTATTCAGATATGGGATCATTTTAGACAGCACCTCATCAGAGCAGTTCCCTCCTCCAAAGAGGAAATTGCCCGACAGCCACTATATCATAACCCCCTGGTTTGGTATCAGGGATCTTTCCCTGGTATAGAACTTAGGACTCCTTTGGCCAGATGGCATGCTCAGGGGGTTGTGACAGTCGGAGATTGGTTTAGGGGAGGTGTGGAGATGTCAGAGGAGGTGATCAGAGATAGACATGGGCTACTTGGACAGATTGCTGCCACCAGATTACTGATCATGAGAGCTGTTCCTCAGAGGTGGAGGGATATGCTTACAGACCCAGACTATGTTCATTCCATCTCTACTTGGTCAGGCTGTTTTAGTGAGTCTGGGCTATGCATTGGAGTTCATTCCGTTTACTTATTTTGAGACGGATTCCTCTCACAGATTGTATCCCACTCAGCCACTGGATCGACAGGAGCTCCTTTGGCAGAGAGTCAGGGTCATTGGCTGCCTGGGTAAGGAATGGGCCACAGATCCGTCCAGGTTGACCACTGCAGAGGATCCTAGATGGAGACTTTGGATTTTTCAGGGTCGACCTCTTGCGGAGCTCGACTGGGACTCAAGTGAGTGGGCGTGGCCTACTCCGTTGGCAGGCGCTCATCCTCTTCCTTTTTTCCAGTACTCGACGAGGGCAGGTTACAGGCTTCAGCAGAGAGACTCTCATCACCTACCATCTGCCTCACAGCATTGGCACGCACAGGGACTTACTGCAGAGCTCTTGCAGAGCTATTGGACTCACTTTTGGGGCATCAGTAGAGCCAGGAAAGTCTCCTACTTCCTTTGGCTCACTATTCATAGGGGTATACCTGTGGGTACTTGGCTTCAGCAGATGGGTAGACCCTCCTTGTGTATGCGTTGTCAGCTTGCAGAGGAATCTAGTAAGCATTGTTTATGGAGCTGCCCCAGCTCTAGAGTGGTATGGACATGTATCTTCAGGTTGCTCTCATATGTTACATCCGAGTCCTTTCTGATGACATGGGGTGTTGCCCTTTGGGGGAGAGGATCTAGAGCCTTTGCCCTCAATGAGGCAGAGCCAGGATACCACGGTTTCTTCATGCAGTGTCGCCAGAGACGGGGTCCCACTGATGGTAGCATCATGGAGCCACAGGACTTACTTTTGATACCAGTATCAGCTCAGGATTCCAAGCCTACTTCACCTGGAGGTTCAGCCTGGGAGGTGATTTCTAGCATTACCCTATGGCGGATATGGTGTTCGCGATGTTCTTTTGTCCTTGGGGGTCATTTATGCACGGAGGCCGACATTCTTGCTTCCATTTGGGCGGAGATTATCTTCACTCTTAGGAGTCAGTGGGAGCGGTGTACAGGCACCTCTTTGGCAGCTCGTGGGAGACTTTTATCCTTCATGAGGACATGGGACTGCTCATTATTTTTTCATTTGACCCCTTTTGGGATGTCGTGGCATTTTAGACCACCACCATGGCTTTTTTGCCACATTGTTGAGGCTAGGGATAGAGTACTTTCTCTCCCACCTGTTGTATGATTCGTTTTGAATGGAATATATCACTTTTTATTTAACACCATTATCTATATACAACACACCATGGTCTATATACAATGAAGTAGAACTGAAAAGAAAATACATCAAAACTGTCAGAACCAGAATCCAAGGGAAGTGAAAAGAAAGATATCCAATAGTGGTAGATCTAGGAGCCATTACTTGCTTGATAAGTGTTAGAGAAGGTGGTGGATGCGGTGGATGTCTGGAGGCTCTGGGTTGGTCTCCTCCTCTGCCTCTATGTTGTCCATGAGGTTGTGCAGGTCCTCATACTTGGATTTGTATCGAGGGTAGCTGGACCTGTAATGATCATGCTAGGGTCGAAGATTAGAAATTTCAGCCTGTAGCTCAGGAAGATCCTCTTGCAACCTTGCATGTGACGTTTGCAGATTTTCTTTCTCCTCTAGAGGTTGATGCTGATGTTGTTCCATGGTGGTCACTTGACTCTGTAACTCTACCACGTACAGATCAGCTTTGGCTTTGTCTGTGACCATGGAGTTGTATCTTTCGTGTAGAGCTGTGAGTTCTCGCTAATCTCAGCCTGGTGACCTGAGTGAAGGTCATCCATAGCTTGTTTGATGGCTATCCACTCTTCTTCCCGCAGACGATGACGTTGCTCAAGCTCATCATGCTGAGCCTTCCACTTAGCTTCCCTCACCTGTAAGGTTGCATCCCACTAACCTTCCTTTGCATGAAGAGATGCCTCCCACTCTCTACGTTGAGCTGCAACAGCAAGTTTTTTGGTCTCTAGCCTTAGATCCAGTTTTTGGGACAGCATGCAGCAAGTGTGGCCTATAGAATTAAACAACGCAGCACCCAACTGAATGAAGCTATCGTCCATGATGTGCTGCGCCATGTGCATCGATCGTTTTGCCCAAGCATACCGATCCTTGAAAGTTATGTGGTCAGTCATGTCAATAATCTCGCTGTACTCCCCAAAGGCTGCTCGCATACCTTCATCTTCCATGAGCTCCAAAGCTGCCACTGGAGCCAGTGTATCTATGTTCAGGCAACAACTGGGAGCCTTATGCACGTTTGTTGCATGCCCGTGTCTCTTGCGAGGAATCCTCCTCCATAAATACAGGAGACCTCTTTCTGTTGAGGGCATGAAGAAGCTGCTTATGATCCTCATTCTGCTCCTTAACCTGTATCTCGTGGGAGAATGAATATCCTAAAGATGAGGCAAAATACACGTCCAACATATCATTCTCCGACGAGGGAGGAACAATCAGCAACAAAGGGCAACTTACCACCTACTGTTACCAGGCCAGGTGTCGAGTGGGTTAGACTGAGTGCCCCACGGGTGTTGAGTACCCTGCAAGGTGGGATCACGTGTCACTCTTCTAGAGCTTCTTAGAGGTGTCGTCCTGTCAGGTGTAGTCCCCAGAGTAGTCTGTGTCCTTCCAAAACCTGTCCCAAAGTGGACTGAGAGTGAAAAGAAGAGCTCACCGCTGTCTATGTCCTCCTGAAACCTGTCCCAAAGTGGACTCTGAGTGAAAAGAAGAGCTCACCGCTGTCTATGTCCTCCTGAAACTTGTCCCAAACTCTGGGCTGAGAGTCAAAAGAAGAGCTCAGGGCCTCTATATGATCCATGACATTAAGAGAACGGAAGGATGGCTGTCCAACGGATCTGTGCAGATGATGACACATTTGTGCCGATGCAACCCGCAAAAACAAATGATATGATAGGATCTGTGAAATTCGCCACTATAGAAGGAGCAATGGCTGATGTCATTCCGCGAGTAAAACACCGTATTCTTCTCCGTAGCAGGTTGCTTTCCGATGAATTCCATGCTTCAATTTCGTCTAATGGATAAGTCATTTCATCGGATACCTATACATTCAAGGCGGGGTCGCTTCTAAACTTATAGAAGAAAGCAAAAGAGACCAATTCTTCTTTCTGCTGCAGATTCTTTCAATCTAATAGAAACAAGGTTTGTGCTTGAGGGTGTTATTGTGTATATTGTGAGTGCATTGGATTCAGAAATCCTCTCCAGGGGACGAGAAAACGTGCTTCATAAATAATAGGTTCCGTTCATTTTCTGGAAACAAGGGGAGCGTTCTAGTGGCTAGGTAATATAATGGCAATGTATTGGATTGCAAATCCTATAAGGAGCATCGAAACTTGACTCTGCTTGAATAGAAAGCGAACATGAGGCTAGCACTGGAGGGGGTGGCCTAGAAAAATGCCCCGGAGATGGCAGTATAGAGGGTAAAGCAGCAGAGATAGGGGATGCTGGGCTGAAGAGACTCCCAGAGAGGCCGGTGAGAAAGAGGCGAGTGTGGTGATGGAGATAGTAGTAGAAGAGAAGATACCAGGAGTGGGAGAAGAAGAAAGAGGAGGTGCCACAAGCAGTGGAGCTGCTACCTGCCACTGATATAGCAAGTAGGTGAGATGAGGACCAAAGGTGAAAGTGTGTGATCCCCTGCGTGTGTGGTTGTATGTACAGAGAGAGAGCTGCGTACGGACGGACGGAGAGAGAGCTACGGACGGACAGACTGAGAGCTGGAGAGACGTACGTACGGACGGGGAGAAAGAGAGAGAGAAGTAGAAGTAGAGGTAGAAATTATTATCGTCCACGGGGGGCCGAAAATGACCCATGGGACCCGAACGGTGTACAAGAAAAGTCTCCTCTGGTGTGGAGGGGTCAAGAATTTTCAAGTTCTTGATGGTACAGAGAGAGAGAGAGAGAGAGAGAGAGAGAGAGAGAGAGAGAGAGAGAGAGGTTTATTAAAGTGTTCGGAAGGTCGATGGGTCTATGAGATTGTGAAAAAACCTGTCTAACCTATAGAAAATAGAAGAGAGAGAGAGAAAGAAAGAAAGAAAGAAAGTGTATTATTGTCCACTAGAGGCCAAAATGGGCCCATGGGACATCAAGAACTCTGCATACAAGATAGCACAAAATCAACGTGCCCCAAAGAAGAGGCATCGTCGAATATCATCTAAGTGCTATGCAATATAATGCAAGTGAAAGTACATAATGTCAAATCTGAGCCTAAATACAGAGTAAACTAGATGCAAGGAAACCGCCCCCGGGTGCAAAATGGGGGGGATGAGCACAATATGCCAATGCAAAGATACAAGTCCAGGTGTCACGGAGTCTGAGAACCAAAATAATACTGGAAATCCTGTCCATCGACTCTGCCTCCTGCTATGAGAGTACAAATCTGGGCAAAGGTGAGGTGAGCGGCTGGTGGGGCGAGATCTCCATGAGTGAGTCTCCTCCGAAATGCTGCCATCATCCTGGATCGTCTGGAGATGAAGCGGCGAGTACGTCCCCTATGTAACAAGATCCTGCGGCGTCTACAAACCATCTCATATGTACA
The DNA here is from genome assembly GCF_047967505.1 of Dipteris shenzhenensis. Lineage (NCBI taxonomy): Eukaryota > Viridiplantae > Streptophyta > Polypodiopsida > Gleicheniales > Dipteridaceae > Dipteris > Dipteris shenzhenensis. The sequence goes on from NC_141599.1 coordinate 56,669,008, forward strand.
TCCACATGGTGGAGGCATGTGTCCTGTGTGGGTTCTGCCGTCCTCGTGCTCCTCCTGGTCTCTGTCCTCTGGTATGGCGTGTGCCTGAGCTCTATGAGGCTGGGCTCTATCACGCTCCGGTCTGTGCTCTCTAAGGTAGTCTCGCCGAAGCATAGTGGCCTCCCTGACATAAAGGGCTAGGCAATGCTGATCCTCGTAGTCCATCACTCGTGAGAGAGGTCCAAAGCCATCCGTGAAGAGACAGTGGAATCTACCTCTGATCTCATAATATAGCGGGCATAATATAGCGGGCATCTGCAAATGAAGTGCTCCTCTGACTCCACCTCTCCCATGGTGCAACAAGGGCAGATCCTGGTCTCTCGGCCTGGTCGCCGTCCATCCTCCATGCGTCGCATCCTACCAGCCTCTATCTCGAGCTGATGCGAAGAGACTCTAAGCTGGCCGAGGGCAATCCTCAGTGAGTGGGACATGTGGGTACCTGTATAGCCTGGTGGGATGACAAATCCATCCTCTGAGATCCGAAGGAAGTGGTCACGATATGTGGCCATCTTCACCGGAAGCTGAGAGAGAGAGAGAGAGAGAGAGAGAGAGAGAGAGAGAGAGAGAGAGAGAGTTTATTAAAGTCTACGAAAGACCGATGGGTCTATGAGACTAATAGAAACCTGATACAATGAGCAAAAAGGGTGGAGCTACTAAATGAGCATCATCACCCGTGCTGAAAGCTGTGTCCTAGGAAGTACATAGTCATATCATCATCATCAGTGATGTGATGTCATCCTCGTGAGGGGAAACTCATCGTCCGCGACCAGGGTAAAGTACAATGACAGTGTCATGGGAGACTCGATAGGCGAGGCTGTGCTGAGACGTAACTAGTAATGGAGCGCTAGCTACTATCTGTAGGTGCTATTTGTCTCGGTCGCCTGATGCTAGCTCTGCTCCGGACAAGGGCCATTGTGACCCTTGTGAGACGTGTCCCGAGCCTAAACGTGGACGAGAGGTCCCCTAATGTGATCTGTGTATCCATCCTCCATTTGGTCTCTCGACTGACCTAGTTGACCTCATGGCCTTTGAGCGGGACGGACGGATCATCTAAGCTATATTGAAAGGGAGGCAGTCTGTCCGTGTGGAGCCCCAATCTCTCAAACCACCTGCATGTCTATGCATACCAACCTCCTTCTACCAAACCCATAGATGAAGATAGTGCCAACCATGGCATCCTGCATCGCCCTGATGTGAAATCCCCATACCCTGTGAGGCGGTATAGATAGATGATGACCTGGAATGCTGCATCTAACTGTAGTGGGGTAGACCTGAACTCAGCGTGAATGATATGGTGTGGGATGGATGGATTGCCTTGGATCATCCGAGAGAGCAAGAGAATCTGGAACCTCTCTACCCTAGCCCCCTCCGTGTCTGAGAGCTCTGGTCCCCAACAAGGGCTACCGTACATGCCTGCTGGTCGAACTTACTTCGCACATGAGGAGCTTGGATACCTAATAAATCGATATAGGTAGACGTTGTGGACGAGGACGTGGATATACTATTCGATGCCATTCAAGAGGGAGCAGTTAGGATTTATTATTGTTGAGGCAAGGAACAGAGCCAACACGCAGACGAGGAGGAGGTCTTACTAGTCATGACTCATGACTTTGAGTCATTAGAGTCGTAACTCTAGGTGAGTCGTGCATCATCAAACATGTTTTTTGAACCATAATTCATCTTGATACTTTATTGTGAACGATGATACTATTTTACTTTTTAGTTTCAACTTTGATACCTTATTTATGTGAGTTGTCACTTTTGTGACACTTTTTCTATTTTGTGAAAATGATTGCTATGTGGTATGGACTTTCAAGTTTAGCTTTGTGGCATGTGTAGTGTGCAATGTCACATGTGCATCTACTATTTAATATTTTGGCATGTCACATCATATTAGTAGTAATAATAATAATAATTAAAAAAATGAGAAGGAAGATGGCCAGATGTGTGCCAAGAACTCCTTGGCTTCTCTTGGATAGACAGTAGGGCACCTTAGCTGATCATCTTGTCTATCTCATCCAACTGGTGGAGTTGGTCACAGAAACAACATACACTAAACCTGTCACTTGGATGGATAGTTGTTTAGGTGGCCAATGGCCCGTGATCTCCCTCTTTGTCCTTTGCTTTTGGGTTCTTTCTTATCAGACACTAGACTTGGGCCTTGGTGCTTAGCGGCTCCATTTCTTAGCTTTCATTATATCTAGGTTTTTTTCAATCTCATAGACCCTTCGGTCTTTCATAGATATTAATAAGTTTTCTTTCTTTCTTTCTTTCTCTATTGCTCTCTATCTCTTTCTCCCTCCCTACTTTTTTGGGAGAAAATTTTATTAATTTACAAAGGGACATATCCAACGTACCTTATTTCAGTTTTTCATAGGGCGCATAAACTAGTATTCGTGCCATACATATGGTACCTAATGTATTGTACCACCTTGACCATATGGAGCTATGTTATGATCTGTAGGGTTATTCAAGGCAACATGGCTTGGTACTTTCTTACCGGACTACCCTCTGCGTGTCGAAATGCCTCATGAGATTGGGATGCTCAGCCCATCCACAGGGTCTCCATTCCCATTCATGGAGTTAATACACCCTTTTAGTTATCCTAATATATCTTTAGAGTGGCCTTGGGGTGTGCCTTGTATGTTAGGCAATAATGATATTTGAGTTTGTTATCTATATTTCTATTTATTGTTGTATCCCGTTGAGAGTTTACACTAAATCAATTGTCCGATTTTGTTATCTATATTCTATTGCTCCTTCTAATTGTTGTGGTTTATGTGAAGGATAAACTATTCAACTTTATGTTAGTCCCCCATGAGATGTGTGGATAAGGTTTTTGATGTGATAGTAATGTTTTGGTTTGAAAGAAGAATTATTGAATATTGATTGGACGATATGGTTATTGAACAACTCTGACAAAGAGTAAGAAATATTTAGAGTCTTTCTATATGTAACAATTATGATGAAATTTATATGTGCAGAGCAATTATCTAGAGTAGTTAGGTCATTACCAAAGAAACTGCTCGTCTTCCTTACACATCATCATCGGGACCACACAGAAGGTATATATTTCTAATGCTAAGTGCACATGAATGTATGATTTTCATGACTTCTAAAGGTTGCACTAATAATGTAGTGTTTAAACACACTATTTTTAGCTCGTGCATGAACTTGTTGGTTGCAGGACCTCTAGAGAATCGTTGTCTTTCTGTCTTTGAATTGTAATGTTTGCCTATGGATGGGAAAATATGTTGAGGAAATGTTCATTTAGAGTCTTGGTTTGTGCAAGTCCATAAAGATTTATAAGAGTATCGCTTTGGTCTTTGAATGGTGATGATTGCCTCTGCCTCACTCCGATCGTACTCTCAACCCAATCCGATAGACCACTTGGGGCATGAACTCTACCTCTGACTGACTCATATAGGCTCATCATCCCCCATATCAGTGTCTCTGGAATCTGCAGCTTCTATAGTCGACTGATCATGCGAGATCATGGGATAGTCTCAAAAGCTTTTCGAAAGTCTACAAAGCATGTGTAGACCTTCTGGTGTTTAGATGTCGCCTCCTCAATGATAGCCCTTAGAGTGAAGATGTGATGGGAATAGGTGGCTTCCCCTCCGATAGAAACCCCCACCTAGTGGTCGGGTCTCCTTCTCTAAAAGATTTGACAATCTCATGGCTGTTAATAACAGCTCTCATGTTAAAATGCAGGTGTTTGCACTGAGTGTGTATGCCTATGAAACATCCTTTGCATCTCAGATAACGTCATATGACCCAAAACCCGCTCCTATGTGGATTGGGCTCTCAACTCCGTGCACTTGTCGTTAAACCAAGGGTTTTGAGGCATCTTCCCATCTCGGATCTGCATGGATTGGATCGTGGGAAAGCATCTAGTAGCAACGTCCTGTATCACTGAGACAAGGGTGTTGGAGGCGGTGGCCAGGTCTATATCATCTCCAAGTAGGACTGGAAGCTCCCTGGCTCGGTGACTCACATACACTGGGTCAAGGGCACGGTCAAAGTGGATCTGGATGCGTGTAGGCGCGGGGGAGCTGTCCCTGTGGCTGGCATAGTGACAAAGATATGGAAGGCCGAGTATGGGTAGAGCTCCGAGTGGGGGGGGTATGGCCAAGTTGTTTATCCGTGAGACAAAGTGTAGTGGGCCTAGTAGGTACTAGATCCACCACCATGCGGGAAGCAAGTGAGTCTTCTAGATGATGGCTATCTCTGAAGACCATTATAGATGATCAAGTCATGGATTGCCCCCAGCTCAAGCAGATGATGTCCATATCCTGTCACCTGTGGGGCATCTGCAAAGTGCCTCAATATCCCGATCTTAGCTGGATCTAGCTCTGGGATTATATGTGGATCTCTGTCACCTGTGAAGTCAACAAGGCTCACCTGTCTATTTCCTGTCCGTGCATTGGAACCCCCCAATAGGAGGGTGTCTCTCCGTTTGGAGAACTCCGTGATGTCATCATGGATGATGTCATACGTCCAATATGGACAATCTATATACAAAAGATGGACACAATGTACCACCCTCTATTTCAACAGGGTGCTGACTTGATGTGGACCCTTGTGGCTCACAAAACTTTTCTCCTACCTCCTTGTGGCAGCTTCAAAATACTTAACCTACATTGCTCTCCTAGAGCTTGTGTGGGCCTCGTAATGGTACCCACACCTCATAATGGTACCCCGCAAACATGCCTTTTTGCTGCTTCCTTGGACAGCCTATCACAAGGCATACTAAGGCAGCTAAATGTGAGGCACAAGTCTCCCTTGATTCTGTCTTTCTTTGCTGCTGTGATGTTGCTACTGTTCTAGACGTCCCTTGCTACAGTGGTGGCAGCCTCAAACTGAAGCACAAGAACCCTAGCACAATGGAAAGAGAATAATGGATGGATAGTACCAAATGGATTTTTACTTTAGTCCACCTCAGGTCTCCTTCCCCTCTGATGGCTGCTATCTTGAAGGCTTGGGCCAGCTTCAATAGTACCCTTTAGAGAATTCCCCCTTTCCCGCGTGAAGAGATTGGTAGGCAGCCTATCATGTGGAATTATAGCATACTTGATGAGCATGGCAAACCACTTGGTACCTGTCAGTACATGTAGTGGTCCAGGTGGGAGAGACACCCTGCCTCTACTGTGGGATTCTGAAAAGCCTTCAAAAAGCTTCCAAAGGACCGTAAGGGTCGGTTGGTAAGCAATCTTAGAGGGAGTGCATGTATTATTCAGCAGATTGATGCAGCTATTCCGATGGATTGGATGAACACAAACAATATGCCTATTTCATGTTCCACTTGGATGGAAGCTTTCACGAGAGGGAGCATTTCTCTATAGGTTATTGCTTTTCGTGTTGCAGATGAGGATGCCCTATTTTTTGATGTCCTTGCGAGAGGTAGACTGTCTAGATCGATGGATGATGTTTATTAGATGTTGCATTTCAGCCTGTCAGGATTGTTGCCTTGTGGAGCATGGTACAGATTCAGAGTGGTTCATAGACCCCCACCCGCGTCTTATTACCTTGGGTGCTTGGAGATTGTGGGATCCCGGGGAGTGGGATTGGATCTATGAAGGGCACTGAGAGAAGAGCCTTCCCTTCTTTCTTTACACTGTTAGCAATGCCAGGACATTTCAGCTGTGTTGTAGAGGTTGGAGGCCTTGCAGAGCTCCCCATTGGGAGGGTTTGAGATTTATGCTGACCTGCAGACAAACTTTTGGAAGAGAACCTAGAAATCCCTAAGGAATAGAAAAATCACTCTTTTCTTTTGGCTTTCTATTCATGGTGGGATTGCAACAAACCCGTGGAGATCGAGGTTCGGAGCCAATCCTAGTTTTCCTCATTGCCTTTCTGCGGTGGAATTAGTTCAGCATTGCTTACGGGATTGTAGACACAGGCAAGGATTATATAGGGGGAGGGGGGGAGCGGGGGGGGGGGGTGTAGCCAAGATTTTTAGTATTGTTGTTCGTTCCCCCTTCTTCATGACTTGGGGCTGGAGGATAGTGCTCTGATACCAAGTGTAAGGGCCCAGTGTCTGGACTTAGTCTCCAGGTCGTGGCACCTCACGTCGGACCCGTTTCCGAGTCCCAACCTCCCTTAATGTCTCGGTTTTGATACCACCATCCCCGATGGTGGTATCAGAACCGAGACATTAAGGGAGGTTGGGACTTAGTCTCCAAGTCGTGGCACCTCACGTCGGACGTCGGGCCCGTGAATGGTGGTATCAGAACCGAGACATTAAGGGAGGTTGGGACTCGGAAACGGGTCCGACGTGAGGTGCCACGACTTGGAGACTAAGTCCAGACGTTGGGCCCTTACACTTTAGTTGCTTGGCTCTCTCTTTTGGGGACTTAGGTCTTTTATGATAGACATGACTCTTCTTTGGCCTTTTTGATTCGACGCCATTTAGTTGAGCTTTAGTTGAGCCATGCTGTCTGGATGTTGTTCCTGCCTCACTTTTTAGAGCTGTGCATGCCTCTATGGATTCTTCTTGGGAGATACTGGCGAGTATTGTAGCGCGGCACATTTGGAGAACTAGATGCACAGAGGCATTGGGATGGATCCCAGGTTCACTCTTTGGAAACTCTGGCCAGGATATGGACAGACACTATACATACACTGATGGCCATCTATGCAAGTGTCCCCTCAGGCAGGTTCTGCAAGTAGGGCAATATTTTGTAAAGAAAGGAGCCCCCCCCCCCCCTCTTCTCAGGGTTGAGATGGCACTTTCAGCGTCAACCTTGGTTGTTTCCAACCTCTTTCTGAGGAGAGTTTTTTCTCATGCATTACATGATGGATATTTGCTTTGAGCTGGCTCTTGCGGGTTTTGTTCATACTTTAATGGAAGTCTCTTTTTCCACTTTTTTGGGGGAAAAAAAAGACCAGTCCCAAATCTGCCGCGTGGAAGATCTGCAGCTCTTTTGGATCTGACCTGCTTTGACCTGCTGGTGCAACTCCGAACAGTTCCTGCAGCCTCTTCCAAGTGCTTCTGATTGCTGTCCATCTCCAATCGTCTTTGTCAGATATTGCTCCAACCTGTTTCAGATCTCTGCTGCATCCCCAACCAGCGTATCCATCTACTTCTACAGTCCCGTGACCTGATCTGCTCCAGCCACCTTTTCTGCACCGCCGTTGATGGTGTACCATATGCAATACATTCTGTACATGTTGTACCACGGCTCCTGCTGCCATTCAACCTCCAACCCCTTTTGTACTTGCTTAGGAACTTGCACAACCCTTTTGTACTGTTTCTTTTGCTAGGATGCTGCCCCAAGCACACCCTTACTAGGATCCCTGTCTGTTGTCTATGTGGCAGCCAAACATGCAGGGGTCCTCTAGAGCAACCACTTCCAAGAGAGTTATTTTTTTCAGAGTTTGGAGAGGATCTCGTTTCTTCTCTGAGTCTCCCTCAAGGTTGAGATGGCATTTTCAGCCTCCGCCTTGGTTCTTTATTAGCTCATTTTGAGTTGTGTTTTTCCCTCATGCATTGCATGATGTATTCCCGTATTTGAGCTTGCTCTCGTGGTTTTCATTCATACTTAATGAAGTAATTTTCTTGGAAGGGAGAGAGAAAGGGTAGGCTAGGGATAGCGATACTCTAAGAGAGACATAATGAACTAGAAATGAAATGACTAAGCAATGACAAAATGAAAGTACTTACATGTGGACCAAAGAGCTTTGTACCTTGATACTTGATTGATTTGACACTAGACAAGTACAACTCTTATATAGAGCACACACACACACACATATGAACACCAATGCATATGGGATAGCTCCCAATGTGACACGTGGCATCCATAGAACACACTAGACTAGAACTCACTAGAACACACCAAACCGACTCATCTTGACTCCATTTTCTAACACCCCCCATGGAGGGAAGGTGAGTGACTACTGGAATGGAACCAAGAACAGAACATGACAATGACGGTCATTGAGCTATGCAATGACAATCTAGAACTAGACATGGCTCCCATGCTATCTCAGGGGCAAGTGAGCATGGATCAGAGGCTAGTGAGCATGGTTAATAGACTCAGAGGCTCAACTAACATGGCTCAGAGGCTGATCATGCATGGATGCGTGGCCAACTCAGAGGTCTAGGAGACTAATGCATCCAACATCCTGGAACTGACATGCTAGGCCTGATAAATAGACCTATTAAAGCCAATGCATTGCCCCAATAGTACATTCCCCTCTTGGTTCCAAGCACTAATCAGGACATCGAGCCAAACTGAAGATGCGAGACATGGAATGGAAAGGAAAGTAGAAAAGCAAGACTAGGCAAACATAATGGAAATGAAAGAATGCTAGAAAGAAGGGATGAGATAGGTCGGACCTCGATCGTGCGTACTATGGGCTCTCTCTGTGTCGTACGTGAAGAGTGTGTCACTCGTCTACAGTCCTGCTACTGATCCATGATGCTCTCATCTCATCAAGCTCCTCTCTCTCAGCTACACTGGTAGCTGACTCCGATACATAGAAGTCTGTGACAAAAGTCTGTGATCTATCGATGGTGACCTGTGGCATCAGTCCATGCTGCCCTCTCAAGAAGTGGTGGTTGTAGAACTGGATCTTGGTGGGGAACTCCTAGTCCCCCCCCCTCAGGAAGTTATCATGATACAACTGGAGCTTGGTGGAGAGATCCTCTCCTCCTCAAGCCCTAGATGTATGGAGCTGGAGGAGGTCCAACTGTATGATACGGTTGATCTCATCTCATGGAATCATCTCGGGTGGTGCGTCCAGGCTGTACTGAAAGGGGGGAAGTCTATCCATCTGAATGCCGTGACAACCAAACCATGTGGATATCCGTGCGTACATGCCGTATCAACACCATTCTCTGCTAATCGCCTAGAGGGCTCAAGTGCCAACCTCGGTAGTCTCCCCTGGGGTAGGGTCCAAACTTTGTGGAGGAATGTCACTGTCTGGAAGATGGCATCAACCTGAGAAGGATTTTTTGTTTTACAGTTACAATGCATCACATGAACACGTCCCTGAATGTGAAAGAAAAATAGGTCACATGGTGCTTTAACAATGGAGCCTCAAGACACATCACCTCCAGGAGAGATTTGTTCAGTGCTTCTCTAATTGGTAAAAAGGTCACCTATGCTAATAGTTTTAAGTATCCAGTTAAACACGTGGGTGAAATAACTCTTACTATCTATCATCGATGGCACATATTTGTGCATTTTAGATGCATTATTTGTTCCAAGTAGAGAGAAAAATATGCTATCCATTCCTTAGGGATAGATAGAGGGACTACATGATAGTCACTTCTGGAACGTTGTGCTAGGACTTCTGTCATGTGGACACTTTTTGTTTTTTTCAAGAAAGAGACTTCTATTAAGTTAGAGAAAAAACCCGCGAGAGCAAGCTCAGAGCGGAATACATCATGAAACCATGAGGATAAATAAACCCCTCAAAATGAGGTGGAAAACAACCAAGGATGAGGCTGAAAGTCCCACCTCAACCGTGTAAGAGTCTCAGAGAAGACAGGAGAATCTTTCCATTCCTTGAAGAACGAAGCCCTCCTAGCTGAGGTTGCACGGGAGTCTCCCTGCATACTCGTCCATACGGCCATCAAAGTATGTAGGGTATCTGTCTAGATACTAGCCAATGTGTGCGAGGGATGAACCTGAGTTCCCTCCAATGCCTTTGTGCATCTAGCTCTCCAAATATGCCAGGCTGCTATGCTCGCCAGTATCTCCCAAGAGGTATCCACAGAGGCATGTACAACTGCAAAAGGAAGTTGTGGTACCACATCCAAAGAACATGACTCAACCTGATGACGTCGAATCGAAATGGCCCAAGAAGAGTCATGTCTCTCATAAAAGACATGAGGTCCAGTAAGAGAAAGCCAAGCCACTGAGCCCCATGTCATAAAGAATGGGGAGTGCACAAAATGACTCAAAATCCTGGCTACCCCCATCCAAATCATCCTCGCCTATCTGTAATCCCATAAGCAATGCTGAATCATCTCCAAAGCAAAGAGGCAACGAGGGCAAGTAGGATCGGCTTTGAATCTGGATCTCCAAAGGTTCATTGCAATCCCACCGTGGACAGAAAGTCAAAAGAAAAGAGTGATCTTTCTATTCCTGTGGGATTTCGAGAGTCTCCTCCAGAAGCACCTCAGCAAATCCGTAGTGATATCAAATGCCTCCCAATGAGGAACTATGGAAGGTCTCCAACCTCTGTTACTGAGCTGGAATCTCTTGGCATTAGTGACCGTGTAGCGAAAGAAGGGGATGCTCTTCTCGCGATGCCCTGTGTCAATCCACTCCCACTCTCTAGGGTCCCAATGCAAATACCTAATGGGAACTCCCCCGTAGAGCCAAAGTCTTTAAGATTTGGTGGAGAGAAGCTGGCGGTCTGGATCAAGGAACCACTCTGAATCTGATCCCTACACCAAAAGACCTACAACCCTGATAGGCTGAAAGGCAGACCTGAACAATCTGCCACCATCATGCACATCAAAAACCAAGGCATCCCCATGTGCATCTCGAAAGGCCAAAACCTGAAGAGGAACACCCCTTCTCGTAAAAGTACCTGCCCAAGTGGAGCAAGTGAGAGGCATATCATCTTTGTCTACCCAATCCACTGGAAGGGCTGCCTCAATCTGCAAGATCCTTCCTGCACTCCCTTTGAGATGTCATGTCAACTGATATTTAGTCTCCTCTGGAAGCCTCCGGAAAGCTGTCCATGACCCTAGAGTTGAGGCAGGTCCGCTCTCCCATCTGGACCACTGCGTGTGGAGTGAAGCACCAAGTGGTTTGCCACGATCATCCAATATACTGCCATTCCACATGATCGGTTGCCTATCAATCTCTTCAGGAGAGGAAGGGGGAATCCTCCGAAGAGTGCTCCTAAAGCTGGCCCATGCTTTCAGGATGGCAACCATGAGAGGGGATGGAGACCGGAGGTGTGCTGCGGTGAAGATCCATCTAATACTGCCCATCCAGTCTCCTCATGTGGACACTTTTGAGAAAAGGGGTTGCTACAACTACATTTGCCATGCATGAGGTAGAAGTATGGCATGCCAGGTTTGGTGCATGTGAGTTATGCAGCCTAATGCTGCTGCAGAAACATGGTATGGTACATGATATGCCTCATGTAGAGTTGCCATCAAAGCACATGTGTGAAGGGTGCATCTTGGGTAAAATGCACAAGAATTTGGTTCCAAAGATGGGTCAGTAAGAGCTGGCAAGAAATTGCAGGTATTGGCAATGATATGTGTGGTCCCATGCAGACACCACCTTTTGGAAAGCATCGATATTTGTAACCTTTGTTGATGATTTTTCCATATTTGCTTTGGTTATTGCATAGAAAGCGAAGTTTGGATTACTTGAGTGTTTTTAGCAGCTTGTTGCAAATGCTAAAAACAATCAGGTTGCAAGATGCTGACCCTGCGTACAGAAGGGGGGGTAATTTGTCAAATGCATTTAAAGCATGCTCGGCAAAAAAGGGGATAAAAGCATCAGTGTACTATGCCGTACACACTAGAGATGAATGGTGTTGCTGAAACAAGGAATAGAACCTTAATGGAAATGGCAAGATGCATTGTAAAGGGCAAACATCTGCCTCACAAGCATGGCTTGAGGCCATCATGTGTACAGCGCACATATTCTTAACAGGTATGATAGAAAGAAAGCCTAAGATTGACTATCTCAAAACTTTTAGTAGCCTAGCTAATGTTCATGTGCCTTCAAAGGTGAGAGGCAAACTAGATGACAAGGCTGTCAAATGCATTTTTGTGAGTTACAACAGTGGTGTCCGTAAGGGATACGGTCTTTCGGATCCATGCAAGCACAGAAACTTTGACAGTAGAGATGATGTTTTTGCAAAGTATTCACCTCAGCCACTTGCTTAAGTCAGTGGACATATAACAAGTAACTCACAGAGGATATGCTTAAAGGCTGGCTTACATTGGCAGAGATGTCTATGAAGACCAGCCACTTGGGATGCCTAATGGACAGCAAGGTTGAGGCAGAAAATCAGCCCATTGCAGAGCATGAGGTGGAGAAGAAGTAATGGAAGAGAGAGCAGCCATGGAACAAGCTTAGTTCCATGTTGGCTGATCCATACTGTGCAGGAGAGTAAGCTCTCAGTTCCTTTACACAGTAGGACACAGGCTGGTGCAAGAATGCTAGAGAAGATGTGGCCTGTATGAGCACTCTCTATGTTGCAGATTGATCCAGGTTCATTGGCAGGAAGCCAGCACATGGGATCTAGTAGATCTGCCACATGCAAGAGGCCCCTAGGCACTAAGTGGGCATACAAAGTCCAGAGATAGTCTGATGGTACCATTGACAGGTAAACGATTGGTAGTTAATTCCTGCTGATTTGAGGGGCTCTCTGTTCTTATCAATTGCTCTTTCTCTGTCATCTTTGGACAAGGCTAGTATGCATTGAAAATTGTCACTAGACTCTCGTGACTCATTCATTGGTGGGCAGTTGTATATGCACTTTTCTAAAACCTACCTGAATTCTGAACTGCCCCCCGCCCCACCCCATATTGACCTCATATGCACATTGTTTCCTTCACATGAATCACTCCTCCTTTGTTTGCTGCATTTGTTTCCTCTAAGGCTGCGGCCTTATATATTTTCCTTCTTGCATTTTTGCATTCTTGGTCATACCATTGGTCACATGACAGATTGGGTATGTTTTTGTTGCCTATGTGTGACCTTTAAACAAGAATGAGCACTATCTCTACGTAGGGGCATGCTTGCACTAAGGAAGCCACCTCTACGAAAGAAGGAAAACGACGAAGGGGGGGGAAATCTCTGTGCCCTGCCTAAAGAATGTACAAGAAGTCAATGGTTAACCTAGGCAGGCCGGGGAATCTGATAAAGAGTGAAGTAACCCGTTGTCCTCCCCAACCGGATCAAAGTCCAAAGCTAAGGGAGTGAGAAACATTCTCCGGGAAGCAAGTGCCAAAGGACAGTCAAAAATCACTTGGAAAAACCCTCGTCCCAATAAATGAATGTCTGAAAGGCACGACACACATGCTAGATATCCATGGATTCGGATTCAACACCCTTCTGGAGAACACCTTTTCATTGCAGCATGTTACTTCCCTCATGAGATCTCACACTTTGTTCAAGACCTATGTGAGGAGGCTGAGACTTCACCATGTCCCTAAACCTCATGGACTTCTCGAGTTGTGGTGGGGAAGTTCTCGAGATGGGGGACTTCAACGTGAGGATGGGCATAGGTCAAATATCGTTTCTGGATTTTCATGATGGTTCTATCTTATTACCACATGTGGATCTAGACAAGGCTGGGATGTCACGAGTCCTCGCAGACAGGTGAGCACCAGTCACATCCTATGGGCATGCACGCCTAGACACGGGCATAATACATCATCTTATCATTTATAATGGCTTGGATTGATGGCCCTCCTCAGGTGGTTTCACTAGTTTCCCACATGGGGCGGGGGGGGAGGGGCTCAAGTGTAGCTGACTATCTCATGGGATCCCCTACCTTCACCTCACATATCACAGTTTTCTATATCTCACGACCGCATCCAGGCATGGACCACACCACTTTATTTTTAGTATATCCATCTCACATCTTACGATGGACACCATGATATTGCTCATGCACACTACATACCACGCCATACATTTTGTTCATAGCCTCTCACCTCAGTACTACGTACATCTCTCGACCTTCCCTACGTACATTGATCACATACCGCTGGATATCGAGCTGCTCTGTTCAGCCGCTCTCTCCATAAAGCTGCCCTACACACTTTCACATACACCACCCGCTCCAGTCGCACACCTCGTCTTGGTTGAGTACCTTGCAGAGCAGTAGCAACTAGTATGATGATTAGTTAAGGCTTTACGTGGCAACTCAGATTCGAGACTAAGCTTCACCTTTTGAGTAAGATAAGCATTTCCGTCTGGCACATTAGAAGAAGTAGGCTTTCATTTGTCGGAACGAGGAGTTAATAAAGATTTTGTTTAGTAACAAGCATAAGGACATCTGGTGGAAGTTTCTTGAGTGACGCACCCCATCTCCCCTCATAGACACCACACTCTAGCACTCTTATGCACACATGCTATGTGGATCTAAAAAATAGAAATGTATATATTGTGGAATGGTCAAATCAGGTAGTGTCACTCGTGTGAAGGACCATCTTGACCATGTGCCAAACAAAGATGTAGGCCCTGTTGTTCCTCAAGATGTTACAGATAGCCTTCAAGGGTGGAGGCAAAAGCGTTTGGCTGTCCCCAAAGCAAGATTCAATGGTGCCATTGGATGATGAGGAAGCTAGCTCAAGTCAAGTAGTGGCAGCAAAAGAGGGCCAAAGAGTGTATGTCGAGTATGCATGCAAAATAACTTCTTTTCCAGGGGATGTAACACGAGATACCCCTCCACCACACAAAACTTCTATGCAAAAGGGCTAACATCCAAGTTGGCTTTCAAAAGCAGGCAATTGCAGAGGCAACTAGGGAGCTCACCCAATTGTTCATACAATGTGCTATTCCCTTTCATGTAGCTAGGACAAATCGATGGAGGAAGACAATTAGGATCATTAGTCGCATTGGATGAAAGTGGGAATGCCCTTCATCTGAGGCTTTGCAGACATGAGAGCTCAAATGGAAAAAAACATGCATAGAAGTGCAGCTGGAGCCCCTAAAGGAAACATGGAAAAAGTATGGCTGCACTATAGGGTGTGATGGCTGGTCAAATGGATGTAGTTGGTGTCGTGTTTCAAAGGCACTATGTTTTTTAAAGCCATTGATGCCTCCATCCTAGGTCTTTTGTTATAGGTGCATTTGTTTGGGGTCATATAAGGGAGGCTATCATGCAAATTGGGCATGAGAACATTGTGCAGGTAGTGACAGATAATGAAAGTAATCGCAATATCTATGGGATCTATGCTAGAGGATGAGTTTTTATCCATGGTCTGAACGCCTTGTGCATCACATAGCCTCGACTTATTGATTGAGGGCATACATCAAATACAATGGGTTGAATACATCGTTTGCACAGCACAAAGCATGGTGAAGTCTGTGAAGAAGAGGCCAAAAGTATTGAACGTATTTTGGGCCCATAGTCGTCTTGACCTATATAAGCCTACTGCTACCAAATTTGTACACATGTTCATTGTATTTGAGAAACTCCTGCGAGTTTGTAGAGAGTTGGTACGCATTGTCTATTCAAATGAATGGCTAGTACGATGAGAGAGAGCCCCTAAGGCAAGGGCTTTTATTTGTGATGTGATGAGAGGAGTGGTCGGTAGAGGTTAAGGGTTGATCAGAACTCTCAATTCCATCTACACAGTGTTACACAATATGCATGCCAGTACCCTAGGCTTTTATACGGGTACATGGACAGGATTCGGGAGGCTCTCAACAATTCAGACCGCTTGAGAGGAGAGTGTAAGTCTCCTCACTAAGAACCTAAGTTCTAAGGTTAATACCCTTGAGGCTTGTGTTTCTCTTGATCTGTAATTCACTCTTTACATTTTTAACTCTTGTTTTTTGTCCATTGTCATCTTATGGTTTTATCTCTAAAGGGTTGATGAAATCAGGGCTGTGTGGAATCAATGATGGGATTGGTTTCAAAGACCAAATTGTCACACAGTAGTACATATATTGCATTCTTTATGGTGAGATACGAAGCAATACGAGAACAAGGAGGTAGAGGATGCTTCATGACATACATCAACCACTTGACATGTGGTGATGTGCACACGCATAAATGTATAGAGGATGATCTCTTGTCATTTCACAACCATACGAGGGGCTTTGGACGAGAGACTACAAAGCTTTGAGAGACTCAGCTTCTATAGTCTATCTCACGGTGAGACAAGTATGGAGATTGTGCTCCCATGCTGGTAATCCATTACCCATATGGCATACACTCAACTACATGGTACAATGTGGGTTATGAATGTAGTAATGTACAATGTAGAATACGTGCATCATTCTACTTAATTCTAATTTCTAATTGTGTGTGCATTTCAATAATAGAAACGCATCGCCATTTGAGTGCTCTCATAGAATTGCAGTCCGAGTCCATTTGAGAGGAATTGGAGCACTTTGTCCCTCTCCATACAAAGAAGAGAATAGGTTGCGTTCCGCCCAGATAGAGCGGTCTGTGTTTTGTCATTGCAACCTCCAGCTCCTTGATAGGCGCATCCGGAGCCTTCTCAGGTGAGTGTGAATACGACTAGATGAAGGCCACATGATGAGCATGATATGTACTCCTTGCTGTATGAGGAGTTGACAGCACCAAGCCACAACACTGGCCACACCACCCGCTCTCAGAGGCAGAGATTGAGGGGGGATCCATCGCTACTACCACAGCAAAGCCAAAGCATCACGATCCTGTCGTATCTTCATCTGATGCTGGCACTAATGAGTTGGAGGAGACAGATGACTCCTCCATCGATGACCTTGATAAGTGATCTTTGGAGCACTTATCTCTAGGATTTTTTCATGCCACATGGGTGATGGTGGATATTTATTATCCGATATGGACAATGTTTTGTATTGACTCAGACCACATCATAGTACTTGTTTCTAGGCTTTCATAATGGACATGGATAATGGAATATAGAATGGTGACCGGTCCTTTTGGCGACTTTTGTCTTATATGTCATTTTGAACTTGAGCAAATATATATGTATGTATTATATATATATATATATATATATATATATATATAGATATAGATATATATATATATATTATTCACCTTAAAAATGGAAACTCTATTTCCACCGTTTCTTTCAGTGGTCGAAAATCCAAAACACCATTTCTTGCCGTGCTTTGTATCACCGTATCTAACACTCCAAGGAACTATGGGATGCTTTGGGCTCTAATGGTGTCTGTGGAAAAGGATGAATCTTGTCATGTGTAAGATTCTGAGAAATTCCCCGGATCTGACCATAGGGGTACCATTACTGTTCTAGACAATGCAGGTCTGGATCTCAGGCTCTGAATCTCATAAACCCCCTCTATGTAGGGGGCACCATCTAATGCCAATGGGAGCCTATAAGGAGTTCCCCATGACAAATTGCTGCCCGCTTTCCCTCCTTGTCGGCCACATCATCAATGGGTGTAGTAGCTATGTCAGGGATCCCTCGTTGAGAGCCTTATTGGCTCTATGCTGCCGTTCTAGGATGGTGGCTGAAAGTTCCCATTTCATGATGTCCACCCATCTAGATATCTTTGCAATAGCGAATTGCATGGTGGATATCTGGGCCTCTACCATTGGTGCACTGCTCGGGGCCATCGCTAAGGCTGCCACCTGACTACGGAGCTGGGACATATCCTGTCCTAGGATCTTTATGACTCAGGCCTGCTCATGTATGGTGCAAGCATGCTCCTGTGTGAACGAGCCTGATTCTGTGTGAAACGAGCCAGCTCCATCTCACGTGTAGTTAGGTGGTGAGCCTCCATGAGAAGTGACTCCCAGGCGCTGGATGGAATCGTGTGCATCTGGAGAGATAGAAATGGGGCTAGTATGAAGGGGGGCTGAGCGACAGGGGGTAGCTGGGCGAATTGAGTGACGGGGGGTGTGGACACAATGGCATGAGAGAGATTCTATTACTGTCCGATGGACACCAAAATATGGTCTACAGGACCCGATCACGATTACATAGCAAAAGAAAAATCATGAAAGCTACAAGTGTCCAAATTTGGTATAATGGTGTACTGATACTTGATTCGTGTGCCTATGCTGTAGAACTCGGCTAAGAAGACAATGCTGAAGAAAATGCAGATGCAAGACATATATTCTGCAGACTGTGGGAATGGGATAGAAGGGTCATCCCTCGGTTCTATTTCCCCTCACTCTGACTCCATTTGGAGTAACCCACTTGAGCCGATGCTGAAGAAAATTCAGATGCAAGACATATATTCTGGAATCTGTGGGAATGGGACAGAAGGGTCCATAACTCAGCTATCTATGCATGAAAATGAAAAGGAGATAAACAAGGTTAATATCAGCAAGTACCTACAGGATCAAGATACATTATAGAGCTTGTCCATAGGCATAAGGAGGGTTCAGATGAGAGCAAGTGAGTGCTGTGGACGCTTGGGATGGTATGTTTTCCTTGTTTCACCTTGCTGTCCAGCAGACATTGAACACCGTCTTACCAGTGTTCCTGCTGTGATTAGGGAGACTCAGGGGCTAACTGGGTTCATGGGCATAGAAGAGAGACAAAATTTTGCCATGAAGGGAAGCTGTATCTGGGTTTTTTCCATCATTTTTGCTTTTGACATCATCCTTTCCTATACGGTTAAGCCTAGCTGCATGGTATGTGATACAATATCATACTCAACATTAAGATGGTCCAGATATGGAGCAGTAAGGTTTCAAGATAGAGTAGGTGGTGGATCATGTTACAAGTCTTGGCAGTGAGTCTGGGATCAGTGTGGATCATGTTCAATATAGACAGGGTGGAGTCTGTGATATTTAATTGTTGCCGAAAAAGATTTTACCAGTTGCATTGGGTGCAAAGTACTGCCTAGGTTAAGGTTTGTGCATTCTGGGTATCTTGGTCCAGATGTTTTGTCTATGCAAGGACGCTCACCCCATCAAGATTCTTTACAAGAGGGAAGTTCAGGACAGTTTCTCAAATCCTCGAACTTTGTGGACCGGTTTTGGAAACTTTGTAAACCAGTTCTTGATGTGTGCACTGCATAGATTACTCAAATTTCAAATAGACACTGAAATATCAGTCTACATACGAGCTCTTGAACACTGGCAATCAACCTTAATGCATAGATTATGCAAATTTCAAATAGACACTGAAATATCAGTCTACTTACAAGCTCTTGAACACTGGCAAAGCTGCACTCTAGCAAGAGTCGCACCATCCCCAAAAAAAATCGAGGTAATAACCATATTTATGTACCTCTCATCATGGCCAAGTTTTTTTAGGCTTAACTAGAAAAGTTACGGAGATATAAGATCCCTTTCTGTGTAGATGTCTGCTAATCATGCTGTATGACCTGCATAGAGTTGTGGGAGCACGAGCTGAGTAACAACAAGCCTATCGCGTTGTGACCTTCCCGCCTCCCTGCTGCTGCAGCCCCGTCGCCCACGGCCCCTCGCTGCCTGTGCGCCGCTTCACCCCCCTCCCCCCCCCCGTCTTCCTCCACTTCCCCTCCCTCGCCCTCCTCCACCTCGCCTCGCACCCCTCTTCGATCTGATGGCAGCAACGGCTGGAGTTCAACGGAACCTCCCTCGCCTGGGCCTCCGTAGACCTCGCTTGAGCAACCTCGATCATGTGATGGTGGATTCACCTCTAGCGGCAGAGCTGGCCAGTGGCGGGTTGGGTGGTGTGCACCCTTTGCCCTCTTGTTGGGGCATGTTTCGTTCGCGTAGGGCTTGCAGGTGCAAGTTTCTTTCTCGTGCCACCCGTGGCTTGGGGCATTGCACCTCCTCGGAGTGGAGCATTGTTGGCTGTAGCCTGCTCCTCCGCCCCAGCGGCTTGCATCACCCGCACCTTCATCGCAGCAACAGGAACATCTTTTAGGAGGCGTCGTGTGTGCTTGGGACCGTTTGTTGAGGAAAGGTTTGGTACTACCTCGAGCTCAAGGAGATAGAGATGCGAGATGCCTGCCCCCATGGTGGTCAAGAGCTCTTCTTGATGGTCAATCTCGACAGCAGGGATCCTGGCGCTTCCGAACTCGGAGCTCCACCGGCTCGTGGAACCTTGCTACCTCGACGTGGCTTCACTGCTTTCCTCCTAGCAGGGGTTCTTGATCGTGGTTGGCACCTTGATCATGGTCGACCTCGATTGCTGGATGTTGACTCAGAGGAGTCATATCGGTTGATGGTTCACTGTCTCGAAGACTTTCTACCCACAGGGCGGCGGCTCTTGGCTCTATCCGCAGGGCTGCTGGACTTGATCCCTTCTCTTGGGGCTCTACTCTTTCTTGTCGTACCAGGAGGCACCCCAACTGGGTTGAGGCCTGCAGATGCGTGGAGCGGGCTACTGGAGTGCGGACTCGCCCCCCGCCAGGCAGTGGTTGCTCATGCAGGCGGGTCTTTTCCTGTTGGTGCCCTTGGGCGGGCTCGATGGACAGGACCTCAGCGGAGGAGGGATCCATACCTTCTTGGATCACGAGTACCTCTAGGATTCACTTCATCAGGGATCCGTAGCTTTTTTGGTTTCGCGGTTTACTGGTTTTCAGAAGACCGAGACTAGGGCTTCTTGTTTTGACAGCATTTTGCAACAGTCTGATGCTTAGCCCTGTGTGGCTTGTAGTTTCGCGGGTGGGAGTTATCCCTGTGCTCTAGCATTGTTGTTGAGTCTCTTGTAATCCTTGTTTCGAAAGTAATATAATTAGCCCTTCTTTATGCGAAATAGAGTTGTGGGAGCTGATGCTAAAGGTAGGGATGTGAGTCATGCATTTCATGCTGTACATGGTGGATGGAAGGGATGCATGGAGGTTTTTGTACATAGTTTTGTTTAACGTTGGCTTTGAGAAAGCACACAAAGTCAGGTTAATCCAATTCAGTAAGATCTGCAAAATAAGCATTGCCGGCAGAAACTCAGTACGAAGACTTTGTATAAATGGATGCTCAAGTATGTGTGGGTGTGTGGATTTGTATGTGTGAGAGCATACTTTTATACTATGGTCTACACCCACTGTTGGGCGCTGATGACGTCAGTGGGGATGTCATAGTAGCTAGTCCCTGCTATGTGTGCAATTTTATGAGTGACTCTCGTGAGATTGAAACTGCACTATGTTGTGTTTTTAGAGGATGAGTTTGGGAATGTTCCTGGATTCATCTAGGTATATGCTTCTGCCGTATTAGCGGACATGCAAATTTCACCTTGTGAAGTTTTCGTTCAAGTTGTGGCCTGCTGGTATTGCAATAATTCTTTCTATCTTAAATGGTGCGTTGCCCTATCAGCTAGATTTAGATTTAGATTTAGATGCTCGTTTGGGAGAGACTAAAATGAAATCGTTTAGACTTCACAAGCAGTTGTAGCTTGAATGAAGAGATTTGGACTACTTTTTGATTAGCCTTCTCCTTTAGTGCTAGCCTTCGTCATGGTTGAGTTTGCCCTTCACCTCCGGAGTGCCGACAGAAACTCAGTACGAAGACTTTGTATAAATGGATGCTCAAGTATGTGTGGGTGTGTGGATTTGTATGTGTGAGAGCATACTTTTATACTATGGTCTACACCCACTGTTGGGCGCTGATGACGTCAGTGGGGATGTCATAGTAGCTAGTCCCTGCTATGCATGATGGAGTTTATGGTTTTCAATCTTATGAGTGACTCTCGTGAGATTGAAACTGCACTATGTTGTGTTTTTAGAGGATGAGTTTGGGAATGTTCCTGGATTCATCTAGGTATATGCTTCTGCCATATTAGCGGACATGCAAATTTCACCTTGTGAAGTTTTCATCCAAGTTGCGGCCTGCTGGTATTGTGAGAATTCTTTCTATCTTAAATGGTGCGTTGCCCTATCAGCCAGATTTAGATTTAGATGCTCGTTGGGAGAGACTAAAATGAAATCGTTTAGACTTCACAAGCAGTTGTGGCTTGAATGAAGAGATTTGGACTACTTTTTTATTAGCCTTCTCCTTTAGTGCTAGCCTTCGTCATGGCTGAGTTTGCCCTTCACCTCCGGAGTGCTGACAGAAACTCAGTATGAAGACTTTGTATAAATGGATGCTCAAGTATGTGTGGGTGTGTGGATTTGTATGTGTGAGAGCATACTTTTATACTATGGTCTACACCCACTGTTGGGCGCTGATGACGTCAGTGGGGATGTCATAGTAGCTAGTCCCTGCTATGCGTGATGGAGTTTATGGTTTTCAATCTTATGAGTGACTCTCGTGAGATTGAAACTGCACTATGTTGTATTTTTAGAGGATGAGTTTGGGAATGTTCTAGGTATATAATTGCCCTGCTATGATCACCTATAGAAAGCTGTGTCAGTTTTAGATCTTTGAATTGATGTGTATACCTACATGCCTTTTTTATGTGGCGTCTTTTGCGGGGCTTATTGAATAAGACACAGGTTTAATGTTTGAATTTTCTTTGAAGTCCACATCAATGCAGAGATCTTTTTCCACTAACTTTTTCCATGCACTTAAATAGGATTGCCGACTGTACAAAGGGCGAATCCTCAAGCATTGATAGTTGCGCATGAATCAACGATACGTAGAGTGGGAAAAGGTAGGATGCTTCATTCCTTACTGTGTGTCTGGAGGTCATGTTTTGATTGTTTGAAATTCTTGCACGTGTTGGAATATCCTCTTAATGAAGTTGGCTTTTGTCCACATAAATTCTCTAGGATACCCATGTGCGGTCTTTTAATGCAAAGACTAAATAATGTGTCTTCTTGTTGAAAAGGGGGGAGGAATTTTCACTTTTAGATACATGATTTGAGCACTCGTAGATGAAGATGATGATTTGCAGCATGTTGGGCTATTCAGTTGCAGGGATACTTAATTTTCTTCCAGTTGTCAATGGTTCAATGCTTTTGGTTGGTGACCAAGAACTTCAAGTTATTGCAGCACCAGTAAGTTGTTTTGCACACCATTAAAATATCTCATGTAATCATATTGATTAATATCAGCTTGTTGCTCTTTAAGGTACGGACTGGCTCATGCCAATCACAAAGATGGCATCGTTTTGTATTTATCATGCAGAGATGAAAAGCAATGGTAGAAAGTGAGAGCTATATCTGCCTAATAGTTTCCCTGCTATTTGTCAGCAGATAAGCAGATAAATGAAAAAAATGAGGAAAAATGAAGCCTGAGAATTAAAGATATATAAGTTGCCCATAGTATTAATTATAAACATGTAACAGATCTGCAAGTCAAAGAAAGGTTGTGGGTATCAACAGATAAGTCCTCAGCAGAACTCCATAACGTTGATACTACAGCATATGTGGGAAGCCTAGTTTCAAAATAAGTTCACGTTCCATGGTCACAAAAAACATTTCGTTTATTCTTAAATGTTTTAACGCTTTGAACCATATCAAATTCAATGAAACGTGGCAATAGAAATGCCCTAGCCCCCACATAGAAACATTTTCTTGTTCATAGACATCCTTTGTACCCCTGTTATCATTTAAAAAGAGTGTTGAAGAATAATTTGTTTAAGAAACATCCCTTACAATCACTCTCAATGTAACAATATTATACATATATAATTACTTATTAA
Organism: Dipteris shenzhenensis; assembly: GCF_047967505.1. Classification (NCBI taxonomy): domain Eukaryota; kingdom Viridiplantae; phylum Streptophyta; class Polypodiopsida; order Gleicheniales; family Dipteridaceae; genus Dipteris; species Dipteris shenzhenensis. The sequence continues at coordinate 56,692,214 of NC_141599.1, forward strand.
ACACATTTATATCAATATTACAAGAGCTTTCTAGTGTTTTTATAGCATCAATAACAAGACATTTATGAATATGTTTCTAGAGAAGTAAAAATAACTGTAATCAAGTATTAACTTGGGCTTATATATCTACTCTCATAAAATACATGTAAGATTTGAGACTATAGATGCAATATTTTGCAAAATATAACCCCATAGATGTGCTCAAATGGCATTTTTCGGTCAATTTGAGTGGTTGAATGGCTATATTTGGATATTGGATGTGAAAGTTACGTCACTTTTAAAAGTGTTGTCTAAGGTAGTTTCGGCAAAACTACCTTCGAAGGCCTACTTCAAAGGGGTTTCGCTGGCAAAACTATCGTGTATGGCTTGGTTCAATGAGGTTTCTTTGGAGAAACTCTTTCATGAAGATAGGTTGAGAGAGGGTTTTCAATGTCACCCCCTATTAAGTAAAAGTTGTAAGAAGGATCATAAGGGAATTTTCATAAAGAAATCCACTCTACATGTGGGTTTGTTTAAAAGCCATCCCATTATGTTATTCATCATATCCAAAGATTCATGTAAAGATTGTGTATAAAATAGGAATTTCTATAATACTGTGCATATTTCTAATCGAAATTATGTTTTCTTCCGATCCATTTTTTGCCATGTTTTTTACCTGGGACAATTTTCTTGTTCGCAAGCAGCTTTGAAGTGCCGCATTGCAGAAGTCTTGCTTTCGACTACTTCTGTGGAGTGCTCTTGGCTGCAGCAGTTTTTGGAGCAGCTTTTTAGCTGTTTTTTGGTATTTCCTTAAGCTTCTTGGGCTTTGGCTCTTTTGGCTGAGCCAAAGAGGAGGACTATTTGGTCGCTTTGCTAGCTTTGGTGCAGGTCTTTTTGGGCCCCTTTTCGGTTTTTTGTTGCCAATCTTTTCAGGCTAAGAGCTTTCTTTTGCCTGAGCTCTTGGCTGGCCTTCCGGTGGGGATCAAGTTCTCCCCCTCCTCCCCCTCCCTTTGTTTCCCTCTCTTCTCCTTTTTCCTTCTCTACTTCCTGTTTCATGAAGGAACTGGAAGGAGGAGGAAAGGAGACAAGGGAGCTAGGAGGAAGCATAACTTGAACTGGAATTGAAATGAAATGGAAGGAAAGGCAAGAACCAAAATGAAATCACTTACATGACCAAAAAGCTCCACTGAGTTGATTGATGTGACGAGTGAAGGTACAACACTCTTTTTTTTTTTGTGAGAAGAAATCTTTATTTCTATAGAATAATTACATTCATAGCTGCTTCAAAAAGCGAAGTAGCTACTACTCAAGAAAAGATCTCAGTATATAGGCTGTATACACATCCTGATCAATCAAACGAGTCTGAAAACAATCGTAGAATGATTGTTGCAGAGATCGTTTGAAAAAAAGGAAGGATGAAAATAGTGGATCACCAAAGACTCTATGATTTCTATCCATCCATAAAGTCCATAGGGTCCAATATCGCACCCATACAAAAAATAAATCAAAACCCTGTCTCTGGGGATGAAATCCAAACAACCAGAAAAATGTGCCAAAAGTAACAGTAGGAAATCGCTGTCGAAGCCTCTGTCTGATGAGAGCAATGAGATCAGAAGTATTTGGACAGGACCAAAAGATGTGGAGCACTGATTCAGTAGAGTGCGAGCATCTGTGACAAACAGCTGAAGCAATATGTCTGTGTGCGAGTAACTGTCCAGATGGAAAAATGCCAAGGAGAACTCACCATAGGAAAAGCTGTTGTCGAAGAGGGACTTTGTAATGCCAAAGGAGACGCAGCCTTTTTCTCCACCACTTCATTGGACGATCCATGTGCCAAACAGTATTTGCTCTGTTGGAAATCCAAGGTGGAGGTAATAACACTCTATACAATGATGACACTGTGATATGTGAAAGCTTCAAAGGACGGACATGTGAGGAAGGAAAGCGTAAAATCCAATCCTCAAGCCGATGCTGAATTTCTAAATGAGGTACCGGCAAGTACGGTTGGAGCATTGTTGAAATTTTATGCCATAAAGGACGATAATGAGCTCCCAGGCCATATTTGCGAGCAGCCAAAGAAAAAGATAGAATTGTGCCATCATCTTGAAGTACATCCGCCACAGATGAAATGCCTTTGAAGGAGAGAAAATATGAACGTCGGGGTTCTTGTATGGCCAAAGGTGGGTGGAATACTTTAGACCAAAAGAGATTCTCTTCCCTCAAAGAGTTGCCCGAGAGAGAGTCCCTGCCTTTCCATTCTAAAAAAGAATGTGTTTCCAATCAAGAAGCAGAGAAGAGACAAAAGGGCATCCTCTGATCTTGCCTTGGATAGAACCAAATAAAAATTCCCACTGAGTAGGCTGCCAATTCCCAAAAGCAGATGTATGAAGATGTAATAAGAGAGAGCGAATCATAAAAGCCCAAGGCTGATCTCCTTGTAGAAACTGCATCATCATTTTCCCCCTGTGAGCAAGTAAATGCATTTGAATATTGAGAATGTTCAGACCCCCGTGCATCTCTGGAGAACAGAGACGATGCATGGAGAGTAATCTGAGACTTTTCTTGCCATGTTTTGAACGCCAGAAAATTTCCATGATAGCTGACATAAATGAAACCAAATCTGCCTTAGTGAACATAGTAAGAGGCAGATAAAATTGTATGTATGCTATCAAAATGGATTGTGTAATTCGCAGACGAACATGTAATGGCCAAGTTGCAAGCTTCCAATATTCAAGTTTTTTGCTCAACTTTACTAGCACCCAATCAGTTTGTTGTGAACGGGTGAGTCCCCAGCCTAAAGGATAACCAAGATGTCGAATGAATTGAGAAGCAGGGACAATTTCCCCAGGCCACAAAAGGTTGTGCCAGTCCTGTGCATGTAAAGGCAACAATTTTGATTTTTGAAAATTTACCCGAAGGCCAGCAGCCAATCCATATGTAGAAAGAGCATGCATGATCATGGACAGATCAGCCCGAGTATTTTTTGGAGTAAAGAATGAATCATCAGCATATGCTTGAGCAATCATGCTGCGACTGCCAAGGATCTCCAAACCTTGCAGCTGGTCAATGTCCAAGAGGTGATCCAGATATTGAAGCAGTGGATGAGTGGCTATGGCAAAAAGTAAAGCACTCAGTGGACATCCTTGTCAGACAGAGCAAGCAAGAGTCTAGGATGGAGAAATATCTCCTGAAAGTATGCAGGCAGCTTCACTATCTTGATATAGCCAATTGATGAGTTGCTGCATTTTTGTGCCAAAACCCAAAGCCTGCATAGTCGATGAAATAAAATCCCACTGAACTGTATCAAAAGCTTTGGCAATATCAACTTGCAATAACAAAACATCCTGCTGTGTGTATTTGGCATATTCAATTCCAATGTAGGCATTAGCAATGTTATCGGTGATATGCCTACGCGGAACAAAGCCATATTGCGCAGGATGCAACCCATCATGTAAAAACCCCTTTAGCCGAGCAACAATCATTTTGGTAGTAACTTTGTAAATTACGGGCATAAGAGTGATAGGTCTCCAATCAGCCAAAGACTCACAAATTTGTTTTTTAGGAAGGAGTTTAACAAGACCTCTCTTCCATGTGTCTGGCATTTTCTGATGTTGCCATGCAACATTCACCATAGATAGTAATGGATGCTTCAAAAGAGGCCAGTATGCTAGAAAAAACTCGACTGTCAAGCCATCCCATCCAAGGGATTTCCATCTGCCACATGATTTGATGGCATCTGACAGTTCCCTCTCAGTAAAGGGTTCCTCCAATTCCAAAGCTTGAGTAGGAGAAATGATTGGAGAAACATTTTGCAACAGTAAATTTCGTGCAAGCAAAACCTGTTGCGAGGGAGGAGCCACAGAGCCAAATTGCTGAGAGAAGTGATGCACACAAAAGGAGGCAAGCTGTGACCGTGAAGTAGTCCATGATCCATCAGGCATAAGCACGCTGCAAATTTCTGTTTTGATTCTCCTCTGATGCAAACTCTTGAAAAATTCTTTGGAAGAGCAACCTTTATCTGTGAAGGCTCTTTGTCTTGCTCTAGTCTCCCATTTTGCCAGTTTCCTTTGATCATTTAGTTTAAGACAATGTCTGGCCTGACATAATGTGGTTTGCTCATGCATGGACAACGAACGATGATGACTGAGTTCAGTGAGGTCTTGACAAGTAGACTTGGCCTGAGCAATGGTTTCCCTCAGCGTCTTCATGTAAGACTTGCCATAAGCTCTAATCACCATTTGCATTTTAGAAATAAAAGAAGCCCAGGCATCATCAACATGAAAATGGCTGTTAGATGAAAGACAATGAGCTGCTTCAGTAACCATTGCCTTGAATTCAGCATGTTGCAAATAACTGTTGTTGATGATTAGATGTCGCCTTTGTGGCAATCTATCATCTGGCATCTTATGAAAAGATAATTGCAGCCATAGTGGTGCATGGTCTGAATGCACAAAGGCATAGTCAATCCACATTTTGCATGCGAAATCCCCATTTTGTTGTGGAGCAACACTGTACCAACGATCCAGTCGTGCCTAATAAGCGGAAAGAGCATCATGTTGAAAAGTGTAGCCCGGTGACTGAGGCTGCAATTCCTTCCAGAGGTCAACTAGATCCAAATGCAAAAGTAGTTGAGACCAGGCATGCCTTTCAGGAGATAACATATGATCGTGGTTGGAAGTGTTGTCTCCCTGTTGTGGAGCATTATTGAAATCCCCACATATGTAGGCATGAGATCTCCACGGGTATTGTTGCATAGCATCCCAAATTACAGTTCTGTCTCGGGATGACTGAGGTGCATAAACTTAAGCAAATTCAAACACCTCTCCTCTTATAATGCATTGGAGAACAAGCCATCTGCCTTTGTTGTCATTTAAGGCAATGACTGGTTGAAGCTCATGTTTAATCAGAAGGACAACCCCTGAGAAAGAGTGCTCCCCAGCATAGAAAATGTCATACCCACAGTAGTGTCCTATCTTGCCTGCATAAATATGTTGGTTGTGCTCTTGTAATGCTACTATGTCAGGCTGAAATCTGTTGATGTACAGCCACACAGATTTCCATTTCCTACTGTCACACATGCCTTGGACATTGAGTGTAAAAGAGGTGATGTGAGCAGTCATATATACAAATATTTATAGTAATGTAACAACTATGTACAGCAGCAAAATGTATGAGGTCAGCCTTGCATTTCTATCTCAGGGTCGAGGCCTCGCCCCTGAGAAGAAGTAGTCGCCTGAGAAGTGGACAGCAAAGCAGCAACCTCTTCTTCAGGGAAGAGTGTTCTGCTGGGCTGTTACTGCAGCCCATGTAATTCCAATTCCTGTATTGATCTCTGGGGTGTTTCCGCTAGAAGAGGCACCATTCCAAGTGCGGGGGGGTGGAATTCTTCGAGCAGATATAACCTTTCTTGGGCTTTGCCAGCCATCAGTTGAAGGTTGCTTTCCTTTGGACAAGGATTGAGTAGCAGGAGGCGAATGTAAAGTAAGATTCGCATTGGTAGCTACTGAATCTTTGCCTTTATCTTGACTCCTAGAATGCTGTCTACTGCTTTTATTTTTGTTGGCAACTGGAGTAGGAGCATCTTTAGTGGGCATGTGGACTGGCAAGGTGACATGATGTATTTTATGTTGGTTCAGTGGACACTGTGAAGCCATGCGTCCAAACTTTTTGCATTCAAAGCAAGCCCCTGCAAATAAACCCCATTTGAGTTTATAAAATGCACTCCCCATGTTCACATTATTCACCGTGACTGAGTAAGAGTCCGGTGTGGGGTTATCAGTATCCCAGAGAATGCAAAATCTGTTTGAATTACCATTTGGCCGTGGTGGGCAGACCACTTTACCTAAAGAGGCTGCAATTTTAGGCAAAAGTGAGGCCATGCATTGGGGAAAATCAACAACTTCAACCCAGACTGGGCATCTGTGTCGGATTAAAGCCTGAAAGTCCCTTGTGGGAGACCATGGCAAGACATGCACCATTTGCTGCCCAAAAAAGAGAGGTGAATGTTCCAAAAGCATTTGTCTGTGGATCTCATCCACCATGATAACCTCAAAAAAGCCCCTGGCTGCATAATGTACTTTACGAACAAAAGAGCCAGCCAATGTGCGTGTCAGCCAGTTGCCTATTTCTGCAGCAGGTGGCATCCGGCCTGGAAAGAATAATATGACTGCATTCTTGGCATACTCTCTGACTGGATCCACAATTTCATCGACCTCAACCATGAGGCCAACTGAAGGAACCGAGTCTTTCCACTCTTTTCTCGTATTTGCAAATCCTTCATGCATTACATCATATACTAGTTGAGCCTCAATCGTGTCATGCTGACCCTCAACCTGCTTTTGTTTCTTGCAGGGAGCCGAACGCTCCTTTTGAAATGTTTTTTCATATGAATACTCTGCCATGACTTAGTAAGAAAAGGAGCTCGAGGATGAAGTACGAAAGGGATTGAGCAGGTTATGCTGTACGGACCACCAACGGGGGTCTGTATGGACGATGATGAATTGCAGAGAAATACCAAAGGAAATTTGTACGTAGGCTGGACTGTATAGAGAAACTGACGAAGACTAGGGGAAACTGAACGAAAGTGGTACGGTACAGGCTGGGCGTACGGAAGCTGACGAAGGGCTAGGCTGTACGGAAGCTGACAAGGAGACTAGGCTCTACGGAGAGGCTGACGAGATCTGTACGGAAAGGCTAGGCGATTTCTGCGTTGTACGAAAGAAGACGGAGAGCAGGGAGACAGTACGGGCCTGCACGCAGATCTGCGCAGGGATGGAGACCGTATGGACGTACGGACGTACGGACAAAAAAGCCTGCAGGGGGATCAGGGCGAGGCGCTCCTCCTCTCAGCTCAACACACACACACACACACACACGAAGGTACAACACTCACATAGAGTGGAGACACACACTCAAGTACTATATGTATATGGGATAACTCCCAATATGCCACATGGCACTCTCTCACACAAAGACGCATAAAACTAGTTTCTAGTACACACTAGAACACACTCTTTCATCGCCCCTTAGAGCTAAGAGTGTGAGACCCAACGCGCAAGGAGTAAATCGATCCCCCCTCCACCGCAATAGTGCAAAGAGCAAGTCCAACTATCCAACACCTTTCATGTGATAGTGACTTCTTAGTCAACTGCGACTGGCAGTGAGGACCATCACTCGGTACCTCCCCTGACTCTGAAGTGGGTAGGAGTCTTGCATAGCCATAAGAGTAAACACCCAATACAATCACTTTTTGGGGGACTACCCAAGGCAGAGTACTCTTATTGACTCCAAAGCCACAAAAGCATGCATCATTTTAGTGGAACTACTCAAGGCAGAGGAGCTTTATTGACTTACATAAGAGAAATCAGAATACATATGGGTTGTCATCCTCAATGCGGGTGACATGGGCAGTGAGTGCGTACTCGAGGTGTGGGATCTCCTCTGTTGCAACCAAGTTGGTATGATGCTGGTGTTGTTCTTTTGTTCTCTTTGTGTAGCGATTTGCTTCCATATGGCCCTTGCGCTTACAATATCTGCTCGTGATGTTCTTATGGGTTTTCCATTTGCTGGTGGAGGCAAGAGCCTCTTCAATGTTTGATGTAAAGAGCGGAGATTCTTTGTTTCGGCGGTCTTTTTTCGAGAAGAAGAGTCACCATATTATCAAAGGTTGTCGAGGCAAGCCTAAGTACTTCAAGAGTGTTCTCAAAATGAGAGACTCCTTCCATACTTTTCATGAGGACAGCCATTTTGTCCTCGTTGTCAGCTGGACACTTCAGGCTGGAAAGTTGTTGAACAAGAGATTGCATTTTTGCCAAGTGTGCACTTAAAGCATCATTATTTTCCATTCTTAACTTATAAAATTGCAGCTTCAAGAAAACCTTGGAGTCTGTGATTTTGTTATCAAATAGATTCTCGAGACGCTCCCAAATCTCCTTGGCCTTTGATTTGAAATCAATATGATGAATCAAAGTGTCAGCAAGGCAAAATCCAATAAGAGCAATGGCTCTTGAGTTGTGCTGCTTCCATATCTTAAGTTGTTGAGGATCCGTTGTTGTAGAGGCAGCAGCTCCACGAATCAGCAACACATGGAGAGGCTAAGGGAAGAGAGGAAAGGGCTGCCCTTGGGAGAAGATAGCTTCCGTTTCCGGGCTACCTCACTCCTAAGGTTTGCCCAAGGAAGGGAAAGCTAGAATGGGGGCATGGCTCTGATACCACTTGAAGGAAATGGAAGGAGGAAAGAAGACAAGGGAGCTAGAAGGAAGGAAGCATAACTTGAACTGGGAATGAAATGTTTCTAGTATACACTAGAACACACTCTTTGACTATGATTTCTCCAACATTTCAAAGTGGAATCTTTCTTTTTACCTTGGAGAAAAGAAGATTCATGGAGACTTTTATCTAGCAAGAGGACTCTGATGGCAGCACCTTCAACTCCCACTACCGATTTTACTTTCTCCCCAGGATAAACTATTGGTGAAGCTCGCAGTTCAGTCTCTAGAGAATAGGGACGTTGGCGGGTAGATATGTTAGACTCACGACAAATACGGGATTGGTTACATGCAAGCTTAGTGTTAGAGGGGGACCATATCCACGAGGTCACCATCTATGGGAGAGGAGTTTTTCTTCTCCAGTTGAGCTCACCCAACACCACCTTGGCACCTGTGGAGCAAAGTCCCAGGTTCCTTGGCCGGCAGTTGGTGTATCTTTTCCATGGTACCATGGTTCACAGTTGAGGACATGGACACGACCCTGGTCACGTGCCCCGCTTCTTGATCATGCTCCACTTCCTAGGGCTCCCAAGGGGGTACAGGTGCATCCTTTCTTCCATTGGATGTGCTTTTGGCATAGTACTAGAGTCCTTGTTGGATATAGCAGTCTTGGTCATGGTAGATGATGGGTGACTTAGGCTAGTGGTAGAGCTTCTAGAGTCCCTTCTGGAAGAGATCTACCTCGAGATCCTCAAGGAGGGGGAGCTCCGTCAGAGAATTGAGGTCTTTGGGTTACCAGGTCAGTGTCTCCGATGCAGGCAGATGTACCATCCGACCCTCTGCAGGCTCTAGAGGGACAGCAAAGGGAGCCTCAGGCGAGTAGGGCTCAGCGTCCTCGATAGGCAATAGCAGCAATAGGAGTCCCAAACCCCGTGGGTGGACTCTTTGAGAGGAAGTAGACCAGGGTGTATAGGAAGAAGCTAAGCAAGAAGGCCGCGAAGAACCGGAGACGACACGCTAGTCTTAGAGAGTGGCAGCGAGCCTAGTTTTAGGGGAGCAGTTGGAGGGCGCTCTTTAGGTCGACCTTAGACTAGGGTCGGTCCCGAAATAGGCCACCGACCATACGATAGAACCGGTGTGCAAAATAGAGCAACTAGCCTACGGTCTCCGTTCGGCCCAGAGCCATCCGGGATCATCTGAGGCTCCAAACGGGCTCCGCAACCCAAGAGTGAGCTGCCCCTGGAAATGCTCCGTCTACCCTCAGTGCGGTCAGTCAAGGGATGCCTTCCCGCACTTGCATGTAGCCTAGTTGGCGGTGTGCCAACTCTATCTGAAGCCGTCCAACCATCAGGCCACACATGGCCCCCATCTGGTGTCCAAACCAGGACCTACCGGATAACCGAGCTACTCAAATGCCTTCTCCTCATATGGGGGGCTTACAAGTAGAGTTAGCTGGTTCCTGCGTAGTTACACGAGAGTGGAGCATTGATATCTAACACCCCCCCTCAATGTCCACCCGCAAGTGAACTTACTTTTTCGGCCCAACGCCAAGTCGATGAAGATGCCTCTCCAACAAGTCTCTTCCAAGAGCCTTCGTGAAGATGTCCGCAGCATTCTCTGTAGTCGGACAGTACACCAAGTCGACCTCTCCATCCATGATGAGCTCGCGTACAAAGTGATATTGAATCTCAATGTGTTTTGTGCGAGCGTGGAACATCGGGTTCTTTGCAATTGCCATGCAACTCTGATTGTCACACGATAACTGCGTAGGCTTGTTCTGCACTGCACCCATGTCCCCCAAAATCCTCCTCAACCACACTGCCTCGCAAGAAGCAAAGCATACAGATTTGTACTCGGCCTCGGTAGAAGAAAGAGCAACTGTGGGTTGCTTCTTGCTGACCCATGACACAACTCCAGATCCAAGTGAGAAACAGTACCCTGTCACTGATCTCCTGCTGTCCACGTCTCCTGCCCAATCCGAGTCACAGAATCCGGTCAAGATGTTGCTCTTGGTATAGGTGATAACATAATCAAGTGTGCCTTTGATGTATTTCAGCACCCGCATCCCTGCCCTCCAATGGTTCTCCCGGGGCTTATTGGAAAACCTGCTTAGTACACCAGTCGTAAAACTGATGTCCGACCGTGGCACAGGTAAATCAAGCTGCCCACAAGCCTTCTGTACTTCGTTTCGTCCACCAGTGGTGATG